>NC_090936.1:327657541-328284563 GCF_040938575.1 Ambystoma mexicanum
CATCTCATGCTATCAGAAGGGTCTCAGGATTGGAATGGGAAGGAGTTGGATATCACATCTCATGCTAAAGGGAGGGTCTCAGGTTTGGAAGGGGAAGGATTTGGATATCACATCTCATGTTATCGGAAGGTTCTCACGTTTGGTATTAGAAGTATTGAGATATCATATCTCATGCTATAGGAAGGGTCTCAGGATTGGAATGGGAAAGAGTTGGATATCACATCTCATGCTATAGGGAGTGTCTCAGGATTGGAATGGGAAGGACTTAGATATCACATATCATGCTATAGGGAGGGTCTCAGTTTTGATATTAGAAGCATTGAGATATCACATCTCATGCTATCGGAAGTGTCTCAGGATTGGAATGGGAAGGAGCTGGATATCACATCTCATGCTAAAGGAAGGGTCTCAGGTTTGGAACGGGAAGGAGTTGGATATCACATCTCATGTTATAGGAAGGGTCTCAGGATTGGAATGGGAAGGACTTGGATATCATATCTCATGCTATAGGACGGGTCTCAGGTTTGTTATTAGAATCATCGAGATATCATATTGCATGCTGTAGGAAGGGTCTAAGGATTGGAATGGGAAGGACTTGGATATCACATCTCATGCTATAGATAGGCTCTTAGGTTTGGAAAGGGAAGGAGTTGGATATCACATTTCATGTTAGAGGAAGGATCTCAGGTTTGGTATTAGAAGCATTGAGATATCACATCCCATGCTATAGGAAGGGTCTCAGGATTGGAATGGGAAGTAGTTGGATATCACATCTCATGCTATAGGAAGGGTCTCAGGTTTGGTATAAGCATTGAGATATCACATCTCATGCTATAGGACGGGTCTCAGGATTGGAATGGAAGGAGTTGGATATCACATCTCATGTTATAGGAAGGATCTCAGGTTTGGTATTAGAAGCATTGAGACATCACATCTCATGCTATAGGAAGGGTCTCAGGGTTGGAATGGGAAGGAGTTGGATATCACAACTCATCCAATAGGAAGGGTCTCAGGTTTGGAATGGGAAGGAATTGGATATCACATCTCATGTTATAGGAAGGATCTCAGGTTTGGTATTAGAAGCATTGAGATATCACATCTCATGCTATAGGAAGGGTCTCAGGATTGGAATGTGAAGGATTTGGATATCACATCTCATGCTAAAGGAAGGGTCTCAGGTTTGGTAGAAGCATTGAGATATCACGTCTCTGCTATCGGAAGGGTCTCAGGATTGGATTGGGAAGGAGTTGGATATCCCTTCTCATGCTATAGGAAGGGTCTCAGGATTTGAATGGCAAGGAGTTGGATATCACATCTCATGCCATAGGAAGGGTCTCAGGTTTGGTATAAGCATTGAGATATCACATCTCTGCTATCGGAAGGGTCTCAGGATTGGAATGGGAAGGAGTTGGATATTCCCATCTCATGTTATAGGAAGGGTCTCAGGTTTGGTATTAGAAGCATTGAGATATCACATCTCATGCTATAGGAAGGGTCTCAGGATTGGAATGGGAAGGACTTGGATATCACATCTCATGCTATAGGAAGGGTCTCAGGTTTGGTATTAGAAGCATTGAGATATCACATCTCATGCTATAGGAAGGGTCTCAGGATTGGAATGGGAAGGACTTGGATATCACATCTCATGCTATCGGAAGGATCTCAGGTTTGGTATTAGAAGCATTGAGATATCACATCTCATGCTATCAGAAGGGTCTCAGGATTGGAATGGGAAGGAGTTGGATATCACATCTCATGCTAAAGGGAGGGTCTCAGGTTTGGAAGGGGAAGGATTTGGATATCACATCTCATGTTATCGGAAGGTTCTCACGTTTGGTATTAGAAGTATTGAGATATCATATCTCATGCTATAGGAAGGGTCTCAGGATTGGAATGGGAAAGAGTTGGATATCACATCTCATGCTATGGGGAGTGTCTCAGGATTGGAATGGGAAGGACTTAGATATCACATATCATGCTATAGGGAGGGTCTCAGTTTTGATATTAGAAGCATTGAGATATCACATCTCATGCTATCGGAAGTGTCTCAGGATTGGAATGGGAAGGAGCTGGATATCACATCTCATGCTAAAGGAAGGGTCTCAGGTTTGGAACGGGAAGGAGTTGGATATCACATCTCATGTTATAGGAAGGGTCTCAGGATTGGAATGGGAAGGACTTGGATATCATATCTCATGCTATAGGACGGGTCTCAGGTTTGTTAGTAGAATCATCGAGATATCATATTGCATGCTGTAGGAAGGGTCTAAGGATTGGAATGGGAAGGACTTGGATATCACATCTCATGCTATAGATAGGCTCTTAGGTTTGGAAAGGGAAGGAGGTGGATATCACATTTCATGTTAGAGGAAGGATCTCAGGTTTGGTATTAGAAGCATTGAGATATCACATCCCATGCTATAGGAAGGGTCTCAGGATTGGAATGGGAAGTAGTTGGATATCACATCTCATGCTATAGGAAGGGTCTCAGGTTTGGTATAAGCATTGAGATATCACATCTCATGCTATAGGACGGGTCTCAGGATTGGAATGGAAGGAGTTGGATATCACATCTCATGTTATAGGAAGGATCTCAGGTTTGGTATTAGAAGCATTGAGACATCACATCTCATGCTATAGGAAGGGTCTCAGGGTTGGAATGGGAAGGAGTTGGATATCACAACTCAACCAATAGGAAGGGTCTCAGGTTTGGAATGGGAAGGAATTGGATATCACATCTCATGTTATAGGAAGGATCTCAGGTTTGGTATTAGAAGCATTGAGATATCACATCTCATGCTATAGGAAGGGTCTCAGGATTGGAATGTGAAGGATTTGGATATCACATCTCATGCTAAAGGAAGGGTCTCAGGTTTGGTAGAAGCATTGAGATATCACGTCTCTGCTATCGGAAGGGTCTCAGGATTGGATTGGGAAGGAGTTGGATATCCCTTCTCATGCTATAGGAAGGGTCTCAGGATTTGAATGGCAAGGAGTTGGATATCACATCTCATGCCATAGGAAGGGTCTCAGGTTTGGTATAAGCATTGAGATATCACATCTCTGCTATCGGAAGGGTCTCAGGATTGGAATGGGAAGGAGTTGGATATTCCCATCTCATGTTATAGGAAGGGTCTCAGGTTTGGTATTAGAAGCATTGAGATATCACATCTCATGCTATAGGAAGGGTCTCAGGATTGGAATGGGAAGGACTTGGATATCACATCTCATGCTATAGGAAGGGTCTCAGGTTTGGTATTAGAAGCATTGAGATATCACATCTCATGCTATAGGAAGGGTCTCAGGATTGGAATGGGAAGGACTTGGATATCATATCTCATGCTATAGGGAGGGTCTCAAGTTTGATATTAGAAGCTTTGAGATATCACATCTCATGATATCGGAAGGGTCTCAGGATTGGAATGGGAAGGAGTTGGATATCACATCTCATGATAAAGGAAGGGTCTAAGGTTTGGAAGGGGAAGGATTTGGATATCATATCTCATGTTATACTACGGGTCTCAGGTTTGGTATTAGAAGCATTGAGATATCAAGTCTCAGAGTATAGGAAGGGTCTCAGAATTGGAATGGGAAGGAGTTGGATATCACATCTCAAGCTATAGGAAGGGTCTCAGGATTGGAATGGGAAGGACTTGGATATCACATCTCATGATATAGGAAGGCTCTCAGGTTTGGAAGGGGAAAGAGTTGGATATCACATTTCATGTTAGAGGTAGGATCTCAGGTTTGGTATTAGAGGCATTGAGATATCACATCTCATGCTATCAGAAGGGTCTCAGGAATGGAATGGGAAGGAGTTGGATATCACATCTCATGCTAAAGGGAGGGTCTCAGGTTTGGAAGGGGAAGGATTTGGATATCACATCTCATGTTATAGGAAGGATCTGAGGTTTGGTATTAGAAGCATTGAGATATCACATCTCATGCTATCGGAAGGATCTCAGGTTTGGTATTAGAAGCATTGAGATATCACATCTCATGCTATCAGAAGGGTCTCAGGATTGGAATGGGAAGGAGTTGGATATCACATCTCATGCTAAAGGGAGGGTCTCAGGTTTGGAAGGGGAAGGATTTGGATATCACATCTCATGTTATCGGAAGGATCTCACGTTTGGTATTAGAAGTATTGAGATATCATATCTCATGCTATAGGAAGGGTCTGAGGATTGGAATGGGAAGGAGTTGGATATCACATCTCATGCTATGGGAAGGGTCTCAGGATTGGAATGGGAAGGAGTTGGATATCACATCTCATGTTATAGGAAGGATCTCAGGTTTGGTATAAGCATTGAGATATCACATCTCTGCTATCGGAAGGGTCTCAGGATTGGAATGGGAAGGAGTTAGATATTCCCATCTCATGTTATAGGAAGGGTCTCAGGTTTGGTATTAGAAGCATTGAGATATCACATCTCATGCTATAGGAAGGGTATCAGGATTGGAATGGGAAGGACTTGGATATCACATCTCATGCTATAGGGAGGGTCTCAAGTTTGTTATTAGAAGCTTTGAGATATCACATCTCATGATATCGGAAGGGTCTCAGGATTGGAATGGGAAGGAGTTGGATATCACATCTCATGATAAAGGAAGGGTCTAAGGTTTGGAAGGGGAAGGATTTCGATATCACATCTCATGTTATATTACGGGTCTCACGTTTGGTATTAGAAGCATTGAGATATCAAGTCTCATAGTATAGGAAGGGTCTCAGAATTGGAATGGGAAGGAGTTGGATATCACATCTCAAGCTATAGGAAGGGTCTCAGGATTGGAATGGGAAGGACTTGGATATCACATCTCATGCTATAGGAAGGCTCTCAGGTTTGGAAGGGGAAAGAGTTGGATATCACATTTCATGTTAGAGGTAGGATCTCAGGTTTGGTATTAGAGGCATTGAGATATCACATCTCATGCTATCAGAAGGGTCTCAGGAATGGAATGGGAAGGAGTTGGATATCACATCTCATGCTAAAGGGAGGGTCTCAGGTTTGGAAGGGGAAGGATTTGGATATCACATCTCATGTTATAGGAAGGATCTCAGGTTTGGTATTAGAAGCATTGAGATATCACATCTCATGCTATCGGAAGGATCTCAGGTTTGGTATTAGAAGCATTGAGATATCACATCTCATGCTATCAGAAGAGTTTCAGGATTGGAATAGGAAGGAGTTGGATATCACATCTCATGCTAAAGGGAGGGTCTCGGGTTTGGAAGGGGAAGGATTTGGATATCACATCTCATGTTATCGGAAGGATCTCACGTTTGGTATTAGAAGTATTGAGATATCATATCTCATGCTATAGGAAGGGTCTCAGGATTGGAATGTGAAGGATTTGGATATCACATCTCATGCTAAAGGAAGGGTCTCAGGTTTGGTAGAAGCATTGAGATATCACGTCTCTGCTATCGGAAGGGTCTCAGGATTGGATTGGGAAGGAGTTGGATATCACATCTCATGCCATAGGAAGGGTCTCAGGTTTGGTATAAGCATTGAGATATCACATCTCTGCTATCGGAAGGGTCTCAGGATTGGATTGGGAAGGAGTTGGATATCCCTTCTCATGCTATAGGAAGTGTCTCAGGTTGGAATGGGAAGGAGTTGGATATCACATCTCATTCATGTTATAGGAAGGGTCTCAGGATTGGAATGGGAAGGATTTGGATATCACATCTCTTGCTATAGGAAGGGTCTCAGGATTGGAATGGGTAGGAGTTGGATATTACTTTCTTGCTATAGGAAGGGTCTCATGTTTGGAATGGGAAGGAGTTGGATATCACATATGCTATAGTTAGTGTCTCAGGTTTGGAACGGGAAGGAGTTGGATATCATATCTCATGTTATAGGAAGGGTCTCAGGTTTGGTATAAGCATTGAGAGATCACATCTCTGCTATCGGAAGCGGCTCAGGATTGGAATGGGAAGGAGTTGGATATCCCATCTCATGTTATAGGAAGAGTCTCTGGTTTGGTATTAGAATCATTGAGATATCACATCGCATGCTGTAGGAAGGGTCTAAGGATTGGAATGGGATGGACTTGGATATCAAATCTCATGCTATAGGTAGGCTCTCAGGTGGTTTGGTATAAGCATTGAGATATCACATCTCATGCTATAGGAAGGGTCTCAGGATTGGAATGGGAAGGAATTGGATATCACATCTCATGCTATAGGAAGGGTCTCAGATTTGGTATAAGCATTGAGATATCACATCTCATGCTAAAGGAAGGGTCTCAGGATTGGAATGGGAAGGAGTTGTATATGACATCTCAGGCCATAGGAAGGTTCTCAGGTTTGGTATAAGCATTGAGATATCACATCTCTGCTATCGGAAGGGTCTCAGGATTGGAATGGGAAGGAGTTGGATATCCCATCTCATGTTATAGGAAGGGTCTCAGGTTTGGTATTAGAAGCATAGAGATATCACATCTCATGCTATAGGAAGGGTCTCAGGATTTGAATGGCAAGGAGTTGGATATCACATCTCATGCCATAGGAAGGGTCTCAGGTTTGGTATAAGCATTGAGATATCACATCTCTGCTATCGGAAGGGTCTCAGGATTGGATTGGGAAGGAGTTGGATATCCCTTCTCATGCTATAGGAAGTGTCTCAGGTTGGAATAGGAAGGAGTTGGATATCACATCTCATGTTATAGGAAGGGTCTCAGGATTGGAATGGGAAGGATTTGGATATCACATCTCTTGCTATAGGAAGGGTCTCAGGATTGGAATGGGTAGGAGTTGGATATTACTTTCTTGCTATAGGAAGGGTCTCATGTTTGGAATGGGAAGGAGTTGGATATCACATATGCTATAGTTAGTGTCTCAGGTTTGGAACGGGAAGGAGTTGGATATCACATCTCATGTTATAGGAAGGGTCTCAGGTTTGGTATAAGCATTGAGATATCACATCTCTGCTATCGGAAGCGGCTCAGGATTGGAATGGGAAGGAGTTGGATATCCCATCTCATGTTATAGGAAGAGTCTCTGGTTTGGTATTAGAATCATTGAGATATCACATCGCATGCTGTAGGAAGGGTCTAAGGATTGGAATGGGATGGACTTGGATATCACATCTCATGCTATAGGTAGGCTCTCAGGTTTGGTATAAGCATTGAGATATCACATCTCATGCTATAGGAAGGGTCTCAGGATTGGAATGGGAAGGAATTGGATATCACATCTCATGCTATAGGAAGGGTCTCAGATTTGGTATAAGCATTGAGATATCACATCTCATGCTAAAGGAAGGGTCTCAGGATTGGAATGGGAAGGAGTTGTATATGACATCTCAGGCCATAGGAAGGTTCTCAGGTTTGGTATAAGCATTGAGATATCACATCTCTGCTATCGGAAGGGTCTCAGGATTGGAATGGGAAGGAGTTGGATATCCCATCTCATGTTATAGGAAGGGTCTCAGGTTTGGTATCAGAAGCATAGAGATATCACATCTCATGCTATAGGAAGGGTCTCAGGATTTGAATGGCAAGGAGTTGGATATCACATCTCATGCCATAGGAAGGGTCTCAGGTTTGGTATAAGCATTGAGATATCACATCTCTGCTATCGGAAGGGTCTCAGGATTGGATTGGGAAGGAGTTGGATATCCCTTCTCATGCTATAGGAAGTGTCTCAGGATTGGAATGGGAAGGAGTTGGATATCACATCTCATGTTATAGGAAGGGTCTCAGGATTGGAATGGGAAGGATTTGGATATCACATCTCTTGCTATAGGAAGGGTCTCAGGATTGGAATGGGTAGGAGTTGGATATTACTTTCTTGCTATAGGAAGGGTCTCATGTTTGGAATGGGAAGGAGTTGGATATCACATATGCTATAGTTAGTGTCTCAGGTTTGGAACGGGAAGGAGTTGGATATCACATCTCATGTTATAGGAAGGGTCTCAGGTTTGGTATAAGCATTGAGATATCACATCTCTGCTATCGGAAGTGGCTCAGGATTGGAATGGGAAGGAGTTGGATATCCCATCTAATGTTATAGGAAGAGTCTCTGGTTTGGTATTAGAATCATTGAGATATCACATCGCATGCTGTAGGAAGGGTCTAAGGATTGGAATGGGATGGACTTGGATATCACATCTCATGCTATAGGTAGGCTCTCAGGTTTGGTATAAGCATTGAGATATCACATCTCATGCTATAGGAAGGGTCTCAGGATTGGAATGGGAAGGAATTGGATATCACATCTCATGCTATAGGAAGGGTCTCAGATTTGGTATAAGCATTGAGATATCACATCTCATGCTAAAGGAAGGGTCTCAGGATTGGAATGGGAAGGAGTTGTATATGACATCTCAGGCCATAGGAAGGTTCTCAGGTTTGGTATAAGCATTGAGATATCACATCTCTGCTATCGGAAAGGTCTCAGGATTGGAATGGGAAGGAGTTGGATATCCCATCTCATGTTATAGGAAGGGTCTCAGGTTTGGTATTAGAAGAATAGAGATATCACATCTCATGCTATAGGAAGGGTCTCAGGATTGGAATGGGAAGGACTTGGATGTCACATCTCATGCTATAGGGAGGGTCTCAAGTTTGATATTAGAAGCATTGAGATAACAAATCTCATGATATCGGAAGGGTCTCAGGATTGGAATGGGAAGGAGTTGGATATCACATCTCATGATAAAGGAAGGGTCTAAGGTTTGGAAGGGGAAGGATTTGGATATCACATCTCATGTTATAGGACGGGTCTCAGGTTTGGTATTAGAAGCATTGAGATATCAAGTCTCATGGTATAAGAAGGGTCTGAGAATTGGAATGGGAAGGAGTTGGATATCACACCTCAAGCTATAGGAAGGGTCTCAGGATTGGAATGGGAAGGAGTTTGATATCACATCTCATGCCATAGTATGGGTCTCAGGTTTGGTAGAAGCATTGGGATATCACGTCTCATGCTATCGGAAGGGTATCAGTATTGGATTTGGAAGAAGTTGGATATCCCATCTCATGCTATAGGAAGGGTCTCAGGTTGGAATGGGAAGGAGTTGGATATCACATTTCATGTTATAGGAAGGGTCGCAGGATTGGAATGGGAAGGACTTGGATATCATATCTCATGCTATAGGACGGGTCTCAGGTTTGTTATTAGAATCATTGAGATATCATATTGCATGCTGTAGGAAGGGTCTAAGGATTGGAATGGGAAGGACCTTGATATCACATCTCATGCTATAGAAAGGCTCTTAGGTTTGGAAAGGGAAGGAGTTGGATATCACATTTCATGTTAGAGGAAGGATCTCAGGTTTGGTATTAGAAGCATTGAGATATCACATCTCATGCTATAGGAAGGGTCTCAGGATTGGAATGGGAAGTAGTTGGATATCACATCTCATGCTATAGGAAGGGTCTCAGGTTTGGTATAAGCATTGAGATATCACATCTCATGCTATAGGACGGGTCTCAGGATTGGAATGGAAGGAGTTGGATATCACATCTCATGTTATAGGAAGGATCTCAGGTTTGGTATTAGAAGCATTGAGACATCACATCTCATGCTATAGGAAGGGTCTCAGGGTTGGAATGGGAAGGAGTTGGATATCACATCTCATCCAGTAGGAAGGGTCTCAGGTTTGGAATGGGAAGGAATTGGATATCACATCTCATGTTATAGGAAGGATCTCAGGTTTGGTATTAGAAGCATTGAGATATCACATCTCATGCTATAGGAAGGGTCTCAGGATTGGAATGTGAAGGATTTGGATATCACATCTCATGCTAAAGAAAGGGTCTCAGGTTTGGTAGAAGCATTGAGATATCACGTCTCTGCTATCGGAAGGGTCTCAGGATTGGATTGGGAAGGAGTTGGATATTCCCATCTCATGTTATAGGAAGGGTCTCAGGTTTGGTATTAGAAGCATTGAGATATCACATCTCATGCTATAGGAAGGGTCTCAGGATTGGAATGGGAAGGACTTGGATATCACATCTCATGCTATAGGGAGGGTCTCAAGTTTCATATTAGAAGCTTTGAGATATCACATCTCATGATATCGGAAGGGTCTCAGGATTGGAATGGGAAGGATTTGGAAATCACATCTCATGTTATATTACGGGTCTCAGGTTTGGTATTAGAAGCATTGAGATATCAAGTCTCAGAGTATAGGAAGGGTCTCAGAATTGGAATGGGAAGGAGTTGGATATCACATCTCAAGCTATAGGAAGGGTCTCAGGATTGGAATGGGAAGGACTTGGATATCACATCTCATGCTATAGGAAGGCTCTCAGGTTTGGAAGGGGAAAGAGTTGGATATCACATTTCATGTTAGAGGTTGGATCTCAGGTTTGGTATTAGAGGCATTGAGATATCACATCTCATGCTATCAGAAGGGTCTCAGGAATGGAATGGGAAGGAGTTGGATATCACATCTCATGCTAAAGGGAGGGTCTCAGGTTTGGAAGGGGAAGGATTTGGATATCACATCTCATGTTATAGGAAGGATCTCAGGTTTGGTATTAGAAGCATTGAGATATCACATCTCATGCTATCAGAAGGGTCTCAGGATTGGAATGGGAAGGAGTTGGATATCACATCTCATGCTAAAGGGAGGGTCTCAGGTTTGGAAGGGGAAGGATTTGGATATCACATCTCATGTTATCGGAAGGATCTCACGTTTGGTATTAGAAGTATTGAGTTATCATATCTCATGCTATAGGAAGGGTCTCAGGATTGGAATGTGAAAGAGTTGGATATCACATCTCATGCTATAGGGAGTGTCTCAGGATTGGAATGGGAAGGACTTAGATATCACATATCATGCTATAGGGAGGGTCTCAGTTTTGATATTAGAAGCATTGAGATATCACATCTCATGCTATCGGAAGTGTCTCAGGATTGGAATGGGAAGGAGCTGGATATCACATCTCATGCTAAAGGAAGGGTCTCAGGTTTGGAACGGGAAGGAGTTGGATATCACATCTCATGTTATAGGAAGGGTCTCAGGATTGGAATGGGAAGGACTTGGATATCATATCTCATGCTATAGGACGGGTCTCAGGTTTGTTATTAGAATCATTGAGATATCATATTGCATGCTGTAGGAAGGGTCTAAGGATTGGAATGGGAAGGACTTGGATATCACATCTCATGCTATAGATAGGCTCTTAGGTTTGGAAAGGGAAGGAGTTGGATATCACATTTCATGTTAGAGGAAGGATCTCAGGTTTGGTATTAGAAGCATTGAGATATCACATCTCATGCTAAAGGAAGGGTCTCAGGATTGGAATGGGAAGTATTTGGATATCACATCTCATGCTATAGGAAGGGTCTCAGGTTTGGTATAAGCATTGAGATATCACATCTCATGCTATAGGACGGGTCTCAGGATTGGAATGGAAGGAGTTCGATATCACATCTCATGTTATAGGAAGGATCTCAGGTTTGGTATTAGAAGCATTGAGACATCACATCTCATGCTATAGGAAGGGTCTCAGGGTTGGAATGGGAAGGAGTTGGATATCACAACTCATCCAATAGGAAGGGTCTCAGGTTTGGAATGGGAAGGAATTGGATATCACATCTCATGTTATAGGAAGGATCTCAGGTTTGGTATTAGAAGCATTGAGATATCACATCTCATGCTATAGGAAGGGTCTCAGGATTGGAATGTGAAGGATTTGGATATCACATCTCATGCTAAAGGAAGGGTCTCAGGTTTGGTAGAAGCATTGAGATATCACGTCTCTGCTATCGGAAGGGTCTCAGGATTGGATTGGGAAGGAGTTGGATATCCCTTCTCATGCTATAGGAAGGGTCTCAGGATTTGAATGGCAAGGAGTTGGATATCACATCTCATGCCATAGGAAGGGTCTCAGGTTTGGTATAAGCATTGAGATATCACATCTCTGCTATCGGAAGGGTCTCAGGATTGGAATGGGAAGGAGTTGGATATTCCCATCTCATGTTATAGGAAGGGTCTCAGGTTTGGTATTAGAAGCATTGAGATATCACATCTCATGCTATAGGAAGGGTCTCAGGATTGGAATGGGAAGGACTTGGATATCACATCTCATGCTATAGGAAGGGTCTCAGGTTTGGTATTAGAAGCATTGAGATATCACATCTCATGCTATAGGAAGGGTCTCAGGATTGGAATCAGAAGGACTTGGATATCACATCTCATGCTATAGGGAGGGTCTCAAGTTTGATATTAGAAGCTTTGAGATATCACATCTCATGATATCGGAAGGGTCTCAGGATTGGAATGGGAAGGAGTTGGATATCACATCTCATGATAAAGGAAGGGTCTAAGGTTTGGAAGGGGAAGGATTTGGATATCACATCTCATGTTATATTACGGGTCTCAGGTTTGGTATTAGAAGCATTGAGATATCAAGTCTCAGAGTATAGGAAGGGTCTCAGAATTGGAATGGGAAGGAGTTGGATATCACATCTCAAGCTATAGGAAGGGTCTCAGGATTGGAATGGGAAGGACTTGGATAGCACATCTCATGCTATAGGAAGGCTCTCAGGTTTGGAAGGGGAAAGAGTTGGATATCACATTTCATGTTAGAGGTAGGATCTCAGGTTTGGTATTAGAGGCATTGAGATATCACATCTCATGCTATCAGAAGGGTCTCAGGAATGGAATGGGAAGGAGTTGGATATCACATCTCATGCTAAAGGGAGGGTCTCAGGTTTGGAAGGGGAAGGATTTGGATATCACATCTCATGTTATAGGAAGGATCTCAGGTTTGGTATTAGAAGCATTGAGATATCACATCTCATGCTATCGGAAGGATCTCAGGTTTGGTATTAGAAGCATTGAGATATCACATCTCATGCTATCAGAAGGGTCTCAGGATTGGAATGGGAAGGAGTTGGATATCACATCTCATGCTAAAGGGAGGGTCTCAGGTTTGGAAGGGGAAGGATTTGGATATCACATCTCATGTTATCGGAAGGATCTCACGTTTGGTATTAGAAGTATTGAGATATCATATCTCATGCTATAGGAAGGGTCTCAGGATTGGAATGGGAAGGAGTTGGATATCACATCTCATGCTATAGGAAGTGTCTCAGGATTGGAATGGGAAGGACTTGGATATCACATCTCATGCTATAGGTAGGGTCTCAAGTTTGATATTAGAAGCATTGAGATATCACATCTCATGCTATAGGAAGGGTCTGAGGATTGGAATGGGAAGGAGTTGGATATCACATCTCATGCTATGGGAAGGGTCTCAGGTTTGGTATAAGCAGTGAGATATCACATCTCATGCTATAGGAAGTGTCTCAGGATTGGAATGGGAAGGAGTTGGATATCACATCTCATGTTATAGGAAGGATCTCAGGTTTGGTATAAGCATTGAGATATCACATCTCTGCTATCGGAAGGGTCTCAGGATTGGAATGGGAAGGAGTTGGATATTCCCATCTCATGTTATAGGAAGGGTCTCAGGTTTGGTATTAGAAGCATTGAGATATAGCATCTCATGCTATAGGAAGGGTCTCAGGATTGGAATGGGAAGGACTTGGATATCACATCTCATGCTATAGGGAGGGTCTCAAGTTTGATATTAGAAGCTTTGAGATATCACATCTCATGATATCGGAAAGGTCTCAGGATTGGAATGGGAAGGAGTTGGATATCACATCTCATGATAAAGGAAGGGTCTAAGGTTTGGAAGGGGAAGGATTTGGATATCACATCTCATGTTATATTACGGGTCTCACGTTTGGTATTAGAAGCATTGAGATATCAAGTCTCATAGTATAGGAAGGGTCTCAGAATTGGAATGGGAAGGAGTTGGATATCACATCTCAAGCTATAGGAAGGGTCTCAGGATTGGAATGGGAAGGACTTGGATATCACATCTCATGCTATAGGAAGGCTCTCAGGTTTGGAAGGGGAAAGAGTTGGATATCACATTTCATGTTAGAGGTAGGATCTCAGGTTTGGTATTAGAGGCATTGAGATATCACATCTCATGCTATCAGAAGGGTCTCAGGAATGGAATGGGAAGGAGTTGTATATCACATCTCATGCTAAAGGGAGGGTCTCAGGTTTGGAAGGGGAAGGATTTGGATATCACATCTCATGTTATAGGAAGGATCTCAGGTTTGGTATTAGAAGCATTGAGATATCACATCTCATGCTATCGGAAGGATCTCAGGTTTGGTATTAGAAGCATTGAGATATCACATCTCATGCTATCAGAAGAGTTTCAGGATTGGAATAGGAAGGAGTTGGATATCACATCTCATGCTATAGGGAGGGTCTCAGGATTGGAATGGGAAGGACTTAGATATCACATCTCATGCTATAGGGAGGGTCTCAGGATTGGAGTGGGAAGGAGTTGGATATCACATCTCATGCTATAGGGAGGGTCTCAGGATTGGAATGGGAAGGACTTAGATATCACATATCATGCTATAGGGAGGGTCTCAGTTTTGATATTAGAAGCATTGAGATATCACATCTCATGCTATCGGAAGTGTCTCAGGATTGGAATGGGAAGGTGCTGGATATCACATCTCATGCTAAAGGAAGGGTCTCAGGTTTGGAACGGGAAGGATTTGGATATCACATCTCATGTTATAGGAAGGGTCTCAGGTTTGGTATAAGCATTGAGATGTCACATCTCTGCTATCGGAAGTGTCTCAGGATGGGAATGGGAAGGAGTTGGATATCCCATCTCATGTTATAGGACGGGTCTCAGGTTTGTTATTAGAATCATTGAGATATCATATTGCATGCTGTTGGAAGGGTCTAAGGGTTGGAATGGGAAGGACTTGGATATCACATCTCATGTTATAGGAAGGATCTCAGGTTTGGTATTAGAAGCATTGAGATATCACATCTCATGCTATCGGAAGTGTCTCAGGATTGGAATGGGAAGGTGCTGGATATCACATCTCATGCTAAAGGAAGGGTCTCAGGTTTGGAAAGGGAAGGATTTGGATATCACATCTCATGTCATAGGAAGGGTCTCAGGTTTGGTATAAGCATTGAGATGTCACATCTCTGCTATCGGAAGTGTCTCAGGATTGGAATGGGAAGGAGTTGGATATCCCATCTCATGTTAGAGGAAGGATCTCAGGTTTGGTATTAGAAGCATTGAGATATCACATCTCATGCTATAGGAAGGGTCTCAGGATTGGAATGGGAAGCAGTTGGATATCACATCTCATGCTATAGGAAGGGTCTCAGGTTTGGTATAAGCATTGAGATATCACATCTCATGCTATAGGACGGGTCTCAGGATTGGAATGGAAGGAGTTGGATATCACATCTCATGTTATAGGAAGGATCTCAGGTTTGGTATTAGAAGCATTGAGACATCACATCTCATGCTATAGGAAGGGTCTCAGGATTGGATTGGGAAGGAGTTGGATATCACATCTCATGCCATAGGAAGGGTCTCAGGTTTGGTATAAGCATTGAGATATCACATCTCTGCTATCGGAAGGGTCTCAGGATTGGATTGGGAAGGAGTTGGATATCCCTTCTCATGCTATAGGAAGTGTCTCAGGTTGGAATGGGAAGGAGTTGGATATCACATCTCATGTTATAGGAAGGGTCTCAGGATTGGAATGGGAAGGATTTGGATATCACATCTCTTGCTATAGGAAGGGTCTCAGGATTGGAATGGGTAGGAGTTGGATATTACTTTCTTGCTATAGGAAGGGTCTCATGTTTGGAATGGGAAGGAGTTGGATATCACATATGCTATAGTTAGTGTCTCAGGTTTGGAACGGGAAGGAGTTGGATATCACATCTCATGTTATAGGAAGGGTCTCAGGTTTGGTATTAGAATCATTGAGATATCACATCGCATGCTGTAGGAAGGGTCTAAGGATTGGAATGGGATGGACTTGGATATCACATCTCATGCTATAGGTAGGCTCTCAGGTTTGGTATAAGCATTGAGATATCACATCTCATGCTATAGGAAGGGTCTCAGGATTGGAATGGGAAGGAATTGGATATCACATCTCATGCTATAGGAAGGGTCTCAGATTTGGTATAAGCATTGAGATATCACATCTCATGCTAAAGGAAGGGTCTCAGGATTGGAATGGGAAGGAGTTGTATATGACATCTCAGGCCATAGGAAGGTTCTCAGGTTTGGTATAAGCATTGAGATATCACATCTCTGCTATCGGAAGGGTCTCAGGATTGGAATGGGAAGGAGTTGGATATCCCATCTCATGTTATAGGAAGGGTCTCAGGTTTGGTATTAGAAGCATAGAGATATCACATCTCATGCTATAGGAAGGGTCTCAGGATTTGAATGGCAAGGAGTTGGATATCACATCTCATGCCATAGGAAGGGTCTCAGGTTTGGTATAAGCATTGAGATATCACATCTCTGCTATCGGAAGGGTCTCAGGATTGGATTGGGAAGGAGTTGGATATCCCTTCTCATGCTATAGGAAGTGTCTCAGGTTGGAATGGGAAGGAGTTGGATATCACATCTCATGTTATAGGAAGGGTCTCAGGATTGGAATGGGAAGGATTTGGATATCACATCTCTTGCTATAGGAAGGGTCTCAGGATTGGAATGGGTAGGAGTTGGATATTACTTTCTTGCTATAGGAAGGGTCTCATGTTTGGAATGGGAAGGAGTTGGATATCACATATGCTATAGTTAGTGTCTCAGGTTTGGAACGGGAAGGAGTTGGATATCACATCGCATGTTATAGGAAGGGTCTCAGGTTTGGTATAAGCATTGAGATATCACATCTCTGCTATCGGAAGCGGCTCAGGATTGGAATGGGAAGGAGTTGGATATCCCATCTCATGTTATAGGAAGAGTCTCTGGTTTGGTATTAGAATCATTGAGATATCACATCGCATGCTGTAGGAAGGGTCTAAGGATTGGAATGGGATGGACTTGGATATCACATCTCATGCTATAGGTAGGCTCTCAGGTTTGGTATAAGCATTGAGATATCACATCTCATGCTATAGGAAGGGTCTCAGGATTGGAATGGGAAGGAATTGGATATCACATCTCATGCTATAGGAAGGGTCTCAGATTTGGTATAAGCATTGAGATATCACATCTCATGCTAAAGGAAGTGTCTCAGGATTGGAATGGGAAGGAGTTGTATATGACATCTCAGGCCATAGGAAGGTTCTCAGGTTTGGTATAAGCATTGAGATATCACATCTCTGCTATCGGAAGGGTCTCAGGATTGGAATGGGAAGGAGTTGGATATCCCATCTCATGTTATAGGAAGGGTCTCAGGTTTGGTATTAAAAGCATAGAGATATCACATCTCATGCTATAGGAAGAGTCTCAGGATTTGAATGGCAAGGAGTTGGATATCACATCTCATGCCATAGGAAGGGTCTCAGGTTTGGTATAAGCATTGAGATATCACATCTCTGCTATCGGAAGGGTCTCAGGATTGGATTAGGAAGGAGTTGGATATCCCTTCTCATGCTATAGGAAGTGTCTCAGGTTGGAATGGCAAGGAGTTGGATATCACATCTCATGTTATAGGAAGGGTCTCAGGATTGGAATGGGAAGGATTTGGATATCACATCTCTTGCTATAGGAAGGGTCTCAGGATTGGAATGGGTAGGAGTTGGATATTACTTTCTTGCTATAGGAAGGGTCTCATGTTTGGAATGGGAAGGAGTTGGATATCACATATGCTATAGTTAGTGTCTCAGGTTTGGAACGGGAAGGAGTTGGATATCACATCTCATGTTATAGGAAGGGAATCAGGTTTGGTATAAGCATTGAGATATCACATCTCTGCTATCGGAAGCGGCTCAGGATTGGAATGGGAAGGAGTTGGATATCCCATCTCATGTTATAGGAAGAGTCTCTGGTTTGGTATTAGAATCATTGAGATATCACATCGCATGCTGTAGGAAGGGTCTAAGGATTGGAATGGGATGGACTTGGATATCACATCTCATGCTATAGGTAGGCTCTCAGGTTTGGTATAAGCATTGAGATATCACATCTCATGCTATAGGAAGGGTCTCAGGATTGGAATGGGAAGGAATCGGATATCACATCTCATGCTATAGGAAGGGTCTCAGATTTGGTATAAGCATTGAGATATCACATCTCATGCTAAAGGAAGGGTCTCAGGATTGGAATGGGAAGGAGTTGTATATGACATCTCAGGCCATAGAAAGGTTCTCAGGTTTGGTATAAGCATTGAGATATCACATCTCTGCTATCGGAAGGGTCTCAGGATTGGAATGGGAAGGAGTTGGATATCCCATCTCATGTTATAGGAAGGGTCACAGGTTTGGTATTAGAAGCATAGAGATATCACATCTCATGCTATAGGAAGGGTCTCAGGATTGGAATGGGAAGGACTTGGATGTCACATCTCATGCTATAGGGAGGGTCTCAAGTTTGATATTAGAAGCATTGAGATAACAAATCTCATGATATCGGAAGGGTCTAAGGATTGGAATGGGAAGGACTTGGATATCACATCTCATGCTATAGATAGGCTCTCAGGTTTGGAAAGTGAAGGAGTTGGATATCACATTTCATGTTAGAGGAAGGATCTCAGGTTTGGTATTAGAGGCATTGAGATATCACATCTCAGGCTATAGGAAGGGTCTCAGGATTGGAATGGGAAGGAGTTGGATATCACATCTCATGCTATAGTTAGGGTCTCAGGTTTTGTTATAAGCATTGAGATATCACATCTCATGCTATAGGAAGGGTCTCAGGATTGGAATGGGAAGGACTTGGGTATCACATCTCATGCTATAGGGAGGGTCTCAAGTTTGATATTAGAAGCATTGAGATATCACATCTCATGCTATAGGAAGGGTCTCAGGATTGGAATGGGAAGGAGTTGGATATCACATTGGATATTCCCATCTCATGTTATAGGAAGGGTCTCAGGTTTGGTATTAGAAGCATTGAGATATCAAATCTCATGCTATAGGAAGGGTCTCAGGATTGGAATGGGAAGGACTTGGATATCACATCTCATGCTATAAGGAGGGTCTCAAGTTTGATATTAGAAGCATTGAGATATCACATTTCATGATATCGGAAGGGTCTCAAGATTGGAATGGGAAGGAGTTGGATATCACATCTCATGATAAAGGAAGGGTCTAAGGTTTGGAAGGGGAAGGATTTGGATATCACATCTCATGTTATAGGACGGGTCTCAGGTTTGGTATTAGAAGCATTGAGATATCAAGTCTCATGGTATAGGAAGGGTCTCAGAATTGGAATGGGAAGGAGTTGGATATCACATCTCAAGCTATAGGAAGGGTCTCAGGATTAGAATGGGAAGGAGTTTGATATCACATCTCATGCCATAGTATGGGTCTCAGGTTTGGTAGAAGCATTGGGATATCACATCTCATGCTATCGGAAGGGTATCGGGATTGGATTTGGAAGGAGTTGGATATCCCATCTCATGCTATATGAAGGGTCTCAGGTTGGAATGGGAAGGAGTTGGATATCACATCTCATGTTATAGGAAGGGTCTCAGGATTGGAATGGGAAGGACTTGGATATCACATCTCATGCTATAGGAAGGCTCTCAGGTTTGCAAGGGGAAAGAGTTGGATATCACATTTCATGTTAGAGGTAGGATCTCAGGTTTGGTATTAGAAGTATTGAGATATCACATCTCATGCTATCAGAAGGATCTCAGGTTTGGTATAGAAGCATTGAGATATATCTTATGCTATCAGTAGGGTCTCAGGATTGGAATGGGAAGGAGTTGGATATCACATCTCATGCTAAAGGGAGGGTCTCGGGTTTGGAAGGGGAAGGATTTGGATATCACATCTCATGTTCTAGGATGGATCTCAGGTTTGGTATTAGAAGTATTGAGATATCACATCTCATGTTATCGGAAGGATCTCAGGTTTGGTGTTAGAAGTATTGAGATATCACATATCATGCTATATGGAGGGTCTCAGTTTTGATATTAGAAGCATTGTGATATCACATCTCATGCTATCGGAAGTGTCTCAGGATTGGAATGGGAAGGAGCTGGATATCACATCTCATGCTAAAGGAAGGGTCTCAGGTTTGGAATGGGAAGGAGTTGGATATCACATCTCATGTTATAGGAAGGGTCTCAGGTTTGGTATAAACATTGAGATATCACATCTCTGCTATCAGAAGTGTCTCAGGATTGGAATGGGAAGGAGTTGGATATCCCATCTCATGTTATAGGAAGGGTCTCAGGTTTTTTTATTAGAATCATTGAGATATCATATTGCATGCTGTAGGAAGGGTCTAAGGATTGGAATGGGAAGGACTTAGATATCACATCTCATGCTATAGATAGGCTCTCAGGTTTGGAAAGTGAAGGAGTTGGATATCACATTTCATGTTAGAGGAAGGATCTCAGGTTTGGTATTAGGGGCATTGAGATATCACATCTCAGGCTATAGGAAGGGTCTCAGGATTGGAATGGGAAGGAGTTGGATATCACATCACATGCTATAGGAAGGGTCTCAGGTTTGGTAGAAGCATTGAGATATCACATCTCATGTTATAGGAAGGGTCTCAGGATTGGAAAGTGAAGGAGTTGGATATCACATTTCATGTTAGAGGAAGGATCTCAGGTTTGGTATTAGGGGCATTGAGATATCACATCTCAGGCTATAGGAAGGGTCTCAGGATTGGAATGGGAAGGAGTTGGATATCACATCTCATGCTATAGGAAGGGTCTCAGAATTGGAATGGGAAAGAGTTGGATATCACATCACAAGCTATAGGAAGGGTCTCAGGATTAGAATGGGAAGGAGTTTGATATCACATCTCATTCCATAGTATGGGTCTCAGGTTTGGTAGAAGCATTGGGATATCACATCTCATGCTATCGGAAGGGTATCGGGATTGGATTTGGAAGGAGTTGGATATCCCATCTCATGCTATAGGAAGGGTCTCAGGTTGGAATGGGAAGGAGTTGGATATCACATCTCATGTTATAGGAAGGATCTCAGGATTGGAATGGGAAGGACTTGGATATCACATCTCATGCTATAGGAAGGCTCTCAGGTTTGCAAGGGGAAAGAGTTGGATATCACATTTTATGTTAGAGGTAGGATCTCAGGTTTGGTATTAGAAGTATTGAGATATCACATCTAATGCTATCAGAAGGATCTCAGGTTTGGTATCGAAGCATTGAGATATCAAATCTTATGCTATCAGTAGAGTCTCAGGATTGGAATGGGAAGGAGTTGGATATCACATCTCATGGTAAAGGAAGGGTCTCAGGTTTGGAAGATAAGGATTTGGATATCACATCTCATGTTATAGGAAGGATCTCAGGTTTGGTATTAGAAGTATTGAGATATCACATCTCATGCTATCGGAAGGATCTCAGGTTTGGTATAGAAGCATTGAGATATATCTTATGCTATCAGAAGGGTCTCAGGATTGGAATGGGAAGGAGTTGGATATCACATCTCATGCTAAAGGGAGGGTCTCAGGTTTGGAAGGGGAAGGATTTGGATATCACATCTCATGTTATAGGATGGATCTCAGGTTTGGTATTAGAAGTATTGAGATATCACATCTCATGTTATCGGAAGGATCTCAGGTTTGGTGTTAGAAGTATTGAGATATCACATCTCATGCTATAGGAAGGGTCTCAGGATTGGAATGGGAAGGAGTTGGATATCACATCTCATGCTAAAGGAAGGGTCTCAGGTTTGGTAGAAGCATTGAGATATCACATCTCATGCTATAGGAAGGGTCTCAGGAATGGAATGGGAAGGACTTAGATATCACATATCATGCTATAGGGAGGGTCTCAGTTTTGATATTAGAAGCATTGAGATATCACATCTCATGCTATCGGAAGTGTCTCAGGATTGGAATGGGAAGGAGCTGGATATCACATCTCATGCTAAAGGAAGGGTCTCAGGTTTGGAACGTGAAGGAGTTGGATATCACATCTCATGTTATAGGAAGGGTCTCAGGTTTGGTATAAACATTGAGATATCACATCTCTGCTATCGGAAGTGTCTCAGGATTGGAATGGGAAGGAGTTGGATATCCCATCTCATGTTATAGGACGGGTCTCAGGTTTTTTTATTAGAATCATTGAGATATCATATTGCATGCTGTAGGAAGGGTCTAAGGATTGGAATGGGAAGGACTTAGATATCACATCTCATGCTATAGATAGGCTCTCAGGTTTGGAAAGTGAAGGAGTTGGATATCACATTTCATGTTAGAGGAAGGATCTCAGGTTTGGTATTAGGGGCATTGAGATATCACATCTCAGGCTATAGGAAGGGTCTCAGGATTGGAATGGGAAGGAGTTGGATATCACATCTCATGCTATAGGAAGGGTCTCAGGTTTGGTAGAAGCATTGAGATATCACATCTCATGCTATAGGAAGGGTCTCAGGATTGGAATGGAAGGAGTTGGATATCACATCTCATGTTATAGGAAGGATATCAGGTTTGGTATTAGAAGCATTGAGACATCACATCTCATGCTATAGGAAGGGTCTCAGGATTGGAATGGGAAGGAGTTGGATATCACATCTCATGCTATAGGAAGGGTCTCAGGATTGGAATGGGAAGGAGTTGAATATGACATCTCATGCCGTAGGAAGGGTCTCAGGTTTGGAATGGGAAGGACTTGGATATCACATCTCATGCTATAAGGAGGGTCTCAAGTTTGATATTAGAAGCATTGAGATATCACATTTCATGATATCGGAAGGGTCTCAAGATTGGAATGGGAAGGAATTGGATATCACATCTCATGATAAAGGAAGGGTCTAAGGTTTGGAAGGGGAAGGATTTGGATATCACATCTCATGTTATAGGACGGGTCTCAGGTTTGGTATTAGAAGCATTGAGATATCAAGTCTCATGGTATAGGAAGGGTCTCAGAATTGGAATGGGAAGGAGTTGGATATCACATCTCAAGCTATAGGAAGGGTCTCAGGATTAGAATGGGAAGGAGTTTGATATCACATCTCATGCCATAGTATGGGTCTCAGGTTTGGTAGAAGCATTGGGATATCACATCTCATGCTATCGGAAGGGTATCGGGATTGGATTTGGAAGGAGTTGGATATCCCATCTCATGCTATAGGAAGGGTCTCAGGTTGGAATGGGAAGGAGTTGGATATCACATCTCATGTTATAGGAAGGGTCTCAGGATTGGAATGGGAAGGACTTGGATATCACATCTCATGCTATAGGAAGGCTCTCAGGTTTGCAAGGGGAAAGAGTTGGATATCACATTTCATGTTAGAGGTAGGATCTCAGGTTTGGTATTAGAAGTATTGAGATATCACATCTCATGCTATCAGAAGGATCTCAGGTTTGGTATAGAAGCATTGAGATATCAAATCTTATGCTATCAGAAGAGTCTCAGGATTGGAATGGGAAGGAGTTGGATAAAGGAAGGAAGGGTCTCAGGTTTGGAAGATAAGGATTTGGATATCACATCTCATGTTATAGGAAGGATCTCAGGTTTGGTATTAGAAGTATTGAGATATCACATCTCATGCTATCGGAAGGATCTCAGGTTTGGTATAGAAGCATTGAGATATATCTTATGCTATCAGAAGGGTCTCAGGATTGGAATGGGAAGGAGTTGGATATCACATCTCATGCTAAAGGGAGGGTCTCAGGTTTGGAAGGGGAAGGATTTGGATATCACATCTCATGTTATAGGATGGATCTCAGGTTTGGTATTAGAAGTATTGAGATATCACATCTCATGTTATCGGAAGGATCTCAGGTTTGGTATTAGAAGTATTGAGATATCACATCTCATGCTATAGGAAGGGTCTCAGGATTGGAATGGGAAGGAGTTGGATATCACATCTCATGTTATAGGAAGGGTCTCAGGTTTGGTATAAACATTGAGATATCACATCTCTGCTATCGGAAGTGTCTCAGGATTGGAATGGGAAGGAGCTGGATATCACATCTCATGCTATCGGAAGTGTCTCAGGATTGGAATGGGAAGGAGCTGGATATCACATCTCATGCTAAAGGAAGGGTCTCAGGTTTGGAACGGGAAGGAGTTGGATATCACATCTCATGTTATAGGAAGGGTCTCAGGTTTGGTATAAACATTGAGATATCACAGCTCTGCTATCGGAAGTGTCTCAGGATTGGAATGGGAAGGAGTTGAATATCCCATCTCATGTTATAGGACGGGTCTCAGGTTTTTTTATTAGAATCATTGAGATATCATATTGCATGCTGTAGGAAGGGTCTAAGGATTGGAATGGGAAGGACTTAGATATCACATCTCATGCTATAGATAGGCTCTCAGGTTTCGAAAGTGAAGGAGTTGGATATCACATTTCATGTTAGAGGAAGGATCTCAGGTTTGGTATTAGGGGCATTGAGATATCACATCTCAGGCTATAGGAAGGGTCTCAGGATTGGAAAGGGAAGGAGTTGGATATCACATCTCATGCTATAGGAAGGGTCTCAGGTTTGGTAGAAGCATTGAGATATCACATCTCATGCTATAGGAAGGGTCTCAGGATTGGAATGGAAGGAGTTGGATATCACATCTCATGTTATAGGAAGGATATCAGGTTTGGTATTAGAAGCATTGAGACATCACATCTCATGCTATAGGAAGGGTCTCAGGATTGGAATGGGAAGGAGTTGGATATCACATCTCATGCTATAGGAAGGGTCTCAGAATTGGAATGGGAAGGAGTTGGATATCACATCTCAAGCTATAGGAAGGGTCTCAGGATTAGAATGGGAAGGAGTTTGATATCACATCTCATGCCATAGTATGGGTCTCAGGTTTGGTAGAAGCATTGGGATATCACATCTCATGCTATCGGAAGGGTATCGGGATTGGATTTGGAAGGAGTTGGATATCCCATCTCATGCTATAGGAAGGGTCTCAGGTTGGAATGGGAAGGAGTTGGACATCACATCTCATGTTATAGGAAGGGTCTCAGGATTGGAATGGGAAGGACTTGGATATCACATCTCATGCTATAGGAAGGCTCTCAGGTTTGCAAGGGGAAAGAGTTGGATATCACATTTTATGTTAGAGGTAGGATCTCAGGTTTGGTATTAGAAGTATTGAGATATCACATCTCATGCTATCAGAAGGATCTCAGGTTTGGTATAGAAGCATTGAGATATATCTTATGCTATCAGTAGGGTCTCAGGATTGGAATGGGAAGGAGTTGGATATCACATCTCATGCTAAAGGAAGGGTCTCGGGTTTGGAAGGGGAAGGATTTGGATATCACATCTCATGTTCTAGGATGGATCTCAGGTTTGGTATTAGAAGTATTGAGATATCACATCTCATGTTATCGGAAGGATCTCAGGTTTGGTGTTAGAAGTATTGAGATATCACATATCATGCTATAGGGAGGGTCTCAGTTTTGATATTAGAAGCATTGAGATATCACATCTCATGCTATCGGAAGTGTCTCAGGATTGGAATGGGAAGGAGCTGGATATCACATCTCATGCTAAAGGAAGGGTCTCAGGTTTGGAATGGGAAGGAGTTGGATATCACATCTCATGTTATAGGAAGGGTCTCAGGTTTGGTATAAACATTGAGATATCACATCTCTGCTATCGGAAGTGTCTCAGGATTGGAATGGGAAGGAGTTGGATATCCCATCTCATGTTATAGGAAGGGTCTCAGGTTTTTTTATTAGAATCATTGAGATATCATATTGCATGCTGTAGGAAGGGTCTAAGGATTGGAATGGGAAGGACTTAGATATCACATCTCATGCTATAGATAGGCTCTCAGGTTTGGAAAGTGAAGGAGTTGGATATCACATTTCATGTCAGAGGAAGGATCTCAGGTTTGGTATTAGGGGCATTGAGATATCACATCTCAGGCTATAGGAAGGGTCTCAGGATTGGAATGGGAAGGAGTTGGATATCACATCTCATGCTATAGGAAGGGTCTCAGGTTTGGTAGAAGCATTGAGATATCACATCTCATGCTATAGGAAGGGTCTCAGGATTGGAATGGAAGGAGTTGGATATCACATCTCATGTTATAGGAAGGATATCAGGTTTGGTATTAGAAGCATTGAGACATCACATCTCATGCTATAGGAAGGGTCTCAGGATTGGAATGGGAAGGAGTTGGATATCCCATCTCATGTTATAGGAAGGGTCTCAGGTTTTTTTATTAGAATCATTGAGATATCATATTGCATGCTGTAGGAAGGGTCTAAGGATTGGAATGGGAAGGACTTAGATATCACATCTCATGCTATAGATAGGCTCTCAGGTTTGGAAAGTGAAGGAGTTGGATATCACATTTCATGTTAGAGGAAGGATCTCAGGTTTGGTATTAGGGGCATTGAGATATCACATCTCAGGCTATAGGAAGGGTCTCAGGATTGGAATGGGAAGGAGTTGGATATCACATCTCATGCTATAGGAAGGGTCTCAGGTTTGGTAGAAGCATTGAGATATCACATCTCATGCTATAGGAAGGGTCTCAGGATTGGAATGGAAGGAGTTGGATATCACATCTCATGTTATAGGAAGGATATCAGGTTTGGTATTAGAAGCATTGAGACATCACATCTCATGCTATAGGAAGGGTCTCAGGATTGGAATGGGAAGGAGTTGGATATCACATCTCATGCTATAGGAAGGGTCTCAGAATTGGAATGGGAAGGAGTTGGATATCACATCTCAAGCTATAGGAAGGGTCTCAGGATTAGAATGGGAAGGAGTTTGATATCACATCTCATGCCATAGTATGGGTCTCAGGTTTGGTAGAAGCATTGGGATATCACATCTCATGCTATCGGAAGGGTATCGGGATTGGATTTGGAAGGAGTTGGATATCCCATCTCATGCTATAGGAAGGGTCTCAGGTTGGAATGGGAAGGAGTTGGATATCACATCTCATGTTATAGGAAGGGTCTCAGGATTGGAATGGGAAGGACTTGGATATCACATCTCATGCTATAGGAAGGCTCTCAGGTTTGCAAGGGGAAAGAGTTGGATATCACATTTTATGTTAGAGGTAGGATCTCAGGTTTGGTATTAGAAGTATTGAGATATCACATCTCATGCTATCAGAAGGATCTCAGGTTTGGTATAGAAGCATTGAGATATCAAATCTTATGCTATCAGAAGAGTCTCAGGATTGGAATGGGAAGGAGTTGGATATCACATCTCATGGTAAAGGAAGGGTCTCAGGTTTGGAAGATAAGGATTTGGATATCACATCTCATGTTATAGGAAGGATCTCAGGTTTGGTATTAGAAGTATTGAGATATCACATCTCATGCTATCGGAAGGATCTCAGGTTTGGTATAGAAGCATTGAGATATATCTTATGCTATCAGAAGGGTCTCAGGATTGGAATGGGAAGGAGTTGGATATCACATCTCATGCTAAAGGGAGGGTCTCAGGTTTGGAAGGGGAAGGATTTGGATATCACATCTCATGTTATAGGATGGATCTCAGGTTTGGTATTAGAAGTATTGAGATATCACATCTCATGTTATCGGAAGGATCTCAGGTTTGGTGTTAGAAGTATTGAGATATCACATCTCATGCTATAGGAAGGGTCTCAGGATTGGAATGGGAAGGAGTTGGATATCACATCTCATGCTAAAGGAAGGGTCTCAGGTTTGGTAGAAGCATTGAGATATCACATCTCATGCTATAGGAAGGGTCTCAGGATTGGAATGGGAAGGACTTAGATATCACATATCATGCTATAGGGAGGGTCTCCGTTTTGATATTAGAAGCATTGAGATATCACATCTCATGCTATCGGAAGTGTCTCAGGATTGGAATGGGAAGGAGCTGGATATCACATCTCATGCTAAAGGAAGGGTCTCAGGTTTGGAACGGGAAGGAGTTGGATATCACATCTCATGTTATAGGAAGGGTCTCAGGTTTGGTATAAACATTGAGATATCACATCTCTGCTATCGGAAGTGTCTCAGGATTGGAATGGGAAGGAGTTGGATATCCCATCTCATGTTATAGGACGGGTCTCAGGTTTTTTTATTAGAATCATTGAGATATCATATTGCATGCTGTAGGAAGGGTCTAAGGATTGGAATGGGAAGGACTTAGATATCACATCTCATGCTATAGATAGGCTCTCAGGTTTGGAAAGTGAAGGAGTTGGATATCACATTTCATGTTAGAGGAAGGATCTCAGGTTTGGTATTAGGGGCATTGAGATATCACATCTCAGGCTATAGGAAGGGTCTCAGGATTGGAATGGGAAGGAGTTGGATATCACATCTCATGCTATAGGAAGGGTCTCAGGTTTGGTAGAAGCATTGAGATATCACATCTCATGCTATAGGAAGGGTCTCAGGATTGGAATGGAAGGAGTTGGATATCACATCTCATGTTATAGGAAGGATATCAGGTTTGGTATTAGAAGCATTGAGACATCACATCTCATGCTATAGGAAGGGTCTCAGGATTGGAATGGGAAGGAGTTGGATATCACATCTCATGCTATAGGAAGGGTCTCAGGATTGGAATGGGAAGGAGTTGAATATGACATCTCATGCCGTAGGAAGGGTCTCAGGTTTGGAATGGGAAGGACTTGGATATCACATCTCATGCTATAAGGAGGGTCTCAAGTTTGATATTAGAAGCATTGAGATATCACATTTCATGATATTGGTAGGGTCTCAAGATTGGAATGGGAAGGAATTGGATATCACATCTCATGATAAAGGAAGGGTCTAAGGTTTGGAAGGGGAAGGATTTGGATATCACATCTCATGTTATAGGACGGGTCTCAGGTTTGGTATTAGAAGCATTGAGATATCAAGTCTCATGGTATAGGAAGGGTCTCAGAATTGGAATGGGAAGGAGTTGGATATCACATCTCAAGCTATAGGAAGTGTCTCAGGATTAGAATGGGAAGGAGTTTGATATCACATCTCATGCCATAGTATGGGTCTCAGGTTTGGTAGAAGCATTGGGATATCACATCTCATGCTATCGGAAGGGTATCGGGATTGGATTTGGAAGGAGTTGGATATCCCATCTCATGCTATAGGAAGGGTCTCAGGTTGGAATGGGAAGGAGTTGGATATCACATCTCATGTTATAGGAAGGGTCTCAGGATTGGAATGGGAAGGACTTGGATATCACATCTCATGCTATAGGAAGGCTCTCAGGTTTGCAAGGGGAAAGAGTTGGATATCACATTTCATGTTAGAGGTAGGATCTCAGGTTTGGTATTAGAAGTATTGAGATATCACATCTCATGCTATCAGAAGGATCTCAGGTTTGGTATAGAAGCATTGAGATATCAAATCTTATGCTATCAGAAGAGTCTCAGGATTGGAATGGGAAGGAGTTGGATAAAGGAAGGAAGGGTCTCAGGTTTGGAAGATAAGGATTTGGATATCACATCTCATGTTATAGGAAGGATCTCAGGTTTGGTATTAGAAGTATTGAGATATCACATCTCATGCTATCGGAAGGATCTCAGGTTTGGTATAGAAGCATTGAGATATATCTTATGCTATCAGAAGGGTCTCAGGATTGGAATGGGAAGGAGTTGGATATCACATCTCATGCTAAAGGGAGGGTCTCAGGTTTGGAAGGGGAAGGATTTGGATATCACATCTCATGTTATAGGATGGATCTCAGGTTTGGTATTAGAAGTATTGAGATATCACATCTCATGTTATCGGAAGGATCTCAGGTTTGGTATTAGAAGTATTGAGATATCACATCTCATGCTATAGGAAGGGTCTCAGGATTGGAATGGGAAGGAGTTGGATATCACATCTCATGTTATAGGAAGGGTCTCAGGTTTGGTATAAACATTGAGATATCACATCTCTGCTATCGGAAGTGTCTCAGGATTGGAATGGGAAGGAGCTGGATATCACATCTCATGCTATCGGAAGTGTCTCAGGATTGGAATGGGAAGGAGCTGGATATCACATCTCATGCTAAAGGAAGGGTCTCAGGTTTGGAACGGGAAGGAGTTGGATATCACATCTCATGTTATAGGAAGGGTCTCAGGTTTGGTATAAACATTGAGATATCACAGCTCTGCTATCGGAAGTGTCTCAGGATTGGAATGGGAAGGAGTTGAATATCCCATCTCATGTTATAGGACGGGTCTCAGGTTTTTTTATTAGAATCATTGAGATATCATATTGCATGCTGTAGGAAGGGTCTAAGGATTGGAATGGGAAGGACTTAGATATCACATCTCATGCTATAGATAGGCTCTCAGGTTTGGAAAGTGAAGGAGTTGGATATCACATTTCATGTTAGAGGAAGGATCTCAGGTTTGGTATTAGGGGCATTGAGATATCACATCTCAGGCTATAGGAAGGGTCTCAGGATTGGAATGGGAAGGAGTTGGATATCACATCTCATGCTATAGGAAGGGTCTCAGGTTTGGTAGAAGCATTGAGATATCACATCTCATGCTATAGGAAGGGTCTCAGGATTGGAATGGAAGGAGTTGGATATCACATCTCATGTTATAGGAAGGATATCAGGTTTGGTATTAGAAGCATTGAGACATCACATCTCATGCTATAGGAAGGGTCTCAGGATTGGAATGGGAAGGAATTGGATATCACATCTCATGCTATAGGAAGGGTCTCAGGATTGGAATGGGAAGGAGTTGAATATGACATCTCATGCCGTAGGAAGGGTCTCAGGTTTGGTATAAACATTGAGATATCACATCTCTGCTATCAAAAGGGTCTCAGGATTGGAATGGGAAGGAGTTGGATTTCCCATCTCATGCTATAGGAAGTGTCTCAGGATTGGAATGGGAAGGAGTTGGATATCACATCTCATGTTATAGGAAGGATCTCAGGTTTGGTATTAGAAGCATTGAGATATCAAGTCTCATGGTATAGGAAGGGTCTCAGAATTGGAATGGGAAGGAGTTGGATATCACATCTCAAGCTATAGGAAGTGTCTCAGGATTAGAATGGGAAGGAGTTTGATATCACATCTCATGCCATAGTATGGGTCTCAGGTTTGGTAGAAGCATTGGGATATCACATCTCATGCTATCGGAAGGGTATCGGGATTGGATTTGGAAGGAGTTGGATATCCCATCTCATGCTATAGGAAGGGTCTCAGGTTGGAATGGGAAGGAGTTGGATATCACATCTCATGTTATAGGAAGGGTCTCAGGATTGGAATGGGAAGGACTTGGATATCACATCTCATGCCATAGGAAGGCTCTCAGGTTTGCAAGGGGAAAGAGTTGGATATCACATTTCATGTTAGAGGTAGGATCTCAGGTTTGGTATTAGAAGTATTGAGATATCACATCTCATGCTATCAGAAGGATCTCAGGTTTGGTATAGAAGCATTGAGATATCAAATCTTATGCTATCAGAAGAGTCTCAGGATTGGAATGGGAAGGAGTTGGATAAAGGAAGGAAGGGTCTCAGGTTTGGAAGATAAGGATTTGGATATCACATCTCATGTTATAGGAAGGATCTCAGGTTTGGTATTAGAAGTATTGAGATATCACATCTCATGCTATCGGAAGGATCTCAGGTTTGGTATAGAAGCATTGAGATATATCTTATGCTATCAGAAGGGTCTCAGGATTGGAATGGGAAGGAGTTGGATATCACATCTCATGCTAAAGGGAGGGTCTCAGGTTTGGAAGGGGAAGGATTTGGATATCACATCTCATGTTATAGGATGGATCTCAGGTTTGGTATTAGAAGTATTGAGATATCACATCTCATGTTATCGGAAGGATCTCAGGTTTGGTATTAGAAGTATTGAGATATCACATCTCATGCTATAGGAAGGGTCTCAGGATTGGAATGGGAAGGAGTTGGATATCACATCTCATGTTATAGGAAGGGTCTCAGGTTTGGTATAAACATTGAGATATCACATCTCTGCTATCGGAAGTGTCTCAGGATTGGAATGGGAAGGAGCTGGATATCACATCTCATGCTATCGGAAGTGTCTCAGGATTGGAATGGGAAGGAGCTGGATATCACATCTCATGCTAAAGGAAGGGTCTCAGGTTTGGAACGGGAAGGAGTTGGATATCACATCTCATGTTATAGGAAGGGTCTCAGGTTTGGTATAAACATTGAGATATCACAGCTCTGCTATCGGAAGTGTCTCAGGATTGGAATGGGAAGGAGTTGAATATCCCATCTCATGTTATAGGACGGGTCTCAGGTTTTTTTATTAGAATCATTGAGATATCATATTGCATGCTGTAGGAAGGGTCTAAGGATTGGAATGGGAAGGACTTAGATATCACATCTCATGCTATAGATAGGCTCTCAGGTTTGGAAAGTGAAGGAGTTGGATATCACATTTCATGTTAGAGGAAGGATCTCAGGTTTGGTATTAGGGGCATTGAGATATCACATCTCAGGCTATAGGAAGGGTCTCAGGATTGGAATGGGAAGGAGTTGGATATCACATCTCATGCTATAGGAAGGGTCTCAGGTTTGGTAGAAGCATTGAGATATCACATCTCATGCTATAGGAAGGGTCTCAGGATTGGAATGGAAGGAGTTGGATATCACATCTCATGTTATAGGAAGGATATCAGGTTTGGTATTAGAAGCATTGAGACATCACATCTCATGCTATAGGAAGGGTCTCAGGATTGGAATGGGAAGGAGTTGGATATCACATCTCATGCTATAGGAAGGGTCTCAGGATTGGAATGGGAAGGAGTTGAATATGACATCTCATGCCGTAGGAAGGGTCTCAGGTTTGGTATAAACATTGAGATATCACATCTCTGCTATCAAAAGGGTCTCAGGATTGGAATGGGAAGGAGTTGGATTTCCCATCTCATGCTATAGGAAGTGTCTCAGGATTGGAATGGGAAGGAGTTGGATATCACATCTCATGTTATAGGAAGGATCTCAGGTTTGGTATAAGCATTGAGATATCACATCTCATGCTATAGGAAGGGTCTCAGGATTGGAATGGGAAGGATTTGGATATCACATCTCATGCTATAGGGAGGGTCTCAAGTTTGATATTAGAAGCTTTGAGATATCACATCTCATGATATCGGAAGGGTCTCAGGATTGGAATGGGAAGGAGTTGGATATCACATCTCATGATAAAGGAAGGGTCTAAGGTTTGGAAGGGGAAGGATTTGGATATCACGTCTCATGTTATATTATGGGTCTCACGTTTGGTATTAGAATCATTGAGATATCAAGTCTCATAGTATAGGAAGGGTCTCAGAATTGGAATGGGAAGGAGTTGGATATCACATCTCAAGCTATAGGAAGGGTCTCAGGATTGGAATGGGAAGGACTTGGATATCACATCTCATGCTATAGGAAGGCTCTCAGGTTTGGAAGGGGAAAGAGTTGGATATCACATTTCATGTTAGAGGTAGGATCTCAGGTTTGGTATTAGAGGCATTGAGATATCACATCTCATGCTATCAGAAGGGTCTCAGGAATGGAATGGGAAGGAGTTGGATATCAAGTCTCATGCTAAAGGGAGGGTCTCAGGTTTGGAAGGGGAAGGATTTGGATATCACATCTCATGTTATAGGAAGGATCTCAGGTTTGGTATTAGAAGCATTGAGATATCACATCTCATGCTATCGGAAGGATCTCAGGTTTGGTATTAGAAGCATTGAGATATCACATCTCATGCTATCAGAAGAGTTTCAGGATTGGAATAGGAAGGAGTTGGATATCACATCTCATGCTAAAGGGAGGGTCTCAGGTTTGGAAGGGGAAGGATTTGGATATCAAATCTCATGTTATCGGAAGGATCTCACGTTTGGTATTAGAAGTATTGAGATATCATATCTCATGCTATAGGAAGGGTCTCAGGATTGGAATGGGAAGGAGTTGGATATCACATCTCATGCTATAGGGAGGGTCTCAGATTGGAATGGGAAGGACTTAGATATCACATATCATGCTATAGGGAGGGTCTCAGTTTTGATATTAGAAGCATTGAGATATCACATCTCATGCTATCGGAAGTGTCTCAGGATTGGAATGGGAAGGTGCTGGATATCACATCTCATGCTAAAGGAAGGGTCTCGGGTTTGGAACGGGAAGGATTTGGATATCACATCTAATGTTATAGGAAGGGTCTCAGGTTTGGTATAAGCATTGAGATATCACATCTCTGCTATCGGAAGTGTCTCAGGATTGGAATGGGAAGGAGTTGGATATCCCATCTCATGTTATAGGATGGGTCTCAGGTTTGTTATTAGAATCATTGAGATATCATATTGCATGCTGTTGGAAGGGTCTAAGGGTTGGAATGGGAAGGACTTGGATATCACATCTCATGCTATAGATAGGCTCTTAGGTCTGGAAAGGGAAGGAGTTGGATATCACATTTCATGTTAGAGGAAGGATCTCAGGTTTGGTATTAGAAGCATTGAGATATCACATCTCATGCTATAGGAAGGGTCTCAGGATTGGAATGGGAAGCAGTTGGATATCACATCTCATGCTATAGGAAGGGTCTCAGGTTTGGTATAAGCATTGAGATATCACATCTCATGCTATAGGACGGGTCTCAGGATTGGAATGGAAGGAGTTGGATATCACATCTCATGTTATAGGAAGGATCTCAGGTTTGGTATTAGAAGCATTGAGACATCACATCTCATGCTATAGGAAGGGTCTCAGGGTTGGAATGGGAAGGAGTTGGATATCACATCTCATCCAATAGGAAGGGTCTCAGGTTTGGTATAAGCATTGAGATATCACATCTCTGCTATCGTAAGGGTCTCAGGATTGGATTGGGAAGGAGTTGGATATCACATCTCATGCCATAGGAAGGGTCTCCGGTTTGGTATAAGCATTGAGATATCACATCTCTGCTATCGGAAGGGTCTCAGGATTGGATTGGGAAGGAGTTGGATATCCCTTCTCATGCTATAGGAAGTGTCTCAGGTTGGAATGGGAAGGAGTTGGATATCACATCTCATTCATGTTATAGGAAGGGTCTCAGGATTGGAATGGGAAGGATTTGGATATCACATCTCTTGCTATAGAAGGGTCTCAGGATTGGAATGGGTAGGAGTTGGATATTACTTTCTTGCTATAGGAAGGGTCTCAGGGTTGGAATGGAAAGGAGTTGGATATCACATATGCTATAGTTAGTGTCTCAGGTTTGGAACGGGAAGGAGTTGGATATCACATCTCATGTTATAGAAAGGGTCTCAGGTTTGGTATAAGCATTGAGATATCACATCTCTGCTATCGGAAGCGGCTCAGGATTGGAATGGGAAGGAGTTGGATATCCCATCTCATGTTATAGGAAGAGTCTCTGGTTTGGTATTAGAATCATTGAGATATCACATCGCATGCTGTAGGAAGGGTCTAAGGATTGGAATGGGATGGACTTGGATATCACATCTCATGCTATAGGTAGGCTCTCAGGTGGTTTGGTATAAGCATTGAGATATCACATCTCATGCTATAGGAAGGGTCTCAGGATTGGAATGGGAAGGAATTGGATATCACATCTCATGCTATAGGAAGGGTCTCAGATTTGGTATAAGCATTGAGATATCACATCTCATGCTAAAGGAAGGGTCTCAGGATTGGAATGGGAAGGAGTTTTATATGACATCTCAGGCCATAGGAAGGTTCTCAGGTTTGGTATAAGCATTCAGATATCACATCTCTGCTATCGGAAGGGTCTCAGGATTGGAATGGGAAGGAGTTGGATATCCCATCTCATGTTATAGCAAGGGTCTCAGGTTTCGTATGAGAAGCATAGAGATATCACATCTCATGCTATAGGACGGGTTTCAGGATTGGAATGGAAGGAGTTGGATATCACATCTCATGTTATAGGAAGGATCTCAGGTTTGGTATTAGAAGCATTGAGACATCACATCTCATGCTATAGGAAGGGTCTCAGGGTTGGAATGGGAAGGAGTTGGATATCACATCTCATCCAATAGGAAGGGTCTCAGGTTTGGAATGGGAAGGAATTGGATATCACATCTCATGTTATAGGAAGGATCTCAGGTTTGGTATTAGAAGCATTGAGATATCACATCTCATGCTATAGGAAGGGTCACAGGATTGGAATGTGAAGGATTTGGATATCACATCTCATGCTAAAGGAAGGGTCTCAGGTTTGGTAGAAGCATTGATATATCACGTCTCTGCTATAGGAAGGGTCTCATTTTTGGAATGGGAAGGAGTTGGATATCACATATGCTATAGTTAGTGTCTCAGGTTTGGAACGGGAAGGAGTTGGATATCACATCTCATGTTATAGGAAGGGTCTCAGGTTTGGTATAAGCATTGAGATATCACATCTCTGCTATCGGAAGCGGCTCAGGATTGGAATGGGAAGGAGTTGGATATCCCATCTCATGTTATAGGAAGAGTCTCTGGTTTGGTATTAGAATCATTGAGATATCACATCGCATGCTGTAGGAAGGGTCTAAGGATTGGAATGGGATGGACTTGGATATCACATCTCATGCTATAGGTAGGCTCTCAGGTGGTTTGGTATAAGCATTGAGATATCACATCTCATGCTATAGGAAGGGTCTCAGGATTGGAATGGGAAGGAATTGGATATCACATCTCATGCTATAGGAAGGGTCTCAGATTTGGTATAAGCATTGAGATATCACATCTCATGCTAAAGGAAGGGTCTCAGGATTGGAATGGGAAGGAGTTGTATATGACATCTCAGGCCATAGGAAGGTTCTCAGGTTTGGTATAAGCATTGAGATATCACATCTCTGCTATCGGAAGGGTCTCAGGATTGGAATGGGAAGGAGTTGGATATTCCATCTCATGTTATAGGAAGGGTCTCAGGTTTGGTATTAGAAGCATAGAGATATCACATCTCATGCTATAGGAAGGGTCTCAGGATTTGAATGGCAAGGAGTTGGATATCACATCTCATGCCATAGGAAGGGTCTCAGGTTTGGTATAAGCATTGAGATATCACATCTCTGCTATCGGAAGGGTCTCAGGATTGGATTGGGAAGGAGTTGGATATCCCTTCTCATGCTATAGGAAGTGTCTCAGGTTGGAATGGGAAGGAGTTGGATATCACATCTCATGTTATAGGAAGGGTCTCAGGATTGGAATGGGAAGGATTTGGATATCACATCTCTTGCTATAGGAAGGGTCTCAGGATTGGAATGGGTAGGATTTGGATATTACTTTCTTGCTATAGGAAGGGTCTCATGTTTGGAATGGGAAGGAGTTGGATATCACATATGCTATAGTTAGTGTCTCAGGTTTGGAACGGGAAGGAGTTGGATATCACATCTCATGTTATAGGAAGGGTCTCAGGTTTGGTATAAGCATTGAGATATCACATCTCTGCTATCGGAAGCGGCTCAGGATTGGAATGGGAAGGAGTTGGATATCCCATCTCATGTTATAGGAAGAGTCTCAGGTTTGGTATAAGCATTGAGATATCACATCTCTGCTATCGGAAGGGTCTCAGGATTGGAATGGGAAGGAGTTGGATATTCCCATCTCATGTTATCGGAAGGATCTCATGTTTGGTATTAGAAGTATTGAGATATATCTCATGCTATAGGAAGGGTCTCAGGATTGGAATGGGAAGGAGTTGGATATCACATCTCATGCTATAGGGAGGGTCTCAGGATTGGAATGGGAAGGACTTAGATATCACATATCATGCTATAGGGAGGGTCTCAGTTTTGATATTAGAAGCATTGAGATATCACATCTCATGCTATCGGAAGTGTCTCAGGATTGGAATGGGAAGGAGCTGGATATCACATCTCATGCTAAAGGAAGGGTCTCAGGTTTGGAACGGGAAGGATTTGGATATCACATCTCATGTTATAGGAAGGGTCTCAGGTTTGGTATAAGCATTGAGATATCACATGCTATCGGAAGTGTCTCAGGATTGGAATGGGAAGGAGTTGGATATCCCATCTCATGTTATAGGACGGGTCTCAGGTTTGTTATTAGAATCATTGAGATATCATATTGCATGCTGTAGGAAGGGTCTAAGGGTTGGAATGTGAAGGACTTGGATATCACATCTCATGCTATAGATAGGCTCTTAGGTTTGGAAAGGGAAGGAGTTGGATATCACATTTCATGTTAGAGGAAGGATCTCAGGTTTGGTATTAGAAGCATTGAGATATCACATCTCATGCTATAGGAAGGGTCTCAGGATTGGAATGGGAAGCAGTTGGATATCACACCTCATGCTATAGGAAGGGTCTCAGGTTTGGTATAAGCATTGAGATATCACATCTCATGCTATAGGACGGGTCTCAGGATTGGAATGGAAGGAGTTGGATATCACATCTCATGTTATAGGAAGGATCTCAGGTTTGGTATTAGAAGCATTGAGACATCACATCTCATGCTATAGGAAGGGTCTCAGGGTTGGAATGGGAAGGAGTTGGATATCACATCTCATCCAATAGGAAGGGTCTCAGGTTTGGAATGGGAAGGAATTGGATATCACATCTCATGTTATAGGAAGGATCTCAGGTTTGGTATTAGAAGCATTGAGATATCACATCTCATGCTATAGGAAGGGTCTCAGGATTGGAATGTGAAGGATTTGGATATCACATCTCATGCTAAAGGAAGGGTCTCAGGTTTGGTAGAAGCATTGAGATATCACATCTCTGCTATCGGAAGGGTCTCAGGATTGGAATGGGAAGGAGTTGGATATCCCATCTCATGTTATAGGAAGGGTCTCAGGTTTGGTATTAGAAGCATAGAGATATCACATCTCATGCTATAGGAAGGGTCTCAGGATTTGAATGGCAAGGAGTTGGATATCACATCTCATGCCATAGGAAGGGTCTCAGGTTTGGTATAAGCATTGAGATATTACATCTCTGCTATCGGAAGGGTCTCAGGATTGGATTGGGAAGGAGTTGGATATCCCTTCTCATGCTATAGGAAGTGTCTCAGGTTGGAATGGGAAGGAGTTGGATATCACATCTCATGTTATAGGAAGGGTCTCAGGATTGGAATGGGAAGGATTTGGATATCACATCTCTTGCTATAGGAAGGGTCTCAGGATTGGAATGGGTAGGAGTTGGATATTACTTTCTTGCTATAGGAAGGGTCTCATGTTTGGAATGGGAAGGAGTTGGATATCACATATGCTATAGTTAGTGTCTCAGGTTTGGAACGGGAAGGAGTTGGATATCACATCTCATGTTATAGGAAGGGTCTCAGGTTTGGTATAAGCATTGAGATATCACATCTCTGCTATCGGAAGCGGCTCAGGATTGGAATGGGAAGGAGTTGGATATCACATCTAATGTTATAGGAAGAGTCTCTGGTTTGGTATTAGAATCATTGAGATATCACATCGCATGCTGTAGGAAGGGTCTAAGGATTGGAATGGGATGGACTTGGATATCACATCTCATGCTATAGGTAGGCTCTCAGGTTTGGTATAAGCATTGAGATATCACATCTCATGCTATAGGAAGGGTCTCTGGATTGGAATGGGAAGGAATTGGATATCACATCTCATGCTATAGGAAGGGTCTCAGATTTGGTATAAGCATTGAGATATCACATCTCATGCTAAAGGAAGGGTCTCAGGATTGGAATGGGAAGGAGTTGTATATGACATCTCAGGCCATAGGAAGGTTCTCAGGTTTGGTATAAGCATTGAGATATCACATCTCTGCTATCGGAAAGGTCTCAGGATTGGAATGGGAAGGAGTTGGATATCCCATCTCATGTTATAGGAAGGGCCTCAGGTTTGGTATTAGAAGCATAGAGATATCACATCTCATGCTATAGGAAGGGTCTCAGGGTTGGAATTGGAAGGACTTGGATGTCACATCTCATGCTATAGGGAGGGTCTCAAGTATGATATTAGAAGCATTGAGATAACAAATCTCATGATATCGGAAGGGTCTCAGGATTGGAATGGGAAGGAGTTGGATATCACATCTCATGATAAAGGAAGGGTCTAAGGTTTGGAAGGGGAAGGATTTGGATATCACATCTCATGTTATAGGACGGGTCTCAGGTTTGGTATTAGAAGCATTGAGATATCAAGTCTCATGGTATAAGAAGGGTCTCAGAATTGGAATGGGAAGGAGTTGGATATCACACCTCAAGCTATAGGAAGGGTCTCAGGATTGGAATGGGAAGGAGTTTGATATCACATCTCATGCCATAGTATGGGTCTCAGGTTTGGTAGAAGCATTGGGATATCACGTCTCATGCTATCGGAAGGGTATCAGTATTGGATTTGGAAGAAGTTGGATATCACATTTCATGTTATAGGAAGGGTCGCAGGATTGGAATGGGAAGGACCTGGATATCACATCTCATGCTATAGATAGGCTCTTAGGTTTGGAAAGGGAAGGAGTTGGATATCACATTTCATGTTAGAGGAAGGATCTCAGGTTTGGTATTAGAAGCATTGAGATATCACATCTCATGCTATAGGAAGGGTCTCAGGATTAGAATGGGAAGTAGTTGGATATCACATCTCATGCTATAGGAAGGGTCTCAGGTTTGGTATAAGCATTGAGATATCACATCTCATGCTATAGGACGGGTCTCAGGATTGGAATGGAAGGAGTTGGATATCACATCTCATGTTATAGGAAGGATCTCAGGTTTGGTATTAGAAGCATTGAGACATCACATCTCATGCTATAGGAAGGGTCTCAGGGTTGGAATGGGAAGGAGTTGGATATCACATCTCATCCAGTAGGAAGGGTCTCAGGTTTGGAATGGGAAGGAATTGGATATCACATCTCATGTTATAGGAAGGATCTCAGGTTTGGTATTAGAAGCATTGAGATATCACATCTCATGCTATAGGAAGGGTCTCAGGATTGGAATGTGAAGGATTTGGATATCACATCTCATGCTAAAGGAAGGGTCTCAGGTTTGGTAGAAGCATTGAGATATCACGTCTCTGCTATCGGAAGGGTCTCAGGATTGGATTGGGAAGGAGTTGGATATCCCTTCTCATGCTATAGGAAGGGTCTCAGGATTTGAATGGCAAGGAGTTGGATATCACATCTCATGCCATAGGAAGGGTCTCAGGTTTGGTATAAGCATTGAGATATCACATCTCTGCTATCGGAAGGGTCTCAGGATTGGAATGGGAAGGAGTTGGATATTCCCATCTCATGTTATAGGAAGGGTCTCAGGTTTGGTATTAGAAGCATTGAGATATCACATCTCATGCTATAGGAAGGGTCTCAGGATTGGAATGGGAAGGACTTGGATATCACATCTCATGCTATAGGGAGGGTCTCAAGTTTCATATTAGAAGCTTTGAGATATCACATCTCATGATATCGGAAGGGTCTCAGGATTGGAATGGGAAGGATTTGGATATCACATCTCATGTTATATTACGGGTCTCAGGTTTGGTATTAGAAGCATTGAGATATCAAGTCTCAGAGTATAGGAAGGGTCTCAGAATTGGAATGGGAAGGAGTTGGATATCACATCTCAAGCTATAGGAAGGGTCTCAGGATTGGAATGGGAAGGACTTGGATATCACATCTCATGCTATAGGAAGGCTCTCAGGTTTGGAAGGGGAAAGAGTTGGATATCACATTTCATGTTAGAGGTAGGATCTCAGGTTTGGTATTAGAGGCATTGAGATATCACATCTCATGCTATCAGAAGGGTCTCAGGAATGGAATGGGAAGGAGTTGGATATCACATCTCATGCTAAAGGGAGGGTCTCAGGTTTGGAAGGGGAAGGATTTGGATATCACATCTCATGTTATAGGAAGGATCTCAGGTTTGGTATTAGAAGCATTGAGATATCACATCTCATGCTATCGGAAGGATCTCAGGTTTGGTATTAGAAGCATTGAGATATCACATCTCATGCTATCAGAAGGGTCTCAGGATTGGAATGGGAAGGAGTTGGATATCACATCTCATGCTAAAGGGAGGGTCTCAGGTTTGGAAGGGGAAGGATTTGGATATCACATCTCATGTTATCGGAAGGATCTCACGTTTGGTATTAGAAGTATTGAGATATCATATCTCATGCTATAGGAAGGGTCTCAGGATTGGAATGGGAAAGAGTTGGATATCACATCTCATGCTATAGGGAGTGTCTCAGGATTGGAATGGGAAGGACTTAGATATCACATATCATGCTATAGGGAGGGTCTCAGTTTTGATATTAGAAGCATTGAGATATCACATCTCATGCTATCGGAAGTGTCTCAGGATTGGAATGGGAAGGAGCTGGATATCACATCTCATGCTAAAGGAAGGGTCTCAGGTTTGGAACGGGAAGGAGTTGGATATCACATCTCATGTTATAGGAAGGGTCTCAGGATTGGAATGGGAAGGACTTGGATATCATATCTCATGCTATAGGACGGGTCTCAGGTTTGTTATTAGAATCATTGAGATATCATATTGCATGCTGTAGGAAGGGTCTAAGGATTGGAATGGGAAGGACTTGGATATCACATCTCATGCTATAGATAGGCTCTTAGGTTTGGAAAGGGAAGGAGTTCGATATCACATTTCATGTTAGAGGAAGGATCTCAGGTTTGGTATTAGAAGCATTAAGATATCACATCCCATGCTATAGGAAGGGTCTCAGGATTGGAATGGGAAGTAGTTGGATATCACATCTCATGCTATAGGAAGGGTCTCAGGTTTGGTATAAGCATTGAGATATCACATCTCATGCTATAGGACGGGTCTCAGGATTGGAATGGAAGGAGTTGGATATCACATCTCATGTTATAGGAAGGATCTCAGGTTTGATATTAGAAGCATTGAGACATCACATCTCATGCTATAGGAAGGGTCTCAGGGTTGGAATGGGAAGGAGTTGGATATCACAACTCATCCAATAGGAAGGGTCTCAGGTTTGGAATGGGAAGGAGTTGGATATCACATATGCTATAGTTAGTGTCTCAGGTTTGGAACGGGAAGGAGTTGGATATCACATCTCATGCCATAGGAAGGGTCTCAGGTTTGGTATAAGCATTGAGATATCACATCTCTGCTATCGGAAGGGTCTCAGGATTGGAATGGGAAGGAGTTGGATATTCCCATCTCATGTTATAGGAAGGGTCTCAGGTTTGGTATTAGAAGCATTGAGATATCACATCTCATGCTATAGGAAGGGTCTCAGGATTGGAATGGGAAGGACTTGGATATCACATCTCATGCTATAGGAAGGGTCTCAGGTTTGGTATTAGAAGCATTGAGATATCACATCTCATGCTATAGGAAGGGTCTCAGGATTGGAATGGGAAGGACTTGGATATCAAATCTCATGCTATAGGAAGGGTCTCAGGTTTGGTATTAGAAGCATTGAGATATCACATCTCATGCTATAGGAAGGGTCTCAGGATTGGAATGGGAAGGAGTTGGATATCACATCTCATGATAAAGGAAGGGTCTAAGGTTTGGAAGGGGAAGGATTTGGATATCATATCTCATGTTATACTACGGGTCTCAGGTTTGGTATTAGATGCATTGAGATATCAAGTCTCAGAGTATAGGAAGGGTCTCAGAATTGGAATGGGAAGGAGTTGGATATCACATCTCAAGCCATAGGAAGGGTCTCAGGATTGGAATGGGAAGGACTTGGATATCACATCTCATGATATAGGAAGGCTCTCAGGTTTGGAAGGGGAAAGAGTTGGATATCACATTTCATGTTAGAGGTAGGATCTCAGGTTTGGTATTAGAGGCATGGAGATATCACATCTCATGCTATCAGAAGGGTCTCAGGAATGGAATGGGAAGGAGTTGGATATCGCATCTCATGCTAAAGGGAGGGTCTCAGGTTTGGAAAGGGAAGGATTTGGATATCACATCTCATGTTATAGGAAGGATCTGAGGTTTGGTATTAGAAGCATTGAGATATCACATCTCATGCTATCGGAAGGATCTCAGGTTTGGTATTAGAAGCATTGAGATATCACATCTCATGCTATCAGAAGGGTCTCAGGATTGGAATGGGAAGGAGTTGGATATCACATCTCATGCTAAAGGGAGGGTCTCAGGTTTGGAAGGGGAAGGATTTGGATATCACATCTCATGTTATCGGAAGGATCTCACGTTTGGTATTAGAAGTATTGAGATATCATATCTCATGCTATAGGAAGGGTCTCAGGATTGGAATGGGAAGGAGTTGGATATCACATCTCATGCTATAGGAAGTGTCTCAGGATTGGAATGGGAAGGACTTGGATATCACATCTCATGCTATAGGTAGGGTCTCATGTTTGATATTAGAAGCATTGAGATATCACATCTCATGCTATAGGAAGGGTCTGAGGATTGGAATGGGAAGGAGTTGGATATCACATCTCATGCTATGGGAAGGGTCTCAGGTTTGGTATAAGCAGTGAGATATCACATCTCATGCTATAGGAAGTGTCTCAGGATTGGAATGGGAAGGAGTTGGATATCACATCTCATGTTATAGGAAGGATCTCAGGTTTGGTATAAGCATTGAGATATCACATCTCTGCTATCGGAAGGGTCTCAGGATTGGAATGGGAAGGAGTTGGATATTCCCATCTCATGTTATAGGAAGGGTCTCAGGTTTGGTATTAGAAGCATTGAGATATCACATCTCATGCTATAGGAAGGGTATCAGGATTGGAATGGGAAGGACTTGGATATCACATCTCATGCTATAGGGAGGGTCTCAAGTTTGATATTAGAAGCTTTGAGATATCACATCTCATGATATCGGAAGGGTCTCAGGATTGGAATGGGAAGGAGTTGGATATCACATCTCATGATAAAGGAAGGGTCTAAGGTTTGGAAGGGGAAGGATTTCGATATCACATCTCATGTTATATTACGGGTCTCACGTTTGGTATTAGAAGCATTGAGATATCAAGTCTCATAGTATAGGAAGGGTCTCAGAATTGGAATGGGAAGGAGTTGGATATCACATCTCAAGCTATAGGAAGGGTCTCAGGATTGGAATGGGAAGGACTTGGATATCACATCTCATGCTATAGGAAGGCTCTCAGGTTTGGAAGGGGAAAGAGTTGGATATCACATTTCATGTTAGAGGTAGGATCTCAGGTTTGGTATTAGAGGCATTGAGATATCACATCTCATGCTATCAGAAGGGTCTCAGGAATGGAATGGGAAGGAGTTGGATATCACATCTCATGCTAAAGGGAGGGTCTCAGGTTTGGAAGGGGAAGGATTTGGATATCACATCTCATGTTATAGGAAGGATCTCAGGTTTGGTATTAGAAGCATTGAGATATCACATCTCATGCTATCGGAAGGATCTCAGGTTTGGTATTAGAAGCATTGAGATATCACATCTCATGCTATCAGAAGAGTTTCAGGATTGGAATAGGAAGGAGTTGGATATCACATCTCATGCTAAAGGGAGGGTGTCAGGTTTGGAAGGGGAAGGATTTGGATATCACATCTCATGTTATCGAAAGGATCTCACGTTTGGTATTAGAAGTATTGAGATATCATATCTCATGCTATAGGAAGTGTCTCAGGTTGGAATGGGAAGGAGTTGGATATCACATCTCATGTTATAGGAAGGGTCTCAGGATTGGAATGGGAAGGATTTGGATATCACATCTCTTGCTATAGGAAGGGTCTCAGGATTGGAATGGGTAGGAGTTGGATATTACTTTCTTGCTATAGGAAGGGTCTCATGTTTGGAATGGGAAGGAGTTGGATATCACATATGCTATAGTTAGTGTCTCAGGTTTGGAACGGGAAGGAGTTGGATATCACATCTCATGTTATAGGAAGGGTCTCAGGTTTGGTATAAGCATTGAGATATCACATCTCTGCTATCGGAAGCGGCTCAGGATTGGAATGGGAAGGAGTTGGATATCCCATCTAATGTTATAGGAAGAGTCTCTGGTTTGGTATTAGAATCATTGAGATATCACATCGCATGCTGTAGGAAGGGTCTAAGGATTGGAATGGGATGGACTTGGATATCACATCTCATGCTATAGGTAGGCTCTCAGGTTTGGTATAAGCATTGAGATATCACATCTCATGCTATAGGAAGGGTCTCAGGATTGGAATGGGAAGGAATTGGATATCACATCTCATGCTATAGGAAGGGTCTCAGATTTGGTATAAGCATTGAGATATCACATCTCATGCTAAAGGAAGGGTCTCAGGATTGGAATGGGAAGGAGTTGTATATGACATCTCAGGCCATAGGAAGGTTCTCAGGTTTGGTATAAGCATTGAGATATCACATCTCTGCTATCGGAAAGGTCTCAGGATTGGAATGGGAAGGAGTTGGATATCCCATCTCATGTTATAGGAAGGGCCTCAGGTTTGGTATTAGAAGCATAGAGATATCACATCTCATGCTATAGGAAGGGTCTCAGGATTGGAATGGGAAGGACTTGGATGTCACATCTCATGCTATAGGGAGGGTCTCAAGTTTGATATTAGAAGCATTGAGATAACAAATCTCATGATATCGGAAGGGTCTCAGGATTGGAATGGGAAGGAGTTGGATATCACATCTCATGATAAAGGAAGGGTCTAAGGTTTGGAAGGGGAAGGATTTGGATATCACATCTCATGTTATAGGACGGGTCTCAGGTTTGGTATTAGAAGCATTGAGATATCAAGTCTCATGGTATAAGAAGGGTCTCAGAATTGGAATGGGAAGGAGTTGGATATCACACCTCAAGCTATACGAAGGGTCTCAGGATTGGAATGGGAAGGAGTTTGATATCACATCTCATGCCATAGTATGGGTCTCAGGTTTGGTAGAAGCATTGGGATATCACGTCTCATGCTATCGGAAGGGTATCAGTATTGGATTTGGAAGAAGTTGGATATCACATTTCATGTTATAGGAAGGGTCGCAGGATTGGAATGGGAAGGACTTGGATATCATATCTCATGCTATAGATAGGCTCTTAGGTTTGGAAAGGGAAGGAGTTGGATATCACATTTCATGTTAGAGGAAGGATCTCAGGTTTGGTATTAGAAGCATTGAGATATCACATCTCATGCTATAGGAAGGGTCTCAGGATTGGAATGGGAAGTAGTTGGATATCACATCTCATGCTATAGGAAGGGTCTCAGGTTTGGTATAAGCATTGAGATATCACATCTCATGCTATAGGACGGGTCTCAGGATTGGAATGGAAGGAGTTGGATATCACATCTCATGTTATAGGAAGGATCTCAGGTTTGGTATTAGAAGCATTGAGACATCACATCTCATGCTATAGGAAGGGTCTCAGGGTTGGAATGGGAAGGAGTTGGATATCACATCTCATCCAGTAGGAAGGGTCTCAGGTTTGGAATGGGAAGGAATTGGATATCACATCTCATGTTATAGGAAGGATCTCAGGTTTGGTATTAGAAGCATTGAGATATCACATCTCATGCTATAGGAAGGGTCTCAGGATTGGAATGGCAAGGAGTTGGATATCACATCTCATGCCATAGGAAGAGTCTCAGGTTTGGTATAAGCATTGAGATATCACATCTCTGCTATCGGAAGGGTCTCAGGATTGGAATGGGAAGGAGTTGGATATTCCCATCTCATGTTATAGGAAGGGTCTCAGGTTTGGTATTAGAAGCATTGAGATATCACATCTCATGCTATAGGAAGGGTCTCAGGATTGGAATGGGAAGGACTTGGATATCACATCTCATGCTATAGGGAGGGTCTCAAGTTTCATATTAGAAGCTTTGAGATATCACATCTCATGATATCGGAAGGGTCTCAGGATTGGAATGGGAAGGATTTGGATATCACATCTCATGTTATATTACGGGTCTCAGGTTTGGTATTAGAAGCATTGAGATATCAAGTCTCAGAGTATAGGAAGGGTCTCAGAATTGGAATGGGAAGGAGTCGGATATCACATCTCAAGCTATAGGAAGGGTCTCAGGATTGGAATGGGAAGGCCTTGGATATCACATCTCATGCTATAGGAAGGCTCTCAGGTTTGGAAGGGGAAAGAGTTGGATATCACATTTCATGTTAGAGGTAGGATCTCAGGTTTGGTATTAGAGGCATTGAGATATCACATCTCATGCTATCAGAAGGGTCTCAGGAATGGAATGGGAAGGAGTTGGATATCACATCTCATGCTAAAGGGAGGGTCTCAGGTTTGGAAGGGGAAGGATTTGGATATCACATCTCATGTTATAGGAAGGATCTCAGGTTTGGTATTAGAAGCATTGAGATATCACATCTCATGCTATCGGAAGGATCTCAGGTTTGGTATTAGAAGCATTGAGATATCACATCTCATGCTATCAGAAGGGTCTCAGGATTGGAATGGGAAGGAGTTGGATATCACATCTCATGCTAAAGGGAGGGTCTCAGGTTTGGAAGGGGAAGGATTTGGATATCACATCTCATGTTATCGGAAGGATCTCACGTTTGGTATTAGAAGTATTGAGATATCATATCTCATGCTATAGGAAGGGTCTCAGGATTGGAATGGGAAAGAGTTGGATATCACATCTCATGCTATAGGGAGTGTCTCAGGATTGGAATGGGAAGGACTTAGATATCACATATCATGCTATAGGGAGGGTCTCAGTTTTGATATTAGAAGCATTGAGATATCACATCTCATGCTATCGGAAGTGTCTCAGGATTGGAATGGGAAGGAGCTGGATATCACATCTCATGCTAAAGGAAGGGTCTCAGGTTTGGAACGGGAAGGAGTTGGATATCACATCTCATGTTATAGGAAGGGTCTCAGGATTGGAATGGGAAGGACTTGGATATCATATCTCATGCTATAGGACGGGTCTCAGGTTTGTTATTAGAATCATTGAGATATCATATTGCATGCTGTAGGAAGGGTCTAAGGATTGGAATGGGAAGGACTTGGATATCACATCTCATGCTATAGATAGGCTCTTAGGTTTGGAAAGGGAAGGAGTTGGATATCACATTTCATGTTAGAGGAAGGATCTCAGGTTTGGTTTTAGAAGCATTGAGATATCACATCCCATGCTATAGGAAGGGTCTCAGGATTGGAATGGGAAGTAGTTGGATATCACATCTCATGCTATAGGAAGGGTCTCAGGTTTGGTATAAGCATTGAGATATCACATCTCATGCTATAGGACGGGTCTCAGGATTGGAATGGAAGGAGTTGGATATCACATCTCATGTTATAGGAAGGATCTCAGGTTTGGTATTAGAAGCATTGAGACATCACATCTCATGCTATAGGAAGGGTCTCAGGGTTGGAATGGGAAGGAGTTGGATATCACAACTCATCCAATAGGAAGGGTCTCAGGTTTGGAATGGGAAGGAATTGGATATCACATCTCATGTTATAGGAAGGATCTCAGGTTTGGTATTAGAAGCATTGAGATATCACATCTCATGCTATAGGAAGGGTCTCAGGATTGGAATGTGAAGGATTTGGATATCACATCTCATGCTAAAGGAAGGGTCTCAGGTTTGGTAGAAGCATTGAGATATCACGTCTCTGCTATCGGAAGGGTCTCAGGATTGGATTGCGAAGGAGTTGGATATCCCTTCTCATGCTATAGGAAGGGTCTCAGGATTTGAATGGCAAGGAGTTGGATATCACATCTCATGCCATAGGAAGGGTCTCAGGTTTGGTATTAGAAGCATTGAGATATCACATCTCATGCTATAGGAAGGGTCTCAGGATTGGAATGGGAAGGACTTGGATATCACATCTCATGCTATAGGAAGGGTCTCAGGTTTGGTATTAGAAGCATTGAGATATCACATCTCATGCTATAGGAAGGGTCTCGGGATTGGAATGGGAAGGACTTGGATATCATATCTCATGCTATAGGGAGGGTCTCAAGTTTGATATTAGAAGCTTTGAGATATCACATCTCATGATATCGGAAGGGTCTCAGGATTGGAATGGGAAGGAGTTGGATATCACATCTCATGATAAAGGAAGGGTCTAAGGTTTGGAAGGGGAAGGATTTGGATATCATATCTCATGTTATACTACGGGTCTCAGGTTTGGTATTAGAAGCATTGAGATATCAAGTCTCAGAGTATAGGAAGGGTCTCAGAATTGGAATGGGAAGGAGTTGGATATCACATCTCAAGCTATAGGAAGGGTCTCAGGATTGGAATGGGAAGGACTTGGATATCACATCTCATGATATAGGAAGGCTCTCAGGTTTGGAAGGGGAAAGAGTTGGATATCACATTTCATGTTAGAGGTAGGATCTCAGGTTTGGTATTAGAGGCATTGAGATATCACATCTCATGCTATCATAAGGGTCTCAGGAATGGAATGGGAAGGAGTTGGATATCACATCTCATGCTAAAGGGAGGGTCTCAGGTTTGGAAGGGGAAGGATTTGGATATCACATCTCATGTTATAGGAAGGATCTGAGGTTTGGTATTAGAAGCATTGAGATATCACATCTCATGCTATCGGAAGGATCTCAGGTTTGGTATTAGAAGCATTGAGATATCACATCTCATGCTATCAGAAGGGTCTCAGGATTGGAATGGGAAGGAGTTGGATATCACATCTCATGCTAAAGGGAGGGTCTCAGGTTTGGAAGGGGAAGGATTTGGATATCACATCTCATGTTATCGGAAGGATCTCACGTTTGGTATTAGAAGTATTGAGATATCATATCTCATGCTATAGGAAGGGTCTCAGGATTGGAATGGGAAGGAGTTGGATATCACATCTCATGCTATAGGAAGTGTCTCAGGATTGGAATGGGAAGGACTTGGATATCACATCTCATGCTATAGGTAGGGTCTCAAGTTTGATATTAGAAGCATTGAGATATCACATCTCATGCTATAGGAAGGGTCTGAGGATTGGAATGGGAAGGAGTTGGATATCACATCTCATGCTATGGGAAGGGTCTCAGGTTTGGTATAAGCAGTGAGATATCACATCTCATGCTATAGGAAGTGTCTCAGGATTGGAATGGGAAGGAGTTGGATATCACATCTCATGTTATAGGAAGGATCTCAGGTTTGGTATAAGCATTGAGATATCACATCTCTGCTATCGGAAGGGTCTCAGGATTGGAATGGGAAGGAGTTAGATATTCCCATCTCATGTTATAGGAAGGGTCTCAGGTTTGGTATTAGAAGCATTGAGATATCACATCTCATGCTATAGGAAGGGTATCAGGATTGGAATGGGAAGGACTTGGATATCACATCTCATGCTATAGGGAGGGTCTCAAGTTTGATATTAGAAGCTTTGAGATATCACATCTCATGATATCGGAAGGGTCTCAGGATTGGAATGGGAAGGAGTTGGATATCACATCTCATGATAAAGGAAGGGTCTAAGGTTTGGAAGGGGAAGGATTTCGATATCACATCTCATGTTATATTAAGGTTCTCACGTTTGGTATTAGAAGCATTGAGATATCAAGTCTCATAGTATAGGAAGGGTCTCAGAATTGGAATGGGAAGGAGTTGGATATCACATCTCAAGCTATAGGAAGGGTCTCAGGATTGGAATGGGAAGGACTTGGATATCACATCTCATGCTATAGGAAGGCTCTCAGGTTTGGAAGGGGAAAGAGTTGGATATCACATTTCATGTTAGAGGTAGGATCTCAGGTTTGGTATTAGAGGCATTGAGATATCACATCTCATGCTATCAGAAGGGTCTCAGGAATGGAATGGGAAGGAGTTGGATATCACATCTCATGCTAAAGGGAGGGTCTCAGGTTTGGAAGGGGAAGGATTTGGATATCACATCTCATGTTATAGGAAGGATCTCAGGTTTGGTATTAGAAGCATTGAGATATCACATCTCATGCTATCGGAAGGATCTCAGGTTTGGTATTAGAAGCATTGAGATATCACATCTCATGCTATCAGAAGAGTTTCAGGATTGGAATAGGAAGGAGTTGGATATCACATCTCATGCTAAAGGGAGGGTCTCAGGTTTGGAAGGGGAAGGATTTGGATATCACATCTCATGTTATCGGAAGGATCTCACGTTTGGTATTAGAAGTATTGAGATATCATATCTCATGCTATAGGAAGGGTCTCAGGATTGGAATGTGAAGGATTTGGATATCACATCTCATGCTAAAGGAAGGGTCTCAGGTTTGGTAGAAGCATTGAGATATCACGTCTCTGCTATCGGAAGGGTCTCAGGATTGGATTGGGAAGGAGTTGGATATCACATCACATGCCATAGGAAGGGTCTCAGGTTTGGTATAAGCATTGAGATATCACATCTCTGCTATCGGAAGGGTCTCAGGATTGGATTGGGAAGGAGTTGGATATCCCTTCTCATGCTATAGGAAGTGTCTCAGGTTGGAATGGGAAGGAGTTGGATATCACATCTCATTCATGTTATAGGAAGGGTCTCAGGATTGGAATGGGAAGGATTTGGATATCACATCTCTTGCTATAGGAAGGGTCTCAGGATTGGAATGGGTAGGAGTTGGATATTACTTTCTTGCTATAGGAAGGGTCTCATGTTTGGAATGGGAAGGAGTTGGATATCACATATGCTATAGTTAGTGTCTCAGGTTTGGAACGGGAAGGAGTTGGATATCATATCTCATGTTATAGGAAGGGTCTCAGGTTTGGTATAAGCATTGAGATATCACATCTCTGCTATCGGAAGCGGCTCAGGATTGGAATGGGAAGGAGTTGGATATCCCATCTCATGTTATAGGAAGAGTCTCTGGTTTGGTATTAGAATCATTGAGATATCACATCGCATGCTGTAGGAAGGGTCTAAGGATTGGAATGGGATGGACTTGGATATCACATCTCATGCTATAGGTAGGCTCTCAGGTGGTTTGGTATAAGCATTGAGATATCACATCTCATGCTATAGGAAGGGTCTCAGGATTGGAATGGGAAGGAATTGGATATCACATCTCATGCTATAGGAAGGGTCTCAGATTTGGTATAAGCATTGAGATATCACATCTCATGCTAAAGGAAGGGTCTCAGGATTGGAATGGGAAGGAGTTGTATATGACATCTCAGGCCATAGGAAGGTTCTCAGGTTTGGTATAAGCATTGAGATATCACATCTCTGCTATCGGAAGGGTCTCAGGATTGGAATGGGAAGGAGTTGGATATCCCATCTCATGTTATAGGAAGGGTCTCAGGTTTGGTATTAGAAGCATAGAGATATCACATCTCATGCTATAGGAAGGGTCTCAGGATTTGAATGGCAAGGAGTTGGATATCACATCTCATGCCATAGGAAGGGTCTCAGGTTTGGTATAAGCATTGAGATATCACATCTCTGCTATCGGAAGGGTCTCAGGATTGGATTGGGAAGGAGTTGGATATCCCTTCTCATACTATAGGAAGTGTCTCAGGTTGGAATAGGAAGGAGTTGGATATCACATCTCATGTTATAGGAAGGGTCTCAGGATTGGAATGGGAAGGATTTGGATATCACATCTCTTGCTATAGGAAGGGTCTCAGGATTGGAATGGGTAGGAGTTGGATATTACTTTCTTGCTATAGGAAGGGTCTCATGTTTGGAATGGGAAGGAGTTGGATATCACATATGCTATAGTTAGTGTCTCAGGTTTGGAACGGGAAGGAGTTGGATATCACATCTCATGTTATAGGAAGGGTCTCAGGTTTGGTATAAGCATTGAGATATCACATCTCTGCTATCGGAAGCGGCTCAGGATTGGAATGGGAAGGAGTTGGATATCCCATCTCATGTTATAGGAAGAGTCTCTGGTTTGGTATTAGAATCATTGAGATATCACATCGCATGCTGTAGGAAGGGTCTAAGGATTGGAATGGGATGGACTTGGATATCACATCTCATGCTATAGGTAGGCTCTCAGGTTTGGTATAAGCATTGAGATATCACATCTCATGCTATAGGAAGGGTCTCAGGATTGGAATGGGAAGGAATTGGATATCACATCTCATGCTATAGGAAGGGTCTCAGATTTGGTATAAGCATTGAGATATCACATCTCATGCTAAAGGAAGGGTCTCAGGATTGGAATGGGAAGGAGTTGTATATGACATCTCAGGCCATAGGAAGGTTCTCAGGTTTGGTATAAGCATTGAGATATCACATCTCTGCTATCGGAAGGGTCTCAGGATTGGAATGGGAAGGAGTTGGATATCCCATCTCATGTTATAGGAAGGGTCTCAGGTTTGGTATTAGAAGCATAGAGATATCACATCTCATGCTATAGGAAGGGTCTCAGGATTTGAATGGCAAGGAGTTGGATATCACATCTCATGCCATAGGAAGGGTCTCAGGTTTGGTATAAGCATTGAGATATCACATCTCTGCTATCGGAAGGGTCTCAGGATTGGATTGGGAAGGAGTTGGATATCCCTTCTCATGCTATAGGAAGTGTCTCAGGTTGGAATGGGAAGGAGTTGGATATCACATCTCATGTTATAGGAAGGGTCTCAGGATTGGAATGGGAAGGATTTGGATATCACATCTCTTGCTATAGGAAGGGTCTCAGGATTGGAATGGGTAGGAGTTGGATATTACTTTCTTGCTATAGGAAGGGTCTCATGTTTGGAATGGGAAGGAGTTGGATATCACATATGCTATAGTTAGTGTCTCAGGTTTGGAACGGGAAGGAGTTGGATATCACATCTCATGTTATAGGAAGGGTCTCAGGTTTGGTATAAGCATTGAGATATCACATCTCTGCTATCGGAAGCGGCTCAGGATTGGAATGGGAAGGAGTTGGATATCCCATCTAATGTTATAGGAAGAGTCTCTGGTTTGGTATTAGAATCATTGAGATATCACATCGCATGCTGTAGGAAGGGTCTAAGGATTGGAATGGGATGGACTTGGATATCACATCTCATGCTATAGGTAGGCTCTCAGGTTTGGTATAAGCATTGAGATATCACATCTCATGCTATAGGAAGGGTCTCAGGATTGGAATGGGAAGGAATTGGATATCACATCTCATGCTATAGGAAGGGTCTCAGATTTGGTGTAAGCATTGAGATATCACATCTCATGCTAAAGGAAGGGTCTCAGGATTGGAATGGGAAGGAGTTGTATATGACATCTCAGGCCATAGGAAGGTTCTCAGGTTTGGTATAAGCATTGAGATATCACATCTCTGCTATCGGAAAGGTCTCAGGATTGGAATGGGAAGGAGTTGGATATCCCATCTCATGTTATAGGAAGGGTCTCAGGTTTGGTATTAGAAGCATAGAGATATCACATCTCATGCTATAGGAAGGGTCTCAGGATTGGAATGGGAAGGACTTGGATGTCACATCTCATGCTATAGGGAGGGTCTCAAGTTTGATATTAGAAGCATTGAGATAACAAATCTCATGATATCGGAAGGGTCTCAGGATTGGAATGGGAAGGAGTTGGATATCACATCTCATGATAAAGGAAGGGTCTAAGGTTTGGAAGGGGAAGGATTTGGATATCACATCTCATGTTATAGGACGGGTCTCAGGTTTGGTATTAGAAGCATTGAGATATCAAGTCTCATGGTATAAGAAGGGTCTCAGAATTGGAATGGGAAGGAGTTGGATATCACACCTCAAGCTATAGGAAGGGTCTCAGGATTGGAATGGGAAGGAGTTTGATATCACATCTCATGCCATAGTATGGGTCTCAGGTTTGGTAGAAGCATTGGGATATCACGTCTCATGCTATCGGAAGGGTATCAGTATTGGATTTGGAAGAAGTTGGATATCCCATCTCATGCTATAGGAAGGGTCTCAGGTTGGAATGGGAAGGAGTTGGATATCACATTTCATGTTATAGGAAGGGTCGCAGGATTGGAATGGGAAGGACTTGGATATCATATCTCATGCTAAAGGACGGGTCTCAGGTTTGTTATTAGAATCATTGAGATATCATATTGCATGCTGTAGGAAGGGTCTAAGGATTGGAATGGGAAGGACCTGGATATCACATCTCATGCTATAGAAAGGCTCTTAGGTTTGGAAAGGGAAGGAGTTGGATATCACATTTCATGTTAGAGGGAGGATCTCAGGTTTGGTATTAGAAGCATTGAGACATCACATCTCATGCTATAGGAAGGGTCTCAGGGTTGGAATGGGAAGGAGTTGGATATCACATCTCATCCAGTAGGAAGGGTCTCAGGTTTGGAATGGGAAGGAATTGGATATCACATCTCATGCTATAGGAAGGGTCTCAGGATTGGAATGGGAAGTAGTTGGATATCACATCTCATGCTATAGGAAGGGTCTCAGGTTTGGTATAAGCATTGAGATATCACATCTCATGCTATAGGACGGGTCTCAGGATTGGAATGGAAGGAGTTGGATATCACATCTCATGTAATAGGAAGGATCTCAGGTTTGGTATTAGAAGCATTGAGACATCACATCTCATGCTATAGGAAGGGTCTCAGGGTTGGAATGGGAAGGAGTTGGATATCACATCTCATCCAGTAGGAAGGGTCTCAGGTTTGGAATGGGAAGGAATTGGATATCACATCTCATGTTATAGGAAGGATCTCAGGTTTGGTATTAGAAGCATTGAGATATCACATCTCATGCTATAGGAAGGGTCTCAGGATTGGAATGTGAAGGATTTGGATATCACATCTCATGCTAAAGAAAGGGTCTCAGGTTTGGTAGAAGCATTGAGATATCACGTCTCTGCTATCGGAAGGGTCTCAGGATTGGATTGGGAAGGAGTTGGATATTCCCATCTCATGTTATAGGAAGGGTCTCAGGTTTGGTATTAGAAGCATTGAGATATCACATCTCATGCTATAGGAAGGGTATCAGGATTGGAATGGGAAGGACTTGGATATCACATCTCATGCTATAGGGAGGGTCTCAAGTTTGATATTAGAAGCTTTGAGATATCACATCTCATGATATCGGAAGGGTCTCAGGATTGGAATGGGAAGGAGTTGGATATCACATCTCATGATAAAGGAAGGGTCTAAGGTTTGGAAGGGGAAGGATTTCGATATCACATCTCATGTTATATTACGGGTCTCACGTTTGGTATTAGAAGCATTGAGATATCAAGTCTCAGAGTATAGGAAGGGTCTCAGAATTGGAATGGGAAGGAGTTGGATATCACATCTCAAGCTATAGGAAGGGTCTCAGGATTGGAATGGGAAGGACTTGGATATCACATCTCATGCTATAGGAAGGCTCTCAGGTTTGGAAGGGGAAAGAGTTGGATATCACATTTCATGTTAGAGGTAGGATCTCAGGTTTGGTATTAGAGGCATTGAGATATCACATCTCATGCTATCAGAAGGGTCTCAGGAATGGAATGGGAAGGAGTTGGATATCACATCTCATGCTAAAGGGAGGGTCTCAGGTTTGGAAGGGGAAGGATTTGGATATCACATCTCATGTTATAGGAAGGATCTGAGGTTTGGTATTAGAAGCATTGAGATATCACATCTCATGCTATCGGAAGGATCTCAGGTTTGGTATTAGAAGCATTGAGATATCACATCTCATGCTATCAGAAGGGTCTCAGGATTGGAATGGGAAGGAGTTGGATATCACATCTCATGCTAAAGGGAGGGTCTCAGGTTTGGAAGGGGAAGGATTTGGATATCACATCTCATGTTATCGGAAGGATCTCACGTTTGGTATTAGAAGTATTGAGATATCATATCTCATGCTATAGGAAGGGTCTCAGGATTGGAATGGGAAGGAGTTGGATATCACATCTCATGCTATAGGAAGTGTCTCAGGATTGGAATGGGAAGGACTTGGATATCACATCTCATGCTATAGGTAGGGTCTCAAGTTTGATATTAGAAGCATTGAGATATCACATCTCATGCTATAGGAAGGGTCTGAGGATTGGAATGGGAAGGAGTTGGATATCACATCTCATGCTATGGGAAGGGTCTCAGGTTTGGTATAAGCAGTGAGATATCACATCTCATGCTATAGGAAGTGTCTCAGGATTGGAATGGGAAGGAGTTGGATATCACATCTCATGTTATAGGAAGGATCTCAGGTTTGGTATAAGCATTGAGATATCACATCTCTGCTATCGGAAGGGTCTCAGGATTGGAATGGGAAGGAGTTAGATATTCCCATCTCATGTTATAGGAAGGGTCTCAGGTTTGGTATTAGAAGCATTGAGATATCACATCTCATGCTATAGGAAGGGTATCAGGATTGGAATGGGAAGGACTTGGATATCACATCTCATGCTATAGGGAGGGTCTCAAGTTTGATATTAGAAGCTTTGAGATATCACATCTCATGATATCGGAAGGGTCTCAGGATTGGAATGGGAAGGAGTTGGATATCACATCTCATGATAAAGGAAGGGTCTAAGGTTTGGAAGGGGAAGGATTTCGATATCACATCTCATGTTATATTACGGGTCTCACGTTTGGTATTAGAAGCATTGAGATATCAAGTCTCATAGTATAGGAAGGGTCTCAGAATTGGAATGGGAAGGAGTTGGATATCACATCTCAAGCTATAGGAAGGGTCTCAGGATTGGAATGGGAAGGACTTGGATATCACATCTCATGCTATAGGAAGGCTCTCAGGTTTGGAAGGGGAAAGAGTTGGATATCACATTTCATGTTAGAGGTAGGATCTCAGGTTTGGTATTAGAGGCATTGAGATATCACATCTCATGCTATCAGAAGGGTCTCAGGAATGGAATGGGAAGGAGTTGGATATCACATCTCATGCTAAAGGGAGGGTCTCAGGTTTGGAAGGGGAAGGATTTGGATATCACATCTCATGTTATAGGAAGGATCTCAGGTTTGGTATTAGAAGCATTGAGATATCACATCTCATGCTATCGGAAGGATCTCAGGTTTGGTATTAGAAGCATTGAGATATCACATCTCATGCTATCAGAAGAGTTTCAGGATTGGAATAGGAAGGAGTTGGATATCACATCTCATGCTAAAGGGAGGGTCTCAGGTTTGGAAGGGGAAGGATTTGGATATCACATCTCATGTTATCGGAAGGATCTCACGTTTGGTATTAGAAGTATTGAGATATCATATCTCATGCTATAGGAAGGGTCTCAGGATTGGAATGTGAAGGATTTGGATATCACATCTCATGCTAAAGGAAGGGTCTCAGGTTTGGTAGAAGCATTGAGATATCACGTCTCTGCTATCGGAAGGGTCTCAGGATTGGATTGGGAAGGAGTTGGATATCACATCTCATGCCATAGGAAGGGTCTCAGGTTTGGTATAAGCATTGAGATATCACATCTCTGCTATCGGAAGGGTCTCAGGATTGGATTGGGAAGGAGTTGGATATCCCTTCTCATGCTATAGGAAGTGTCTCAGGTTGGAATGGGAAGGAGTTGGATATCACATCTCATTCATGTTATAGGAAGGGTCTCAGGATTGGAATGGGAAGGATTTGGATATCACATCTCTTGCTATAGGAAGGGTCTCAGGATTGGAATGGGTAGGAGTTGGATATTACTTTCTTGCTATAGGAAGGGTCTCATGTTTGGAATGGGAAGGAGTTGGATATCACATATGCTATAGTTAGTGTCTCAGGTTTGGAACGGGAAGGAGTTGGATATCATATCTCATGTTATAGGAAGGGTCTCAGGTTTGGTATAAGCATTGAGATATCACATCTCTGCTATCGGAAGCGGCTCAGGATTGGAATGGGAAGGAGTTGGATATCCCATCTCATGTTATAGGAAGAGTCTCTGGTTTGGTATTAGAATCATTGAGATATCACATCGCATGCTGTAGGAAGGGTCTAAGGATTGGAATGGGATGGACTTGGATATCACATCTCATGCTATAGGTAGGCTCTCAGGTGGTTTGGTATAAGCATTGAGATATCACATCTCATGCTATAGGAAGGGTCTCAGGATTGGAATGGGAAGGAATTGGATATCACATCTCATGCTATAGGAAGGGTCTCAGATTTGGTATAAGCATTGAGATATCACATCTCATGCTAAAGGAAGGGTCTCAGGATTGGAATGGGAAGGAGTTGTATATGACATCTCAGGCCATAGGAAGGTTCTCAGGTTTGGTATAAGCATTGAGATATCACATCTCTGCTATCGGAAGGGTCTCAGGATTGGAATGGGAAGGAGTTGGATATCCCATCTCATGTTATAGGAAGGGTCTCAGGTTTGGTATTAGAAGCATAGAGATATCACATCTCATGCTATAGGAAGGGTCTCAGGATTTGAATGGCAAGGAGTTGGATATCACATCTCATGCCATAGGAAGGGTCTCAGGTTTGGTATAAGCATTGAGATATCACATCTCTGCTATCGGAAGGGTCTCAGGATTGGATTGGGAAGGAGTTGGATATCCCTTCTCATACTATAGGAAGTGTCTCAGGTTGGAATAGGAAGGAGTTGGATATCACATCTCATGTTATAGGAAGGGTCTCAGGATTGGAATGGGAAGGATTTGGATATCACATCTCTTGCTATAGGAAGGGTCTCAGGATTGGAATGGGTAGGAGTTGGATATTACTTTCTTGCTATAGGAAGGGTCTCATGTTTGGAATGGGAAGGAGTTGGATATCACATATGCTATAGTTAGTGTCTCAGGTTTGGAACGGGAAGGAGTTGGATATCACATCTCATGTTATAGGAAGGGTCTCAGGTTTGGTATAAGCATTGAGATATCACATCTCTGCTATCGGAAGCGGCTCAGGATTGGAATGGGAAGGAGTTGGATATCCCATCTCATGTTATAGGAAGAGTCTCTGGTTTGGTATTAGAATCATTGCGATATCACATCGCATGCTGTAGGAAGGGTCTAAGGATTGGAATGGGATGGACTTGGATATCACATCTCATGCTATAGGTAGGCTCTCAGGTTTGGTATAAGCATTGAGATATCACATCTCATGCTATAGGAAGGGTCTCAGGATTGGAATGGGAAGGAATTGGATATCACATCTCATGCTATAGGAAGGGTCTCAGATTTGGTATAAGCATTGAGATATCACATCTCATGCTAAAGGAAGGGTCTCAGGATTGGAATGGGAAGGAGTTGTATATGACATCTCAGGCCATAGGAAGGTTCTCAGGTTTGGTATAAGCATTGAGATATCACATCTCTGCTATCGGAAGGGTCTCAGGATTGGAATGGGAAGGAGTTGGATATCCCATCTCATGTTATAGGAAGGGTCTCAGGTTTGGTATTAGAAGCATAGAGATATCACATCTCATGCTATAGGAAGGGTCTCAGGATTTGAATGGCAAGGAGTTGGATATCACATCTCATGCCATAGGAAGGGTCTCAGGTTTGGTATAAGCATTGAGATATCACATCTCTGCTATCGGAAGGGTCTCAGGATTGGATTGGGAAGGAGTTGGATATCCCTTCTCATGCTATAGGAAGTGTCTCAGGTTGGAATGGGAAGGAGTTGGATATCACATCTCATGTTATAGGAAGGGTCTCAGGATTGGAATGGGAAGGATTTGGATATCACATCTCTTGCTATAGGAAGGGTCTCAGGATTGGAATGGGTAGGAGTTGGATATTACTTTCTTGCTATAGGAAGGGTCTCATGTTTGGAATGGGAAGGAGTTGGATATCACATATGCTATAGTTAGTGTCTCAGGTTTGGAACGGGAAGGAGTTGGATATCACATCTCATGTTATAGGAAGGGTCTCAGGTTTGGTATAAGCATTGAGATATCACATCTCTGCTATCGGAAGCGGCTCAGGATTGGAATGGGAAGGAGTTGGATATCCCATCTAATGTTATAGGAAGAGTCTCTGGTTTGGTATTAGAATCATTGAGATATCACATCGCATGCTGTAGGAAGGGTCTAAGGATTGGAATGGGATGGACTTGGATATCACATCTCATGCTATAGGTAGGCTCTCAGGTTTGGTATAAGCATTGAGATATCACATCTCATGCTATAGGAAGGGTCTCAGGATTGGAATGGGAAGGAATTGGATATCACATCTCATGCTATAGGAAGGGTCTCAGATTTGGTGTAAGCATTGAGATATCACATCTCATGCTAAAGGAAGGGTCTCAGGATTGGAATGGGAAGGAGTTGTATATGACATCTCAGGCCATAGGAAGGTTCTCAGGTTTGGTATAAGCATTGAGATATCACATCTCTGCTATCGGAAAGGTCTCAGGATTGGAATGGGAAGGAGTTGGATATCCCATCTCATGTTATAGGAAGGGTCTCAGGTTTGGTATTAGAAGCATAGAGATATCACATCTCATGCTATAGGAAGGGTCTCAGGATTGGAATGGGAAGGACTTGGATGTCACATCTCATGCTATAGGGAGGGTCTCAAGTTTGATATTAGAAGCATTGAGATAACAAATCTCATGATATCGGAAGGGTCTCAGGATTGGAATGGGAAGGAGTTGGATATCACATCTCATGATAAAGGAAGGGTCTAAGGTTTGGAAGGGGAAGGATTTGGATATCACATCTCATGTTATAGGACGGGTCTCAGGTTTGGTATTAGAAGCATTGAGATATCAAGTCTCATGGTATAAGAAGTGTCTCAGAATTGGAATGGGAAGGAGTTGGATATCACACCTCAAGCTATAGGAAGGGTCTCAGGATTGGAATGGGAAGGAGTTTGATATCACATCTCATGCCATAGTATGGGTCTCAGGTTTGGTAGAAGCATTGGGATATCACGTCTCATGCTATCGGAAGGGTATCAGTATTGGATTTGGAAGAAGTTGGATATCCCATCTCATGCTATAGGAAGGGTCTCAGGTTGGAATGGGAAGGAGTTGGATATCACATTTCATGTTATAGGAAGGGTCGCAGGATTGGAATGGGAAGGACTTGGATATCATATCTCATGCTAAAGGACGGGTCTCAGGTTTGTTATTAGAATCATTGAGATATCATATTGCATGCTGTAGGAAGGGTCTAAGGATTGGAATGGGAAGGACCTGGATATCACATCTCATGCTATAGAAAGGCTCTTAGGTTTGGAAAGGGAAGGAGTTGGATATCACATTTCATGTTAGAGGGAGGATCTCAGGTTTGGTATTAGAAGCATTGAGACATCACATCTCATGCTATAGGAAGGGTCTCAGGGTTGGAATGGGAAGGAGTTGGATATCACATCTCATCCAGTAGGAAGGGTCTCAGGTTTGGAATGGGAAGGAATTGGATATCACATCTCATGCTATAGGAAGGGTCTCAGGATTGGAATGGGAAGTAGTTGGATATCACATCTCATGCTATAGGAAGGGTCTCAGGTTTGGTATAAGCATTGAGATATCACATCTCATGCTATAGGACGGGTCTCAGGATTGGAATGGAAGGAGTTGGATATCACATCTCATGTAATAGGAAGGATCTCAGGTTTGGTATTAGAAGCATTGAGACATCACATCTCATGCTATAGGAAGGGTCTCAGGGTTGGAATGGGAAGGAGTTGGATATCACATCTCATCCAGTAGGAAGGGTCTCAGGTTTGGAATGGGAAGGAATTGGATATCACATCTCATGTTATAGGAAGGATCTCAGGTTTGGTATTAGAAGCATTGAGATATCACATCTCATGCTATAGGAAGGGTCTCAGGATTGGAATGTGAAGGATTTGGATATCACATCTCATGCTAAAGAAAGGGTCTCAGGTTTGGTAGAAGCATTGAGATATCACGTCTCTGCTATCGGAAGGGTCTCAGGATTGGATTGGGAAGGAGTTGGATATTCCCATCTCATGTTATAGGAAGGGTCTCAGGTTTGGTATTAGAAGCATTGAGATATCACATCTCATGCTATAGGAAGGGTATCAGGATTGGAATGGGAAGGACTTGGATATCACATCTCATGCTATAGGGAGGGTCTCAAGTTTGATATTAGAAGCTTTGAGATATCACATCTCATGATATCGGAAGGGTCTCAGGATTGGAATGGGAAGGAGTTGGATATCACATCTCATGATAAAGGAAGGGTCTAAGGTTTGGAAGGGGAAGGATTTCGATATCACATCTCATGTTATATTACGGGTCTCACGTTTGGTATTAGAAGCATTGAGATATCAAGTCTCAGAGTATAGGAAGGGTCTCAGAATTGGAATGGGAAGGAGTTGGATATCACATCTCAAGCTATAGGAAGGGTCTCAGGATTGGAATGGGAAGGACTTGGATATCACATCTCATGCTATAGGAAGGCTCTCAGGTTTGGAAGGGGAAAGAGTTGGATATCACATTTCATGTTAGAGGTAGGATCTCAGGTTTGGTATTAGAGGCATTGAGATATCACATCTCATGCTATCAGAAGGGTCTCAGGAATGGAATGGGAAGGAGTTGGATATCACATCTCATGCTAAAGGGAGGGTCTCAGGTTTGGAAGGGGAAGGATTTGGATATCACATCTCATGTTATAGGAAGGATCTGAGGTTTGGTATTAGAAGCATTGAGATATCACATCTCATGCTATCGGAAGGATCTCAGGTTTGGTATTAGAAGCATTGAGATATCACATTTCATGCTATCAGAAGGGTCTCAGGATTGGAATGGGAAGGAGTTGGATATCACATCTCATGCTAAAGGGAGGGTCTCAGGTTTGGAAGGGGAAGGATTTGGATATCACATCTCATGTTATCGGAAGGATCTCACGTTTGGTATTAGAAGTATTGAGATATCATATCTCATGCTATAGGAAGGGTCTCAGGATTGGAATGGGAAGGAGTTGGATATCACATCTCATGCTATAGGAAGTGTCTCAGGATTGGAATGGGAAGGACTTGGATATCACATCTCATGCTATAGGTAGGGTCTCAAGTTTGATATTAGAAGCATTGAGATATCACATCTCATGCTATAGGAAGGGTCTGAGGATTGGAATGGGAAGGAGTTGGATATCACATCTCATGCTATGGGAAGGGTCTCAGGTTTGGTATAAGCAGTGAGATATCACATCTCATGCTATAGGAAGTGTCTCAGGATTGGAATGGGAAGGAGTTGGATATCACATCTCATGTTATAGGAAGGATCTCAGGTTTGGTATAAGCATTGAGATATCACATCTCTGCTATCGGAAGGGTCTCAGGATTGGAATGGGAAGGAGTTAGATATTCCCATCTCATGTTATAGGAAGGGTCTCAGGTTTGGTATTAGAAGCATTGAGATATCACATCTCATGCTATAGGAAGGGTATCAGGATTGGAATGGGAAGGACTTGGATATCACATCTCATGCTATAGGGAGGGTCTCAAGTTTGATATTAGAAGCTTTGAGATATCACATCTCATGATATCGGAAGGGTCTCACGATTGGAATGGGAAGGAGTTGGATATCACATCTCATGATAAAGGAAGGGTCTAAGGTTTGGAAGGGGAAGGATTTCGATATCACATCTCATGTTATATTACGGGTCTCACGTTTGGTATTAGAAGCATTGAGATATCAAGTCTCATAGTATAGGAAGGGTCTCAGAATTGGAATGGGAAGGAGTTGGATATCACATCTCAAGCTATAGGAAGGGTCTCAGGATTGGAATGGGAAGGACTTGGATATCACATCTCATGCTATAGGAAGGCTCTCAGGTTTGGAAGGGGAAAGAGTTGGATATCACATTTCATGTTAGAGGTAGGATCTCAGGTTTGGTATTAGAGGCATTGAGATATCACATCTCATGCTATCAGAAGGGTCTCAGGAATGGAATGGGAAGGAGTTGGATATCACATCTCATGCTAAAGGGAGGGTCTCAGGTTTGGAAGGGGAAGGATTTGGATATCACATCTCATGTTATAGGAAGGATCTCAGGTTTGGTATTAGAAGCATTGAGATATCACATCTCATGCTATCGGAAGGATCTCAGGTTTGGTATTAGAAGGATTGAGATATCACATCTCATGCTATCAGAAGAGTTTCAGGATTGGAATAGGAAGGAGTTGGATATCACATCTCATGCTAAAGGGAGGGTCTCAGGTTTGGAAGGGGAAGGATTTGGATATCACATCTCATGTTATCGGAAGGATCTCACGTTTGGTATTAGAAGTATTGAGATATCATATCTCATGCTATAGGAAGGGTCTCAGGATTGGAATGTGAAGGATTTGGATATCACATCTCATGCTAAAGGAAGGGTCTCAGGTTTGGTAGAAGCATTGAGATATCACATCTCTGCTATCGGAAGGGTCTCAGGATTGGATTGGGAAGGAGTTGGATATCCCTTCTCATGCTATAGGAAGTGTCTCAGGTTGGAATGGGAAGGAGTTGGATATCACATCTCATTCATGTTATAGGAAGGGTCTCAGGATTGGAATGGGAAGGATTTGGATATCACATCTCTTGCTATAGGAAGGGTCTCAGGATTGGAATGGGTAGGAGTTGGATATTACTTTCTTGCTATAGGAAGGGTCTCATGTTTGGAATGGGAAGGAGTTGGATATCACATATGCTATAGTTAGTGTCTCAGGTTTGGAACGGGAAGGAGTTGGATATCATATCTCATGTTATAGGAAGGGTCTCAGGTTTGGTATAAGCATTGAGATATCACATCTCTGCTATCGGAAGCGGCTCAGGATTGGAATGGGAAGGAGTTGGATATCCCATCTCATGTTATAGGAAGAGTCTCTGGTTTGGTATTAGAATCATTGAGATATCACATCGCATGCTGTAGGAAGGGTCTAAGGATTGGAATGGGATGGACTTGGATATCACATCTCATGCTATAGGTAGGCTCTCAGGTGGTTTGGTATAAGCATTGAGATATCACATCTCATGCTATAGGAAGGGTCTCAGGATTGGAATGGGAAGGAATTGGATATCACATCTCATGCTATAGGAAGGGTCTCAGATTTGGTATAAGCATTGAGATATCACATCTCATGCTAAAGGAAGGGTCTCAGGATTGGAATGGGAAGGAGTTGTATATGACATCTCAGGCCATAGGAAGGTTCTCAGGTTTGGTATAAGCATTGAGATATCACATCTCTGCTATCGGAAGGGTCTCAGGATTGGAATGGGAAGGAGTTGGATATCCCATCTCATGTTATAGGAAGGGTCTCAGGTTTGGTATTAGAAGCATAGAGATATCACATCTCATGCTATAGGAAGGGTCTCAGGATTTGAATGGCAAGGAGTTGGATATCACATCTCATGCCATAGGAAGGGTCTCAGGTTTGGTATAAGCATTGAGATATCACATCTCTGCTATCGGAAGGGTCTCAGGATTGGATTGGGAAGGAGTTGGATATCCCTTCTCATACTATAGGACGTGTCTCAGGTTGGAATAGGAAGGAGTTGGATATCACATCTCATGTTATAGGAAGGGTCTCAGGATTGGAATGGGAAGGATTTGGATATCACATCTCTTGCTATAGGAAGGGTCTCAGGATTGGAATGGGTAGGAGTTGGATATTACTTTCTTGCTATAGGAAGGGTCTCATGTTTGGAATGGGAAGGAGTTGGATATCACATATGCTATAGTTAGTGTCTCAGGTTTGGAACGGGAAGGAGTTGGATATCACATCTCATGTTATAGGAAGGGTCTCAGGTTTGGTATAAGCATTGAGATATCACATCTCTGCTATCGGAAGCGGCTCAGGATTGGAATGGGAAGGAGTTGGATATCCCATCTCATGTTATAGGAAGAGTCTCTGGTTTGGTATTAGAATCATTGAGATATCACATCGCATGCTGTAGGAAGGGTCTAAGGATTGGAATGGGATGGACTTGGATATCACATCTCATGCTATAGGTAGGCTCTCAGGTTTGGTATAAGCATTGAGATATCACATCTCATGCTATAGGAAGGGTCTCAGGATTGGAATGGGAAGGAATTGGATATCACATCTCATGCTATAGGAAGGGTCTCAGATTTGGTATAAGCATTGAGATATCACATCTCATGCTAAAGGAAGGGTCTCAGGATTGGAATGGGAAGGAGTTGTATATGACATCTCAGGCCATAGGAAGGTTCTCAGGTTTGGTATAAGCATTGAGATATCACATCTCTGCTATCGGAAGGGTCTCAGGATTGGAATGGGAAGGAGTTGGATATCCCATCTCATGTTATAGGAAGGGTCTCAGGTTTGGTATTAGAAGCATAGAGATATCACATCTCATGCTATAGGAAGGGTCTCAGGATTTGAATGGCAAGGAGTTGGATATCACATCTCATGCCATAGGAAGGGTCTCAGGTTTGGTATAAGCATTGAGATATCACATCTCTGCTATCGGAAGGGTCTCAGGATTGGATTGGGAAGGAGTTGGATATCCCTTCTCATGCTATAGGAAGTGTCTCAGGTTGGAATGGGAAGGAGTTGGATATCACATCTCATGTTATAGGAAGGGTCTCAGGATTGGAATGGGAAGGATTTGGATATCACATCTCTTGCTATAGGAAGGGTCTCAGGATTGGAATGGGTAGGAGTTGGATATTACTTTCTTGCTATAGGAAGGGTCTCATGTTTGGAATGGGAAGGAGTTGGATATCACATATGCTATAGTTAGTGTCTCAGGTTTGGAACGGGAAGGAGTTGGATATCACATCTCATGTTATAGGAAGGGTCTCAGGTTTGGTATAAGCATTGAGATATCACATCTCTGCTATCGGAAGCGGCTCAGGATTGGAATGGGAAGGAGTTGGATATCCCATCTAATGTTATAGGAAGAGTCTCTGGTTTGGTATTAGAATCATTGAGATATCACATCGCATGCTGTAGGAAGGGTCTAAGGATTGGAATGGGATGGACTTGGATATCACATCTCATGCTATAGGTAGGCTCTCAGGTTTGGTATAAGCATTGAGATATCACATCTCATGCTATAGGAAGGGTCTCAGGATTGGAATGGGAAGGAATTGGATGTCACATCTCATGCTATAGGAAGGGTCTCAGATTTGGTATAAGCATTGAGATATCACATCTCTGCTATCGGAAAGGTCTCAGGATTGGAATGGGAAGGAGTTGGATATCCCATCTCATGTTATAGGAAGGGTCTCAGGTTTGGTATTAGAAGCATAGAGATATCACATCTCATGATATCGGAAGGGTCTCAGGATTGGAATGGGAAGGAGTTGGATATCACATCTCATGATAAAGGAAGGGTCTAAGGTTTGGAAGGGGAAGGATTTGGATATCACATCTCATGTTATAGGACGGGTCTCAGGTTTGGTATTAGAAGCATTGAGATATCAAGTCTCATGGTATAAGAAGGGTCTCAGAATTGGAATGGGAAGGAGTTGGATATCACACCTCAAGCTATAGGAAGGGTCTCAGGATTGGAATGGGAAGGAGTTTGATATCACATCTCATGCCATAGTATGGGTCTCAGGTTTGGTAGAAGCATTGGGATATCACGTCTCATGCTATCGGAAGGGTATCAGTATTGGATTTGGAAGAAGTTGGATATCCCATCTCATGCTATAGGAAGGGTCTCAGGTTGGAATGGGAAGGAGTTGGATATCACATTTCATGTTATAGGAAGGGTCGCAGGATTGGAATGGGAAGGACTTGGATATCATATCTCATGCTATAGGACGGGTCTCAGGTTTGTTATTAGAATCATTGAGATATCATATTGCATGCTGTAGGAAGGGTCTAAGGATTGGAATGGGAAGGACCTGGATATCACATCTCATGCTATAGAAAGGCTCTTAGGTTTGGAAAGGGAAGGAGTTGGATATCACATTTCATGTTAGAGGAAGGATCTCAGGTTTGGTATTAGAAGCATTGAGATATCACATCTCATGCTATAGGAAGGGTCTCAGGATTGGAATGGGAAGTAGATGGATATCACATCTCATGCTATAGGAAGGGTCTCAGGTTTGGTATAAGCATTGAGATATCACATCTCATGCTATAGGACGGGTCTCAGGATTGGAATGGAAGGAGTTGGATATCACATCTCATGTAATAGGAAGGATCTCAGGTTTGGTATTAGAAGCATTGAGACATCACATCTCATGCTATAGGAAGGGTCTCAGGGTTGGAATGGGAAGGAGTTGGATATCACATCTCATCCAGTAGGAAGGGTCTCAGGTTTGGAATGGGAAGGAATTGGATATCACATCTCATGTTATAGGAAGGATCTCAGGTTTGGTATTAGAAGCATTGAGATATCACATCTCATGCTATAGGAAGGGTCTCAGGATTGGAATGTGAAGGATTTGGATATCACATCTCATGCTAAAGAAAGGGTCTCAGGTTTGGTAGAAGCATTGAGATATCACGTCTCTGCTATCGGAAGGGTCTCAGGATTGGATTGGGAAGGAGTTGGATATTCCCATCTCATGTTATAGGAAGGGTCTCAGGTTTGGTATTAGAAGCATTGAGATATCACATCTCATGCTATAGGAAGGGTATCAGGATTGGAATGGGAAGGACTTGGATATCACATCTCATGCTATAGGGAGGGTCTCAAGTTTGATATTAGAAGCTTTGAGATATCACATCTCATGATATCGGAAGGGTCTCAGGATTGGAATGGGAAGGAGTTGGATATCACATCTCATGATAAAGGAAGGGTCTAAGGTTTGGAAGGGGAAGGATTTCGATATCACATCTCATGTTATATTACGGGTCTCACGTTTGGTATTAGAAGCATTGAGATATCAAGTCTCATAGTATAGGAAGGGTCTCAGAATTGGAATGGGAAGGAGTTGGATATCACATCTCAAGCTATAGGAAGGGTCTCAGGATTGGAATGGGAAGGACTTGGATATCACATCTCATGCTATAGGAAGGCTCTCAGGTTTGGAAGGGGAAAGAGTTGGATATCACATTTCATGTTAGAGGTAGGATCTCAGGTTTGGTATTAGAGGCATTGAGATATCACATCTCATGCTATCAGAAGGGTCTCAGGAATGGAATGGGAAGGAGTTGGATATCACATCTCATGCTAAAGGGAGGGTCTCAGGTTTGGAAGGGGAAGGATTTGGATATCACATCTCATGTTATAGGAAGGATCTCAGGTTTGGTATTAGAAGCATTGAGATATCACATCTCATGCTATCGGAAGGATCTCAGGTTTGGTATTAGAAGCATTGAGATATCACATCTCATGCTATCAGAAGAGTTTCAGGATTGGAATAGGAAGGAGTTGGATATCACATCTCATGCTAAAGGGAGGGTCTCAGGTTTGGAAGGGGAAGGATTTGGATATCACATCTCATGTTATCGGAAGGATCTCACGTTTGGTATTAGAAGTATTGAGATATCATATCTCATGCTATAGGAAGGGTCTCAGGATTGGAATGTGAAGGATTTGGATATCACATCTCATGCTAAAGGAAGGGTCTCAGGTTTGGTAGAAGCATTGAGATATCACGTCTCTGCTATCGGAAGGGTCTCAGGATTGGATTGGGAAGGAGTTGGATATCACATCTCATGCCATAGGAAGGGTCTCAGGTTTGGTATAAGCATTGAGATATCACATCTCTGCTATCGGAAGGGTCTCAGGATTGGATTGGGAAGGAGTTGGATATCCCTTCTCATGCTATAGGAAGTGTCTCAGGTTGGAATGGGAAGGAGTTGGATATCACATCTCATTCATGTTATAGGAAGGGTCTCAGGATTGGAATGGGAAGGATTTGGATATCACATCTCTTGCTATAGGAAGGGTCTCAGGATTGGAATGTGTAGGAGTTGGATATTACTTTCTTGCTATAGGAAGGGTCTCATGTTTGGAATGGGAAGGAGTTGGATATCACATATGCTATAGTTAGTGTCTCAGGTTTGGAACGGGAAGGAGTTGGATATCATATCTCATGTTATAGGAAGGGTCTCAGGTTTGGTATAAGCATTGAGATATCACATCTCTGCTATCGGAAGCGGCTCAGGATTGGAATGGGAAGGAGTTGGATATCCCATCTCATGTTATAGGAAGAGTCTCTGGTTTGGTATTAGAATCATTGAGATATCACATCGCATGCTGTAGGAAGGGTCTAAGGATTGGAATGGGATGGACTTGGATATCACATCTCATGCTATAGGTAGGCTCTCAGGTGGTTTGGTATAAGCATTGAGATATCACATCTCATGCTATAGGAAGGGTCTCAGGATTGGAATGGGAAGGAATTGGATATCACATCTCATGCTATAGGAAGGGTCTCAGATTTGGTATAAGCATTGAGATATCACATCTCATGCTAAAGGAAGGGTCTCAGGATTGGAATGGGAAGGAGTTGTATATGACATCTCAGGCCATAGGAAGGTTCTCAGGTTTGGTATAAGCATTGAGATATCACATCTCTGCTATCGGAAGGGTCTCAGGATTGGAATGGGAAGGAGTTGGATATCCCATCTCATGTTATAGGAAGGGTCTCAGGTTTGGTATTAGAAGCATAGAGATATCACATCTCATGCTATAGGAAGGGTCTCAGGATTTGAATGGCAAGGAGTTGGATATCACATCTCATGCCATAGGAAGGTTCTCAGGTTTTTTATAAGCATTGAGATATCACATCTCTGCTATCGGAAGGGTCTCAGGATTGGATTGGGAAGGAGTTGGATATCCCTTCTCATGCTATAGGAAGTGTCTCAGGTTGGAATAGGAAGGAGTTGGATATCACATCTCATGTTATAGGAAGGGTCTCAGGATTGGAATGGGAAGGATTTGGATATCACATCTCTTGCTATAGGAAGGGTCTCAGGATTGGAATGGGTAGGAGTTGGATATTACTTTCTTGCTATAGGAAGGGTCTCATGTTTGGAATGGGAAGGAGTTGGATATCACATATGCTATAGTTAGTGTCTCAGGTTTGGAACGGGAAGGAGTTGGATATCACATCTCATGTTATAGGAAGGGTCTCAGGTTTGGTATAAGCATTGAGATATCACATCTCTGCTATCGGAAGCGGCTCAGGATTGGAATGGGAAGGAGTTGGATATCCCATCTAATGTTATAGGAAGAGTCTCTGGTTTGGTATTAGAATCATTGAGATATCACTTCGCATGCTGTAGGAAGGGTCTAAGGATTGGAATGGGATGGACTTGGATATCACATCTCATGCTATAGGTAGGCTCTCAGGTTTGGTATAAGCATTGAGATATCACATCTCATGCTATAGGAAGGGTCTCAGGATTGGAATGGGAAGGAATTGGATATCACATCTCATGCTATAGGAAGGGTCTCAGATTTGGTATAAGCATTGAGATATCACATCTCATGCTAAAGGAAGGGTCTCAGGATTGGAATGGGAAGGAGTTGTATATGACATCTCAGGCCATAGGAAGGTTCTCAGGTTTGGTATAAGCATTGAGATATCACATCTCTGCTATCGGAAAGGTCTCAGGATTGGAATGGGAAGGAGTTGGATATCCCATCTCATGTTATAGGAAGGGTCTCAGGTTTGGTATTAGAAGCATAGAGATATCACATCTCATGCTATAGGAAGGGTCTCAGGATTGGAATGGGAAGGACTTGGATGTCACATCTCATGCTATAGGGAGGGTCTCAAGTTTGATATTAGAAGCATTGAGATAACAAATCTCATGATATCGGAAGGGTCTCAGGATTGGAATGGGAAGGAGTTGGATATCACATCTCATGATAAAGGAAGGGTCTAAGGTTTGGAAGGGGAAGGATTTGGATATCACATCTCATGTTATAGGACGGGTCTCAGGTTTGGTATTAGAAGCATTGAGATATCAAGTCTCATGGTATAAGAAGGGTCTCAGAATTGGAATGGGAAGGAGTTGGATATCACACCTCAAGCTATAGGAAGGGTCTCAGGATTGGAATGGGAAGGAGTTTGATATCACATCTCATGCCATAGTATGGGTCTCAGGTTTGGTAGAAGCATTGGGATATCACGTCTCATGCTATCGGAAGGGTATCAGTATTGGATTTGGAAGAAGTTGGATATCCCATCTCATGCTATAGGAAGGGTCTCAGGTTGGAATGGGAAGGAGTTGGATATCACATTTCATGTTATAGGAAGGGTCGCAGGATTGGAATGGGAAGGACTTGGATATCATATCTCATGCTATAGGACGGGTCTCAGGTTTGTTATTAGAATCATTGAGATATCATATTGCATGCTGTAGGAAGGGTCTAAGGATTGGAATGGGAAGGACCTGGATATCACATCTCATGTTAGAGGAAGGATCTCAGGTTTGGTATTAGAAGCATTGAGATATCACATCTCATGCTATAGGAAGGGTCTCAGGATTGGAATGGGGAGTAGTTGGATATCACATCTCATGCTATAGGAAGGGTCTCAGGTTTGGTATAAGCATTGAGATATCACATCTCATGCTATAGGACGGGTCTCAGGATTGGAATGGAAGGAGTTGGATATCACATCTCATGTTATAGGAAGGATCTCAGGTTTGGTATTAGAAGCATTGAGACATCACATCTCATGCTATAGGAAGGGTCTCAGGGTTGGAATGGGAAGGAGTTGGATATCACATCTCATCCAGTAGGAAGGGTCTCAGGTTTGGAATGGGAAGGAATTGGATATCACATCTCATGTTATAGGAAGGATCTCAGGTTTGGTATTAGAAGCATTGAGATATCACATCTCATGCTATAGGAAGGGTCTCAGGATTGGAATGTGAAGGATTTGGATATCACATCTCATGCTAAAGAAAGGGTCTCAGGTTTGGTAGAAGCATTGAGATATCACGTCTCTGCTATCGGAAGGGTCTCAGGATTGGATTGGGAAGGAGTTGGATATTCCCATCTCATGTTATTATAGGAAGGGTCTCAGGTTTGGTATTAGAAGCATTGAGATATCACATCTCATGCTCTAGGAAGGGTCTCAGGATTGGAATGGGAAGGACTTGGATATCACATCTCATGCTATAGGGAGGGTCTCAAGTTTCATATTAGAAGCTTTGAGATATCACATCTCATGATATCGGAAGGGTCTCAGGATTGGAATGGGAAGGATTTGGAAATCACATCTCATGTTATATTACGGGTCTCAGGTTTGGTATTAGAAGCATTGAGATATCAAGTCTCAGAGTATAGGAAGGGTCTCAGAATTGGAATGGGAAGGAGTTGGATATCACATCTCAAGCTATAGGAAGGGTCTCAGGATTGGAATGGGAAGGACTTGGATATCACATCTCAAGCTATAGGAAGGCTCTCAGGTTTGGAAGGGGAAAGAGTTGGATATCACATTTCATGTTAGAGGTTGGATCTCAGGTTTGGTATTAGAGGCATTGAGATATCACATCTCATGCTATCAGAAGGGTCTCAGGAATGGAATGGGAAGGAGTTGGATATCACATCTCATGCTAAAGGGAGGGTCTCAGGTTTGGAAGGGGAAGGATTTGGATATCACATCTCATGTTATAGGAAGGATCTCAGGTTTGGTATTAGAAGCATTGAGATATCACATCTCATGCTATCGGAAGGATCTCAGGTTTGGTATTAGAAGCATTGAGATATCACATCTCATGCTATCAGAAGGGTCTCAGGATTGGAATGGGAAGGAGTTGGATATCACATCTCATGCTAAAGGGAGGGTCTCAGGTTTGGAAGGGGAAGGATTTGGATATCACATCTCATGTTATCGGAAGGATCTCACGTTTGGTATTAGAAGTATTGAGTTATCATATCTCATGCTATAGGAAGGGTCTCAGGATTGGAATGGGAAAGAGTTGGATATCACATCTCATGCTATAGGGAGTGTCTCAGGATTGGAATGGGAAGGACTTAGATATCACATATCATGCTATAGGGAGGGTCTCAGTTTTGATATTAGAAGCATTGAGATATCACATCTCATGCTATCGGAAGTGTCTCAGGATTGGAATGGGAAGGAGCTGGATATCACATCTCATGCTAAAGGAAGGGTATCAGTATTGGATTTGGAAGAAGTTGGATATCCCATCTCATGCTATAGGAAGGGTCTCAGGTTGGAATGGGAAGGAGTTGGATATCACATATCATGTTATAGGAAGGTTCTCAGGATTGGAATGGGAAGGACTTGGATATCATATCTCATGCTATAGGACAGGTCTCAGGTTTGTTATTAGAATCATTGAGATATCATATTGCATGCTGTAGGAAGGGTCTAAGGATTGGAATGGGAAGGACTTGGATATCACATCTCATGCTATAGATAGGCTCTTAGGTTTGGAAAGGGAAGGAGTTGGATATCACATTTCATGTTAGAGGAAGGATCTCAGGTTTGGTATTAGAAGCATTGAGATATCACATCTCATGCTATAGGAAGGGTCTCAGGATTGGAATGGAAGGAGTTGGATATCACATCTCATGTTATAGGAAGGATCTCAGGTTTGGTATTAGAAGCATTGAGACATCACATCTCATGCTATAGGAAGGGTCTCAGGGTTGGAATGGGAAGGAGTTGGATATCACATCTCATCCAATAGGAAGGGTCTCAGGTTTGGAATGGGAAGGAATTGGATATCACATCTCATGTTATAGGAAGGATCTCAGGTTTGGTATTAGAAGCATTGAGATATCACATCTCATGCTATAGGAAGGGTCTCAGGATTGGAATGTGAAGGATTTGGATATCACATCTCATGCTAAAGGAAGGGTCTCAGGTTTGGTAGAAGCATTGAGATATCAAGTCTCTGGTATCGGAAGGGTCTCAGGATTGGATTGGGAAGGAGTTGGATATCCCTTCTCATGCTATAGGAAGGGTCTCAGGATTTGAATGGCAAGGAGTTGGATATCACATCTCATGCCATAGGAAGGGTCTCAGGTTTGGTATAAGCATTGAGATATCACATCTCTGCTATCGGAAGGGTCTCAGGATTGGAATGGGAAGGAGTTGGATATTCCCATCTCATGTTATAGGAAGGGTCTCAGGTTTGGTATTAGAAGCATTGAGATATCACATCTCATGCTATAGGAAGGGTCTCAGGATTGGAATGGGAAGGACTTGGATATCACATCTCATGCTATAGGGAGGGTCTCAAGTTTCATATTAGAAGCTTTGAGATATCACATCTCATGATATCGGAAGGGTCTCAGGATTGGAATGGGAAGGAGTTGGATATCACATCTCATGATAAAGGAAGGGTCTAAGGTTTGGAAGGGTAAGGATTTGGATATCACATCTCATGTTATATTACGGGTCTCAGATTTGGTATTAGAAGCATTGAGATATCAAGTCTCAGAGTATAGGAAGGGTCTCAGAATTGGAATGGGAAGGAGTTGGATATCACATCTCAAGCTATAGGAAGGGTCTCAGGATTGGAATGGGAAGGACTTGGATATCACATCTCATGCTATAGGAAGGCTCTCAGGTTTGGAAGGGGAAAGAGTTGGATATCACATTTCATGTTAGAGGTAGGATCTCAGGTTTGGTATTAGAGGCATTGAGATATCACATCTCATGCTATCAGAAGGGTCTCAGGAATGGAATGGGAAGGAGTTGGATATAACATCTCATGCTAAAGGGAGGGTCTCAGGTTTGGAAGGGGAAGGATTTGGATATCACATCTCATGTTATAGGAAGGATCTCAGGTTTGGTATTAGAAGCATTGAGATATCACATCTCATGCTATCGGAAGGATCTCAGGTTTGGTATTAGAAGCATTGAGATATCACATCTCATGCTATCAGAAGGGTCTCAGGATTGGAAGGGGAAGGAGTTGGATATCACATCTCATGCTAAAGGGAGGGTCTCAGGTTTGGAAGGGGAAGGATTTGGATATCACATCTCATGTTATTGGAAGGATCTCACGTTTGGTATTAGAAGTATTGAGATATCATATCTCATGCTATAGGAAGGGTCTCAGGATTGGAATGGGAAAGAGTTGGATATCACATCTCATGCTATAGGGAGTGTCTCAGGATTGGAATGGGAAGGACTTAGATATCACATATCATGCTATAGGGAGGGTCTCAGTTTTGATATTAGAAGCATTGAGATATCACATCTCATGCTATCGGAAGTGTCTCAGGATTGGAATGGGAAGGAGCTGGATATCACATCTCATGCTAAAGGAAGGGTCTCAGGTTTGGAACGGGAAGGAGTTGGATATCACATTTCATGTTATAGGAAGGGTCTCAGGTTTGGTATAAGCATTGAGATATCACATCTCTGCTATCGGAAGCGGCTCAGGATTGGAATGGGAAGGAGTTGGATATCCCATCTAATGTTATAGGAACAGTCTCTGGTTTGGTATTAGAATCATTGAGATATCACATCGCATGCTGTAGGAAGGGTCTAAGGATTGGAATGGGATGGACTTGGATATCACATCTCATGCTATAGGTAGGCTCTCAGGTTTGGTATAAGCATTGAGATATCACATCTCATGCTATAGGAAGGGTCTCAGGATTGGAATGGGAAGGAATTGGATATCACATCTCATGCTATAGGAAGGGTCTCAGATTTGGTATAAGCATTGAGATATCACATCTCATGCTAAAGGAAGGGTCTCAGGATTGGAATGGGAAGGAGTTGTATATGACATCTCAGGCCATAGGAAGGTTCTCAGGTTTGGTATAAGCATTGAGATATCACATCTCTGCTATCGGAAAGGTCTCAGGATTGGAATGGGAAGGAGTTGGATATCCCATCTCATGTTATAGGAAGGGTCTCAGGTTTGGTATTAGAAGCATAGAGATATCACATCTCATGCTATAGGAAGGGTCTCAGGATTGGAATGGGAAGGACTTGGATGTCACATCTCATGCTATAGGGAGGGTCTCAAGTTTGATATTAGAAGCATTGAGATAACAAATCTCATGATATCGGAAGGGTCTCAGGATTGGAATGGGAAGGAGTTGGATATCACATCTCATGATAAAGGAAGGGTCTAAGGTTTGGAAGGGGAAGGATTTGGATATCACATCTCATGTTATAGGACGGGTCTCAGGTTTGGTATTAGAAGCATTGAGATATCAAGTCTCATGGTATAAGAAGGGTCTCAGAATTGGAATGGGAAGGAGTTGGATATCACACCTCAATCTATAGGATGGGTCTCAGGATTGGAATGGGAAGGAGTTTGATATCACATCTCATGCCATAGTATGGGTCTCAGGTTTGGTAGAAGCATTGGGATATCACATCTCATGCTATCGGAAGGGTATCAGTATTGGATTTGGAAGAAGTTGGATATCCCATCTCATGCTATAGGAAGGGTCTCAGGATTGGAATGGGAAGGAGTTTGATATCACATCTCATGCCATAGTATGGGTCTCAGGTTTGGTAGAAGCATTGGGATATCACATCTCATGCTATCGGAAGGGTATCAGTATTGGATTTGGAAGAAGTTGGATATCCCATCTCATGCTATAGGAAGGGTCTCAGGTTGGAATGGGAAGGAGTTGGATATCACATTTCATGTTATAGGAAGGGTCGCAGGATTGGAATGGGAAGGACTTGGATATCATATCTCATGCTATAGGACGGGTCTCAGGTTTGTTATTAGAATCATTGAGATATCATATTGCATGCTGTAGGAAGGGTCTAAGGATTGGAATGGGAAGGACCTGGATATCACATCTCATGCTATATATAGGCTCTTAGGTTTGGAAAGGGAAGGAGATGGATATCACATTTCATGTTAGAGGAAGGATCTCAGGTTTGGTATTAGAAGCATTGAGATATCACATCTCATGCTATAGGAAGGGTCTCAGGATTGGAATGGGAAGTAGTTGGATATCACATCTCATGCTATAGGAAGGGTCTCAGGTTTGGTATAAGCATTGAGATATCACATCTCATGCTATAGGACGGGTCTCAGGATTGGAATGGAAGGAGTTGGATATCACATCTCATGTTATAGGAAGGATCTCAGGTTTGGTATTAGAAGCATTGAGACATCACATCTCATGCTATAGGAAGGGTCTCAGGGTTGGAATGGGAAGGAGTTGGATATCACAACTCATCCAATAGGAAGGGTCTCAGGTTTGGAATGGGAAGGAATTGGATATCACATCTCATGTTATAGGAAGGATCTCAGGTTTGGTATTAGAAGCATTGAGATATCACATCTCATGCTATAGGAAGGGTCTCAGGATTGGAATGTGAAGGATTTGGATATCACATCTCATGCTAAAGGAAGGGTCTCAGGTTTGGTAGAAGCATTGAGATATCACGTCTCTGCTATCGGAAGGGTCTCAGGATTGGATTGGGAAGGAGTTGGATACCCCTTCTCATGCTATAGGAAGGGTCTCAGGATTTGAATGGCAAGGAGTTGGATATCACATCTCATGCCATACGAAGGGTCTCAGGTTTGGGATAAGCATTGAGATATCACATCTCTGCTATCGGAAGGGTCTCAGGATTGGAATGGGAAGGAGTTGGATATTCCCATCTCATGTTATAGGAAGGGTCTCAGGTTTGGTATTAGAAGCATTGAGATATCACATCTCATGCTATAGGAAGGGTCTCAGGATTGGAATGGGAAGGACTTGGATATCACATCTCATGCTATAGGGAGGGTCTCAAGTTTGATATTAGAAGCTTTGAGATATCACATCTCATGATATCGGAAGGGTCTCAGGATTGGAATGGGAAGGAGTTGGATATCACATCTCATGATAAAGGAAGGGTCTAAGGTTTGGAAGGGGAAGGATTTGGATATCACATCTCATGTTATATTACGGGTCTCAGGTTTGGTATTAGAAGCATTGAGATATCAAGTCTCAGAGTATAGGAAGGGTCTCAGAATTGGAATGGGAAGGAGTTGGATATCACATCTCAAGCTATAGGAAGGGTCTCAGGATTGGAATGGGAAGGACTTGGATATCACATCTCATGCTATAGGAAGGCTCTCAGGTTTGGAAGGGGAAAGAGTTGGATATCACATTTCATGTTAGAGGTAGGATCTCAGGTTTGGTATTAGAGGCATTGAGATATCACATCTCATGCTATCAGAAGGGTCTCAGGAATGGAATGGGAAGGAGTTGGATATCACATCTCATGCTAAAGGGAGGGTCTCAGGTTTGGAAGGGGAAGGATTTGGATATCACATCTCATGTTATAGGAAGGATCTCAGGTTTGGTATTAGAAGCATTGAGATATCACATCTCATGCTATCGGAAGGATCTCAGGTTTGGTATTAGAAGCATTGAGATATCACATCTCATGCTATCAGAAGGGTCTCAGGATTGGAATGGGAAGGAGTTGGATATCACATCTCATGCTAAAGGGAGGGTCTCAGGTTTGGAAGGGGAAGGATTTGGATATCACATCTCGTGTTATCGGAAGGATCTCACGTTTGGTATTAGAAGTATTGAGATATCATATCTCATGCTATAGGAAGGGTCTCAGGATTGGAATGGGAAGGAGTTGGGTATCACATCTCATGATATAGGAAGTGTCTCGGGATTGGAATGGGAAGGACTTGGATATCACATCTCATGCTATAGGTAGGGTCTCAAGTTTGATATTAGAAGCATTGAGATATCACATCTCATGCTATAGGAAGGGTCTGAGGATTGGAATGGGAAGGAGTTGGATATCACATCTCATGCTATGGGAAGGGTCTCAGGTTTGGTATAAGCAGTGAGATATCACATCCCATGCTATAGGAAGTGTCTCAGGATTGGAATGGGAAGGAGTTGGATATCACATCTCATGTTATAGGAAGGATCTCAGGTTTGGTATAAGCATTGAGATATCACATCTCTGCTATCGGAAGGGTCTCAGGATTGGAATGGGAAGGAGTTGGATATTCCCATCTCATGTTATAGGAAGGGTCTCAGGTTTGGTATTAGAAGCATTGAGATATCACATCTCATGCTATAGGAAGGGTCTCAGGATTGGAATGGGAAGGACTTGGATATCACATCTCATGCTATAGGGAGGGTCTCAAGTTTGATATTAGAAGCTTTGAGCTATCACATCTCATGATATCGGAAGGGTCTCAGGATTGGAATGGGAAGGAGTTGGATATCACATCTCATGATAAAGGAAGGGTCTAAGGTTTGGAAGGGGAAGGATTTGGATATCACATCTCATGTTATATTACGGGTCTCACGTTTGGTATTAGAAGTATTGAGATATCAAGTCTCATAGTATAGGAAGGGTCTCAGAATTGGAATGGGAAGGAGTTGGATATCACATCTCAAGCTATAGGAAGGGTCTCAGGATTGGAATGGGAAGGACTTGGATATCACATCTCATGCTATAGGAAGGCTCTCAGGTTTGGAAGGGGAAAGAGTTGGATATCACATTTCATGTTAGAGGTAGGATCTCAGGTTTGGTATTAGAGGCATTGAGATATCACATCTCATGCTATCAGAAGGGTCTCAGGAATGGAATGGGAAGGAGTTGGATATCACATCTCATGCTAAAGGGAGGGTCTCAGGTTTGGAAGGGGAAGGATTTGGATATCACATCTCATGTTATAGGAAGAATCTCACGTTTGGTATTAGAAGTATTGAGATATCATATCTCATGCTATAGGAAGGGTCTCAGGATTGGAATGGGAAGGAGTTGGATATCACATCTCATGCTATAGGGAGGGTCTCAGGATTGGAATGGGAAGGACTTAGATATCACATATCATGCTATAGGGAGGGTCTCAGTTTTGATATTAGAAGCATTGAGATATCACATCTCATGCTATCGGAAGTGTCTCAGGATTGGAATGGGAAGGTGCTGGATATCACATCTCATGCTAAAGGAAGGGTCACAGGTTTGGAACGGGAAGGATTTGGATATCACATCTCATGTTATAGGAAGGGTCTCAGGTTTGGTATAAGCATTGAGATATCACATCTCTGCTATCGGAAGTGTCTCAGGATTGGAATGGGAAGGAGTTGGATATCCCATCTCATGTTATAGGACGGGTCTCAGGTTTGTTATTAGAATCATTGAGATATCATATTGCATGCTGTTGGAAGGCTCTTAGATTTGGAATGGGAAGCAGTTGGATATCACATCTCATGCTATAGGAAGGGTCTCAGGTTTGGTATAAGCATTGAGATATCACATCTCATGCTATAGGAAGGGTCTCAGGTTTGTAATGGGAAGGAATTGGATATCACATCTCATGTTATAGGAAGGATCTCAGGTTTGGTATTAGAAGCATTGAGATATCACATCTCATGCTATGGGAAGGGTCTCAGGATTGGAATGTGAAGGATTTGGATATCACATCTCATGCTAAAGGAAGGGTCTCAGGTTTGGTAGAAGCATTGAGATATCACGTCTCTGCTATCGGAAGGGTCTCAGGATTGGATTGGGAAGGAGTTGGATATCACATCTCATGCCATAGGAAGGGTCTCAGGTTTGGTATAAGCATTGAGATATCACATCTTTGCTATCGGAAGGGTCTCAGGATTGGATTGGGAAGGATTTGGATATCCCTTCTCATGCTATAGGAAGTGTCTCAGGTTGGAATGGGAAGGAGTTGGATATCACATCTCATGTTATAGGAAGGGTCTCAGGATTGGAATGGGAAGGATTTGGATATCACATCTCTTGCTATAGGAAGGGTCTCATGTTTGGAATGGGAAGGAGTTGGATATCACATATGCTATAGTTAGTGTCTCAGGTTTGGAACGGGAAGGAGTTGGATATCACATCGCATGTTATAGGAAGGGTCTCAGGTTTGGTATAAGCATTGAGATATCACATCTCTGCTATCGGAAGCGGCTCAGGATTGGAATGGGAAGGAGTTGGATATCCCATCTCATGTTATAGGAAGAGTCTCTGGTTTGGTATTAGAATCATTGAGATATCACATCGCATGCTGTAGGAAGGGTCTAAGGATTGGAATGGGATGGACTTGGATATCACATCTCATGCTATAGGTAGGCTCTCAGGTTTGGTATAAGCATTGAGATATCACATCTCATGCTATAGGAAGGGTCTCAGGATTGGAATGGGAAGGAATTGGATATCACATCTCATGCTATAGGAAGGGTCTCAGATTTGGTATAAGCATTGAGATATCACATCTCATGCTAAAGGAAGGGTCTCAGGATTGGAATGGGAAGGAGTTGTATATGACATCTCAGGCCATAGGAAGGTTCTCAGGTTTGGTATAAGCATTGAGATATCACATCTCTGCTATCGGAAGGGTCTCAGGATTGGAATGGGAAGGAGTTGGATATCCCATCTCATGTTATAGGAAGGGTCTCAGGTTTGGTATTAGAAGCATAGAGATATCACATCTCATGCTATAGGAAGAGTCTCAGGATTTGAATGGCAAGGAGTTGGATATCACATCTCATGCCATAGGAAGGGTCTCAGGTTTGGTATAAGCATTGAGATATCACATCTCTGCTATCGGAAGGGTCTCAGGATTGGATTAGGAAGGAGTTGGATATCCCTTCTCATGCTATAGGAAGTGTCTCAGGTTGGAATGGCAAGGAGTTGGATATCACATCTCATGTTATAGGAAGGGTCTCAGGATTGGAATGGGAAGGATTTGGATATCACATCTCTTGCTATAGGAAGGGTCTCAGGATTGGAATGGGTACGAGTTGGATATTACTTTCTTGCTATAGGAAGGGTCTCATGTTTGGAATGGGAAGGAGTTGGATATCACATATGCTATAGTTAGTGTCTCAGGTTTGGAACGGGAAGGAGTTGGATATCACATCTCATGTTATAGGAAGGGTCTCAGGTTTGGTATAAGCATTGAGATATCACATCTCTGCTATCGGAAGCGGCTCAGGATTGGAATGGGAAGGAGTTGGATATCCCATCTCATGTTATAGGAAGAGTCTCTGGTTTGGTATTAGAATCATTGAGATATCACATCGCATGCTGTAGGAAGGGTCTAAGGATTGGAATGGGATGGACTTGGATATCACATCTCATGCTATAGGTAGGCTCTCAGGTTTGGTATAAGCATTGAGATATCACATCTCATGCTATAGGAAGGGTCTCAGGATTGGAATGGGAAGGAATTGGATATCACATCTCATGCTATAGGAAGGGTCTCGGATTTGGTATAAGCATTGAGATATCACATCTCATGCTAAAGGAAGTCTCTCAGGATTGGAATGGGAAGGAGTTGTATATGACATCTCAGGCCATAGGAAGGTTCTCAGGTTTGGTATAAGCATTGAGATATCACATCTCTGCTATCGGAAGGGTCTCAGGATTGTAATGGGAAGGAGTTGGATATCCCATCTCATGTTATAGGAAGGGTCTCAGGTTTGGTATTAGAAGCATAGAGAAATCACATCTCATGCTATAGGAAGGGTCTCAGGATTTGAATGGGAAGGACTTGGATGTCACATCTCATGCTATAGGGAGGGTCTCAAGTTTGATATTAGAAGCATTGAGATAACAAATCTCATGATATCGGAAGGGTCTCAGGATTGGAATGGGAAGGAGTTGGATATCACATCTCATGATAAAGGAAGGGTCTAAGGTTTGGAAGGGGAAGGATTTGGATATCACATCTCATGTTATAGGACGGGTCTCAGGTTTGGTATTAGAAGCATTGAGATATCAAGTCTCATGGTATAAGAAGGGTCTCAGAATTGGAATGGGAAGGAGTTGGATATCACACCTCAAGCTATAGGAAGGGACTCAGGATTGGAATGGGAAGGAGTTTGATATCACATCTCATGCCATAGTATGGGTCTCAGGTTTGGTAGAAGCATTGGGATATCACATCTCATGCTATCGGAAGGGTATCAGTATTGGATTTGGAAGAAGTTGGATATCCCATCTCATGCTATAGGAAGGGTCTCAGGTTGGAATGGGAAGAAGTTGGATATCACATATCATGTTATAGGAAGGGTCTCAGGATTGGAATGGGAAGGACTTGGATATCACATTTCATGTTAGAGGAAGGATCTCAGGTTTGGTATTAGAAGCATTGAGATATCACATCTCATGCTAAAGGAAGGGTCTCAGGATTGGAATGGGAAGTAGTTGGATATCACATCTCATGCTATAGGAAGGGTCTCAGGTTTGGTATAAGCATTGAGATATCACATCTCATGCTATAGGACGGGTCTCAGGATTGGAATGGAAGGAGTTGGATATCACATCTCATGTTATAGGAAGGATCTCAGGTTTGGTATTAGAAGCATTGAGACATCACATCTCATGCTATAGGAAGGGTCTCAGGGTTGGAATGGGAAGGAGTTGGATATCATATCTCATCCAATAGGAAGGGTCTCAGGTTTGGAATGGGAAGGAATTGGATATCACATCTCATGTTATAGGAAGGATCTCAGGTTTGGTATTAGAAGCATTGAGATATCACATCTCATGCTATAGGAAGGGTCTCAGGATTGGAATATGAAGGATTTGGATATCACATCTCATGCTAAAGGAAGGGTCTCAGGTTTGGTAGAAGCATTGAGATATCACGTCTCTGCTATCGGAAGGGTCTCAGGATTGGATTGGGAAGCAGTTGGATATCCCTTCTCATGCTATAGGAAGGGTCTCAGGATTTGAATGGCAAGGAGTTGGATATCACATCTCATGCCATAGGAAGGGTCTCAGGTTTGGTATAAGCATTGAGATATCACATCTCTGCTATTGGAAGGGTCTCAGGATTGGAATGGGAAGGAGTTGGATATTCCCATCTCATGTTATAGGAAGGGTCTCAGGGTTGGTATTAGAAGCATTGAGATATCACATCTCATGCTATAGGAAGGGTCTCAGGATTGGAATGGGAAGGACTTGGATATCACATCTCATGCTATAGGGAGGGTCTCAAGTTTCATATTAGAAGCTTTGAGATATCACATCTCATGATATCGGAAGGGTCTCAGGATTGGAATGGGAAGGAGTTGGATATCACATCTCATGATAAAGGAAGGGTCTAAGGTTTGGAAGGGGAAGGATTTGGATATCACATCTCATGTTATATTACGGGTCTCAGGTTTGGTATTAGAAGCATTGAGATATCAAGTCTCAGAGTATAGGAAGGGTCTCAGAATTGGAATGGGAAGGAGTTGGATATCACATCTCAAGCTATAGGAAGGGTCTCAGGATTGGAATGGGAAGGACTTGGATATCACATCTCATGCTATAGGAAGGCTCTCAGGTTTGGAAGGGGAAAGAGTTGGATATCACATTTCATGTTAGAGGTAGGATCTCAGGTTTGGTATTAGAGGCATTGAGATATCACATCTCATGCTATCAGAAGGGTCTCAGGAATGGAATGGGAAGGAGTTGGATATCACATCTCATGCTAAAGGGAGGGTCTCAGGTTTGGAAGGGGAAGGATTTGGACATCACATCTCATGTTATAGGAAGGATCTCAGGTTTGGTATTAGAAGCATTGAGATATCACATCTCATGCTATCGGAAGGATCTCAGGTTTGGTATTAAAAGTATTGAGATATCATATCTCATGCTATAGGAAGGGTCTCAGGATTGGAATGGGAAAGAGTTGGATATCACATCTCATGCTATAGGGAGTGTCTCAGGATTGGAATGGGAAGGACTTAGATATCACATATCATGCTATAGGGAGGGTCTCAGTTTTGATATTAGAAGCATTGAGATATCACATCTCATGCTATCGGAAGTGTCTCAGGATTGGAATGGGAAGGAGCTGGATATCACATCTCATGCTAAAGGAAGGGTCTCAGGTTTGGAACGGGAAGGATTTGGATATCACATCTCATGTTATAGGAGGGGTCTCAGGTTTGGTATAAGCATTGAGATATCACATCTCTGCTATCGGAAGTGTCTCAGGATTGGAATGGGAAGGAGTTGGATATCCCATCTCATGTTATAGGACGGGTCTCAGGTTTGTTATTAGAATCATTGAGATATCATATTGCATGCTGTAGGAAGGGTCTAAGGGTTGGAATGGGAAGGACTTGGATATCACATCTCATGCTATAGATAGGCTCTTAGGTTTGGAAAGGGAAGGAGTTGGATATCACATTTCATGTTAGAGGAAGGATCTCAGGTTTGGTATTAGAAGCATTGAGATATCACATCTCATGCTATAGGAAGGGTCTCAGGATTGGAATGGGAAGTAGTTGGATATCACATCTCATGCTATAGGAAGGGTCTCAGGTTTGGTATAAGCATTGAGATATCACATCTCATGCTATAGGACGGGTCTCAGGATTGGAATGGAAGGAGTTGGATATCACATCTCATGTTATAGGAAGGATCTCAGGTTTGATATTAGAAGCATTGAGACATCACATCTCATGCTATAGGAAGGGTCTCAGGGTTGGAATGGGAAGGAGTTGGATATCACATCTCATCCAATAGGAAGGGTCTCAGGTTTGGAATGGGAAGGAATTGGATATCACATCTCATGTTATAGGAAGGATCTCAGGTTTGGTATTAGAAGCATTGAGATATCACATCTCATGCTATAGGAAGGGTCTCAGGATTGGAATGTGAAGGATTTGGATATCACATCTCATGCTAAAGGAAGGGTCTCAGGTTTGGTAGAAGCATTGAGATATCACGTCTCTGCTATCGGAAGGGTCTCAGGATTGGATTGGGAAGGAGTTGGATATCCCTTCTCATGCTCTAGGAAGGGTCTCAGGATTTGAATGGCAAGGAGTTGGATATCACATCTCATGCCATAGGAAAGGTCTCAGGTTTGGTATAAGCATTGAGATATCACATCTCTGCTATCGGAAGGGTCTCAGGATTGGATTGGGAAGGAGTTGGATATCCCTTCTCATGCTATAGGAAGTGTCTCAGGTTGGAATCGGAAGGAGTTGGATATCACATCTCATGTTATAGGAAGGGTCTCAGGATTGGAATGGGAAGGATTTGGATATCACATCTCTTGCTATAGGAAGGGTCTCAGGATTGGAATGGGTAGGAGTTGGATATTACTTTCTTGCTATAGGAAGGGTCTCATGTTTGGAATGGGAAGGAGTTGGATATCACATATGCTATAGTTAGTGTCTCAGGTTTGGAACGGGAAGGAGTTGGATATCACATCTCATGTTATAGGAAGGGTCTCAGGTTTGGTATAAGCATTGAGATATCACATCTCTGCTATCGGAAGCGGCTCAGGATTGGAATGGGAAGGAGTTGGATATCCCATCTCATGTTATAGTAAGAGTCTCTGGTTTGGTATTAGAATCATTGAGATATCACATTGCATGCTGTAGGAAGGGTCTAAGGATTGGAATGGGATGGACTTGGATATCACATCTCATGCTATAGGTAGGCTCTCAGGTTTGGTATAAGCATTGAGATATCACATCTCTGCTATCGGAAGTGTCTCAGGATTGGAATGGGAAGGAGTTGGATATCCCATCTCATGCTATAGGACGGGTCTCAGGTTTGTTATTAGAATCATTGAGATATCATATTGCATACTGTAGGAAGGGTCTAAGGGTTGGAATGGGAAGGACTTGGATATCACATCTCATGCTATAGATAGGCTCTTAGGTTTGGAAAGGGAAGGAGTTGGATATCACATTTCATGTTAGAGGAAGGATCTCAGGTTTGGTATTAGAAGCATTGAGATATCACATCTCATGCTATAGGAAGGGTCTCAGGATTGGAATGGGAAGTAGTTGGATATCACATCTCATGCTATAGGAAGGGTCTCAGGTTTGGTATAAGCATTGAGATATCACATCTCATGCTATAGGACGGGTCTCAGGATTGGAATGGAAGGAGTTGGATATCACATCTCATGTTATAGGAAGGATCTCAGGTTTGTTATTAGAAGCATTGAGACATCACATCTCATGCTATAGGAAGGGTCTCAGGGTTGGAATGGGAAGGAGTTGGATATCACATCTCATCCAATAGGAAGGGTCTCAGGTTTGGAATGGGAAGGAATTGGATATCACATCTCATGTTATAGGAAGGATCTCAGGTTTGGTATTAGAAGCATTGAGATATCACATCTCATGCTATAGGAAGGGTCTCAGGATTGGAATGTGAAGGATTTGGATATCACATCTCATGCTAAAGGAAGGGTCTCAGGTTTGGTAGAAGCATTGAGATATCACGTCTCTGCTATCGGAAGGGTCTCAGGATTGGATTGGGAAGGAGTTGGATATCCCTTCTCATGCTATAGGAAGGGTCTCAGGATTTGAATGGCAAGGAGTTGGATATCACATCTCATGCCATAGGAAAGGTCTCAGGTTTGGTATAAGCATTGAGATATCACATCTCTGCTATCGGAAGGGTCTCAGGATTGGATTGGGAAGGAGTTGGATATCCCTTCTCATGCTATGGGAAGTGTCTCAGGTTGGAATGGGAAGGAGTTGGATATCACATCTCATGTTATAGGAAGGGTCTCAGGATTGGAATGGGAAGGATTTGGATATCACATCTCTTGCTATAGGAAGGGTCTCAGGATTGGAATGGGTAGGAGTTGGATATTACTTTCTTGCTATAGGAAGGGTCTCATGTTTGGAATGGGAAGGAGTTGGATATCACATATGCTATAGTTAGTGTCTCAGGTTTGGAACGGGAACGAGTTGGATATCACATCTCATGTTATAGGAAGGGTCTCAGGTTTGGTATAAGCATTGAGATATCACATCTCTGCTATCGGAAGCAGCTCAGGATTGGAATGGGAAGGAGTTGGATATCCCATCTCATGTTATAGTAAGAGTCTCTGGTTTGGTATTAGAATCATTGAGATATCACATTGCATGCTGTAGGAAGGGTCTAAGGATTGGAATGGGATGGACTTGGATATCACATCTCATGCTAAAGGTAGGCTCTCAGGTTTGGTATAAGCATTGAGATATCACATCTCATGCTATAGGAAGGGTCTCAGGATTGGAATGGGAAGGATTTGGATATCACATCTCATGCTATAGGAAGGGTCTCAGATTTGGAATAAGCATTGAGATATCACATCTCATGCTAAAGGAAGGGTCTCAGGATTGGAATGGGAAGGAGTTGTATATGACATCTCAGGCCATAGGAAGGGTCTCAGGTTTGGTATAAGCATTGAGATATCACATCTCTGCTATCGGAAGGGTCTCAGGATTGGAATGGGAAGGAGTTGGATATCCCATCTCATGTTATAGGAAGGGTCTCAGGTTTGGTATTAGAAGCATCGAGATATCACATCTCATGCTATAGGAAGGGTCTCAGGATTGGAATGGGAAGGACTTGGATGTCACATCTCATACTATAGGGAGGGTCTCAAGTTTGATATTAGAAGCATTGAGATAACAAATCTCATGATATCGGAAGGGTCTCAGGATTGGAATGGGAAGGAGTTGGATACCACATCTCATGATAAAGGAAGGGTCTAAGGTTTGGAAGGGGAAGGATTTGGATATCACATCTCATGTTATAGGACGGGTCTCAGGTTTGGTATTAGAAGCATTGAGATATCAAGTCTCATGGTATAAGAAGGGTCTCAGAATTGGAATGGGAAGGAGTTGGATATCACACCTCAAGCTATAGGAAGGGTCTCAGGATTGGAATGGGAAGGAGTTTGATATCACATCTCATGCCATAGTATGGGTCTCAGGTTTGGTAGAAGCATTGGGATATCACATCTCATGCTATCGGAAGGGTATCAGTATTGGATTTGGAAGAAGTTGGATATCCCATCTCATGCTATAGGAAGGGTCTCAGGTTGGAATGGGAAGGAGTTGGATATCACATTTCATGTTATAGGAAGGGTCTCAGGATTGGCATGGGAAGGACTTGGATATCATATCTCATGCTATAGGACAGGTCTCAGGTTTGTTATTAGAATCATTGAGATATCATATTGCATGCTGTAGGAAGGGTCTAAGGATTGGAACGGGAAGGACTTGGATATCACATCTCAAGCTATAGATAGGCTCTTAGGTTTGGAAAGGGAAGGAGTTGGATATCACATTTCATGTTAGAGGAAGGATCTCAGGTTTGGTATTAGAAGCATTGAGATATCACATCTCATGCTATAGGAAGGGTCTCAGGATTGGAATGGGAAGTAGTTGGATATCACATCTCATGCTATAGGAAGGGTCTCAGGTTTGGTATAAGCATTGAGATATCACATCTCATGCTATAGGACGGGTCTCAGGATTGGAATGGAAGGAGTTGGATATCACATCTCATGTTATAGGAAGGATCTCAGGTTTGGTATTAGAAGCATTGCGACATCACATCTCATGCTATAGGAAGGGTCTCAGGGTTGGAATGGGAAGGAGTTGGATATCACATCTCATGTTATAGGAAGGGTCTCAGGTTTGGTAGAAGCATTGAGATATCACGTCTCTGCTATCGGAAGGGTCTCAGGTTTGGTATAAGCATTGAGATATCACATCTCATGCTATAGGACGGGTCTCAGGATTGGAATGGAAGGAGTTGGATATCACACCTCATGTTATAGGAAGGATCTCAGGTTTGGTATTAGAAGCATTGAGATATCACATCTCATGCTATAGGAAGGGTCTCAGGATTGGAATGTGAAGGATTTGGATATCACATCTCATGCTAAAGGAAGGGTCTCAGGTTTGGTAGAAGCATTGAGATATCACGTCTCTGCTATCGGAAGGGTCTCAGGATTGGATTGGGAAGGAGTTGGATATCCCTTCTCATGCTATAGGAAGGGTCTCAGGATTTGAATGGCAAGGAGTTGGATATCACATCTCATGCCATAGGAACGGTCTCAGGTTTGGTATAAGCATTGAGATATCACATCTCTGCTATCGGAAGGGTCTCAGGATTGGAATGGGAAGGAGTTGGATATTCCCATCTCATGTTATAGGAAGGGTCTCAGGTTTGGTATTAGAAGCATTGAGATATCACATCTCATGCTATAGGAAGGGTCTCAGGATTGGAATGGGAAGGACTTGGATATCACATCTCATGCTATAGGGAGGGTCTCAAGTTTGATATTAGAAGCTTTGAGATATCACATCTCATGATATCGGAAGGGTCTCAGGATTGGAATGGGAAGGAGTTGGATATCACATCTCATGATAAAGGAAGGGTCTAAGGTTTGGAAGGGGAAGGATTTGGATATCACATCTCATGTTATATTACGGGTCTCAGGTTTGGTATTAGAAGCATTGAGATATCAAGTCTCAGAGTATAGGAAGGGTCTCAGAATTAGAATGGGAAGGAGTTGGATATCACATCTCAAGCTATAGGAAGGGTCTCAGGATTGGAATGGGACGGACTTGGATATCACATCTCATGCTATAGGAAGGCTCTCAGGTTTGGAAGGGGAAAGAGTTGGATATCACATTTCATGTTAGAGGTAGGATCTCAGGTTTGGTATTAGAGGCATTGAGATATCACATCTCATGCTATCAGAAGGGTCTCAGGAATGGAATGGGAAGGAGTTGGATATCACATCTCATGCTAAAGGGAGGGTCTCAGGTTTGGAAGGGGAAGGATTTGGATATCACATCTCATGTTATAGGAAGGATCTCAGGTTTGGTATTAGAAGCATTGAGATATCACATCTCATGCTATCGGAAGGATCTCAGGTTTGGTATTAGAAGCATTGAGATATCACATCTCATGCTATCAGAAGGGTCTCAGGATTGGAATGGGAAGGAGTTGGATATCACATCTCATGCTAAAGGGAGGGTCTCAGGTTTGGAAGGGGAAGGATTTGGATATCACATCTCATGTTATCGGAAGGATCTCACGTTTGGTATTAGAAGTATTGAGATATCATATCTCATGCTATAGGAAGGGTCTCAGGATTGGAATGGGAAGGACTTAGATATCACATATCATGCTATAGGGAGGGTCTCAGGATTGGAATGGGAAGGACTTAGATATCACATATGCTATAGGGAGGGTCTCAGTTTTGATATTAGAAGCATTGAGATATCACATCTCATGCTATCGGAAGTGTCTCAGGATTGGAATGGGAAGGAGCTGGATATCACATCTCATGCTAAAGGAAGGGTCTCAGGTTTGGAACGGGAAGGATTTGGATATCACATCTCATGTTATAGGAAGGGTCTCAGGTTTGGTATAAGCATTGAGATATCACATCTCTGCTATCGGAAGTGTCTCAGGATTGGAATGGGAAGGAGTTGGATATCCCATCTCATGTTATAGGACGGGTCTCAGGTTTGTTATTAGAATCATTGAGATATCATATTGCATGCTGTAGGAAGGGTCTAAGGGTTGGAATGGGAAGGACTTGGATATCACATATCATGCTATAGATAGGCTCTTAGGTTTGGAAAGGGAAGGAGTTGGATATCACATTTCATGTTAGAGGAAGGATCTCAGGTTTGGTATTAGAAGCATTGAGATATCACATCGCATGCTGTAGGAAGGGTCTAAGGATTGGAATGGGATGGACTTGGATATCACATCTCATGCTATAGGTAGGCTCTCAGGTTTGGTATAAGCATTGAGATATCACATCTCATGCTATAGGAAGGGTCTCAGGATTGGAATGGGAAGGATTTGGATATCACATCTCATGCTATAGGAAGGGTCTCAGATTTGGTATAAGCATTGAGATATCACATCTCATGCTAAAGGAAGGGTCTCAGGATTGGAATGGGAAGGAGTTGTATATGACATCTCAGGCCATAGGAAGGGTCTCAGGTTTGGTATAAGCATTGAGATATCACATCTCTGCTATCGGAAGGGTCTCAGGATTGGAATGGGAAGGAGTTGGATATCCCATCTCATGTTATAGGAAGGGTCTCAGGTTTGGTATTAGAAGCATAGAGATATCACATCTCATGCTATAGGAAGGGTCTCAGGATTGGAATGGGAAGGACTTGGATGTCACATCTCATGCTATAGGGAGGGTCTCAAGTTTGATATTAGAAGCATTGAGATAACAAATCTCATGATATCGGAAGGGTCTCAGGATTGGAATGGGAAGGAGTTGGATACCACATCTCATGATAAAGGAAGGGTCTAAGGTTTGGAAGGGGAAGGATTTGGATATCACATCTCATGTTATAGGGCGGGTCTCAGGTTTGGTATTAGAAGCATTGAGATATCAAGTCTCATGGTATAAGAGGGTCTCAGAATTGGAATGGGAAGGAGTTGGATGTCACACCTCAAGCTATAGGAAGGGTCTCAGGATTGGAATGGGAAGGAGTTTGATATCACATCTCATGCCATAGTATGGGTCTCAGGTTTGGTAGAAGCATTGGGACATCACATCTCATGCTATCGGAAGGGTATCAGTATTGGATTTGGAAGAAGTTGGATATCCCATCTCATGCTATAGGAAGGGTCTCAGGTTGGAATGGGAAGGAGTTGGATATCACATTTCATGTTATAGGGAGGGTCTCAGGTTTGGAAGGGGAAGGATTTGGATATCACATCTCATGTTATCGGAAGGATCTCACGTTTGGTATTAGAAGTATTGAGATATCATATCTCATGCTATAGGAAGGGTCTCAGGATTGGAATGGGAAGGACTTAGATATCACATATCATGCTATAGGGAGGGTCTCAGGATTGGAATGGGAAGGACTTAGATATCACATATCATGCTATAGGGAGGGTCTCAGTTTTGATATTAGAAGCATTGAGATATCACATCTCATGCTATCGGAAGTGTCTCAGGATTGGAATGGGAAGGAGCTGGATATCACATCTCATGCTAAAGGAAGGGTCTCAGGATTGGAACGGGAAGGATTTGGATATCACATCTCATGTTATAGGAAGGGTCTCAGGTTTGGTATAAGCATTGAGATATCACATCTCTGCTATCGGAAGTGTCTCAGGATTGGAATGGGAAGGAGTTGGATATCCCATCTCATGTTATAGGACGGGTCTCAGGTTTGTTATTAGAATCATTGAGATATCATATTGCATGCTGTAGGAAGGGTCTAAGGGTTGGAATGGGAAGGACTTGGATATCACATATCATGCTATAGATAGGCTCTTAGGTTTGGAAAGGGAAGGAGTTGGATATCACATTTCATGTTAGAGGAAGGATCTCAGGTTTGGTATTAGAAGCATTGAGATATCACATCGCATGCTGTAGGAAGGGTCTAAGGATTGGAATGGGATGGACTTGGATATCACATCTCATGCTATAGGTAGGCTCTCAGGTTTGGTATAAGCATTGAGATATCACATCTCATGCTATAGGAAGGGTCTCAGGATTGGAATGGGAAGGATTTGGATATCACATCTCATGCTATAGGAAGGGTCTCAGATTTGGTATAAGCATTGAGATATCACATCTCATGCTAAAGGAAGGGTCTCAGGATTGGAATGGGAAGGAGTTGTATATGATATCTCAGGCCATAGGAAGGGTCTCAGGTTTGGTATAAGCATTGAGATATCACATCTCTGCTATCGGAAGGGTCTCAGGATTGGAATGGGAAGGAGTTGGATATCCCATCTCATGTTATTGGAAGGGTCTCAGGTTTGGTATTAGAAGAATAGAGATATCACATCTCATGCTATAGGAAGGGTCTCAGGATTGGAATGGGAAGGACTTGGATGTCACATCTCATGCTATAGGGAGGGTCTCAAGTTTGATATTAGAAGCATTGAGATAACAAATCTCATGATATCGGAAGGGTCTCAGGATTGGAATGGGAAGGAGTTGGATACCACATCTCATGATAAAGGAAGGGTCTAAGGTTTGGAAGGGGCAGGATTTGGATATCACATCTCATGTTATAGGACGGGTCTCAGGTTTGGTATTAGAAGCATTGAGATATCAAGTCTCATGGTATAAGAAGGGTCTCAGAATTGGAATGGGAAGGAGTTGGATATCACACCTCAAGCTATAGGAAGGGTCTCAGGATTGGAATGGGAAGGAGTTTGATATCACATCTCATGCCATAGTATGGGTCTCAGGTTTGGTAGAAGCATTGGGACATCACATCTCATGCTATCGGAAGGGTATCAGTATTGGATTTGGAAGAAGTTGGATATCCCATCTCATGCTATAGGAAGGGTCTCAGGTTGGAATGGGAAGGAGTTGGATATCACATTTCATGTTATAGGAAGGGTCTCAGGATTGGAATGGGAAGGACTTGGATATCATATCTCATGCTATAGGACGGGTCTCAGGTTTGTTATTAGAATCATTGAGATATCATATTGCATGCTGTAGGAAGGGTCTCAGGATTGGAATGTGAAGGATTTGGATATCACATCTCATGCTAAAGGAAGGGTCTCAGGTTTGGTAGAAGCATTGAGATATCAGATCTCTGCTATCGGAAGGGTCTCAGGATTGGATTGGGAAGGAGTTGGATATCCCTTCTCATGCTATAGGAAGGGTCTCAGGATTTGAATGGGAAGGAGTTGGATATCACATCTCATGTTATAGGAAGGGTCTCAGGATTGGAATGGGAAGGATTTGGATATCACATCTCTTGCTATAGGAAGGGTCTCAGGATTGGAATGGGTAGGAGTTGGATATTACATTCTTGCTATAGGAAGGGTCTCATGTTTGGAATGGGAAGCAGTTGGATATCACATATGCTATAGTTAGTGTCTCAGGTTTGGAACGGGAAGGAGTTGGATATCACATCTCATGTTATAGGAAGGGTCTCAGGTTTGGTATAAGCATTGAGATATCACATCTCTGCTATCGGAAGCGGCTCAGGATTGGAATGGGAAGGAGTTGGATATCCCATCTCATGTTATAGGAAGAGTCTCTGGTTTGGTATTAGAATCATTGAGATATCACATCGCATGCTGTAGGAAGGGTCTAAGGATTGGAATGGGATGGACTTGGATATCACATCTCATGCTATAGGTAGGCTCTCAGGTTTGGTATAAGCATTGAGATATCACATCTCATGCTATAGGAAGGGTCTCAGGATTGGAATGGGAAGGAATTGGATATCACATCTCATGCTATAGGAAGGGTCTCAGATTTGGTATAAGCATTGAGATATCACATCTCATGCTAAAGGAAGGGTCTCAGGATTGGAATGGGAAGGAGTTGTATATGACATCTCAGGCCATAGGAAGGGTCTCAGGTTTGGTATAAGCATTGAGATATCACATCTCTGCTATCGGAAGGGTCTCAGGATTGGAATGGGAAGGAGTTGGATATCCCATCTCATGTTATAGGAATGGTCTCAGGTTTGGTATTAGAAGCATAGAGATATCACATCTCATGCTATAGGAAGGGTCTCAGGATTGGAATGGGAAGGACTTGGATGTCACATCTCATGCTATAGGGAGGGTCTCAAGTTTGATATTAGAAGCATTGAGATAACAAATCTCATGACATCGGAAGGGTCTCAGGATTGGAATGGGAAGGAGTTGGATATCACATATCATGATAAAGGAAGGGTCTAAGGTTTGGAAGGGGGAGGATTTGGATATCACATCTCATGTTATAGGACGGGTCTCAGGTTTGGTATTAGAAGCATTGAGATATCAAGTCTCATGGTATAAGAAGGGTCTCAGAATTGGAATGGGAAGGAGTTGGATATCACACCTCAAGCTATAGGAAGGGTCTCAGGATTGGAATGGGAAGGAGTTTGATATCACATCTCATGCCATAGTATGGGTCTCAGGTTTGGTAGAAGCATTGGGATATCACATCTCATGCTATCGGAAGGGTATCAGTATTGGATTTGGAAGAAGTTGGATATCCCATCTCATGCTATAGGAAGGGTCTCAGGTTGGAATGGGAAGGAGTTGGATATCACATTTCATGTTATAGGAAGGGTCTCAGGATTGGAATGGGAAGGACTTGGATATCATATCTCATGCTATAGGAAGGCTCTCAGGTTTGGAAGGGGAAGGAGTTGGATATCACATTTCATGTTAGAGGAAGGATCTCAGGTTTGGTATTAGAGGCCTTGAGATATCACATCTCATGCTATAGGAAGGGTCTCAGGATTGGAATGGGAAGGAGTTGGATATCACATCTCAAGCTATAGGAAGGGTCTCAGGTTTGGTATAAGCATTGAGATATCACATCTCATGCTATAGGAAGGGTCTCAGGATTGGAATGGGAAGGAGTTGTATATGACATCTCATGCCATAGGAAGGGTCTCAGGTTTGGTATAAGCATTGAGATATCACATCACATGCTATAGGAAGGGTCTCAGGATTGGAATGGGAAGGACTTGGATATCACCTCTCATGCTATAGGCAGGGCCTCAGGTTTGGAAAGGGAAGGAGATGGATATCACATTTCATGTTAGAGATAGGATCTCAGGTTTGGTATTAGAGGCATTGAGATATCACATCTCATGCTATCAGAAGGGTCTCAGGATTGGAATGGGAAGGAGTTGTATATCACATCTCATGCTAAATGGAGGGTCTCAGGTTTGGAAGGGGAAGGATTTGGAAATCACATCTCATGTTATAGGAAGGATCTCAGGTTTGGTATTAGAAGCAGTGAGATATCACATCTCATGCTATCGGAAGTATCTCAGGTTTGGTATTAGAGGCATTGAGATATCACATCTCTTGCTATCATAAGGGCCTCAGGATTGGAATGGGAAGGAGTTGGATATCACATCTCATGTTATTGGAAGGATCTCAGGTTTGGTATTAGAAGGATTGAGACATCACATCTCATGCTATAGGAAAGGTCTCAGGATTGGAATGGGAAGGAGTTGGATATCACATCTCATGCTATAGGAAGGGTCTCAGATTTGGTATAAGCATTGAGATATCACATCTCATGCTATAGGAAGGGTCTCAGGATTGGATTGGGAAGGAGTTGTATATGACATCTCATGTTATAGGAAGGGTCTCAGGTTTGGTATTAGAAGCTTTGAGATAACAAATTCCATGATATCGGAAGGGTCTCAGGATTGGAATGGGAAGGAGTTGGATATCACATCTCATGATAAAGGAAGGGTCTAAGGTTTGGAAGGGGAAAGATTTGGATATCACATCTCATGTTATAGGACGGGTCTCAGGTTTGGTATTAGAAGCATTGAGATATCAAGTCTCATGGCATAGGAAGGGTCTCAGAATTGGAATGGGAAGGAGTTGGATATCACATCTCAAGCTATAGGAAGAGTCTCAGGATTGGAATGGGAATGAGTTTGATATCCCATCTCATGCCATAGTATGGGTCTCAGGTTTGGTAGAAGCATTGGGATATCACAATTCATGCTATTGGAAGTGTATCAGTATTGGATTTGGAAGGAGTTGGATATCCCATCTCATGCTATAGGAAGGGTCTCAGGTTTGGAAGGGGAAGGAGTTGGATATCCAATCTCATGTTATAGGACTGGTCTCAGGTTTGGTATTAGAAGCATTGAGATATCACATCGCATGCTGTAGGAAGGTTCTCAGGTTTGGTATTAGAAGCATTGAGACATCACATCTCATGCTATAGGAAGGGTCTCAGGATTGGAATGGGAAGGAGTTGGATATGACATCTCATGTTATAGGAAGGATCTCAGGTTTGGTATTCGAAGCATTGAGACATCATATCTCATGCTATAGGAAGGGTCTCAGGATTGGAATGGGAAGGAGTTGGATATCACATCTCATGCTATAGGAAGTGTCTCAGATTTGGTATAAGCATTGAGATATCACATCTCATGCTATAGGAAGGGTCTCAGGATTGGATTGGGAAGGAGTTGTATATGACATCTCAGGCCATAGGAAGGGTCTCAGGATTGGTATAAGCATTGAGATATCACATCTCTGCTATCGGAAGGGTCTCAGGATTGGAATGGGAAGGAGTTGGATATCCCATCTCATGTTAAAGGAAGGGTCTCAGGTTTGGTATTAGAAGCATTGAGATATCACATCTCATGCTATAGGAAGGGTCTCAGGATTGGAATGGGGAGGACTTGGATGTCACATCTCATGCTATAGGGAGGGTCTCAAGTTTCATATTAGAAGCATTGAGATAACAAATCTCATGATATCGGAAGGGTCTCAGGATTGGAATGGGAAGGAGTTGGATATCACATCTCATGATAAAGGAAGGGTCTAAGGTTTGGAAGGGGAAAGATTTGGATATCACATCTCATGTTATAGGACGGGTCTCAGGTTTGGTATTAGAAGCATTGAGATATCAAGTCTCATGGCATAGGAAGGGTCTCAGAATTGGAATGTGAAGGAGTTGGATATCACATCTCAAGCTATAGGAAGAGTCTCAGGATTGGAATGGGAAGGAGTTTGATATCACATCTCATGCCATAGTATGGGTCTCAGGTTTGGTAGAAGCATTGGGATATCACATCTCATGCTATTGGAAGGGTATCAGTATTGGATTTGGAAGGAGTTGGATATCCCATCTCATGCTATAGGAAGGGTCTCAGGTTGGAATGGGAAGGAGTTGGATATCACATTTCATGTTATAGGAAGGGTCTCAGGATTGGAAGGGGAAGGAGTTGGATATCACATTTCATGCTATAGGAAGGGTCTCAGGTTTGGAAGGGGAAGGAGTTGGATATCCAATCTCATGTTATAGGAAGGCTCTCAGGTTTGGAAGGGGAAGGAGTTGGATATCACATTTCATGTTAGAGGAAGGATCTCAGGTTTGGTATTAGAGGCCTTGAGATATCACATCTCATGCTATAGGAAGGGTCTCAGGATTGGAATGGGAAGGAGTTGGATATCACATCTCAAGCTTTAGGAAGGGTCTCAGGTTTGGTATAAGCATTGAGATAGCACATCTCATGCTATAGGAAGGGTCTCAGGATTGGAATGGGAAGGAGTTGGATATCACATCTCATGTTATAGGAAGGATCTCAGGTTTGGTATTAGAAGCATTGAGACATCACATCTCATGCTATAGGAAGGGTCTCAGGATTGGAATGGGAAGGAGTTGGATATCACATCTCATGCTATAGGAAGGGTCTCATATTTGGTATAAGCATTGAGATATCACATCTCTGCTATCGGAAGGGTCTCAGGATTGGAATGGGAAGGAGTTGGATATCCCATCTCATGCTATAGGGAGGGTCTCAATTTTGATATTAGAAGCATTGAGATAACAAATCTCATGATATCGGAAGGGTCTCAGGATTGGAATGGGAAGGAGTTGGATATCACATCTCATGATAAAGGAAGGGTCTAAGGTTTGGAAGGGGAAAGATTTGGATATCACATCTCATGTTATAGGACGGGTCTCAGGTTTGGTATTAGAAGCATTGAGATATCAAGTCTCATGGTATAGGAAGGGTCTCAGAATTGGAATGGGAAGGAGTTGGATATCACATCTCAAGCTATAGGAAGAGTCTCAGGATTGGATTGGGAAGGAGTTTGATATCACATCTCAAGCTTTAGGAAGGGTCTCAGGTTTGGTATAAGCATTGAGATAGCACATCTCATGCTATAGGAAGGGTCTCAGGATTGGAATGGGAAGGAGTTGGATATCACATCTCATGTTATAGGAAAGATCTCAGGTTTGGTATTAGAAGCATTGAGACATCACATCTCATGTTATAGGAAGGGTCTCAGGATTGGAATGGGAAGAAGTTGGATATCACATCTCATGTTATAGGAAGGTTCTCAGGTTTGGAATGGGGAGGAATTGGATATCACATCTCATGTCATAGGAAGGATCTCAGGTTTGGTATTAGAAGCATTCAGATATCACATCTCATGCTATAGGAATGGTCTCAGGATTGGAATGGGAAGGAGTTGGATATTACATTCCTGCTATAGGAAGGGTCTCAGGTTTGGAACGGGAAGGAGTTGGATATCACATCTCATGTTATAGGAAGGGTCTCAGGTTTGGTATAAGCATTGAGATATCACATCTCGGCTATCGGGAATGTCTCAGGATTGGAATGGGAAGGTGTTGGATATCCCATCTCATGTTATAGGACGGGTCTCAGGTTTGTTATTAGAATCATTGAGATATCATATTGCATGCTGTAGGAAGGGTCTAAGGATTGGAATGGGAAGGAGTTGGATATCCCATCTCATGTTATAGGAAGAGTCTCAAGTTTGGTATTGTTAAGACGGATTTCTGAACTCTGTCCTGGTGGCGCAGAAGTTCAGAAGGCCAACCTAATTACTTGGAACAGGGTAACCTCTGGACAAGCCAGACCAATCAAGGTAGCGATCGCGGCGGTCAAGACTAGGTCTCAAGAGGGGTGAGGGTGACTGAAAGCCCGCAATGAGCACACAAAGCAAGAGCGCTTACAAACTACTCCAAACAGTTGTTTATATCAAAAATAGATACACATTTATTATAAGGCCTTGAAACTAATAACCACAGTAAAAGCAGCAATATACAACGATATTAAACCAACACATACACTATCCACCCAATATATATACAGAATACACAGTTTCACAGCATTAGCAGCACGAAATATGTTATCCACCTGCAGGGGAAGGAAAACAGGCAGTGCGAACCAATGCGTGTGATATGTCCGCCTTCTGAGGCCCCTAACTAGATGGTAGTCCAATCCCTACGAAGAGTGGAGCCTAGCGCTCAAAAGTACCTGCACACGCCGGTGCCAATGGGCAGAAGGTGAAGCTCTTCGGAGGACGTTGGACAGCTCTGTAGGGTGCCCTAATGAAGGAGAACACGGTCCGCGACTCTAGCGCAGCCTCCACTGTGAGGCAGAAGTAGGGCGCGAGTACGGACAAGGGGAGCTGTATTTACAGCGGGGAAAAGCAAGGGGCACTGCAGGAGGGCGACCAGATCCTAGCTAATCTACTCACCGGTCCCCGAAGCAAGCAGGCCCGAGCTTCTCCTCGATAGATGCAGCTTCTGGCAGGTTCTGAAGAGCAGGGAACGTCTCGTCGTCGTGCAGAGTAAAAAGACGTCCCGATCGAAGAATCCTGCACAGTTTTGTCGCCACGGCAGGGCAACGGAACGGCCGGGTGTATTCAAGCCAAACGAGCACCGTTCACCTCTAGCTTAGGGTTGCTAAGCAAACGAAGCGTGTGAGCGTGCCCCGGACTCAGAATACCACCCAACCTGTCGGCGATTACAGAGCAGGACTCCTTAGTAAGCTGGTCAGTCAACTGGATGGCCCAGAGACACTTCCGAAGGCTTACGGCAGGAGTTGATGAAGGTGCCGGGAATAGCTGGTCCTTCTATTCCAATAGGTCGAAGCGCCAGTACAGGCCTTCTTGTTCGATCTTAGGTGGAAAGGGCTTCACCGGACGACAGCAATGAGGAGCAGAAGTTCTTCAGGGGGTCACCAGCGATTCCTCGGTCCAGCCTCGTGTTCGCAGGATACTTGGCTCCTGTATCCCTGGGTTCGTAAGAACTCAGGAGATCGACCTGGTAGTGGTGTTTCCAGCTCCCTCTTATCCACGGTTCCCTTCGCGCCAAAACGGAGGGGAGCCAATGGGAGATCCGCTCATCAACACACATACCATACGTGGACCAATCACGGACCACAGTGGTCCCAGGCATTCACACCACCCTAGACTCTCTGGCACCCAGGATGTGTATTGGGACCAGACAGCCCAGCCCACATCCTGGGGGCACTCAAACGACATGTAGAAGCCCGCGAAAGCAACCGTGTTTCGCGGGAAACTACATGCCCAAATAAGGAAGGCCCCGGGTCGCCTGACCCGGGGGAAGGTAAAGGGAGCAAGACGGACAGTGGACGAGACAAAGGAGCCTCGTGGTCCGGCCATTTTGGGTAGCCGGGCCACCCTTTTGTGTTCGCGGCAAAAAGGTGCTCAGAACGGCAAAAGGAGCTCAAAATAAACCAAATGATCGCTGCCACCAGCCCAGTCCCTGAATGACTTGCACCGATCCAAAAACCATCCTACAAGAGTGTCTAGGGTCTGTAGACGGCTAGAGACCCAAGAGAGCTGTAACTTAGCTTACAGTGCCCTCTTGTGTCGTGTTGCACTAAAATGGCGACACGATTAAAGAAACTACGGGAAACCACGTTCCCCGGTACTGACTGTCTTAAGGGCATGTCAGTTTCCCCATAAGAAAAGGAGCGAAAGCCCAGAGAAGTGCGGCAGAAGGCTGTACTTCTCTGGCAAAGTCAAGAACAAGGTTAAAAACAATAGCAAAAAGTTTAGGGGTTGCCACATGGAAGGAAAATTCCCTACAATTACGAAATCTTTCCTAACACTCGCCCCTCCCAGACTATGGACAGGGGGAACTAATCCACCCCTGGATGAGTCTCTTGTTCAGGTCGGTAAAACATTCTGGACAACCCATCAGCATTGCTATGTTGGACACCTGGCCTATGCTCAATAGTGAAGTCGAAGCCTTGTAGACTTATGGACCACCTAAGCAACTTTGGATTCTCCCCCTTCATGTTCATTAGCCACTTTAACGGCTTATGGTCAGTCTGCACAGTGAAGTGGGTCCCATAGAGGTAGGGCCTCAGCTTCCTTAGGGCCCACACAACAGAGAAACATTCTTTCTCTACCGTGGACCATCTGAGCTCTCTGTCCTTAAGCTGGCGACTAATAAAACCGATAGGGTGTTCCTTACCCTTCTCATCTACTTGTGATAGTACAGCTCCTATCCCAGTGTCAGAGGCATCCGTCTGCACGATAAAAGGTCTTTGATAATCAGGGGCCCTGAGCACAGGCGCCTGGCACAAGGAGTCTTTTAAGCCATTGAAGGCCTTCTCACACTCGTCGGTCCAAGTTACCTTCTTGGGTTTCTTCGGAGTTGTGAGGGCAGTCAGAGGAGCAGCTATGGTGCCATAGTCTGCCACAAAATTGCGGTAATAACCCGTGAGTCCTAAGAAGGCTCTCACTTGGGTTTGCGTAGTGGGGGTAGGCCAGTCTTGTACTGCTTGTACTTGACTGAGTAGAGGCTGTCTCCTCCCTCCACCTACTTCATGTCCAAGGTAAACCACTGAGCCTTGTCCATTTTGGTGAGGGGCCACTCGGACACCCTCAAAAGAGCTATCTGAAGGACTGCTGGGGAACAGGTCGGGGAGAGGTTCAGACTCCTCTCCCACAACGTCTGAAGCCAGTAGCAGTGCTGCGATTTCGACGCTTGGGCCGAAAGCCTTCAGCCTATTCACGTGAAACACTTTTAGAGCCTGTCCAGGCCTTCCAAGGTCCACTGAATAGCTAACCTCACCCAGGGGCTCCACCACTGTGTAAGGGCCTGACCATTTGTCCTGTAAAGCGCGAGGCCTTATTGGATTCATGATCAGGACTTGCTGACCAGGTGTAAAGTTGATGAGGGAAGCTTTCTGGTCATACCAATGTTTCACCAGCGCTTGCCCTGCCTTCAATTTATCACTAGCCAAGCCCATCAGAAGTACCATCCGTTTTCTGAGCCCTAGCACATAATCAACTACATTGGTAGTAACAGGGGGAGTGGGCATCTCCCATCCCTCCTTGACAATGGCTAAGGGTCCCCGTACGGGATGACCGAACAGAAGTTCGAAGGGGCTGAAGCCAACACCCTCCTGTGGTACCTCTCGGTAGGCAAACAGTAAGCATGAAACAAGAAGATCCCATTTTCTTCTCTGAGGCTCCTCCAGAGCCCCAATCATGCTCGTTAACGTCCTGTTGAAACACCCCCCCAGACCATCGGTCTGGGGGCGGTATGCAGAAGAGAACCTGTAGGTGACCCCACATTCTTTCCACATAGCCTGCCTATACTTCGACATAAAGTTGCTGCCATGATCCGACACAACTTCTTTAGGGAAGCCAACCCTAGTAAACATGCCGAGTAAAGCTTCTGCAACTGACTTGGCAGTTACAGTCTTCAATGGGATGGCCTCAGGATACCTGGTTGCATGGTCGACCAGCACCAGGATAAACCTATTGCCCGAGGATGTTTGCGGGTCAAGGGGACCAACGATGTCGATCCCTACCCTTTCAAATGGTACCCCCACAACTGGGAGCGGTACCAACGGAGCTTGGATTGTCGCGCCAACCTTACCAGACAACTGGCAGGAGGCACAACTCCTGCAGTGACTTTCTACTTGCACCCCCATCTTGGGCCAGTAGAAGTGCATAGATAACCTTTGCTTGGTCCTCTTCATTCCAAGGTGACCAGCAAGGGGAACTTCATGCGCCAACTGCAGGAGGAAGGGTCTAACAGAAAGGGGAACCACCAACCTCCTATGGTCTCCTTCTGTAGACTCTGTGGGCTCACTGTACAGGAGTCCACCTTCCCAATAAATCCGATGCTTCCCAGGAGGTTCACCCTCAAGCTGGGAGCAGGCCTGTCTCCTTAGGCCTTCCAGAGATGGGCACTCACGTTGGCCCTTACTGAAGTCGTCCCTATCAGGACCTCCTTCAACTAACAAGTCTTTTAGTTCAGGATGGTCGTTGGGGTCGAACACTTCAGGCATCGCCACCTCCTCGTCAGGCTCGGGCGATTGACCAACTCCCTCCACCGCAGTGGTAGGCGAGCTCGGGGGAATATTCTCTTTCCCCCGTCGGGACTTGTTGACTCCTTTCGCCTTGGGTTTCCCCTTCGGCTGGGGCGGCGTATTGAACTTGGCAAATGCTGCCCGTGCTTGAGACCGTGTGTAGGGTCTTTCGGCAGTGTCTCCTACGAGCCCTAGAGCTCTGAGATCATTGCCCAACAAGACCTTTCCCGGGACGTTTCTCTGAATGCTCACTGGAATCCTAACTGCTGTACCATTTAAAGTTAGATTAACAGGGATCACGGGAAACATACGGAGGGGGCCGTCAGCCAACTTAGTGGGCATCAGAGGAGCTCTGGCAACTTCCTCTGAGTCTACCAAGGTAGAATCCACTACAGTTCGACTGCACCCACTATCCCTAAGAGCTGGAGTATCCACTCCATTGATCAGCACACTGTCTTTAAAGTAGTGCTTGGTATTATCCGGAATCCTAGCATACGCCTCTGCGACTTTAGGCTCCCAGGAACCCAGGGACACTAAAACTACCTCAGCCTCTATTCCGCTGGGAAATGAGTCTGAGGAGAAGGATGCTCCTGTAATCTCTTCTTCCTCGTAGGAGGAGAAGGCCAGATTAGCGGAGTGGACCCCCAGAGGTCTAACCTTACAACGGGGATCCCCCTTCACATGGTCAGTTGCTCCACAAGAAAAACAAGCCCCATTGGGTCTGTTTACGTAGGGAGGCTTATTATAACCAGAGTTCTGTTTCGGAGGCGAACCTCCACTACCCTGTGAGTTCTCGTATGGCTTACCCTTATTTTTCTTTTTGTGGCCCTTATGGGAAGAAGATTTAGCAGATTCCCCACCCTCCACATCTTTGGACTTTTTCCCTTCCTCCTGCTTACCAGGATGAGTTTTGTCCTTATGGGACACTCGATGTGACACCCATAAGTCTGCTGCAATGGCCAGCTTCTTAGGATCTATCTCCTTCGAATCGGCCAAATGCTGCTTAAGCTCCGGGGAAGAAGAAGCAAAAATGTGTTCCAGCATGACCAGATTGATCATGCCTTCGAAGGTAGAAACCTTATAACCTTCAACCCAGCCAGTTAAGTTTTTCAGGGACTCAGCTACATACGACACCCAAGTACCACCTTCCTTTTTCTTATACTCTCTAAACCTTTTCAAGTATTGGGTCGGAGTCTTCCCAAACTTTAAAATGAGAGTCTGCTTCAACATTGCAAAATCAGCGCGCTCAGCCTTCGACATTTCCATAATGGCACTGCAACCAGAATGGGGCAGTCTGCTGAGTAACCATGCAATCTTATCCGCATTATCAACCTCTTGAACCTCGCATGCATACTCAAACGCATTCAACCAGTCCATAATGTCATTCCGTTCCTCATACACACTGAGCAGATCTTTTGGAAACCGTGGATGAGAGGAAGCCCCAGAACCATGTCCAGGACCCTTGGACCCATTTGCGAACTGAAGCTTGGCCAGTTCCAACTGGTGATCCCTGTCTTTTTGTTTTTCTGCCTGGTCGATTTTCAGTTTGGCTATGCTGAATTCAAGCTCCTGCTGCCTAAACCGCAGCTCTTGCTTCTTGAATTCAAGCATAGCCTCCCCATCAACACTGGCAGAGGAAACGTTAGACATTACATCCTCCCTGTCCTCGTGGTCGTGATGGATCAGTGCAGCGGCAGAACCGTCGGTTCTGCCAGTGAGAGCAGCCCCACCACCTTCTGCACTGTCCTCGGAAGTTATAGCGTCAAGCTGCGCTTCTTGCCACGCCACGATTCTCTGGATCATTTCCAATTTAGTGCCTTGAGAGGAAACCCCTCTCTCCGCACACATCTTCTTCAATGTTTCAGATTTCGAAGCATTTAAGGTTAATGAAGTATTCGTTTCCATACTGTTGATAGGACTATGGCCTTTTTAACGTTATATTCAATACTTTACTGCGTGTCCTGGTTGGAATAACCTGAAAACGCCTTAGCTCGTGCGCAACACCGGATACCCTCAGTCGTATCCCACCGCTGTACACCAATTTGTTAAGACGGATTTCTGAACTCTGTCCTGGTGGCGCAGAAGTTCAGAAGGCCAACCTAATTACTTGGAACAGGGTAACCTCTGGACAAGCCAGACCAATCAAGGTAGCGATCGCGGCGGTCAAGACTAGGTCTCAAGAGGGGTGAGGGTGACTGAAAGCCCGCAATGAGCACACAAAGCAAGAGCGCTTACAAACTACTCCAAACAGTTGTTTATATCAAAAATAGATACACATTTATTATAAGGCCTTGAAACTAATAACCACAGTAAAAGCAGCAATATACAACGATATTAAACCAACACATACACTATCCACCCAATATATATACAGAATACACAGTTTCACAGCATTAGCAGCACGAAATATGTTATCCACCTGCAGGGGAAGGAAAACAGGCAGTGCGAACCAATGCGTGTGATATGTCCGCCTTCTGAGGCCCCTAACTAGATGGTAGTCCAATCCCTACGAAGAGTGGAGCCTAGCGCTCAAAAGTACCTGCACACGCCGGTGCCAATGGGCAGAAGGTGAAGCTCTTCGGAGGACGTTGGACAGCTCTGTAGGGTGCCCTAATGAAGGAGAACACGGTCCGCGACTCTAGCGCAGCCTCCACTGTGAGGCAGAAGTAGGGCGCGAGTACGGACAAGGGGAGCTGTATTTACAGCGGGGAAAAGCAAGGGGCACTGCAGGAGGGCGACCAGATCCTAGCTAATCTACTCACCGGTCCCCGAAGCAAGCAGGCCCGAGCTTCTCCTCGATAGATGCAGCTTCTGGCAGGTTCTGAAGAGCAGGGAACGTCTCGTCGTCGTGCAGAGTAAAAAGACGTCCCGATCGAAGAATCCTGCACAGTTTTGTCGCCACGGCAGGGCAACGGAACGGCCGGGTGTATTCAAGCCAAACGAGCACCGTTCACCTCTAGCTTAGGGTTGCTAAGCAAACGAAGCGTGTGAGCGTGCCCCGGACTCAGAATACCACCCAACCTGTCGGCGATTACAGAGCAGGACTCCTTAGTAAGCTGGTCAGTCAACTGGATGGCCCAGAGACACTTCCGAAGGCTTACGGCAGGAGTTGATGAAGGTGCCGGGAATAGCTGGTCCTGCTATTCCAATAGGTCGAAGCGCCAGTACAGGCCTTCTTGTTCGATCTTAGGTGGAAAGGGCTTCACCGGACGACAGCAATGAGGAGCAGAAGTTCTTCAGGGGGTCACCAGCGATTCCTCGGTCCAGCCTCGTGTTCGCAGGATACTTGGCTCCTGTATCCCTGGGTTCGTAAGAACTCAGGAGATCGACCTGGTAGTGGTGTTTCCAGCTCCCTCTTATCCACGGTTCCCTTCGCGCCAAAACGGAGGGGAGCCAATGGGAGATCCGCTCATCAACACACATACCATACGTGGACCAATCACGGACCACAGTGGTCCCAGGCATTCACACCACCCTAGACTCTCTGGCACCCAGGATGTGTATTGGGACCAGACAGCCCAGCCCACATCCTGGGGGCACTCAAACGACATGTAGAAGCCCGCGAAAGCAACCGTGTTTCGCGGGAAACTACATGCCCAAATAAGGAAGGCCCCGGGTCGCCTGACCCGGGGGAAGGTAAAGGGAGCAAGACGGACAGTGGACGAGACAAAGGAGCCTCGTGGTCCGGCCATTTTGGGTAGCCGGGCCACCCTTTTGTGTTCGCGGCAAAAAGGTGCTCAGAACGGCAAAAGGAGCTCAAAATAAACCAAATGATCGCTGCCACCAGCCCAGTCCCTGAATGACTTGCACCGATCCAAAAACCATCCTACAAGAGTGTCTAGGGTCTGTAGACGGCTAGAGACCCAAGAGAGCTGTAACTTAGCTTACAGTGCCCTCTTGTGTCGTGTTGCACTAAAATGGCGACACGATTAAAGAAACTATGGGAAACCACGTTCCCCGGTACTGACTGTCTTAAGGGCATGTCAGTTTCCCCATAAGAAAAGGAGCGAAAGCCCAGAGAAGTGCGGCAGAAGGCTGTACTTCTCTGGCAAAGTCAAGAACAAGGTTAAAAACAATAGCAAAAAGTTTAGGGGTTGCCACATGGAAGGAAAATTCCCTACAATTACGAAATCTTTCCTAACAGGTATTAGAAGCATTTAGCTATCACATCTCATGCTATAGGAAGTGTCTCAGGATTGGAATGGGAAGGAGTTGGATATCACATTTCATGTTAGAGGAAGGATCTCAGGTTTGGTATTAGAGGCATTGAGATATCACATCTCATGCTATAGGAAGGGTCTCAGGATTGGAATGGGAAGGAGTTGGATATCACATCTCATGCTATAGGAAGGGTCTCAGGTTTGGTATAAGCATTGAGATATCACATCTCATGCTATAGGAAGGGTCTCAGGATTGGAATGGGAAGGAGTTGGATATCACATCTCATGTTATAGGAAGGATCTCAGGTTTGGTATTAGAAGCATTGAGACATCACATCTCATGCTATCGGAAGGGTCTCAGGATTGGAATGGGAAGGACTTGGATATTCCCATCTCATGTTATAGGAAGGGTCTCAGGTTTGGTATTAGAAGCATTGAGACATCACATCTCATGCTATAGGACGGGTCTCAGGATTGGAATGGGAAGGACTTGGATATCACATCTCATGCTATAAGGAGGGTCTCAAGTTTGATATTAGAAGCATTGAGATATCACATCTCATGATATCGGAAGGGTATCAGGATTGGATTTGGAAGGAGTTGGATATCCCATCTCATGCTATAGGAAGGGTCTCAGGTTGGAATGGGAAGGAGTTGGATATCACATCTCATGTTATAGGAAGGGTCTCAGGATTGGAATTAGAAGGACTTGGATATCACATCTCATGCTACAGGAAGGCTCTCAGGTTTGGAAGGGGAAAGAGTTGGATATCACATTTCATGTTAGAGGTAGGATCTCAGGTTTGGTATTAGAGGCATTGAGATATCACATCTCATGCTATCAGAAGAGTCTCAGGATTGGAATGGGAAGGAGTTGGATATCACATCTCATGCTAAAGGGAGGGTCTCAGGTTTGGAAAGGGAAGGATTTGGATATCACATCTCATGTTATAGGAAGAATCTCAGGTTTGGTATTAGAAGCATTGAGATATCACATCTCATGCTATCGGAAGGATCTCAGGTTTGGTATAGAAGCATTGAGATATCACATCTCATGCTATAGGAAGGGTCTCAGGATTGGAATGGGAAGGAGTTGGTTATCACATCTCATGCTAAAGGAAGGGTCTCAGGTTTGGTAGAAGCATTGAGATATCACATCTCATGCTATAGGAAGGGTCTCAGGATTGGAATGGGAAGGACTTAGATATCACATATCATGCTATAGGGAGGGTCTCAGTTTTGATATTAGAAGCATTGAGATATCACATCTCATGCTATCAGAAGGGTCTCAGGATTGGAATGGGAAGGAGCTGGATATCACATCTCATGCTAAAGGAAGGGTCTCAGGTTTGGAACGGGAAGGAGTTGGATATCACATCTCATGTTATAGGAAGGGTCTCAGGTTTGGTATAAGCATTGAGATATCACATCTCTGCTATCGGAAGTATCTCAGGATTGGAATGGGAAGGACTTGGATATCACATCTCATGTTATAGGAAGGGTCTCAGGATTGGAATGGGAAGAAGTTGGATATCACATCTCATGCTATAGGAAGGGTCTCAGGTTTGGAAGGGGAAGGAGTTGGATATCCAATCTCATGTTATAGGACTGGTCTCAGGTTTGGTATTAGAAGCATTGAGATATCACATTGCATGCTGTAGAAAGGTTCTCAGGTTTGGAATGGGGAGGAATTGGATATCACATCTCATGTCATAGGAAGGATCTCAGGTTTGGTATTAGAAGCATTGAGATATCACATCTCATGCTATAGGAATGGTCTCAGGATTGGAATGGGAAGGAGTTGGATATTACATTCCTGCTATAGGAAGGGTCTCATGTTTGGAATGGGAATGTGTTGGATATCACATATGCTATAGCAAGGGTCTCAGGTTTGGAACGGGAAGGAGTTGGATATCACATCTCATGTTATAGGAAGGGTCTCAGGTTTGGTATAAGCATTGAGATATCACATCTCTGCTATCGGAAGTGTCTAAGGATTGGAATGGGAAGGTGTTGGATATCCCATCTCATGTTATAGGACGGGTCTCAGGTTTGTTATTAGAATCATTGAGATATCATATTGCATGCTGTAGGAAGGGTCTAAGGATTGGAATGGGAAGGAGTTGGATATCCCATCTCATGTTATAGGAAGAGTCTCAAGTTTGGTATTAGAAGCATTTAGCTATCACATCTCATGCTATAGGAAGTGTCTCAGGATTGGAATGGGAAGGAGTTGGATATCACATCTCATGTTATAGGAAGGATCTCAGGTTTGGTATTAGAAGCATTGAGACATCACATCTCATGCTATCGGAAGGGTCTCAGGATTGGAATGGGAAGGACTTGGATATCACATCTCATACTATAGGGAGGGTCTCAAGTTTGATATTAGAAGCATTGAGATATCATATCTCATGCTATAGGAAGGGTCTCAGGATTGGAATGGGAAGGAGTTGGATATCACATCTCATGCTATAGGAAGGGTCTCAGGTTTGGTATAAGCAGTGAGATATCACATCTCATGCTATAGGAAGTGTCTCAGGATTGGAATGGGAAGGAGTTGGATATCACATCTCATGTTATAGGAAGGATCTCAGGTTTGGTATAAGCATTGAGATATCACATCTCTACTATCGGAAGGGTCTCAGGATTGGAATGGGAAGGAGTTGGATATTCCCATCTCATGTTATAGGAAGGGTCTCAGGTTTGGTATTAGAAGCATTGAGATATCACATCTCATGCTATAGGAAGGGTCTCAGGATTGGAATGGGAAGGACTTGGATATCACATCTCATGCTATAAGGAGGGTCTCAAGTTTGATATTAGAAGCATTGAGATATCACATCTCATTATATCGGAAGGGTCTCAGGGATGGAATGGGAAGGAGTTGGATATCACATCTCATGATAAAGGAAGTGTCTAAGGTTTGGAAGGGGAAGGATTTTGATATCACATCTCATGCCATAGTATGGGTCTCAGGTTTGGTAGAAGCATTGGGATATCACATCTCATGCTATCGGAAGGGTATCAGGATTGGATTTGGAAGGAGTTGGATATCCCATCTCATGCTATAGGAAGGGTCTCAGGTTGGAATGGGAAGGAGTTGGATATCATATCTCATGTTATAGGAAGGGTCTCAGGATTGGAATTAGAAGGACTTGGATATCACATCTCATGCTATAGGAAGTCTCTCAGGTTTGGAAGGGGAAAGAGTTGGATATCACATTTCATGTTAGAGGTAGGATCTCAGGTTTGGTATTAGAGGCATTGAGATATCACATCTCATGCTATCAGAAGAGTCTCAGGATTGGAATGGGAAGGAGTTGGATATCACATCTCATGCTAAAGGGAGGGTCTCAGGTTTGGAAGGGGAAGGATTTGAATATCACATCTCATGTTATAGGAAGGATCTCAGGTTTGGTATTAGAGGCATTGAGATATCACATCTCATGCTATCAGAAGAGTCTCAGGATTGGAATGGGAAGGAGTTGGATATCACATCTCATGCTAAAGGGAGGGTCTCAGGTTTGGAAGGGGAAGGATTTGAATATCACATCTCATGTTATAGGAAGGATCTCAGGTTTGGTATTAGAAGCATTGAGATATCACATCTCATGCTATCGGAAGGATCTCAGGTTTGGTATAGAAGCATTGAGATATCACATCTCATGCTATCAGAAGGTTCTCAGGATTGGAATGGGAAGGAGTTGGATATCACATCTCATGCTAAAGGGAGGGTCTCAGGTTTGGAAGGGGAAGGATTTGGATATCACATCTCATGTTATCGGAAGGATCTCAGGTTTGGTATTAGAAGTATTGAGATATCACATCTCATGCTATAGGAAGGGTCTCAGGATTGGAATGGGAAGGAGTTGGTTATTACATCTCATGCTAAAGGAAGGGTCTCAGGTTTGGTAGAAGCATTGAGATATCACATCTCATGCTATAGGAAGGGTCTCAGGATTGGAATGGGAAGGACTTAGATATCACATATCATGCTATAGGGAGGGTCTCAGTTTTGATATAAGAAGCATTGAGATATCACATCTCATGCTGTCAGAAGGGTCTCAGGATTGGACTGGGAAGGAGCTGGATATCACATCTCATGCTAAAGGAAGGGTCTCAGGTTTGGAACGGGAAGGAGTTGGATATCACATCTCATGTTATAGGAAGGGTCTCAGGTTTGGTATAAGCATAGAGATATCACATCTCTGCTATCGGAAGTGTCTCAGGATTGGAATGGGAAGGACTTGGATATCACATCTCATGCTATAGATAGGCTCTCAGGTTTGGAAAGGGAAGGAGTTGGATATCACATTTCATGTTAGAGGAAGGATCTCAGGTTTGGTATTAGAGGCATTGAGATATCAGATCTCAGGCTATAGGAAGGGTCTCAGGATTGGAATGGGAAGGAGTTGGATATCACATCTCATGCTATAGGAAGGGTCTCAGGATTGGAATGGGAAGGAGTTGGATATCACATCTCATTCTAGAGGAAGGGTCTCAGGTTTGGTATAAGCATTGAGATATCACATCTCGTGCTATAGGAAGGGTCTCAGGATTGGAATGGGAAGGAGTTGTATATGACATCTCATGCCGTAGGAAGGGTCTCAGGTTTGGTATAAGCATTGAGATATCACATCTCTGCTATCAAAAGGGTCTTAGGATTGGAATGGGAAGGAGTTGGATATCCCATCTCATGTTATAGGAAGAGTCTCAGGTTTGGTATTAGAAGCATTGAGATATCCCATCTCATGATATAGGAAGGGTCTCAGGTTGGAATGGGAAGGAGTTGGATATCACATTTCATGTTATAGGAAGGGTCTCAGGATTGGAATGGGAAGGACTTGGATATCATATCCCATGCTATAGGAAGGCTCTCAGGTTTGGAAGGGGAAGGAGTTGGATATCACATTTCATGTTAGAGGAAAGATCTCAGGTTTGGTATTAGAGGCCTTGAGATATCACATCTCATGCTATAGGAAGGGTCTCAGGATTGGAATGGGAAGGAGTTGGATATCACATCTCAAGGTATAGGAACGGTCTCAAGTTTGGTATAAGCATTGTGATATCACATCTCATGCTATAGGAAGGGTCTCAGGATTGGAATGGGAAGGAGTTGGATATCACATCTCATGTTATAGGAAAGATCTCAGGTTTGTTATTAGAAGCATTGAGACATCACATCTCATGTTATAGGAAGGGTCTCAGGATTGGAATGGGAAGAAGTTGGATATCACATCTCATGCTATAGGAAGGGTCTCAGGTTTGGTATAAGCATTGAGATATCACATCTCATGCTATAGGAAGGGTCTCAGGATTGGAATGGGAAGGAGTTGTATATGACATCTCATGCCATAGGAAGGGTCTCAGGTTTGGTATAAGCATTGAGATATCACATCACATGCTATAGGAAGGGTCTCAGGATTGGAATGGGAAGGACTTGGATATCACATCTCATGCTATAGGCAGGGTCTCAGGTTTGGAAAGGGAATGAGATGGATATCACATTTTCATGTTAGAGGTAGGATCTCAGGTTTGGTATTAGAGGCATTGAGATATCACACCTCATGCTATCAGAAGGGTCTCAGGATTGGAATGGGAAGGAGTTGGATATCACATCTCATGCTAAAGGGAGGGTCTCAGGTTTGGAAGGGGAAGGATTTGGAAATCACATCTCATGTTATAGGAAGGATCTCAGGTTTGGTATTAGAAGCATTGAGATATCACATCTCATGCTTTCATAAGGGTCTCAGGATTGGAATGGGAAGGAGTTGGATATCACATCTCATGTTATAGGAAGGATCTCAGGTTTGGTATTAGAAGCATTGAGACATCACATCTCATGCTATAGGAAGGGTCTCAGGATTGGAATGGGAAGGAGTTGGATATCACATCTCATGCTATAGGAAGGGTCTCAGATTTGGTATAAGCATTGAGATATCACATCTCATGCTATAGGAAGGGTCTCAGGATTGGAATGGGAAGGAGTTGTATATGACATCTCAGGCCATAGGAAGGGTCTCAGGTTTGGTATAAGCATTGAGATATCACATCTCTGCTATCGGAAGGGTCTCAGGATTGGAATGGGAAGGAATTGGATATCACATCTCATGTTATAGGAAGGATCTCAGGTTTGGTATTAGAAGCATTGAGATATCCCTTCTCATGCTATAGGAAGGGTCTCAGGATTGGAATGTGAAGGATTTGGATATCACATCTCATGCTAAAGGAAGGGTCTCAGGTTTGGTAGAAGCATTGAGATATCACGTCTCTGCTATCGGAAGGGTCTCAGGATTGGATTGGGAAGGAGTTGGATATCCCTTCTCATGCTATAGGAAGGGTCTCAGGTTTGGTATAAGCATTGAGATATCACATCTCTGCTATCGGAAGGGTCTCAGGATTGGATTGGGAAGGAGTTGGATATCCCTTCTCATGCTATAGGAAGTGTCTCAGGTTGGAATGGGAAGGAGTTGGATATCACATCTCATGTTATAGTAAGGGTCTCAGGATTGGAATGGGAAGGATTTGGATATCACATCTCTTGCTATAGGAAGGGTCTCAGGATTGGAATGGGTAGGAGTTGGATATTACTTTCTTGGATAGGAAGGGTCTCATGTTTGGAATGGGAAGGAGTTGGATATCACATATGCTATAGTTAGTGTCTCAGGTTTGGAACGGGAAGGAGTTGGATATCACATCTCATGTTATAGGAAGGGTCTCAGGTTTGGTATAAGCATTGAGATATCACATCTCTGCTATCGGACGTGGCTCAGGATTGGAATGGGAAGGAGTTGGATATCCCATCTCATGTTATAGGACGAGTCTCTGGTTTGGTATTAGAATCATTGAGATATCACATCGCATGCTGTAGGAAGGGTCTAAGGATTGGAATGGGATGGACTTGGATATCACATCTCATGCTATAGATAGGCTCTTAGGTTTGGAAAGGGAAGGAGTTGGATATCACATTTCATGTTAGAGGAAGGATCTCAGGTTTGGTATTAGAAGCATTGAGATATCACATCTCATGCTATAGGAAGGGTCTCAGGATTGGAATGGGAAGGAGCTGGATATCACATCTCATGCTAAAGGAAGGGTCTCAGGTTTGGAACGGGAAGGATTTGGATATCACATCTCATGTTATAGGAAGGGTCTCAGGTTTGGTATAAGCATTGAGATATCACATCTCTGCTATCGGAAGTGTCTCAGGATTGGAATGGGAAGGAGTTGGATATCCCATCTCATGTTATAGGATGGGTCTCAGGTTTGTTATTAGAATCATTGAGATATCATATTGCATGCTGTAGGAAGGGTCTAAGGGTTGGAATGGGAAGGACTTGGATATCACATCTCATGCTATACATAGGCTCTTAGGTTTGGAAAGGGAAGGAGTTGGATATCACATTTCATGTTAGAGGAAGGATCTCAGGTTTGGTATTAGAAGCATTGAGATATCACATCTCATGCTATAGGAAGGGTCTCAGGATTGGAATGGGAAGTAGTTGGATATCACATCTCATGCTATAGGAAGGGTCTCAGGTTTGATATAAGCATTGAGATATCACATCTCATGCTATAGGACGGGTCTCAGGATTGGAATGGAAGGAGTTGGATATCACATCTCATGTTATAGGAAGGATCTCAGGTTTGGTATTAGAAGCATTGAGACATCACATCTCATGCTATAGGAAGGGTCTCAGGGTTGGAATGGGAAGGAGTTGGATATCACATCTCATCCAATAGGAAGGGTCTCAGGTTTGGAATGGGAAGGAATTGGATATCACATCTCATGTTATAGGAAGGATCTCAGGTTTGGTATTAGAAGCATTGAGATATCACATCTCATGCTATAGGAAGGGTCTCAGGATTGGAATGTGAATGATTTGGATATCACATCTTATGCTAAAGGAAGGGTCTCAGGTTTGGTAGAAGCATTGAGATATCACGTCTCTGCTATCGGAAGGGTCTCAGGATTGGATTGGGAAGGAGTTGGATATCCCTTCTCATGCTATAGGAAGGGTCTCAGGATTTGAATGGCAAGGAGTTGGATATCACATCTCATGCCATAGGAAGGGTCTCAGGTTTGGTATAAGCATTGAGATATCACATCTCTGCTATCGGAAGGGTCTCAGGATTGGATTGGGAAGGAGTTGGATATCCCTTCTCATGCTATAGGAAGTGTCTCAGGTTGGAATGGGAAGGAGTTGGATATCACATCTCATGCTATAGGAAGGCTCTCAGGTTTGGAAGGGGAAAGAGTTGGATATCACATTTCATGTTAGAGGTAGGATCTCAGGTTTGGTATTAGAGGCATTGAGATATCACATCTCATGCTATCAGAAGAGTCTCAGGATTGGAATGGGAAGGAGTTGGATATCACATCTCATGCTAAAGGGAGGGTCTCAGGTTTGGAAGGGGAAGGATTTGAATATCACATCTCATGTTATAGGAAGGATCTCAGGTTTGGTATTAGAAGCATTGAGATATCACATCTCATGCTATCGGAAGGATCTCCAGTTTGGTATAGAAGCATTGAGATATCACATCTCATGCTATCAGAAGGTTCTCAGGATTGGAATGGGAAGGAGTTGGATATCACATCTCATGCTAAAGGGAGGGTCTCAGGTTTGGAAGGGGAAGGATTTGGATATCACATCTCATGTTATCGGAAGGATCTCAGGTTTGGTATTAGAAGTATTGAGATATCACATCTCATGCTATAGGAATTGTCTCAGGATTGGAATGGGAAGGAGTTGGTTATCACATCTCATGGTAAAGGAAGGGTCTCAGGTTTGGTAGAAGCATTGAGATATCACATCTCATGCTATAGGAAGGGTCTCAGGATTGGAATGGGAAGGACTTAGATATCACATATCATGCTATAGGGAGGGTCTCAGTTTTGATATTAGAAGCATTGAGATATCACATCTCATGCTATCAGAAGGGTCTCAGGATTGGAATGGGAAGGAGCTGGATATCACATCTCATGCTAAAGGAAGGGTCTCAGGTTTGGAACGGGAAGGAGTTGGATATCACATATCATGCTATAGGAAGGGTCTCAGGTTTGGTATAAGCATTGAGATATCACATCTCTGCTATCGGAAGTGTCTCAGGATTGGAATGGGAAGGACTTGGATATCGCATCTCATGCTATAGATAGGCTCTCAGGTTTGGAAAGGGAAGGAGTTGGATATCACATTTCATGTTAGAGGAAGGATCTCAGGTTTGGTATTAGAGGCATTGAGATATCAGATCTCAGGCTATAGGAAGGGTCTCAGGATTGGAATGGGAAGGAGTTGGATATCACATCTCATGCTATAGGAAGGGTCTCAGGATTGGAATGGGAAGGAGTTGGATATCACATCTCATTCTAGAGGAAGGGTCTCAGGTTTGGTATAAGCATTGAGATATCACATCTCGTGCTATAGGAAGGGTCTCAGGATTGGAATGGGAAGGAGTTGTATATGACATCTCATGCCGTAGGAAGGGTCTCAGGTTTGGTATAAGCATTGAGATATCACATCTCTGCTATCAAAAGGGTCTTAGGATTGGAATGGGAAGGAGTTGGATATCCCATCTCATGTTATAGGAAGAGTCTCAGGTTTGGTATTAGAAGCATTGAGATATCCCATCTCATGATATAGGAAGGGTCTCAGGTTGGAATGGGAAGGAGTTGGATATCACATTTCATGTTATAGGAAGGGTCTCAGGATTGGAATGGGAAGGACTTGGATATCATATCCCATGCTATAGGAAGGATCTCAGGTTTGGAAGGGGAAGGAGTTGGATATCACATTTCATGTTAGAGGAAGGATCTCAGGTTTGGTATTAGAGGCCTTGAGATATCACATCTCATGCTATAGGAAGGGTCTCAGGATTGGAATGGGAAGGAGTTGGATATCACATCTCAAGCTATAGGAACGGTCTCAGGTTTGGTATAAGCACTGTGATATCACATCTCATGCTATAGGAAGGGTCTCAGGATTGGAATGGGAAGGAGTTGGATATCACATCTCATGTTATAGGAAAGATCTCAGGTTTGGTATTAGAAGCATTGAGACATCACATCTCATGTTATAGGAAGGGTCTCAGGATTGGAATGGGAAGAAGTTGGATATCGCATCTCATGCTATAGGAAGGGTCTCAGGTTTGGTATAAGCATTGAGATATCACATCTCATGCTATAGGAAGGGTCTCAGGATTGGAATGGGAAGGAGTTGTATATGACATCTCATGCCATATGAAGGGTCTCAGGTTTGGTATAAGCATTGAGATATCACATCACATGCTATAGGAAGGGTCTCAGGATTGGAATGGGAAGGACTTGGATATCACATCTCATGCTATAGGCAGGGTCTCGGGTTTGGAAAGGGAATGAGATGGATATCACATTTCATGGTAGAGGTAGGATCTCAGGTTTGGTATTAGAGGCATTGAGATATCACATCTCATGCTATCAGAAGGGTCTCAGGATTGGAATGGGAAGGAGTTGGATATCACATCTCATGCTAAAGGGAGGGTCTCAGGTTTGGAAGGGGAAGGATTTGGAAATCACATCTCATGTTATAGGAAGGATCTCAGGTTTGGTATTAGAAGCATTGAGATATCACATCTCATGCTTTCATAAGGGTCTCAGGATTGGAATGGGAAGGAGTTGGATATCACATCTCATGTTATAGGAAGGATCTCAGGTTTGGTATTAGAAGCATTGAGACATCACATCTCATGCTATAGGAAGGGTCTCAGGATTGGAATGGGAAGGAGTTGGATATCACATCTCATGCTATAGGAAGGGTCTCAGATTTGGTATAAGCATTGAGATATCACATCTCATGCTATAGGAAGGGTCTCAGGATTGGAATGGGAAGGAGTTGTATATGACATCTCAGGCCATAGGAAGGGTCTCAGGTTTGGTATAAGCATTGAGATATCACATCTCTGCTATCGGAAGGGTCTCAGGATTGGAATGGGAAGGAATTGGATATCACATCTCATGTTATAGGAAGGATCTCAGGTTTGGTATTAGAAGCATTGAGATATCCCTTCTCATGCTATAGGAAGGGTCTCAGGATTGGAATGTGAAGGATTTGGATATCACATCTCATGCTAAAGGAAGGGTCTCAGGTTTGGTAGAAGCATTGAGATATCACGTCTCTGCTATCGGAAGGGTCTCAGGATTGGATTGGGAAGGAGTTGGATATCCCTTCTCATGCTATAGGAAGGGTCTCAGGTTTGGTATAAGCATTGAGATATCACATCTCTGCTATCGGAAGGGTCTCAGGATTGGATTGGGAAGGAGTTGGATATCCCTTCTCATGCTATAGGAAGTGTCTCAGGTTGGAATGGGAAGGAGTTGGATATCACATCTCATGTTATAGGAAGGGTCTCAGGATTGGAATGGGAAGGATTCTGATATCACATCTCTTGCTATAGGAAGGGTCTCAGGATTGGAATGGGTAGGAGTTGGATATTACTTTCTTGGATAGGAAGGGTCTCATGTTTGGAATGGGAAGGAGTTGGATATCACATATGCTATAGTTAGTGTCTCAGGTTTGGAACGGGAAGGAGTTGGATATCACATCTCATGTTATAGGAAGGGTCTCAGGTTTGGTATAAGCATTGAGATATCACATCTCTGCTATCTGAAGTGGCTCAGGATTGGAATGGGAAGGAGTTGGATATCCCATCTCATGTTATAGGACGAGTCTCTGGTTTGGTATTAGAATCATTGAGATATCACATCGCATGCTGTAGGAAGGGTCTAAGGATTGGAATGGGATGGACTTGGATATCACATCTCATGCTATAGATAGGCTCTTAGGTTTGGAAAGGGAAGGAGTTGGATATCACATTTCATGTTAGAGGAAGGATCTCAGGTTTGGTATTAGAAGCATTGAGATATCACATCTCATGCTATAGGAAGGGTCTCAGGATTGGAATGGGAAGGAGCTGGATATCACATCTCATGCTAAAGGAAGGGTCTCAGGTTTGGAACGGGAAGGATTTGGATATCACATCTCATGTTATAGGAAGGGTCTCAGGTTTGGTATAAGCATTGAGATATCACATCTCTGCTATCGGAAGTGTCTCAGGATTGGAATGGGAAGGAGTTGGATATCCCATCTCATGTTATAGGATGGGTCTCAGGTTTGTTGTTAGAATAATTGAGATATCATATTGCATGCTGTAGGAAGGGTCTAAGGGTTGGAATGGGAAGGACTTGGATATCACATCTCATGCTATAGATAGGCTCTTAGGTTTGGAAAGGGAAGGAGTTGGATATCACATTTCATGTTAGAGGAAGGATCTCAGGTTTGGTATTAGAAGCATTGAGATATCACATCTCATGCTATAGGAAGGGTCTCAGGATTGGAATGGGAAGTAGTTGGATATCACATCTCATGCTATAGGAAGGGTCTCAGGTTTGATATAAGCATTGAGATATCACATCTCATGCTATAGGACGGGTCTCAGGATTGGAATGGAAGGAGTTGGATATCACATCTCATGTTATAGGAAGGATCTCACGTTTGGTATTAGAAGCATTGAGACATCACATCTCATGCTATAGGAAGGGTCTCAGGATTGGAATGGGAAGGAGTTGGATATCACATCTCATGCTATAGGAAGGGTCTCAGATTTGGTATAAGCATTGAGATATCACATCTCATGCTATAGGAAGGGTCTCAGGATTGGAATGGGAAGGAGTTGTATATGACATCTCAGGCCATAGGAAGGGTCTCAGGTTTGGTATAAGCATTGAGATATCACATCTCTGCTATCGGAAGGGTCTCAGGATTGGAATGGGAAGGAATTGGATATCACATCTCATGTTATAGGAAGGATCTCAGGTTTGGTATTAGAAGCATTGAGATATCCCTTCTCATGCTATAGGAAGGGTCTCAGGATTGGAATGTGAAGGATTTGGATATCACATCTCATGCTAAAGGAAGGGTCTCAGGTTTGGTAGAAGCATTGAGATATCACGTCTCTGCTATCGGAAGGGTCTCAGGATTGGATTGGGAAGGAGTTGGATATCCCTTCTCATGCTATAGGAAGGGTCTCAGGTTTGGTATAAGCATTGAGATATCACATCTCTGCTATCGGAAGGGTCTCAGGATTGGATTGGGAAGGAGTTGGATATCCCTTCTCATGCTATAGGAAGTGTCTCAGGTTGGAATGGGAAGGAGTTGGATATCACATCTCATGTTATAGTAAGGGTCTCAGGATTGGAATGGGAAGGATTTGGATATCACATCTCTTGCTATAGGAAGGGTCTCAGGATTGGAATGGGTAGGAGTTGGATATTACTTTCTTGGATAGGAAGGGTCTCATGTTTGGAATGGGAAGGAGTTGGATATCACATATGCTATAGTTAGTGTCTCAGGTTTGGAACGGGAAGGAGTTGGATATCACATCTCATGTTATAGGAAGGGTCTCAGGTTTGGTATAAGCATTGAGATATCACATCTCTGCTATCGGACGTGGCTCAGGATTGGAATGGGAAGGAGTTGGATATCCCATCTCATGTTATAGGACGAGTCTCTGGTTTGGTATTAGAATCATTGAGATATCACATCGCATGCTGTAGGAAGGGTCTAAGGATTGGAATGGGATGGACTTGGATATCACATCTCATGCTATAGATAGGCTCTTAGGTTTGGAAAGGGAAGGAGTTGGATATCACATTTCATGTTAGAGGAAGGATCTCAGGTTTGGTATTAGAAGCATTGAGATATCACATCTCATGCTATAGGAAGGGTCTCAGGATTGGAATGGGAAGGAGCTGGATATCACATCTCATGCTAAAGGAAGGGTCTCAGGTTTGGAACGGGAAGGATTTGGATATCACATCTCATGTTATAGGAAGGGTCTCAGGTTTGGTATAAGCATTGAGATATCACATCTCTGCTATCGGAAGTGTCTCAGGATTGGAATGGGAAGGAGTTGGATATCCCATCTCATGTTATAGGATGGGTCTCAGGTTTGTTATTAGAATCATTGAGATATCCTATTGCATGCTGTAGGAAGGGTCTAAGGGTTGGAATGGGAAGGACTTGGATATCACATCTCATGCTATACATAGGCTCTTAGGTTTGGAAAGGGAAGGAGTTGGATATCACATTTCATGTTAGAGGAAGGATCTCAGGTTTGGTATTAGAAGCATTGAGATATCACATCTCATGCTATAGGAAGGGTCTCAGGATTGGAATGGGAAGTAGTTGGATATCACATCTCATGCTATAGGAAGGGTCTCAGGTTTGATATAAGCATTGAGATATCACATCTCATGCTATAGGACGGGTCTCAGGATTGGAATGGAAGGAGTTGGATATCACATCTCATGTTATAGGAAGGATCTCAGGTTTGGTATTAGAAGCATTGAGACATCACATCTCATGCTATAGGAAGGGTCTCAGGGTTGGAATGGGAAGGAGTTGGATATCACATCTCATCCAATAGGAAGGGTCTCAGGTTTGGAATGGGAAGGAATTGGATATCACATCTCATGTTATAGGAAGGATCTCAGGTTTGGTATTAGAAGCATTGAGATATCACATCTCATGCTATAGGAAGGGTCTCAGGATTGGAATGTGAATGATTTGGATATCACATCTTATGCTAAAGGAAGGGTCTCAGGTTTGGTAGAAGCATTGAGATATCACGTCTCTGCTATCGGAAGGGTCTCAGGATTGGATTGGGAAGGAGTTGGATATCCCTTCTCATGCTATAGGAAGGGTCTCAGGATTTGAATGGCAAGGAGTTGGATATCACATCTCATGCCATAGGAAGGGTCTCAGGTTTGGTATAAGCATTGAGATATCACATCTCTGCTATCGGAAGGGTCTCAGGATTGGATTGGGAAGGAGTTGGATATCCCTTCTCATGCTATAGGAAGTGTCTCAGGTTGGAATGGGAAGGAGTTGGATATCACATCTCATGCTATAGGAAGGCTCTCAGGTTTGGAAGGGGAAAGAGTTGGATATCACATTTCATGTTAGAGGTAGGATCTCAGGTTTGGTATTAGAGGCATTGAGATATCACATCTCATGCTATCAGAAGAGTCTCAGGATTGGAATGGGAAGGAGTTGGATATCACATCTCATGCTAAAGGGAGGGTCTCAGGTTTGGAAGGGGAAGGATTTGAATATCACATCTCATGTTATAGGAAGGATCTCAGGTTTGGTATTAGAAGCATTGAGATATCACATCTCATGCTATCGGAAGGATCTCCAGTTTGGTATAGAAGCATTGAGATATCACATCTCATGCTATCAGAAGGTTCTCAGGATTGGAATGGGAAGGAGTTGGATATCACATCTCATGCTAAAGGGAGGGTCTCAGGTTTGGAAGGGGAAGGATTTGGATATCACATCTCATGTTATCGGAAGGATCTCAGGTTTGGTATTAGAAGTATTGAGATATCACATCTCATGCTATAGGAATTGTCTCAGGATTGGAATGGGAAGGAGTTGGTTATCACATCTCATGGTAAAGGAAGGGTCTCAGGTTTGGTAGAAGCATTGAGATATCACATCTCATGCTATAGGAAGGGTCTCAGGATTGGAATGGGAAGGACTTAGATATCACATATCATGCTATAGGGAGGGTCTCAGTTTTGATATTAGAAGCATTGAGATATCACATCTCATGCTATCAGAAGGGTCTCAGGATTGGAATGGGAAGGAGCTGGATATCACATCTCATGCTAAAGGAAGGGTCTCAGGTTTGGAACGGGAAGGAGTTGGATATCACATATCATGCTATAGGAAGGGTCTCAGGTTTGGTATAAGCATTGAGATATCACATCTCTGCTATCGGAAGTGTCTCAGGATTGGAATGGGAAGGACTTGGATATCGCATCTCATGCTATAGATAGGCTCTCAGGTTTGGAAAGGGAAGGAGTTGGATATCACATTTCATGTTAGAGGAAGGATCTCAGGTTTGGTATTAGAGGCATTGAGATATCAGATCTCAGGCTATAGGAAGGGTCTCAGGATTGGAATGGGAAGGAGTTGGATATCACATCTCATGCTATAGGAAGGGTCTCAGGATTGGAATGGGAAGGAGTTGGATATCACATCTCATTCTAGAGGAAGGGTCTCAGGTTTGGTATAAGCATTGAGATATCACATCTCGTGCTATAGGAAGGGTCTCAGGATTGGAATGGGAAGGAGTTGTATATGACATCTCATGCCGTAGGAAGGGTCTCAGGTTTGGTATAAGCATTGAGATATCACATCTCTGCTATCAAAAGGGTCTTAGGATTGGAATGGGAAGGAGTTGGATATCCCATCTCATGTTATAGGAAGAGTCTCAGGTTTGGTATTAGAAGCATTGAGATATCCCATCTCATGATATAGGAAGGGTCTCAGGTTGGAATGGGAAGGAGTTGGATATCACATTTCATGTTATAGGAAGGGTCTCAGGATTGGAATGGGAAGGACTTGGATATCATATCCCATGCTATAGGAAGGATCTCAGGTTTGGAAGGGGAAGGAGTTGGATATCACATTTCATGTTAGAGGAAGGATCTCAGGTTTGGTATTAGAGGCCTTGAGATATCACATCTCATGCTATAGGAAGGGTCTCAGGATTGGAATGGGAAGGAGTTGGATATCACATCTCAAGCTATAGGAACGGTCTCAGGTTTGGTATAAGCACTGTGATATCACATCTCATGCTATAGGAAGGGTCTCAGGATTGGAATGGGAAGGAGTTGGATATCACATCTCATGTTATAGGAAAGATCTCAGGTTTGGTATTAGAAGCATTGAGACATCACATCTCATGTTATAGGAAGGGTCTCAGGATTGGAATGGGAAGAAGTTGGATATCGCATCTCATGCTATAGGAAGGGTCTCAGGTTTGGTATAAGCATTGAGATATCACATCTCATGCTATAGGAAGGGTCTCAGGATTGGAATGGGAAGGAGTTGTATATGACATCTCATGCCATATGAAGGGTCTCAGGTTTGGTATAAGCATTGAGATATCACATCACATGCTATAGGAAGGGTCTCAGGATTGGAATGGGAAGGACTTGGATATCACATCTCATGCTATAGGCAGGGTCTCGGGTTTGGAAAGGGAATGAGATGGATATCACATTTCATGGTAGAGGTAGGATCTCAGGTTTGGTATTAGAGGCATTGAGATATCACATCTCATGCTATCAGAAGGGTCTCAGGATTGGAATGGGAAGGAGTTGGATATCACATCTCATGCTAAAGGGAGGGTCTCAGGTTTGGAAGGGGAAGGATTTGGAAATCACATCTCATGTTATAGGAAGGATCTCAGGTTTGGTATTAGAAGCATTGAGATATCACATCTCATGCTTTCATAAGGGTCTCAGGATTGGAATGGGAAGGAGTTGGATATCACATCTCATGTTATAGGAAGGATCTCAGGTTTGGTATTAGAAGCATTGAGACATCACATCTCATGCTATAGGAAGGGTCTCAGGATTGGAATGGGAAGGAGTTGGATATCACATCTCATGCTATAGGAAGGGTCTCAGATTTGGTATAAGCATTGAGATATCACATCTCATGCTATAGGAAGGGTCTCAGGATTGGAATGGGAAGGAGTTGTATATGACATCTCAGGCCATAGGAAGGGTCTCAGGTTTGGTATAAGCATTGAGATATCACATCTCTGCTATCGGAAGGGTCTCAGGATTGGAATGGGAAGGAATTGGATATCACATCTCATGTTATAGGAAGGATCTCAGGTTTGGTATTAGAAGCATTGAGATATCCCTTCTCATGCTATAGGAAGGGTCTCAGGATTGGAATGTGAAGGATTTGGATATCACATCTCATGCTAAAGGAAGGGTCTCAGGTTTGGTAGAAGCATTGAGATATCACGTCTCTGCTATCGGAAGGGTCTCAGGATTGGATTGGGAAGGAGTTGGATATCCCTTCTCATGCTATAGGAAGGGTCTCAGGTTTGGTATAAGCATTGAGATATCACATCTCTGCTATCGGAAGGGTCTCAGGATTGGATTGGGAAGGAGTTGGATATCCCTTCTCATGCTATAGGAAGTGTCTCAGGTTGGAATGGGAAGGAGTTGGATATCACATCTCATGTTATAGGAAGGGTCTCAGGATTGGAATGGGAAGGATTCTGATATCACATCTCTTGCTATAGGAAGGGTCTCAGGATTGGAATGGGTAGGAGTTGGATATTACTTTCTTGGATAGGAAGGGTCTCATGTTTGGAATGGGAAGGAGTTGGATATCACATATGCTATAGTTAGTGTCTCAGGTTTGGAACGGGAAGGAGTTGGATATCACATCTCATGTTATAGGAAGGGTCTCAGGTTTGGTATAAGCATTGAGATATCACATCTCTGCTATCTGAAGTGGCTCAGGATTGGAATGGGAAGGAGTTGGATATCCCATCTCATGTTATAGGACGAGTCTCTGGTTTGGTATTAGAATCATTGAGATATCACATCGCATGCTGTAGGAAGGGTCTAAGGATTGGAATGGGATGGACTTGGATATCACATCTCATGCTATAGATAGGCTCTTAGGTTTGGAAAGGGAAGGAGTTGGATATCACATTTCATGTTAGAGGAAGGATCTCAGGTTTGGTATTAGAAGCATTGAGATATCACATCTCATGCTATAGGAAGGGTCTCAGGATTGGAATGGGAAGGAGCTGGATATCACATCTCATGCTAAAGGAAGGGTCTCAGGTTTGGAACGGGAAGGATTTGGATATCACATCTCATGTTATAGGAAGGGTCTCAGGTTTGGTATAAGCATTGAGATATCACATCTCTGCTATCGGAAGTGTCTCAGGATTGGAATGGGAAGGAGTTGGATATCCCATCTCATGTTATAGGATGGGTCTCAGGTTTGTTGTTAGAATAATTGAGATATCATATTGCATGCTGTAGGAAGGGTCTAAGGGTTGGAATGGGAAGGACTTGGATATCACATCTCATGCTATAGATAGGCTCTTAGGTTTGGAAAGGGAAGGAGTTGGATATCACATTTCATGTTAGAGGAAGGATCTCAGGTTTGGTATTAGAAGCATTGAGATATCACATCTCATGCTATAGGAAGGGTCTCAGGATTGGAATGGGAAGTAGTTGGATATCACATCTCATGCTATAGGAAGGGTCTCAGGTTTGATATAAGCATTGAGATATCACATCTCATGCTATAGGACGGGTCTCAGGATTGGAATGGAAGGAGTTGGATATCACATCTCATGTTATAGGAAGGATCTCACGTTTGGTATTAGAAGCATTGAGACATCACATCTCATGCTATAGGAAGGGTCTCAGGATTGGAATGGGAAGGAGTTGGATATCACATCTCATGCTATAGGAAGGGTCTCAGATTTGGTATAAGCATTGAGATATCACATCTCATGCTATAGGAAGGGTCTCAGGATTGGAATGGGAAGGAGTTGTATATGACATCTCAGGCCATAGGAAGGGTCTCAGGTTTGGTATAAGCATTGAGATATCACATCTCTGCTATCGGAAGGGTCTCAGGATTGGAATGGGAAGGAATTGGATATCACATCTCATGTTATAGGAAGGATCTCAGGTTTGGTATTAGAAGCATTGAGATATCCCTTCTCATGCTATAGGAAGGGTCTCAGGATTGGAATGTGAAGGATTTGGATATCACATCTCATGCTAAAGGAAGGGTCTCAGGTTTGGTAGAAGCATTGAGATATCACGTCTCTGCTATCGGAAGGGTCTCAGGATTGGATTGGGAAGGAGTTGGATATCCCTTCTCATGCTATAGGAAGGGTCTCAGGTTTGGTATAAGCATTGAGATATCACATCTCTGCTATCGGAAGGGTCTCAGGATTGGATTGGGAAGGAGTTGGATATCCCTTCTCATGCTATAGGAAGTGTCTCAGGTTGGAATGGGAAGGAGTTGGATATCACATCTCATGTTATAGGAAGGGTCTCAGGATTGGAATGGGAAGGATTCTGATATCACATCTCTTGCTATAGGAAGGGTCTCAGGATTGGAATGGGTAGGAGTTGGATATTACTTTCTTGGATAGGAAGGGTCTCATGTTTGGAATGGGAAGGAGTTGGATATCACATATGCTATAGTTAGTGTCTCAGGTTTGGAACGGGAAGGAGTTGGATATCACATCTCATGTTATAGGAAGGGTCTCAGGTTTGGTATAAGCATTGAGATATCACATCTCTGCTATCTGAAGTGGCTCAGGATTGGAATGGGAAGGAGTTGGATATCCCATCTCATGTTATAGGACGAGTCTCTGGTTTGGTATTAGAATCATTGAGATATCACATCGCATGCTGTAGGAAGGGTCTAAGGATTGGAATGGGATGGACTTGGATATCACATCTCATGCTATAGATAGGCTCTTAGGTTTGGAAAGGGAAGGAGTTGGATATCACATTTCATGTTAGAGGAAGGATCTCAGGTTTGGTATTAGAAGCATTGAGATATCACATCTCATGCTATAGGAAGGGTCTCAGGATTGGAATGGGAAGGAGCTGGATATCACATCTCATGCTAAAGGAAGGGTCTCAGGTTTGGAACGGGAAGGATTTGGATATCACATCTCATGTTATAGGAAGGGTCTCAGGTTTGGTATAAGCATTGAGATATCACATCTCTGCTATCGGAAGTGTCTCAGGATTGGAATGGGAAGGAGTTGGATATCCCATCTCATGTTATAGGATGGGTCTCAGGTTTGTTGTTAGAATAATTGAGATATCATATTGCATGCTGTAGGAAGGGTCTAAGGGTTGGAATGGGAAGGACTTGGATATCACATCTCATGCTATAGATAGGCTCTTAGGTTTGGAAAGGGAAGGAGTTGGATATCACATTTCATGTTAGAGGAAGGATCTCAGGTTTGGTATTAGAAGCATTGAGATATCACATCTCATGCTATAGGAAGGGTCTCAGGATTGGAATGGGAAGTAGTTGGATATCACATCTCATGCTATAGGAAGGGTCTCAGGTTTGATATAAGCATTGAGATATCACATCTCATGCTATAGGACGGGTCTCAGGATTGGAATGGGAAGGAGCTGGATATCACATCTCATGCTAAAGGAAGGGTCTCAGGTTTGGAACGGGAAGGATTTGGATATCACATCTCATGTTATAGGAAGGGTCTCAGGTTTGGTATAAGCAATGAGATATCACATCTCTGCTATCGGAAGTGTCTCAGGATTGGAATGGGAAGGAGTTGGATATCCCATCTCATGTTATAGGATGGGTCTCGGGTTTGTTATTAGAATAATTGAGATATCATATTGCATGCTGTAGGAAGGGTCTAAGGGTTGGAATGGGAAGGACTTGGATATCACATCTCATGCTATAGATAGGCTCTTAGGTTTGGAAAGGGAAGGAGTTGGATATCACATTTCATGTTAGAGGAAGGATCTCAGGTTTGGTATTAGAAGCATTGAGATATCACATCTCATGCTATAGGAAGGGTCTCAGGATTGGAATGGGAAGTAGTTGGATATCACATCTCATGCTATAGGAAGGGTCTCAGGTTTGATATAAGCATTGAGATATCACATCTCATGCTATAGGACGGGTCTCAGGATTGGAATGGAAGGAGTTGGATATCACATCTCATGTGTTAAGACGGATTTCTGAACTCTGTCCTGGTGGCGCAGAAGTTCAGAAGGCCAACCTAATTACTTGGAACAGGGTAACCTCGGACAAGCCAGACCAATCAAGGTAGCGATCGCGGCGGTCAAGACTAGGTCTCAAGAGGGGTGAGGGTGACTGAAAGCCCGCAATGAGCACACAAAGCAAGAGCGCTTACAAACTACTCCAAACAGTTGTTATATCAAAAATATAAACACATTTATTTTAAGGCCTTTAAAACAACGACCGTAGCGAGAAAATCACAATATCACAATATTAAACCAACACATACCATATCAACACAATATATATACAAATACACAGTCGCAAGCGTTTAAAGCACGAAATATGTAGTCCACCTGAAAGGAAAGGAAAACAGGCAGTGCGATAACGCTTTTGACTCAGTTCGCCTTTAGAGGCACCTAACTAGATGGAAGTCCGAGCCCTGCAAAGAGTGGAGCCTTGTGCTCAAAGTACCTGCCACGCCGGTGCCAACGGGCAAAAGGGGAAGCTCTTCGGAGGAAGTCAGGCAGTTCGGGTTAGTGCACAGCAGAAGGAGAACGGGTTCCGCAACTCAAGCGCAGCATCCACAGCGAGCAGAAGCAGAGCGCGAGTACGGCAAAAGGGTGCTGTTTTTACACAGCAGGAAAAGCAATGGGATACTGCAGGAGGGCGACCAGATCCTAGCTAAACTACTCACCGGTCCCCGAAGCAAGCAGACCCAGGCTTCTCCACGTTAGTTTCAGCAGCTGGCAGGTTCAGAAGAGCAGGGAACGCCTCGTAGTCGTGTAGAGCAAAAAGACGTCCCAATCGACGAAACCAACACAGTTTTGTTGCCGCAGCAGGACAACGGAGCGGCTGTGTGTATTCAAGCCAAATGTACACTCCTCCCTTCAGACCTGGGGACGCCAAGCGTACGAAGCGTGGGAGAGTGACAAGGACTCGAAATATAACACAACCTTGCGGCAGTTGCAGAGCAGGACTCCCTTGTAAGCTGGTCAGTCAACTGGATGGCCCAGAGACACTTCCGAAGGCTTACTTGGCAGGAGATGATGAAGTCGCCGGGAATAGCTGTTCCTGCTATTCCAAAGGTCGAAGCACCAGTACAGGCCTTCTGGTTCGATCGAAGGAGGAAAGGGTTTCACAGGACGACAGCAGTGCAAAGGAGGATTCCTTCAGCGGGTCACCAGCGATTCCTCGGTCCAGCCTCTGGGTTGCAGGATACTTGGCTCCTGTATTCCTTCGTTCGTGAGAACTCAGGAGATCGACATGGTAGTGGTGTTTCCAGCCCCCTCTTATCCACGGTTCCCTTCGCGCCAAAACGGAGGGGAGCCAATGGGAGATCCGCTCATCAAAACACATACCATACGTGGACCAATCACGGACCACAGTGGTCCCAGGCATTCACACCACCCTAGACTCTCTGGCACCCAGGATGTGTATTGGGACCAGACATCCCAGCCCACAGACATTTACCGACCTGAACAAGAGACTCATCCAGGGGTGGATTAGTTCCCCCTGTCCATAGTCTGGGAGGGGCGAGTGTTAGGAAAGATTTCGTAATTGTAGGGAATTTTCCTTCCATGTGGCAACCCCTAAACTTTTTGCTATTGTTTTTAACCTTGTTCTTGACTTTGCCAGAGAAGTACAGCCTTCTGCCGCACTTCTCTGGGCTTTTGCTCCTTTTCTTATGGGGAAACTGACATGCCCTTAAGACAGTCAGTACCGGGGAACGTGGTTTCCCGTAGTTTCTTTAATCGTGTCGCCATTTTAGTGCAACACGACACAAGAGGGCACTGTAAGCTAAGTTACAGCTCTCTTGGGTCTCTAGCCTTCTACAGGCCCTAGATACTCTTTTAGGATGGTATTTGATCGGTGCAAGTCATTCAGGGACTCGAATGGTGGCAGCGATCGTTTTGTTTATTTTGAGCTCCTTTTGGCGTTCTGAGCACGTTTTTGCACGGAACCCAAAATGGTGGCCTGGCTCCCAAAATGGCCAGGCCGCGAGGCTCCTTTGTCTTGTCCATTGACCGTCTTGCTCCCGTCACCTTCCCCAGGTCCGGCGACCCGGGGCCTTCCTTATTTGGGCATGTACTTTCCAGCGAAACGTGGTTGCTTTCGCGGGCTTCTACATGTCGTTTGTGTGCCTCCAGGGTGTGGGCTGGGATGTCTGGTCCCAATACACATCCTGGGTGCCAGAGAGTCTAGGGTGGTGTGAATGCCTGGGACCACTGTGGTCCGTGATTGGTCCACGTATGGTATGTGTTTTGATGAGCGGATCTCCCATTGGCTCCCCTCCGTTTTGGCGCGAAGGGAACCGTGGATAAGAGGGGGCTGGAAACACCACTACCATGTCGATCTCCTGAGTTCTCACGAACGAAGGAATACAGGAGCCAAGTATCCTGCAACCCAGAGGCTGGACCGAGGAATCGCTGGTGACCCGCTGAAGGAATCCTCCTTTGCACTGGTGTCGTCCTGTGAAACCCTTTCCTCCTTTGATCGAACCAGAAGGCCTGTACTGGTGCTTCGACCTTTGGAATAGCAGGAACAGCTATTCCCGGCGACTTCATCATCTCCTGCCAAGTAAGCCTTCGGAAGTGTCTCTGGGCCATCCAGTTGACTGACCAGCTTACAAGGGAGTCCTGCTCTGCAACTGCCGCTAGGTTGTGTTATATTTCGAGTCCTTGTCACTCTCCCACGCTTCGTACGCTTGGCGTCCCCAGGTCTGAAGGGAGGACTGTACATTTGGCTTGAATACACACAGCCGCTCCGTTGTCCTGCTGCGGCAACAAAACTGTGCTGGTTTCGTCGATTGGGACGTCTTTTTGCTCTACACGACTACGAGGCGTTCCCTGCTCTTCTGAACCTGCCAGCTGCTGAAACTAACGTGGAGAAGCCTGGGTCTGCTTGCTTCGGGGACCGGTGAGTAGTTTAGTTAGGATCTGGTCGCCCTCCTGCAGTATCCCATTGCTTTTCCTGCTGTGTAAAAACAGCACCCTTTTGCCGTACTCGCGCTCTGCTTCTGCTCGCTGTGGAGGCTGCGCTTGAGTTGCGGAACCCGTTCTCCTTCTGCTGTGCACTAACCCGAACTGCCTGACTTCCTCCGAAGAGCTTCCCCTTTTGCCCGTTGGCACCGGCGTGGCAGGTACTTTGAGCACAAGGCTCCACTCTTCGCAGGGCTCGGACTTCCATCTAGTTAGGTGCCTCTAAAGGCGAACTGAGTCAAAAGCGTTATCGCACTGCCTGTTTTCCTTTCCTTTCAGGTGGACTACATATTTCGTGCTTTAAACGCTTGCGACTGTGTATTTGTATATATATTGTGTTGATATGGTATGTGTTGGTTTAATATTGTGATATTGTGATTTTCTCGCTACGGTCGTTGTTTTAAAGGCCTTAAAATAAATGTGTTTATATTTTTGATATAACAACTGTTTGGAGTAGTTTGTAAGCGCTCTTGCTTTGTGTGCTCATTGCGGGCTTTCAGTCACCCTCACCCCTCTTGAGACCTAGTCTTGACCGCCGCGATCGCTACCTTGATTGGTCTGGCTTATCCAGAGGTTACCCTGTTCCAAGTAATTAGGTTGGCCTTCTGAACTTCTGCGCCACCAGGACAGAGTTCAGAAATCCGTCTTAACACATGAGATGTGATATCCAACTCCTTCCATTCCAATCCTGAGACCCGTCCTATAGCATGAGATGTGATATCTCAATGCTTCTAATACCAAACCTGAGATCCTTCCTCTAACATGAAATGTGATATCCAACTCCTTCCCTTTCCAAACCTAAGAGCCTATCTATAGCATGAGATGTGATATCCAAGTCCTTCCCATTCCAACCCTTAGACCCTTCCTACAGCATGCAATATGATATCTCAATTATTCTAATAACAAACCTGAGACCCATCCTATAACATGAGATGGGATATCCAACTCCTTCCCATTCCAATCCTGAGACACTTCCGATAGCAGAGATGTGATATCTCATTGCTTATACCAAACCTGAGACCCTTCCTATAACATGAGATGTGATATCCAAATCCTTCCCGTTCCAAACCTGAGACCCTTCCTTTAGCATGAGATGTGATATCCAGCTCCTTCCCATTCCAATCCTGAGACCCTTCCTATAGCATGAGATGTGATATCTCAATGCTTCTAATACCAAACGTGAGATCCTTCCTATAACATGAGATGTGATATCCAACTCCTTCCATTCCAATCCTGAGACCCGTCCTATAGCATGAGATGTGATATCTCAATGCTTATATCAAACCTGAGACCCTTCCTATAGCATGAGATGTGATATCCAACTACTTCCCATTCCAATCCTGAGACCCTTCCTATAGCATGAGATGTGATATCTCAATGCTTCTAATACCAAACCTGAGATCCTTCCTCTAACATGAAATGTGATATCCAACTCCTTCCCTTTCCAAACCTAAGAGCCTATCTATAGCATGAGATGTGATATCCAAGTCCTTCCCATTCCAACCCTTAGACCCTTCCTACAGCATGCAATATGATATCTCAATTATTCTAATAACAAACCTGAGACCCATCCTATAACATGAGATGGGATATCCAACTCCTTCCCATTCCAATCCTGAGACACTTCCGATAGCAGAGATGTGATATCTCATTGCTTATACCAAACCTGAGACCCTTCCTATAACATGAGATGTGATATCCAAATCCTTCCCGTTCCAAACCTGAGACCCTTCCTTTAGCATGAGATGTGATATCCAGCTCCTTCCCATTCCAATCCTGAGACCCTTCCTATAGCATGAGATGTGATATCTCAATGCTTCTAATACCAAACGTGAGATCCTTCCTATAACATGAGATGTGATATCCAACTCCTTCCATTCCAATCCTGAGACCCGTCCTATAGCATGAGATGTGATATCTCAATGCTTATATCAAACCTGAGACCCTTCCTATAGCATGAGATGTGATATCCAACTACTTCCCATTCCAATCCTGAGACCCTTCCTATAGCATGAGATGTGATATCTCAATGCTTCTAATACCAAACCTGAGATCCTTCCTCTAACATGAAATGTGATATCCAACTCCTTCCCTTTCCAAACCTAAGAGCCTATCTATAGCATGAGATGTGATATCCAAGTCCTTCCCATTCCAACCCTTAGACCCTTCCTACAGCATGCAATATGATATCTCAATTATTCTAATAACAAACCTGAGACCCATCCTATAACATGAGATGGGATATCCAACTCCTTCCCATTCCAATCCTGAGACACTTCCGATAGCAGAGATGTGATATCTCAATGCTTATACCAAACCTGAGACCCTTCCTATAACATGAGATGTGATATCCAAATCCTTCCCGTTCCAAACCTGAGACCCTTCCTTTAGCATGAGATGTGATATCCAGCTCCTTCCCATTCCAATCCTGAGACCCTTCCTATAGCATGAGATGTGATATCTCAATGCTTCTAATACCAAACCTGAGATCCTTCCTCTAACATGAAATGTGATATCCAACTCCTTCCCTTTCCAAACCTAAGAGCCTATCTATAGCATGAGATGTGATATCCAAGTCCATCCCATTCCAATCCTTAGACCCTTCCTACAGCATGCGATGTGATATCTCAATGATTCTAATACCAAACCAGAGACTCGTCCTATAACATGAGATGGGATATCCAACTCCTTCCCATTCCAATCCTGAGCCACTTCCGATAGCATAGATGTGATATCTCAATGCTTATACCAAACCTGAGACCCTTCCTATAACATGAGATGTGATATCCAACTCCTTCCCGTTCCAAACCTGAGACACTAACTATAGCATATGTGATATCCAACTCCTTCCCATTCCAAACATGAGACCCTTCCTATCCAAGAAAGTAATATCCAACTCCTACCCATTCCAATCCTGAGACCCTTCCTATAGCAAGAGATGTGATATCAGAATCCTTCCCATTCCAATCCTGAGACCCTTCCTATAACATGAGATGTGATATCCAACTCCTTCCCATTCCAACCTGAGACACTTCCTATAGCATGAGAAGGGATATCCAACTCCTTCCCAATCCAATCCTGAGACCCTTCCGATAGCAGAGATGTGATATCTCAATGCTTATACCAAACCTGAGACCCTTCCTATAGCATGAGAAGGGATATCCAACTCCTTCCCAATCCAATCCTGAGACCCTTCCGATAGCAGAGACGTGATATCTCAATGCTTCTACCAAACCTGAGACCCTTCCTTTAGCATGAGATGTGATATCCAAATCCTTCACATTCCAATCCTGAGACCCTTCCTATAGCATGAGAAGGGATATCTCAATGCTTCTAATACCAAACCTGAGATCCTTCCTATAACATGAGATGTGATATCCAATTCCTTCCCATTCCAATCCTGAGACCCTTCCGATAGCAGAGATGTGATATCTCAATGCTTATACCAAACCTGAGACCCTTCCTATGGCCTGAGATGTCATATACAACTCCTTCCCATTCCAATCCTGAGACCCTTCCTATAGCATGAGATGTGATATCTCAATGCTTATACCAAATCTGAGACCCTTCCTATAGCATGAGATGTGATATCCAACTCCTTCCCATTCCAATCCTGAGACCCTTCCTATAGCATGAGATGTGATGTCTCAATGCTTCTAATACCAAACCTGAGATCCTTCCTATAACATGAGATGTGATATCTCAATGATTCTAATACCAAACCAGAGACTCGTCCTATAACATGAGATGGGATATCCAACTCCTTCCCATTCCAATCCTGAGCCACTTCCGATAGCATAGATGTGATATCTCAATGCTTATACCAAACCTGAGACCCTTCCTATAACATGAGATGTGATATCCAACTCCTTCCCGTTCCAAACCTGAGACACTAACTATAGCATATGTGATATCCAACTCCTTCCCATTCCAAACATGAGACCCTTCCTATCCAAGAAAGTAATATCCAACTCCTACCCATTCCAATCCTGAGACCCTTCCTATAGCAAGAGATGTGATATCAGAATCCTTCCCATTCCAATCCTGAGACCCTTCCTATAACATGAGATGTGATATCCAACTCCTTCCCATTCCAACCTGAGACACTTCCTATAGCATGAGAAGGGATATCCAACTCCTTCCCAATCCAATCCTGAGACCCTTCCGATAGCAGAGATGTGATATCTCAATGCTTATACCAAACCTGAGACCCTTCCTATAGCATGAGAAGGGATATCCAACTCCTTCCCAATCCAATCCTGAGACCCTTCCGATAGCAGAGACGTGATATCTCAATGCTTCTACCAAACCTGAGACCCTTCCTTTAGCATGAGATGTGATATCCAAATCCTTCACATTCCAATCCTGAGACCCTTCCTATAGCATGAGAAGGGATATCTCAATGCTTCTAATACCAAACCTGAGATCCTTCCTATAACATGAGATGTGATATCCAATTCCTTCCCATTCCAATCCTGAGACCCTTCCGATAGCAGAGATGTGATATCTCAATGCTTATACCAAACCTGAGACCCTTCCTATGGCCTGAGATGTCATATACAACTCCTTCCCATTCCAATCCTGAGACCCTTCCTATAGCATGAGATGTGATATCTCAATGCTTATACCAAATCTGAGACCCTTCCTATAGCATGAGATGTGATATCCAACTCCTTCCCATTCCAATCCTGAGACCCTTCCTATAGCATGAGATGTGATGTCTCAATGCTTCTAATACCAAACCTGAGATCCTTCCTATAACATGAGATGTGATATCCAACTCCTTCCCATTCCAATCCTGAGACCCTTATGAAAGCATGAGATGTGATATCTCAATGCTTCTAATACCAAACCTGAGATCCTTCCTATAACATGAGATGTGATTTCCAAATCCTTCCCCTTCCAAACCTGAGACCCTCCCTTTAGCATGAGATGTGATATCCAACTCCTTCCCATTCCAATCCTGAGACCCTTCTGATAGCATGAGATGTGATATCTCAATGCCTCTAATACCAAACCTGAGATCCTACCTCTACCATGAAATGTGATATCCATCTCATTCCCTTTCCAAACCTGAGACCCTGCCTATAGCATGAGATGTGATATCCAAGTCCTTCCCATTCCAATCCTGAGACCCTTCCTATAGCATGTGATGTGATATCTCAATGCTTATACCAAACCTGAGACCCTTCATATGGCATGAGATGTCATATACAACTCCTTCCCATTCCAATCCTGAGACCCTTCCTATAGCATGAGATGTGATATCTCAATGCTTATACCAAACCTGAGACCCTTCCTATAGCATGAGATGTGATATCCAACTTCTTCCCATTCCAATCCTGAGACCCTTCCTATAACATGAGATGTGATGTCTCAATGCTTCTAATACCAAACCTGAGATCTTTCCTATAACATGAGATCTGATATCCAACTCCTTCCCATTCCAATCCTGAGACCCTTCCTATAGCATGAGATGTGATATCACAATGCTTATACCAAACCTGAGACCGTTCCTATAGCTTGAGATGTGATATCCAACTCCTTCCCATTCCAATCCTGAGACCCTTCCTATAGCATGAGATGTGATATCTCAAGGCCTCTAATACCAAACCTGAGATCCTTCCTCTAACATGAAATGTGATATCCAACTCCTTCCCCTTCCAAACCTGAGATCCTTCCTATAGCATGGCATATGATATCCAAGTCCTTCCCATTCCAATCCTGAGACCCTTCCTATAACATGAAATGTGATATCCAACTCCTTCCCATTCCAACCTGAGACCCTTCCTATATCATGAGATGGGATATCTCAATGCTTCTAATACCAAACCTGAGACTCTTCCTATAACATGAGATGGGATATCCAACTCCTTCCCATTCCAATCCTAAGACCCTTTTGATAGCAGAGATGTGATATCTCAATGCTTATACCAAACCTGAGACCCTTCCTACGGCATGAGATGTCATATACAACTCCTTCCCATTCCAATCCTGAGACCCTTCCTATAACACGAGATGTGATATCTCAATGCTTATACCAAACCTGAGACCCTTCCTCTAGAATGAGATGTGATATCCAACTCCTTCCCATTCCAACCTGAGACCCTTCCTATATCATGAGATGGGATATCTCAATGCTTCTAATACCAAACCTGAGACTCTTCCTATAACATGAGATGGGATATCCAACTCCTTCCCATTCCAATCCTAAGACCCTTTTGATAGCAGAGATGTGATATCTCAATGCTTATACCAAACCTGAGACCCTTCCTACGGCATGAGATGTCATATACAACTCCTTCCCATTCCAATCCTGAGACCCTTCCTATAACACGAGATGTGATATCTCAATGCTTATACCAAACCTGAGACCCTTCCTCTAGAATGAGATGTGATATCCAACTCCTTCCCATTCCAATCCTGAGACCCTTCCTATAGCATGAGATGTGATATCCAACTCCTTCCCATTCCAATCATGAGACCCTTCCTATAGCCTGAGATCTGATATCTCAATGCCTCTAATACCAAACCTGAGATCCTTCCTCTAACATGAAATGTGATATCCAACTCCTTCCCTTTCCAAACCTGAGAGCCTATCTATAGCATGAGATGTGATATCCAAGTCCTTCCCATTCCAATCCTGAGACACTTCCGATAGCAGAGATGTGATATCTCAATGCTTATACCAAACCTGAGACCCTTCCTATAGCATGAGATGTGATATCCAACTCCTTCCCGTTCCAAACCTGAGACCCTTCCTTTAGCATGAGATGTGATATCCAGCTCCTTCCCATTCCAATCCTGAGACCCTTCTGATAGCATGAGATGTGATATCTCAATGCTTCTAATATCAAAACTGAGACCCTCCCTATAGCATGATATGTGATATCTAAGTCCTTCCCATTCCAATCCTGAGACCCTTCCTATAGCATGAGATGTGATATCTCAATGCTTCTACCAAACCTGAGACCCTTCCTTTAGCATGAGATGTGATAACCAACTCCTTCCCATTCCAATCCTGAGACCCTTCCTATAGCATGAGATGTGATATCTCAATACTTCTAATACCAAACCTGAGATCCTTCCGAAAACATGAGATGTGATATCCAAATCCTTCCCCTTCCAAACCTGAGACCCTCCCTTTAGCATGAGATGTGATATCCAATTCCTTCCCATTCCAATCCTGAGAACCTTCTGATAGCATGAGATGTGATATCTCAATGCTTCTATACCAAACTGGAGATCCTTCCGATAGCATGAGATGTGATATCTCAATGCTTCTAATACCAAACCTGAGATCCTTCCTATAACATGAGATGTGATATTCAAATCCTTCCCCTTCCAAACCTGAGACCCTCCCTTTAGCATGAGATGTGATATCCAACTCCTTCCCATTCCAATCCTGAGACTCTTCTGATAGCATGAGATGTGATATCTCAATGCCTCTAATACCAAACCTGAGATCCTACCTCTAACATGAAATGTGATATCCAACTCTTTCCCCTTCCAAACCTGAGAGCCTTCCTATAGCATGAGATGTGATATCCAACTCCTTCCCATTCCAACCTGAGACACTTCCTATAGCATGAGAAGGGATATCCAACTCCTTCCCAATCCAATCCTGAGACCCTTCCGATAGCAGAGATGTGATATCTCAATGCTTCTACCAAACCTGAGACCCTTCCTTTAGCATAAGATGTGATATCCAAATCATTCACATTCCAATCCTGAGACCCTTCCTATAGCATGAGATGTGATATCTCAATGCTTCTAATACCAAACCTGAGATCCTTCCTATAACATGAGATGTGATATCCAATTCCTTCCCATTCCAAACCTGAGACCCTTCCTATTGGATGAGATGTGATATCCAACTCCTTCCCATTCCAATCCTGAGACCCTTCCTATAGCATGAGATGTGATGTCTCAATGCTTCTAATACCAAACCTGAGATCCTTCCTATAACATGAGATGTGATATCCAACTCCTTCCATTCCAATCCTGAGACCCGTCCTATAGCATGAGATGTGATATCTCAATGCTTATATCAAACCTGAGACCCTTCCTATAGCATGAGATGTGATATCCAACTACTTCCCATTCCAACCCTGAGACCCTTCTGATAGCATGAGATGTGATATCTCAATGCCTCTAATACCAAACCTGAGATCCTACCTCTACCATGAAATGTGATATCCATCTCATTCCCTTTCCAAACCTGAGACCCGTCCTATAGCATGAGATGTGATATCTCAATGCTTATATCAAACCTGAGACCCTTCCTATAGCATGAGATGTGATATCCAACTCCTTCCCATTCCAACCCTGAGACCCTTCTGATAGCATGAGATGTGATATCTCAATGCCTCTAATACCAAACCTGAGATCCTACCTCTACCATGAAATGTGATATCCATCTCATTCCCTTTCCAAACCTGAGACCCTGCCTATAGCATGAGATGTGATATCCAAGTCCTTCCCATTCCAATCCTGAGACCCTTCCTATAGCATGTGATGTGATATCTCAATGCTTATACCAAACCTGAGACCCTTCATATGGCATGAGATGTCATATACAACTCCTTCCCATTCCAATCCTGAGACCCTTCCTATAGCATGAGATGTGATATCTCAATGCTTATACCAAACCTGAGACCCTTCCTATAGCATGAGATGTGATATCCAACTTCTTCCCATTCCAATCCTGAGACCCTTCCTATAACATGAGATGTGATGTCTCAATGCTTCTAATACCAAACCTGAGATCTTTCCTATAACATGAGATCTGATATCCAACTCCTTCCCATTCCAATCCTGAGACCCTTCCTATAGCATGAGATGTGATATCACAATGCTTATACCAAACCTGAGACCGTTCCTATAGCTTGAGATGTGATATCCAACTCCTTCCCATTCCAATCCTGAGACCCTTCCTATAGCATGAGATGTGATATCTCAAGGCCTCTAATACCAAACCTGAGATCCTTCCTCTAACATGAAATGTGATATCCAACTCCTTCCCCTTCCAAACCTGAGATCCTTCCTATAGCATGGCATATGATATCCAAGTCCTTCCCATTCCAATCCTGAGACCCTTCCTATAACATGAAATGTGATATCCAACTCCTTCCCATTCCAACCTGAGACCCTTCCTATATCATGAGATGGGATATCTCAATGCTTCTAATACCAAACCTGAGACTCTTCCTATAACATGAGATGGGATATCCAACTCCTTCCCATTCCAATCCTAAGACCCTTTTGATAGCAGAGATGTGATATCTCAATGCTTATACCAAACCTGAGACCCTTCCTACGGCATGAGATGTCATATACAACTCCTTCCCATTCCAATCCTGAGACCCTTCCTATAACACGAGATGTGATATCTCAATGCTTATACCAAACCTGAGACCCTTCCTCTAGAATGAGATGTGATATCCAACTCCTTCCCATTCCAATCCTGAGACCCTTCCTATAGCATGAGATGTGATATCCAACTCCTTCCCATTCCAATCCTGAGACCCTTCCTATAGCCTGAGATCTGATATCTCAATGCCTCTAATACCAAACCTGAGATCCTTCCTCTAACATGAAATGTGATATCCAACTCCTTCCCTTTCCAAACCTGAGAGCCTATCTATAGCATGAGATGTGATATCCAAGTCCTTCCCATTCCAATCCTGAGACACTTCCGATAGCAGAGATGTGATATCTCAATGCTTATACCAAACCTGAGACCCTTCCTATAGCATGAGATGTGATATCCAACTCCTTCCCGTTCCAAACCTGAGACCCTTCCTTTAGCATGAGATGTGATATCCAGCTCCTTCCCATTCCAATCCTGAGACCCTTCTGATAGCATGAGATGTGATATCTCAATGCTTCTAATATCAAAACTGAGACCCTCCCTATAGCATGATATGTGATATCTAAGTCCTTCCCATTCCAATCCTGAGACCCTTCCTATAGCATGAGATGTGATATCTCAATGCTTCTACCAAACCTGAGACCCTTCCTTTAGCATGAGATGTGATAACCAACTCCTTCCCATTCCAATCCTGAGACCCTTCCTATAGCATGAGATGTGATATCTCAATACTTCTAATACCAAACCTGAGATCCTTCCGATAACATGAGATGTGATATCCAAATCCTTCCCCTTCCAAACCTGAGACCCTCCCTTTAGCATGAGATGTGATATCCAACTCCTTCCCATTCCAATCCTGAGAACCTTCTGATAGCATGAGATGTGATATCTCAATGCTTCTATACCAAACTGGAGATCCTTCCGATAGCATGAGATGTGATATCTCAATGCTTCTAATACCAAACCTGAGATCCTTCCTATAACATGAGATGTGATATTCAAATCCTTCCCCTTCCAAACCTGAGACCCTCCCTTTAGCATGAGATGTGATATCCAACTCCTTCCCATTCCAATCCTGAGACTCTTCTGATAGCATGAGATGTGATATCTCAATGCCTCTAATACCAAACCTGAGATCCTACCTCTAACATGAAATGTGATATCCAACTCTTTCCCCTTCCAAACCTGAGAGCCTTCCTATAGCATGAGATGTGATATCCAACTCCTTCCCATTCCAACCTGAGACACTTCCTATAGCAGAGATGTGATATCTCAATGCTTCTACCAAACCTGAGACCCTTCCTTTAGCATAAGATGTGATATCCAAATCATTCACATTCCAATCCTGAGACCCTTCCTATAGCATGAGATGTGATATCTCAATGCTTCTAATACCAAACCTGAGATCCTTCCTATAACATGAGATGTGATATCCAATTCCTTCCCATTCCAAACCTGAGACCCTTCCTATTGGATGAGATGTGATATCCAACTCCTTCCCATTCCAACCCTGAGACCCTTCCTATAGCATGAGATGTGATGTCTCAATGCTTCTAATACCAAACCTGAGATCCTTCCTATAACATGAGATGTGATATCCAACTCCTTCCCATTCCAACCCTGAGACCCTTCCTATAGCATGAGATGTGATGTCTCAATGCTTCTAATACCAAACCTGAGATCCTTCCTATAGCATGAGATGTGATATCCAACTACTTCCCATTCCAATCCTGAGACCCTTCCTATAGCATGAGATGTGATATCTCAATGCTTCTAATACCAAACCTGAGATCCTTCCTCTAACATGAAATGTGATATCCAACTCCTTCCCTTTCCAAACCTAAGAGCCTATGTATAGCATGAGATGTGATATCCAAGTCCTTCCCATTCCAACCCTTAGACCCTTCCTACAGCATGCAATATGATATCTCAATTATTCTAATAACAAACCTGAGACCCATCCTATAACATGAGATGGGATATCCAACTCCTTCCCATTCCAATCCTGAGACACTTCCGATAGCAGAGATGTGATATCTCAATGCTTATACCAAACCTGAGACCCTTCCTATAACATGAGATGTGATATCCAAATCCTTCCCGTTCCAAACCTGAGACCCTTCCTTTAGCATGAGATGTGATATCCAGCTCCTTCCCATTCCAATCCTGAGACCCTTCCTATAGCATGAGATGTGATATCTCAATGCTTCTAATACCAAACCTGAGATCCTTCCTCTAACATGAAATGTGATATCCAACTCCTTCCCTTTCCAAACCTAAGAGCCTATCTATAGCATGAGATGTGATATCCAAGTCCATCCCATTCCAATCCTTAGACCCTTCCTACAGCATGCGATGTGATATCTCAATGATTCTAATACCAAACCAGAGACTCGTCCTATAACATGAGATGGGATATCCAACTCCTTCCCATTCCAATCCTGAGCCACGTCCGATAGCAGAGATGTGATATCTCAATGCTTATACCAAACCTGAGACCCTTCCTATAACATGAGATGTGATATCCAACTCCTTCCGTTCCAAACCTGAGACACTAACTATAGCATATGTGATATCCAACTCCTTCCCATTCCAAACATGAGACCCTTCCTATCCAAGAAAGTAATATCCAACTCCTACCCATTCCAATCCTGAGACCCTTCCTATAGCAAGAGATGTGATATCCAAACCCTTCCCATTCCAATCCTGAGACCCTTCCTATAACATGAGATGTGATATCCAACTCCTTCCCATTCCAACCTGAGACACTTCCTATAGCATGAGAAGGGATATCCAACTCCTTCCCAATCCAATCCTGAGACCCTTCCGATAGCAGAGATGTGATATCTCAATGCTTATACCAAACCTGAGACCCTTCCTATAGCATGAGAAGGGATATCCAACTCCTTCCCAATCCAATCCTGAGACCCTTCCGATAGCAGAGACGTGATATCTCAATGCTTCTACCAAACCTGAGACCCTTCCTTTAGCATGAGATGTGATATCCAAATTCTTCACATTCCAATCCTGAGACCCTTCCTATAGCATGAGAAGGGATATCTCAATGCTTCTAATACCAAACCTGAGATCCTTCCTATAACATGAGATGTGATATCCAATTCCTTCCCATTCCAATCCTGAGACCCTTCCGATAGCAGAGATGTGATATCTCAATGCTTATACCAAACCTGAGACCCTTCCTATGGCCTGAGATGTCATATACAACTCCTTCCCATTCCAATCCTGAGACCCTTCCTATAGCATGAGATGTGATATCTCAATGCTTATACCAAATCTGAGACCCTTCCTATAGCATGAGATGTGATATCCAACTCCTTCCCATTCCAATCATGAGACCCTTCCTATAGCATGAGATGTGATGTCTCAATGCTTCTAATACCAAACCTGAGATCCTTCCTATAACATGAGATGTGATATCCAACTCCTTCCCATTCCAATCCTGAGACCCTTATGAAAGCATGAGATGTGATATCTCAATGCTTCTAATACCAAACCTGAGATCCTTCCTATAACATGAGATGTGATTTCCAAATCCTTCCCCTTCCAAACCTGAGACCCTCCCTTTAGCATGAGATGTGATATCCAACTCCTTCCCATTCCAATCCTGAGACCCTTCTGATAGCATGAGATGTGATATCTCAATGCCTCTAATACCAAACCTGAGATCCTACCTCTAACATGAAAATGTGATATCCATCTCATTCCCTTTCCAAACCTGAGACCCTGCCTATAGCATGAGATGTGATATCCAAGTCCTTCCCATTCCAATCCTGAGACCCTTCCTATAGCATGTGATGTGATATCTCAATGCTTATACCAAACCTGAGACCCTTCCTATGGCATGAGATGTCATATACAACTCCTTCCCATTCCAATCCTGAGACCCTTCCTATAGCATGAGATGTGATATCTCAATGCTTATACCAAACCTGAGACCCTTCCTATAGCATGAGATGTGATATCCAACTTCTTCCCATTCCAATCCTGAGACCCTTCCTTTAACATGAGATGTGATGTCTCAATGCTTCTAATAACAAACCTGAGATCTTTCCTATAACATGAGATGTGATATCCAACTCCTTCCCATTCCAATCCTGAGACCCTTCCTATAGCATGAGATGTGATATCACAATGCTTATACCAAACTTGAGACCGTTCCTATAGCTTGAGATGTGATATCCAACTCTTTCCCATTCCAATCCTGAGACCCTTCCTATAGCATGAGATGTGATATCTCAAGGCCTCTAATACCAAACCTGAGATCCTTCCTCTAACATGAAATGTGATATCCAACTCCTTCCCCTTCCAAACCTGAGAGCCTTCCTATAGCATGGGATATGATATCCAAGTCCTTCCCATTCCAATCCTGAGACCCTTCCTATAACATGAAATGTGATATCCAACTCCTTCCCATTCCAACCTGAGACCCTTCCTATATCATGAGATGGGATATCTCAATGCTTCTAATACCAAACCTGAGACTCTTCCTATAACATGAGATGGGATATCCAACTCCTTCCCATTCCAATCCTAAGACCCTTTTGATAGCAGAGATGTGATATCTCAATGCTTATACCAAACCTGAGACCCTTCCTACGGCATGAGATGTCATATACAACTCCTTCCCATTCCAATCCTGAGACCCTTCCTATAGCACGAGATGTGATATCTCAATGCTTATACCAAACCTGAGACCCTTCCTCTAGAATGAGATGTGATATCCAACTCCTTCCCATTCCAATCCTGAGACCCTTCCTATAGCATGAGATGTGATATCCAACTCCTTCCCATTCCAATCCTGAGACCCTTCCTATAGCCTGAGATCTGATATCTCAATGCCTCTAATACCAAACCTGAGATCCTTCCTCTAACATGAAATGTGATATCCAACTCCTTCCCTTTCCAAACCTGAGAGCCTATCTATAGCATGAGATGTGATATCCAAGTCCTTCCCATTCCAATCCTGAGACACTTCCGATAGCAGAGATGTGATATCTCTATGCTTATACCAAACCTGAGACCCTTCCTATAACATGAGATGTGATATCCAACTCCTTCCCGTTCCAAACCTGAGACCCTTCCTTTAGCATGAGATGTGATATCCAGCTCCTTCCCAGTCCAATCCTGAGACCCTTCTGATAGCATGAGATGTGATATCTCAATGCTTCTAATATCAAAACTGAGACCCTCCCTATAGCATGATATGTGATATCTAAGTCCTTCCCATTCCAATCCTGAGACCCTTCCTATAGCATGAGATGTGATATCTCAATGCTTCTACCAAACCTGAGACCCTTCCTTTAGCATGAGATGTGATAACCAACTCCTTCCCATTCCAATCCTGAGACCCTTCCTATAGCATGAGATGTGATATCTCAATACTTCTAATACCAAACCTGAGATCCTTCCGATAACATGAGATGTGATATCCAAATCCTTCCCCTTCCAAACCTGAGACCCTCCCTTTAGCATGAGATGTGATATCCAACTCCTTCCCATTCCAATCCTGAGAACCTTCTGATAGCATGAGATGTGATATCTCAATGCTTCTATACCAAACCTGAGATCCTTCCGATAGCATGAGATGTGATATCTCAATGCTTCTAATACCAAACCTGAGATCCTTCCTATAACATGAGATGTGATATTCAAATCCTTCCCCTTCCAAACCTGAGACCCTCCCTTTAGCATGAGATGTGATATCCAACTCCTTACCATTCAAATCCTGAGACTCTTCTGATAGCATGAGATGTGATATCTCAATGCCTCTAATACCAAACCTGAGATCCTTCCTATAACATGAGATGTGATATTCAAATCCTTCCCCTTCCAAACCTGAGACCCTCCCTTTAGCATGAGATGTGATATCCAACTCCTTCCCATTCCAATCCTGAGACTCTTCTGATAGCATGAGATGTGATATCTCAATGCCTCTAATACCAAACCTGAGATCCTACCTCTAACATGAAATGTGATATCCAACTCTTTCCCCTTCCAAACCTGAGAGCCTTCCTATAGCATGAGATGTGATATCCAAGTCCTTCTAATTCCAATCCTGAGACCCTTCCTATAACATGAGATGTGATATCCAACTCCTTCCCATTCCAACCTGAGACCCTTCCTATAGCATGAGATGGGATATCCAACTCCTTCCAAATCCAATCCTGATACCCTTCCGATAGCATGAGATGTGATATCCCAATGCTTCTACCAAACCTGAGACCCATACTATGGCATGAGATGTGATATCAAAATCCTTCCCCTTCCAAACCTTAGACACTTCCTTTATCATGAGATGTGATATCCAACTCCTTCCCATTCCATCCCTGAGACCCTTCCGATATCATGAGATGTGATATCTCAATGCTTCTAATATCAAACTTGAGACCCTCCTTATAGCATGAGATGTGATATCCAAGTCCTTCCCATTCCAATCCTGAGACCCTTCCTATAGCATGAGATGTGATATCTCAATGCTTCTAATACCAAACCTGAGACCCTTCCTATAACATGAGATGGGAATATCCAACTCCTTCCCATTCCAATCCTGAGACCCTTCCGATAGTAGAGATGTGATATCTCAATGCTTATACCAAACCTGAGATCCTTCCTATAACATGAGATGTGATATCCAACTCCTTCCCATTCCAATCCTGAGACACTTCCTATAGCATGAGATGTGATATCTCACTGCTTATACCAAACCTGAGACCCTTCCTATAGCATGAGATGTGATATCCAACTCCTTCCCATTCCAATCCTGAGACCCTTCCTATAGCATGAGATATGATATCTCAATGCTTCTAATATCAAACTTGAGACCCTCCCTATAGCATGAGATGTGATATCCAAGTCCTTCCCATTCCAATCCTGAGACCCTTCCGATAGCATGAGATGTGATGTCTCAATGCTTCTAATACCAAACCTGAGATCCTTCCTATAACATGAGATGTGATATCCAACTCCTTCCCATTCCAATCCTGAGACACTTCCTATAGCATGAGATGTGATAGCTAAATGCTTCTAATACCAAACTTGAGACTCTTCCTATAACATGAGATGGGATATCCAACTCCTTCCCATTCCAATCCTTAGACCCTTCCTACAGCATGCAATATGATATCTCAATGATTCTAATAACAAACCTGAGACCCGTCCTATAACATGAGATGGGATATCCAACACCTTCCCATTCCAATCCTGAGACACTTCCGATAGCAGAGATGTGATATCTCAATGCTTATACCAAACCTGAGACCCTTCCTATAACATGAGATGTGATATCCAACTCCTTCCCGTTCCAAACCTGAGACCCTTCCTATAGCATATGTGATATCCAACACATTCCCATTCCAAACATGAGACCCTTCCTATAGCAGGAATGTAATATCCAACTCCTTCCCATTCCAATCCTGAGACCATTCCTATAGCATGAGATGTGATATCTCAATGCTTCTAATACCAAACCTGAGATCCTTCCTATGACATGAGATGTGATATCCAATTCCTCCCCATTCCAAACCTGAGAACCTTCCTACAGCATGCGATGTGATATTTCAATGCTTCTAATACCAAACCTGAGACCAGTCCTATAACATGAGATTGGATATCCAACTCCTTCCCCTTCCAAACCTGAGACCCTTCCTATAGCATGAGATGTGATATCCAACTTCTTCCCATTCCAATCCTGAGACCCTTCCTATAACATGAGATGTGATATCCAAGTCCTTCCCATTCCAATCCTGAGACACTTCCGATAGCAGAGATGTGATATCTCAATGCTTATACCAAACCTGAGACCCTTCCTATAACATGAGATGTGATATCCAACTCCTTCCCGTTCCAAACCTGAGACCGTTCCTTTAGCATGAGATGTGATATCCAGCTCCTTCCCATTCCAATCCTGAGACCCTTCTGATAGCATGAGATGTGATATCTCAATGCTTCTAATATCAAAACTAAGACCCTCCCTATAGCATGATATGTGATATCTAAGTCCTTCCCATTCCAATCCTGAGACCCTTCCTATAGCATGAGATGTGATATCTCAATGCTTCTACCAAACCTGAGACCCTTCCTTTAGCATGAGATGTGATAACCAACTCCTTCCCATTCCAATCCTGAGACCCTTCCTATAGCATGAGATGTGATATCTCAATGCTTCTATACCAAACCTGAGATCCTTCCGATAGCATGAGATGTGATATCTCAATGCTTCTAATACCAAACCTGAGATTCTTCCTATAACATGAGATGTGATATCCAAATCCTTCCCTTTCCAAACCTGAGACCCTCCCTTTAGCATGAGATTTGATATCCAACTCCTTCCCATTCCAATCCTGAGACTCTTCCGATAGCATGAGATGTGATATCTCAATGCTTCTAATACCAAACCTGAGACCCTTCCTATAGCAAGAGATGTGATATCCAAATCCTTCCCATTCCAATCCTGAGACCCTTCCTATAACATGAGATGTGATATCCAACTCCTTCCCATTCCAACCTGAGACACTTCCTATAGCATGAGAAGGGATATCCAACTCCTTCCCAATCCAATCCTGAGACCCTTCCGATAGCAGAGATGTGATATCTCAATGCTTATACCAAACCTGAGACCCTTCCTATGGCATGAGATGTGATATCCAACTCCTTGCCATTCAAATCCTTAGACCCTTCCTACAGCATGCGATGTGATATCTCAATGATTCTAATACCAAACCAGAGACTCTTCCTATAACATGAGATGGGATATCCAACTCCTTCCCATTCCAATCCTGAGCCGCTTCCGATAGCAGAGATGTGATATCTCAATGCTTATACCAAACCTGAGACCCTTCCTATAACATGAGATGTGATATCCAACTCCTTCCCGTTCCAAACCTGAGACACTAACTATAGCATATGTGATATCCAACTGCTTCCCATTCCAAACATGAGACCCTTCCTATAGCAAGAATGTAATATCCAACTCCTACCCATTCCAATCCTGAGACCCTTCCTATAGCAAGAGATGTGATATCCAAATCCTTCCCATTCCAATCCTGAGACCCTTCCTATAACATGAGATGTGATATCCAACTCCTTCCCATTCAAATCCTGAGACCCTTCCTATAGCATGAGAAGGGATATCCAACTCCTTCCCAATCCAATCCTGAGACCCTTCCGATAGCAGAGATCTGATATCTCAATGCTTCTACCAAACCTGAGACCCTTCCTTTAGCATGAGATGTGATATCCAAATCCTTCACATTCCAATCCTGAGACCCTTCCTATAGCATGAGATGTGATATCTCAATGCTTCTAATACCAAACCTGAGATCCTTCCTATAACATGAGATGTGATATCCAATTCCTTCCCATTCCAAACCTGAGACCCTTCCTATTGGATGAGATGCGATATCCAACTCCTTCCCATTCCAACCCTGAGACCCTTCCTATAGCATGAGATGTGATGTCTCAATGCTTCTAATACCAAACCTGAGATCCTTCCTATAACATGAGATGTGATATCCAACTCCTTCCATTCAAATCCTGAGACCCGTCCTATAGCATGGGATGTGATATCTCAATGCTTATACCAAACCTGAGACCCTCCCTATAGCATGAGATGTGATATCCAACTACTTCCCATTCCAATCCTGAGACCCTTCCTATAGCATGAGATGTGATATCTCAATGCTTCTAATACCAAACCTGAGATCCTTCCTCTAACATGAAATGTGATATCCAACTCCTTCCCTTTCCAAACCTAAGAGCCTATCTATAGCATGAGATGTGATATCCAAGTCCTTCCAATTCCAATCCTTAGACCCTTCCTACAGCATGCAATATGATATCTCAATGATTCTAATAACAAACCTGAGACCCGTCCTATAGCATGAGATATGATATCCAAGTCCTTCCCATTCCAATCCTGAGACCCTTCCTATAACATGAAATGTGATATCCAACTCCTTCCCATTCCAACCTGAGACCCTTCCTATAGCATGAGATGGGATATCCAACTTCTTCCAAATCCAATACTGATACCCTTCCGATAGCATGAGATGTGATGTTCCAATGCTTCTACCAAACCTGAGACCCATACTATGGCATGAGATGTGATATCAAACTCCTTCCCATTCCAATCCTGAGACCCTTCCTATAGCTTGAGGTGTGATATCCAACTCCTTCCCATTCCAATTCTGAGACCCTTCTTATACCATGAGACTTGATATCTCAATGCTTCTAATACCAAACCTGAGACCCGTCCTATAACATGAGATGTGATATCCAAATCCTTCCCCTTCCAAACCTTAGACCCTTCCTTTATCATGAGATGTGGTATCCAACTCCTTCCCATTCCAATCCTGAGACCCTTCCGATATCATGAGATTTGTTATCTCAATGCTTCTAATATCAAACTTGAGACCCTCCCTATAGCATGAGATGTGACATCCAAGTCCTTCCCATTCCAATCCTGAGACCATTCCTATAGCATGAGATGTGATATCTCTATGCTTCTAATACCAAACCTGAGACCCTTCCTATAACATGAGATGGGATATCCAACTCCTTCCCATTCCAATCCTGAGACCCTTCCGATAGCAGAGATGTGATATCTCAATGCTTATACCAAACCTGAGACCCTTCCTATGGCCTGAGATGTCATATACAACTCCTTCCCATTCCAATCCTGAGACCCTTCCTTTAGCATGAGATGTGATATCTCAATGCTTATACCAAATCTGAGACCCTTCCTATAGCATGAGATGTGATATCCAAATCCTTCCCATTCCAATCCTGAGACCCTTCCTATAGCATGAGATGTGATATCTCAATGCTTATACCAAACCCGAGAGCCTACCTATAGCATGAGATGTGATATCCAAGTCCATCCCATTCCAATCCTTAGACCCTTCCTACAGCATGCGATGTGATATCTCAATGATTCTAATACCAAACCAGAGACTCTTACTATAACATGAGATGGGATATCCAACTCCTTCCCATTCCAATCCTGAGCCGCTTCCGATAGCAGAGATGTGATATCTCAATGATTATACCAAACCTGAGACCCTTCCTATAACATGAGATGTGATATCCAACTCCTTCCCGTTCCAAACCTGAGACACTAACTATAGCATATGTGATATCCAACTCCTACCCATTCCAATCCTGAGACCCTTCCTATAGCAATAGATGTGATATCCAAATCCTTCCCATTCCAATCCTGAGACCCTTCCTATAACATGAGATGTGATATCCAACTCCTTCCCATTCCAACCTGAGACACTTCCTATAGCATGAGAAGGGATATCCAACTCCTTCCCAATCCAATCCTGAGACCCTTCCGATAGCAGAGATGTGATATCTCAATGCTTATACCAAACCTGAGACCCTTCCTATGGCATGAGATGTGATATCCAACTCCTTGCCATTCAAATCCTGAGACCCTTCCTATAGCATGAGAAGGGATATCCAACTCCTTCCCAATCCAATCCTGAGACCCTTCCGATAGCAGAGACGTGATATCTCAATGCTTCTACCAAACCTGAGACCCTTCCTTTAGCATGAGATGTGATATCCAAATCCTTCACATTCCAATCCTGAGACCCTTCCTATAGCATGAGATGTGATATCTCAATGCTTCTAATACCAAACCTGAGATCCCTCCTATGAGATGTGATATCCAATTCCTTCCCATTCCAAACCTGAGACCCTTCCTATTGGATGAGATGTGATATCCAACTCCTTCCCATTCCAACCATGAGACCCTTACTATAGCATGAGATGTGATGTCTCAATGCTTCTAATACCAAACCTGAGATCCTTCCTATAAAATGAGATGTGATATCCAACTCCTTCCATTCCAATCCTGAGACCCGTCCTATAGCATGAGATGTGATATCTCAATGCTTATACCAAACCTGAGACCCTTCCTACAGCATGAGATGTGATATCCAACTACTTCCCATTCCAATCCTGAGACCCTTCCTATAGCATGAGATGTGATATCTCAATGCTTCTAATACCAAACCTGAGATCCTTCCTCTAACATGAAATGTGATATCCAACTCCTTCCCTTTCCAAACCTAAGAGCCTATCTATAGCATGAGATGTGATATCCAAGTCCTTCCCATTCCAACCCTTAGACCCTTCCTACAGCATGCAATATGATATCTCAATGATTCTAATAACAAACCTGAGACCCGTCCTATAACATGAGATGGGATATCCAACTCCTTCCCATTCCAATCCTGAGACACTTCCGATAGCAGAGATGTGATATCTCAATGCTTATACCAAACCTGAGACCCTTCCTATAACATGAGATGTGATATCCAAATCCTTCCCGTTCCAAACCTGAGACCCTTCCTTTAGCATGAGATGTGATATCCAGCTCCTTCCCATTCCAATCCTGAGACACTTCCGATAGCATGAGATGTGATATCTCAATGCTTCTAATATCAAAACTGAGACCCTCCCTATAGCATGATATGTGATATCTAAGTCCTTCCCATTCCAATCCTGAGACCCTCCCTATAGCATGATATGTGATATCTAAGTCCTTCCCATTCCAATCCTGAGACCCTTCCTATAGCATGAGGTATGATATCTCAATACTTCTAATACCAAACGTGAGATCCTTCCGATAACATGAGATGTGATATCCAAATCCTTCCCCTTCCAAACCTGAGACCCTCCCTTTAGCATGAGATGTGATATCCAACTCCTTCCCATTCCAATCCTGAGACCCTTCTGATAGCATGAGATGTGATATCTCAATGCTTCTAATACCAAACCTGAGATCCTTCCGATAGCATGAGATGTGATATCTCAATGCTTCTAATACCAAACCTGAGATCCTTCCTATAACATGAGATGTGATATCCAAATCCTTCCCCTTCCAAACCTGAGACCCTCCCTTTAGCATGAGATGTGATATCCAACTCCTTCCCATTCCATTCCTGAGACCCTTCTGATAGCATGAGATGTGATATCTCAATGCCTCTAATACCAAACCTGAGATCCTACCTCTAACATGAAATGTGATATCCAACTCTTTCCCCTTCCAAACCTGAGAGCCTTCCTATAGCATGAGATGTGATATCCAAGTCCTTCCCATTCCAATCCTGAGACCCTTCCTATAGCTTGAGATGTGATATCCAACTCCTTCCCATTCCAATTCTGAGACCCTTCCTATACTCTGAGACTTGATATCTCAATGCTTCTAATACCAAACCTGAGACCCGTAATATAACATGAGATGTGATATCCAAATCCTTCCCCTTCCAAACCTTAGACCCTTCCTTTATCATGAGATGTGATATCCAACTCCTTCCCATTCCAATCCTGAGACCCTTCCGATATCATGAGATGTGATATCTCAAAGCTTCTAATATCAAACTTGAGACCCTCCCTATAGCATGAGATGTGATATCCAAGTCCTTCCCATTCCAATCCTGAGACCCTTCCTATAGCATGAGATGTGATATCTCAATGCTTCTAATACCAAACCTGAGACCCTTCCTATAACATGAGATGGGAATATCCAACTCCTTCCCATTCCAATCCTGAGACCCTTCCGATAGCATGAGAAGGGATATCCAACTCCTTCCCAATCCAATCCTGAGACCCTTCCGATAACAGAGACGTGATATCTCAATGCTTCTACCAAACCTGAGACCCTTCCTTTAGCATGAGATGTGATATCCAAATCCTTCACATTCCAATCCTGAGACCCTTCCTATAGCATGAGATGTGATATCTCAATGCTTCTAATACCAAACCTGAGATCCTTCCTATAACATGAGATGTGATATCCAATTCCTTCCCATTCCAAACCTGAGACCCTTCCTATTGGATGAGATGTGATATCCAACTCCTTCCCATTCCAACCCTGAGACCCCTCCTATAGCATGAGATGTGATGTCTCAATGCTTCTGATACCAAACCTGAGATCCTTCCTATAACATGAGATGTGATATCCAACTCCTTCCATTCCAATCCTGAGACCTGTCCTATAGCATGAGATGTGATATCTCAATGCTTATACCAAACCTGAGACCCTTCCTATAGCATGAGATGTGATATCCAACTACTTCCCATTCCAATCCTGAGACCCTTCCTATAGCAAGAGATGTGATATCTCAATGCTTCTAATACCAAACCTGAGATCCTTCCTCTAACATGAAATGTGATATCCAACTACTTCCCATTCCAATCCTGAGACCCTTCCTATAGCATGAGATGTGATATCTCAATGCTTCTAATACCAAACCTAAGATCCTTCCTCTAACATGAAATGTGATATCCAACTCCTTCCCTTTCCAAACCTAAGAGCCTATCTATAGCATGAGATGTGATATCCAAGTCCTTCCCGTTCCAATCCTTAGACCCTTCCTACAGCATGCAATATGATATCTCAATGATTCTAATAACAAACCTGAGACCTGTCCTATAGCATGAGATATGATATCCAAGTCCTTCCCATTCCAATCCTGAGACCCTTCCTATAACATGAAATGTGATATCCAACTCCTTCCCATTCCAACCTGAGACCCTTCCTATAGCATGAGATGGGATATCCAACTTCTTCCAAATCCAATACTGATACCCTTCCGATAGCATGAGATGTGATATCCCAATGCTTCTACCAAACCTGAGACCCATACTATGGCATGAGATGTGATATCAAACTCCTTCCCATTCCAATCCTGAGACCCTTCCTATAGCTTGAGGTGTGATATCCAACTCCTTCCCATTCCAATTCTGAGACCCTTCTTATACCATGAGACTTGATATGTCAATGCTTCTAATACCAAACCTGAGACCCGTCCTATAACATGAGATGTGATATCCAAATCCTTCCCCTTCCAAACCTTAGACCCTTCCTTTATCATGAGATGTGGTATCCAACAACTTCCCATTCCAATCCTGAGACCCCTCCGATATCATGAGATTTGTTATCTCAATGCTTCTAATATCAAACTTGAGACCCTCCCTATAGCATGAGATGTGACATCCAAGTCCTTCCCATTCCAATCCTGAGACCCTTCCTATAGCATGAGATGTGATATCTCTATGCTTCTAATACCAAACCTGAGACCCTTCCTATAACATGAGATGGGATATCCAACTCCTTCCCATTCCAATCCTGAGACCCTTCCGATAGCAGAGATGTGATATCTCAATGCTTATACCAAACCTGAGACCCTTCCTATGGCCTGAGATGTCATATACAACTCCTTCCGATTCCAATCCTGAGACCCTTCCTTTAGCATGAGATGTGATATCTCTATGCTTATACCAAATCTGAGACCCTTCCTATAGCATGAGATGTGATATCTAAATCCTTCCAATTCCAATCCTGAGACCCTTCCTATAGCATGAGATGTGATATCTCAATGCTTATACCAAACCTGAGAGCCTACCTATAGCATGAGATGTGATATCCATGTCCATCCCATTCCAATCCTTAGACCCTTCCTACAGCATGCAATGTGATATCTCAATGATTCTAATACCAAACCAGAGACTCTTACTATAACATGAGATGGGATATCCAACTCCTTCCCATTCCAATCCTGAGCCGCTTCCGATAGCAGAGATGTGATATCTCAATGCTTATACCAAACATGAGACCCTTCCTATAACATGAGATGTGATATCCAACTCCTTCCCGTTCCAAACCTGAGACACTAACTATAGCATATGTGATATCCAACTCCTTCCCATTCCAAACATGAGACCCTTCCTATAGCAAGAAAGTAATATCCAAATCCTTCCCATTCCAATCCTGAGACCCTTCCTATAACATGAGATGTGATATCCAACTCCTTCCCATTCAAATCCTGAGACCCTTCCTATAGCATGAGAAGGGATATCCAACTCCTTCCCAATCCAATCCTGAGACCCTTCCGATAGCAGAGATCGGATATCTCAATGCTTCTACCAAACCTGAGACCCTTCCTTTAGCATGAGATGTGATATCCAAATCCTTCACATTCCAATCCTGAGACCCTTCCTATAGCATGAGATGTGATATCTCAATGCTTCTAATACCAAACCTGAGATCCTTCCTATAACATGAGATGTGATATCCAATTCCTTCCCATTCCAAACCTGAGACCCTTCCTATTGGATGAGATGCGATATCCAACTCCTTCCCATTCCAACCCTGAGACCCTTCCTATAGCAGGAGATGTGATGTCTCAATGCTTCTAATACCAAACCTGAGATCCTTCCTATAACATGAGATGTGATATCCAACTCCTTCCATTCCAATCCTGAGACCCGTCCTATAGCATGAGATGTGATATCTCAATGCTTATACCAAACCTGAGACCCTTCCTATAGCATGAGATGTGATATCCAACTACGACCCATTCCAATCCTGAGACCCTTCCTATAGCATGAGATGTGATATCTCAATGCTTCTAATACCAAACCTGAGATCCTTCCTCTAACATGAAATGTGATATCCAACTCCTTCCCTTTCCAAACCTAAGAGCCTATCTATAGCATGAGATGTGATATCCAAGTCCTTCCCATTCCAATCCTTAGACCCTTCCCAACAGCATGCAATATGATATCTCAATGATTCTAATAACAAACCTGAGACCCGTCCTATAGCATGAGATATGATATCCAAGTCCTTCCCATTCCAATCCTGAGACCCTTCCTATAACATGAAATGTGATATCCAACTCCTTCCCATTCCAACCTGAGACCCTTCCTATAGCATGAGATGGGATATCCAACTTCTTCCAAATCCAATACTGATACCCTTCCGATAGCATGAGATGTGATGTCCCAATGCTTCTACCAAACCTGAGACCCATACTATGGCATGAGATGTGATATCAAACTCCTTCCCATTCCAATCCTGAGACCCTTCCTATAGCTTGAGGTGTGATATCCAACTCCTTCCCATTCCAATTCTGAGACCCTCTTATACCATGAGACTTGATATCTCAATGCTTCTAATACCAAACCTGAGACCCGTCCTATAACATGAGATGTGATATCCAAATCCTTCCCCTTCCAAACCTTAGACCCTTCCTTTATCATGAGATGTGGTATCCAACTCCTTCCCATTACAATCCTGAGACCCTTCCGATATCATGAGATTTGTTATCTCAATGCTTCTAATATCAAACTTGAGACCCTCCCTATAGCATGAGATGTGACATCCAAGTCCTTCCCATTCCAATCCTGAGACCCTTCCTATAGCATGAGATGTGATATCTCTATGCTTCTAATACCAAACCTGAGACCCTTCCTATAACATGAGACGGGATATCCAACTCCTTCCCATTCCAATCCTGAGACCCTTCCGATAGCAGAGATGTGATATCTCAATGCTTATACCAAACCTGAGACCCTTCCTATGGCCTGAGATATCATATACAACTCCTTCCCATTCCAATCCTGAGACCCTTCCTTTAGCATGAGATGTGATATCTCAATGCTTATACCAAATCTGAGACCCTTCCTATAGCATTAGATGTGATATCCAAATCCTTCCCATTCCAATCCTGAGACCCTTCCTATAGCATGAGATGTGATATCTCAATGCTTATACCAAACCTGAGAGCCTACCTATAGCATGAGATGTGATATCCAAGTCCATCCCATTCCAATCCTTAGACCCTTCCTACAGCATGCGATGTGATATCTCAATGCTTCTAATACCAAACCTGAGATCCTTCCTCTAACATGAAATGTGATATCCAACTCCTTCCCTTTCCAAACCTAAGAGCCTATCTATAGCATGATATGTGATATCCAAGTCCTTCCCATTCCAACCCTTAGACCCTTCCTACAGCATGCAATATGATATCTCAATGATTCTAATAACAAACCTGAGACCCGTCCTATAACATGAGATGGGATATCCAACTCCTTCCCATTCCAATCCTGAGACACTTCCGATAGCAGAGATGTGATATCTCAATGCTTATACCAAACCTGAGACCCTTCCTATAACATGAGATGTGATATCCAAATCCTTCCCGTTCCAAACCTGAGACCCTTCCTTTAGCATGAGATGTGATATCCAGCTCCTTCCCATTCCAATCCTGAGACACTTCCGATAGCATGAGATGTGATATCTCAATGCTTCTAATATCAAAACTGAGACCCTCCCTATAGCATGATATGTGATATCTAAGTCCTTCCCATTCCAATCCTGAGACCCTCCCTATAGCATGATATGTGATATCTAAGTCCTTCCCATTCCAATCCTGAGACCCTTCCTATAGCATGAGATATGATATCTCAATACTTCTAATACCAAACGTGAGATCCTTCCGATAACATGAGATGTGATATCCAAATCCTTCCCCTTCCAAACCTGAGACCCTCCCTATAACATGAAATGTGATATCCAACTCCTTCCCATTCCAACCTGAGACCCTTCCTATAGCATGAGATGGGATATCCAACTTCTTCCAAATCCAATACTGATACCCTTCCGATAGCATGAGATGTGATGTCCCAATGCTTCTACCAAACCTGAGACCCATACTATGGCATGAGATGTGATATCAAACTCCTTCCCGTTCCAATCCTGAGACCCTTCCTATAGCTTGAGGTGTGATATCCAACTCCTTCCCATTCCAATTCTGAGACCCTCTTATACCATGAGACTTGATATCTCAATGCTTCTAATACCAAACCTGAGACCCGCCCTATAACATGAGATGTGATATCCAAATCCTTCCCCTTCCAAACCTTAGACCCTTCCTTTATCATGAGATGTGGTATCCAACTCCTTCCCATTCCAATCCTGAGACCCTTCCGATATCATGAGATTTGTTATCTCAATGCTTCTAATATCAAACTTGAGACCCTCCCTATAGCATGAGATGTGACATCCAAGTCCTTCCCATTCCAATCCTGAGACCCTTCCTATAGCATGAGATGTGATATCTCTATGCTTCTAATACCAAACCTGAGACCCTTCCTATAACATGAGATGGGATATCCAACTCCTTCCCATTCCAATCCTGAGACCCTTCCGATAGCAGAGATGTGATATCTCAATGCTTATACCAAACCTGAGACCCTTCCTATGGCCTGAGATGTCATATACAACTCCTTCCCATTCCAATCCTGAGACCCTTCCTTTAGCATGAGATGTGATATCTCAATGCTTATACCAAATCTGAGACCCTTCCTATAGCATGAGATGTGATATCCAAATCCTTCCCATTCCAATCCTGAGACCCTTCCTATAGCATAAGATGTGATATCTCAATGCTTATACCAAACCTGAGAGCCTACCTATAGCATGAGATGTGATATCCAAGTCCATCCCATTCCAATCCTTAGACCCTTCCTACAGCATGCGATGTGATATCTCAATGCTTCTAATACCAAACCTGAGATCCTTCCTCTAACATGAAATGTGATATCCAACTCCTTCCCTTTCCAAACCTAAGAGCCTATCTATAGCATGATATGTGATATCCAAGTCCTTCCCATTCCAACCCTTAGACCCTTCCTACAGCATGCAATATGATATCTCAATGATTCTAATAACAAACCTGAGACCCGTCCTATAACATGAGATGGGATATCCAACTCCTTCCCATTCCAATCCTGAGACACTTCCGATAGCAGAGATGTGATATCTCAATGCTTATACCAAACCTGAGACCCTTCCTATAACATGAGATGTGATATCCAAATCCTTCCCGTTCCAAACCTGAGACCCTTCCTTTAGCATGAGATGTGATATCCAGCTCCTTCCCATTCCAATCCTGAGACACTTCCGATAGCATGAGATGTGATATCTCAATGCTTCTAATATCAAAACTGAGACCCTCCCTATAGCATGATATGTGATATCTAAGTCCTTCCCATTCCAATCCTGAGACCCTCCCTATAGCATGATATGTGATATCTAAGTCCTTCCCATTCCAATCCTGAGACCCTTCCTATAGCATGAGATATGATATCTCAATACTTCTAATACCAAACGTGAGATCCTTCCGATAACATGAGATGTGATATCCAAATCCTTCCCCTTCCAAACCTGAGACCCTCCCTTTAGCATGAGATGTGATATCCAACTCCTTCCCATTCCAATCCTGAGACCCTTCTGATAGCATGAGATGTGATATCTCAATGCTTCTAATACCAAACCTGAGATCCTTCCGATAGCATGAGATGTGATATCTCAATGCTTCTAATACCAAACCTGAGATCCTTCCTATAACATGAGATGTGATATCCAAATCCTTCCCCTTCCAAACCTGAGACCCTCCCTTTAGCATGAGATGTGATATCCAACTCCTTCCCATTCCATTCCTGAGACCCTTCTGATAGCATGAGATGTGATATCTCAATGCCTCTAATACCAAACCTGAGATCCTACCTCTAACATGAAATGTGATATCCAACTCTTTCCCCTTCCAAACCTGAGAGCCTTCCTATAGCATGAGATGTGATATCCAAGTCCTTCCCATTCCAATCCTGAGACCCTTCCTATAGCTTGAGATGTGATATCCAACTCCTTCCCATTCTAATTCTGAGACCCTTCCTATACTCTGAGACTTGATATCTCAATGCTTCTAATACCAAACCTGAGACCCGTAATATAACATGAGATGTGATATCCAAATCCTTCCCCTTCCAAACCTTAGACCCTTCCTTTATCATGAGATGTGATATCCAACTCCTTCCCATTCCAATCCTGAGACCCTTCTGATATCATGAGATGTGATATCTCAAAGCTTCTAATATCAAACTTGAGACCCTCCCTATAGCATGAGATGTGATATCCAAGTCCTTCCCATTCCAATCCTGAGACCCTTCCTATAGCATGAGATGTGATATCTCAATGCTTCTAATACCAAACCTGAGACCCTTCCTATAACATGAGATGGGAATATCCAACTCCTTCCCATTCCAATCCTGAGACCCTTCCGATAGCAGAGATGTGATATCTCAATGCTTATACCAAACCTGAGACCGTTCCTATGGCATGAGATGTGATATCCAACTCCTTGCCATTCAAATCCTGAGACCCTTCCTATAGCATGAGAAGGGATATCCAACTCCTTCCCAATCCAATCCTGAGACCCTTCCGATAGCAGAGACGTGATATCTCAATGCTTCTACCAAACCTGAGACCCTTCCTTTAGCATGAGATGTGATATCCAAATCCTTCACATTCCAATCCTGAGACCCTTCCTATAGCATGAGATGTGATATCTCAATGCTTCTAATACCAAACCTGAGATCCTTCCTATAACATGAGATGTGATATCCAATTCCTTCCCATTCCAAACCTGAGACCCTTCCTATTGGATGAGATGTGATATCCAACTCCTTCCCATTCCAACCCTGAGACCCTTCCTATAGCATGAGATGTGATGTCGCAATGCTTCTAATACCAAACCTGAGATCCTTCCTATAACATGAGATGTGATATCCAACTCCTTCCATTCCAATCCTGAGACCCGTCCTATAGCATGAGATGTGATATCTCAATGCTTATACCAAACCTGAGACCCTTCCTATAGCATGAGATGTGATATCTCAATGCTTCTAATACCAAACCTGAGATCCTTCCTCTAACATGAAATGTGATATCCAACTCCTTCCCTTTCCAAACCTAAGAGCCTATCTATAGCATGAGATGTGATATCCAAGTCCTTCCCGTTCCAATCCTTAGACCCTTCCTACAGCATGCAATATGATATCTCAATGATTCTAATAACAAACCTGAGACCTGTCCTATAGCATGAGATATGATATCCAAGTCCTTCCCATGCCAATCCTGAGACCCTTCCTATAACATGAAATGTGATATCCAACTCCTTCCCATTCCAACCTGAGACCCTTCCTATAGCATGAGATGGGATATCCAACTTCTTCCAAATCCAATACTGATACTCTTCCGATAGCATGAGATGTGATATCCCAATGCTTCTACCAAACCTGAGACCCATACTATGGCATGAGATGTGATATCAAACTCCTTCCCATTCCAATCCTGAGACCCTTCCTATAGCTTGAGGTGTGATATCCAACTCCTTCCCATTCCAATTCTGAGACCTTTCTTATACCATGAGACTTGATATCTCAATGCTTCTAATACCAAACCTGAGACCCGTCCTATAACATGAGATGTGATATCCAAATCCTTCCCCTTCCAAACCTTAGACCCTTCCTTTATCATGAGATGTGGTATCCAACTCCTTCCCATTCCAATCCTGAGACCCTTCCGATATCATGAGATTTGTTATCTCAATGCTTCTAATATCAAACTTGAGACCCTCCCTATAGTATGAGATGTGACATCCAAGTCCTTCCCATTCCAATCCTGAGACCCTTCCTATAGCATGAGATGTGATATCTCGATGCTTCTAATACCAAACCTGAGACCCTTCCTATAACATGAGATGGGATATCCAACTCCTTCCCATTCCAATCCTGAGACCCTTCCGATAGCAGAGATGTGATATCTCAATGCTTATACCAAACCTGAGACCCTTCCTGTGGCCTGAGATGTCATATACAACTCCTTCCCATTCCAATCCTGAGACCCTTCCTTTAGCATGAGATGTGATATCTCAATGCTTATACCAAATCTGAGACCCTTCCTATAGCATGAGATGTGATATCCAAATCCTTCCCATTCCAATCCTGAGACCCTTCCTATAGCATGAGATGTGATATCTCAATGCTTATACCAAACCTGAGAGCCTACCTTTAGCATGAGATGTGATATCCAAGTCCATCCCATTCCAATCCTTAGACCCTTCCTACAGCATGCAATGTGATATCTCAATGATTCTAATACCAAACCAGAGACTCTTACTATAACATGAGATGGGATATCCAACTCCTTCCCATTCCAATCCTGAGCCGCTTCCGATAGCAGAGATGTGATATCTCAATGCTTATACCAAACCTGAGACCCTTCCTATAACATGAGATGTGATATCCAACTCGTTCCCGTTCCAAACCTGAGACACTAACTATAGCATATGTGATATCCAACTCCTTCCCATTCCAAACATGAGACCCTTCCTATAGCAAGAAAGTAATATCCAACTCCTACCCATTCCAATCCTGAGACCCTTCCTATAGCAAGAGATGTGATATCCAAATCCTTCCCATTCCAATCCTGAGACCCTTCCTATAACATGAGATGTGATATCCAACTCCTTCCCATTCCAACCTGAGACACTTCCCATAGCATGAGAAGGGATATCCAACTCCTTCCCAATCCAATCCTGAGACCCTTCCGATAGCAGAGATGTGATATCTCAATGCTTATACCAAACCTGAGACCTTTCCTATGGCATGAGATGTGATATCCAACTCCTTGCCATTCAAATCCTGAGACCCTTCCTATAGCATGAGAAGGGATATCCAACTCCTTCCCAATCCAATCCTGAGACCCTTCCGATAGCAGAGACGTGATATCTCAATGCTTCTACCAAACTTGAGACCCTTCCTTTAGCATGAGATGTGATATCCAAATCCTTCACATTCCAATCCTGAGACCCTTCCTATAGCATGAGATGTGATATCTCAATGCTTCTAATACCAAACCTGAGATCCTTCCTATAACATGAGATGTGATATCCAATTCCTTCCCATTCCAAACCTGAGACCCTTCCTATTGGATGAGATGTGATATCCAACTCCTTCCCATTCCAACCCTGAGACCCTTCCTATAGCATGAGATGTGATGTCTCAATGCTTCTAATACCAAACCTGAGATCCTTCCTATAACATGAGATGTGATATCCAACTCCTTCCATTCCAATCCTGAGACCCGTCCTATAGCATGAGATGTGATATCTCAATGCTTATACCAAACCTGAGACCCTTCCTATAGCATGAGATGTGATATCCAACTACTTCCCATTCCAATCCTGAGACCCTTCCTATAGCATGAGATGTGATATCTCAATGCTTCTAATACCAAACCTGAGATCCTTCCTCTAACATGAAATGTGATATCCAACTCCTTCCCTTTCCAAACCTAAGAGCCTATCTATAGCATGAGATGTGATATCCAAGTCCTTCCCATTCCAACCCTTAGACCCTTCCTACAGTATGCAATATGATATCTCAATGATTCTAATAACAAACCTGAGACCCGTCCTATAGCATGAGATGGGATATCCAACTCCTTCCCATTCCAATCCTGAGACACTTCCAATAGCAGAGATGTGATATCTCAATGCTTATACCAAACCTGAGAGCCTACCTATAGCATGAGATGTGATATCCAAGTCCATCCCATTCCAATCCTTAGACCCTTCCTACAGCATGTGATGTGATATCTCAATGATTCTAATACCAAACCAGAGACTCTTACTATAACATGAGATGGGATATCCAACTCCTTCCCATTCCAATCCTGAGCCGCTTCCGATAGCAGAGATGTGATATCTCAATGCTTATACCAAACCTGAGACCCTTCCTATAACATGAGATGTGATATCCAACTGCTTCCCGTTCCAAACCTGAGACACTAACTATAGCATATGTGATAACCAACTCCTTCCCATTCCAAACATGAGACCCTTCCTATAGCAAGAAAGTAATATCCAACTCCTACCCATTCCAATCCTGAGACCCTTCCTATAGCAAGAGATGTGATATCCAAATCCTTCCCATTCCAATCCTGAGACCCTTCCTATAACATGAGATGTGATATCCAACTCCTTCCGATTCCAACCTGAGACACTTCCTATAGCATGAGAAGGGATATCCAACTCCTTCCCAATCCAATCCTGAGACCCTTCCGATAGCAGAGATGTGATATCTCAATGCTTATACCAAACCTGAGACCTTTCCTATGGCATGAGATGTGATATCCAACTCCTTGCCATTCAAATCCTGAGACCCTTCCTATAGCATGAGAAGGGATATCCAACTCCTTCCCAATCCAATCCTGAGACCCTTCCGATAGCAGAGACGTGATATCTCAATGCTTCTACCAAACCTGAGACCCTTCCTTTAGCATGAGATGTGATATCCAAATCCTTCACATTCCAATCCTGAGACCCTTCCTATAGCATGAGATGTGATATCTCAATGCTTCTAATACCAAACCTGAGATCCTTCCTATAACATGAGATGTGATATCCAATTCCTTCCCATTCCAAACCTGAGACCCTTCCTATTGGATGAGATGTGATATCCAACTCCTTCCCATTCCGACCCTGAGACCCTTCCTATAGCATGAGATGTGATGTCTCAATGCTTCTAATATCAAACCTGAGATCCTTCCTATAACATGAGATGTGATATCCAACTCCTTCCATTCCAATCCTGAGACCCGTCCTATAGCATGAGATGTGATATCTCAATGCTTATACCAAACCTGAGACCCTTCCTATAGCATGAGATGTGATATCCAACTACTTCCCATTCCAATCCTGAGACCCTTCCTATAGCATGAGATGTGATATCTCAATGCTTCTAATACCAAACCTGAGATCCTTCCTCTAACATGAAATGTGATATCCAACTCCTTCCCTTTCCAAACCTAAGAGCCTATCTATAGCATGAGATGTGATATCCAAGACCTTCCCATTCCAACCCTTAGACCCTTCCTACAGCATGCAATATGATATCTCAATGATTCTAATAACAAACCTGAGACCCGTCCTATAACATGAGATGGGATATCCAACTCCTTGCCATTCCAATCCTGAGACACTTCCGATAGCAGAGATGTGATATCTCAATGCTTATACCAAACCTGAGACCCCTCCTATAACATGAGATGTGATATCCAAATCCTTCCCGTTCCAAACCTGAGACCCTTCCTTTAGCATGAGATGTGATATCCAGCTCCTTCCCATTCCAATCCTGAGACACTTCCGATAGCATGAGATGTGATATCTCAATGCTTCTAATATCAAAACTGAGACCCTCCCTATAGCATGATATGTGATATCTAAGTCCTTCCCATTCCAATCCTGAGACACTCCCTATAGCATGAGATGTGATATCCAACTCTTTCCCATTCCAATCCTGAGACCCTTCCTATAGCATGAGATATGATATCTCAATACTTTTAATACCAAACCTGAGATCCTTCCGATGGCATGAGATGTGATATCTCAATGCTTCTAATACCAAACCTGAGATCCTTCCTATAACATGAGATGTGATATCCAAATCCTTCCCCTTCCAAACCTGAGACCCTCCCTTTAGCATGAGATGTGATATCCAACTCCTTCCCATTCCATTCCTGAGACCCTTCTGATAGCATGAGATGTGATATCTCAATGCCTCTAATACCAAACCTGAGATCCTACCTCTAACATGAAATGTGATATCCAACTCTTTCCCCTTCCAAACCTGAGAGCCTTCCTATAGCATGAGATGTGATATCCAAGTCCTTCCCATTCCAATCCTGAGACCCTTCCTATAGCTTGAGATGTGATATCCAACTCCTTCCCATTCCAATTCTGAGACCCTTCCTATACTCTGAGACTTGATATCTCAATGCTTCTAATACCAAACCTGAGACCCGTAATATAACATGAGATGTGATATCCAAATCCTTCCCCTTCCAAACCTTAGACCCTTCCTTTATCATGAGATGTGATATCCAACTCCTTCCCATTCCAATCCTGAGAAACTTCCGATATCATGAGATGTGATATCTCAAAGCTTCTAATATGAAACTTGAGACCCTCCCTATAGCATGAGATGTGATATCCAAGTCCTTCCCATTCCAATCCTGAGACCCTTCCTATAGCATGAGATGTGATATCTCAATGCTTCTAATACCAAACCTGAGACCCTTCCTATAACATGAGATGGGAATATCCAACTCCTTCCCATTCCAATCCTGAGACCCTTCCAATAGCAGAGATGTGATATCTCAATGCTTATACCAAACCTGAGACCCTTCCTATGGCATGAGATGTGATATCCAACTCCTTGCCATTCAAATCCTGAGACCCTTCCTATAGCATGAGAAGGGATATCCAACTCCTTCCCAATCCAATCCTGAGACCCTTCCGATAGCAGAGACGTGATATCTCAATGCTTCTACCAAACCTGAGACCCTTCCTTTAGCATGAGATGTGATATCCAAATCCTTCACATTCCAATCCTGAGACCCTTCCTATAGCATGAGATGTGATATCTCAATGCTTCTAATACCAAACCTGAGATCCTTCCTATAACATGAGATGTGATATCCAATTCCTTCCCATTCCAAACCTGAGACCCTTCCTATTGGATGAGATGTGATATCCAACTCCTTCCCATTCCAACCCTGAGACCCTTCCTATAGCATGAGATGTGATGTCTCAATGCTTCTAATACCAAACCTGAGATCCTTCCTATAACATGAGATGTGATATCCAACTCCTTCCATTCCAATCCTGAGACCCGTCCTATAGCATGAGATGTGATATCTCAATGCTTATACCAAACCTGAGACCCTTCCTATAGCATGAGATGTGATATCCAACTACTTCCCATTCCAATCCTGAGACCCTTCCTTTAGCATGAGATGTGATATCTCAATGCTTCTAATACCAAACCTGAGATCCTTCCTCTAACATGAAATGTGATATCCAAGTCCTTCCCATTCCAATCCTGAGACCCTTCCTATAACATGATATGTGATATCCAACTCCTTCCCATTCCAACCTGAGACCCTTCCTATAGCATGAGATGGGATATCCAACTTCTTCCAAATCCAATACTGATACCCTTCCGATAGCATGAGATGTGATATCCCAATGCTTCTACCAAACCTGAGACCCATACTATGGCATGAGATGTGATATCAAACTCCTTCCCATTCCAATCCTGAGACCCTTCCTATAGCTTGAGGTGTGATATCCAACTCCTTCCCATTCCAATTCTGAGACCCTTCTTATACCATGAGACTTGATATCTCAATGCTTCTAATACCAAACCTGAGACCCGTCCTATAACATGAGATGTGATATCCAAATCCTTCCCCTTCCAAACCTTAGACCCTTCCTTTATCATGAGATGTGATATCCAACTCCTTCCCATTCCAATCCTGAGACCCTTCCGATATCATGAGATTTGTTATCTCAATGCTTCTAATATCAAACTTGAGACCCTCCCTATAGCATGAGATGTGACATCCAAGTCCTTCCCATTCCAATCCTGAGACCCTTCCTATAGCATGAGAGGTGATATCTCTATGCTTCTAATACCAAACCTGAGACCCTTCCTATAACATGAGATGGGATATCCAACTCCTTCCCATTACAATCCTGAGACCCTTCCGATAGCAGAGATGTGATATCTCAATGCTTATACCAAACCTGAGAACCTTCCTATGGCCTGAGATGTCATATACAACTCCTTCCCATTCCAATCCTGAGACCCTTCCTTTAGCATGAGATGTGATATCTCAATGCTTATACCAAATCTGAGACCCTTCCTATAGCATGAGATGTGATATCCAATTCCTTCCCATTCCAATCCTGAGACCCTTCCTATAGCATGAGATGTGATATCTCAATGCTTATACCAAACCTGAGAGCCTACCTATAGCATGAGATGTGATATCCAAGTCCATCCCATTCCAATCCTTAGACCCTTCCTACAGCATGCGATGTGATATCTCAATGATTCTAATACCAAACCAGAGACTCTTCCTATAACATGAGATGGGATATCCAACTCCTTCCCATTCCAATCCTGAGCCGCTTCCGATAGCAGAGATGTGATATCTCAATGCTTATACCAAACCTGAGACCCTTCCTATAACATGAGATGTGATATCCAACTCCTTCCCGTTCCAAACCTGAGACACTAACTATAGCATATGTGATATCCAACTCCTTCCCATTCCAAACATGAGACCCTTCCTATAGCAAGAAAGTAATATCCAACTCCTACCCATTCCAATCCTGAGACCCTTCCTATAGCAAGAGATGTGATATCCAAATCCTTCCCATTCCAATCCTGAGACCCTTCCTATAACATGAGATGTGATATCCAACTCCTTGCCATTCCAACCTGAGACACTTCCTATAGCATGAGAAGGGATATCCAACTCCTTCCTAATCCAATCCTGAGACCCTTCCGATAGCAGAGATGTGATATCTCAATGCTTATACCAAACCTGAGACCCTTCCTATGGCATGAGATGTGATATCCAACTCCTTGCCATTCAAATCCTGAGACTCTTCCTATAGCATGAGATGTGATATCTCTATGCTTCTAATACCAAACCTGAGACCCTTCCTATAACATGAGATGGGATATCCAACTCCTTCCCATTCCAATCCTGAGACCCTTCCGATAGCAGAGATGTGATATCTCAATGCTTATACCAAACCTGAGAACCTTCCTATGGCCTGAGATGTCATATACAACTCCTTCCCATTCCAATCCTGAGACCCTTCCTTTAGCATGAGATGTGATATCTCAATGCTTATACCAAATCTGAGACCCTTCCTATAGCATGAGATGTGATATCCAATTCCTTCCCATTCCAATCCTGAGACCCTTCCTATAGCATGAGATGTGATATCTCAATGCTTATACCAAACCTGAGAGCCTACCTATAGCATGAGATGTGATATCCAAGTCCATCCCATTCCAATCCTTAGACCCTTCCTACAGCATGCGATGTGATATCTCAATGATTCTAATACCAAACCAGAGACTCTTCCTATAACATGAGATGGGATATCCAACTCCTTCCCATTCCAATCCTGAGCCGCTTCCGATAGCAGAGATGTGATATCTCAATGCTTATACCAAACCTGAGACCCTTCCTATAACATGCGATGTGATATCCAACTCCTTCCCGTTCCAAACCTGAGACACTAACTATAGCGTATGTGATATCCAACTCCTTCCCATTCCAAACATGAGACCCTTCCTATAGCAAGAAAGTAATATCCAACTCCTACCCATTCCAATCCTGAGACCCTTCCTATAGCAAGAGATGTGATATCCAAATCCTTCCCATTCCAATCCTGAGACCCTTCCTATAACATGAGATGTGATATCCAACTCCTTCCCATTCCAACCTGAGACACTTCCTATAGCATGAGAAGGGATATCCAACTCCTTCCCAATCCAATCCTGAGACCCTTCCGATAGCAGAGATGTGATATCTCATTGCTTATACCAAACCTGAGACCCTTCCTATGGCCTGAGATGTGATATCCAACTCCTTCCCAATCCAATCCTGAGACCCTTCCGATAGCAGAGACGTGATATCTCAATGCTTCTACCAAACCTGAGACCCTTCCTTTAGCATGAGATGTGATATCCAAATCCTTCACATTCCAATCCTGAGACCCTTCCTATAGCATGAGATGTGATATCTCAATGCTTCTAATACCAAACCTGAGATCCTTCCTATAACATGAGATGTGATATCCAATTCCTTCCCATTCCAAACCTGAGACCCTTCCTATAGCATGAGATGTGATATCTCAATGCTTATACCAAACCTGAGACCCTTCCTATAGCATGAGATCCACATGATGCCTCGCCCCCCTATTCCAATTGTTTGGTAAACTAGGGTGCTTTTTTCTCCCCTCGCAGGATTCTCAAACTTAGGTGGCCCTGACCTATTACGCACTACTGTTTTGCTCTGCATTGTGTTAAACTAGGGTGCTTTTCTCCCCTCGCAGGATTCTCAAACTTAGGTGGCCCTGACCTATTACGCATTACTGTTTGCTCTGCATTGTGTTAAACTAGGGTGCTTTTCTCCCCTCGCAGGATTCTCATACTTAGGTGGCCCTGACCTACTACGCATTACTGTTTGATCTGCATTGTGTTAAACTAGGGTGCTTTTCTCCCCTCGCAGGATTCTCATACTTAGGTGGCCCTGACCTACTACGCATTACTGTTTGTTCTGCATTGTGTTAAACTAGGGTGCTTTTCTCCCCTCGCAGGATTCTCAAACTTAGGTGGCCCTGACCTATTACGCATTACTGTTTGCTCTGCATTGGGTTAAACTAGGGTGCTTTTCTCCCTTCGCAGGATTCTCATACTTAGGTGGCCCTGACCTACTACGCATTACTGTTTGATCTGCATTGTGTTAAACTAGGGTGCTTTTCTCCCCTCGCAGGATTCTCAAACTTAGGTGGCCCTGACCTATTACGCATTACTGTTTGCTCTGCATTGTGGTAAACTAGTGCCCTCCACTCACTTCCTGTCTGCATACTCGTGTCGTCCGCCTCCCCTCCTACTCCATGGTGCTCTCTATCTCGCCTATCTACTCTAACTGCTTCTCCATTGACTATCCTGCTCTCCTCACTAAATCCGGTAGGAAAAAGTTTAAAAAGGACATCCTGGTCTCCAACCCAGGCCTCCCTATCGCTGACACCTACACGAGCGCCTGCTCCAAGGAAACTCTCACTGACATTCTCTTCTTCGTGCCTTCACCTGACCTATGGACCCTTCACATGGTCGCTGTGCTCTCTCCTTTCTCCACCTCTCCCATTAATGGTGGCACCCGTTGGGATGTCCTCTTGGCCCCTTTCCACTCCTCTAAAGCCATCATTAATGTCTATGCTAACGGGACCGTCTTGGTCCAAGGCCCTCAGGCCAACCTTCACCTCTTTGATAGACGCTTCCCATGCCTCATCAACTTCCTCTCCGCTCCCGCTGTCCCCCCTCCTCTGTCCTCGGCTACCTTGCCTCTCCCCTCCCTCCCTGCCCCTTCTCTTGCTCCCTCTTCAACTCGTTCTCTAACACCTCTGCAGGGCGTACCTCTGATCTGTACCCCTCCCCGGAAGTTTTTCAAGGGTGGCAACCTTCTCCACATTGCCACTCTAAACTCTCGCTCTGCCATCAAGCACTCCTCTGATATCTGTCGCCTTCTTGAGGAACTGGACCTCGACGTCCTCGGTCTCACTGAGACTTGGTTCACTGCCAGCTCTGCCACCAGCTTCGACACACTCCTACCTGACGGCTACAAGATCCTCTCCGTGCCCAGGCCCAACCGTTCAGGGGGTTGTGTTGCCCTTATCTTCCCTGAGTGGATTCCTGCCACTGTCACTCCTACGCAGACCTACTCCTCTTTTGAATGTCTTGTCTGCCGACTTTCTCTCTCTCCTAGCCATTCCCTTACCGTGGCTACTATCTATCGGCCACCTGGTCAAATTTCCTCCTTCCTCTCTGAGTGGGCTGACCTCTCCTCCTCACTCCTGTCCTCAACCACCCAACTCCTCTTTCTCGGTGACTTCAACATCCACCTCGATGCCTCCTGTCCCCCCACTGGTCTCTTCCGCGAACTCTGCAACTCTCTCTCACTCTCTATTCTCCCGTCTGGTCCTACTCACTCTGCAGGGCACACTCTTGATGCTCTGATCTCTTCTGACCTTCCCCTCTCCCTCCCTCTCTCCACTCCTCTCTCCTGGAGCGATCACTTTCTCCTATCCTCCCACCTCTCCCTCCCTACCCCACAGGCAAAGCCACCCTCTTCACTGCCACCCACCTTCTCGGTCATCCGACCCATGAAGCGCGTGTCAGTTGAGGCTTTCGCTGCTACCTTCTCGCCCCCTTCTCCCCCCTCGGCTGACTCCCACCCTGACACAGCCCTCTCCATGCTCTATTCCTCTATATCTGATACTCTCGATATCCTTGCTCCCGTCATGAGAATCCGCCTGAAGCCCAAAGCCAAATGTAACTCCTGGTATGACTCGGATCTCGTCACCCTAAAACGCAAGTGCAGGGTGGCAGAGAGGAAATGGCGTGCTTCATGTACATCCTCTGACAAACTGGCCTGCCGCCTGCTCCAAAGGCAATACCGGCTCTCCGTTCTCACCAAGAAGAGAGCACTTATCCAAGCCCGCATCTCTGAGGCATCTAACAACTCGGCCGAACTCTTTAAAATCTGCAAGGAGCTGGCCAACCCTGCTGCAGTCTCTACCTCTCCTGTCCCCTCCCAGGCCCTCTGCACTGCACTGGCCTCGCACTTCATCTCAAAAACTCAGGACATCCTGTCCTCGCTCTCCTCCTCTCTCCTCCCTCCCTCTCTTCCCGGCTCTTCCTCTTGCTCTCTTGCAGCCGCCCCTCCGCCCTCCTTCTCTGCTTTTCCACCTTTTTCTGCTGATGAGGTTTCCAGACAAGTCCGATCCATGAAAGCCTCGTCTAAACAGGTTCACCCCTGTTCCTCCAAAACCATCAAGGACCACATCGACTCCCTGGCTCCTGCCCTGGCTGACTTTTGCAACCACTCATTCGCCTCTGGAGTCTTCCCATCCCCCCTCAAGCACTCCCTTGTGCACCCCCTCCTCAAGAAACCCTCTTCCGACCCCTCCTGCCCGGCCAACTATCGCCCAATCTCCATTACTCCCTTCCTGGGCAAGCTCCTGGAGAAACTGGCCATCTCCCAGCTTAACCTCCATGCTGAATATGTTGGTAATCTTCATGACCATCAATCCGGCTTCAGAGCGGCCAGAAGCACGGAAACTGCTCTCCTGAACATCCGTGAGGACCTGCTCCTGAACCTCGATTCCAACACTCCATGTGTTCTCATTCTGCTCGATCTCTCCTCTGCCTTTGACACTGTCAACCATGCCATCCTGCTCAACCGTCTCCGTGATAACCTGGGTATCACTGGTCAGGCTCTGGCATGGCTGACCTCTTTCCTTTCCGGTCGACCCTCCCAGGTCCAAATGGGCTCCTTCCTCTCTGACATCTTTTTCTCCACCTGTGGTGTCCCCCAGGGATCCAACCTCTCTCCCTGGCTTTTCAACCAGTATCTGGCACTCCTTGCCCACCGCATCGCCGCTCTCTGCCCCCACTTCCAGTGCTATGCGGACGATACCCAGCTCATTTTCAGGCTACCCTCGGCCTCCTCCTCTCCTTCCCTCATCTCCGACTGTCTGTCTGCTATCCAGGAATGGTGTGCCGCCAATGACCTCTGCCTTAACGCCAGTAAGACTGAGATTCTACTCATCGGCACACCCACTCCCTCCTTCCCTGCAGCTCTCTGGCCGGCCTCCCTTGGCCCCCTTCCTGCCCCTACCTGCAAGGCTAAAAACCTCGGGGTCATCTTCGACTCCACACTCTCCTTCTCTCCTCATATATCTGACGTCTCTAAGAAGTCACACTACCAGCTGCACCTCCTCAGAGGTATTCTTCCCTTCCTCTCCTTCCCCCAGAAGCTCACTGTCTCCCGAGCCCTGGTTCTCTCAAGGCTGGACTACTGTAACAGCCTCTATCTTAATCTGCCTGCCTCCACTCTCCGCCCTCTGCAACTTATCCAGAACAGAACTGCGAGACTTGTCCTTGGCCTCAAGCCCAGGGACCGTATCTCTCCAGGACTGAAATCTCTTCACTGGCTCCCAGTGGCTGCGAGGATTAAGTTCAAAACCCTCTGCATTGTCCACAAGGCCTTCTGGGGCTTGGGGCCTAAATACCTTCAACTCTCTCTTCCTAAATATCTTCCTTCACGAGCCCTTCGCTCATCCGTCTCCAACTCCCTCATGGTCAGCCGCTTCTCGAAGCAACGAGCTGGGGGTAGATCTCTCTCCGCAGCAGGGTCCTCCCTCTGGAACAGCCTTCCTGCCTCCCTGAAACTCGAGGAGAACCATCTCCGGTTCCGGAAGCACCTCAAAACCTTCCTCTTCGCTTCTGCCTTCTCTCTCCCTCTCCCCTGCTAAACCTGCTTAACTCCCCACTGAATTCTGCACTAAACCTGCATCTGGGCCACTCTCAGTGACCTCGGTCCAGGGCCCAGCCACTCTCCACTTGCACTGCCTCCCTGGCTCCCCCTGCACTGTGGGACTGTCACTGTATCCCTACAGCCCCCTTCCCAGCACTTGCTCTGCACTTACCTCGCACTTGCCACCAGCTGGCCCTTTTATTTATTATTTATTATTTTATTACGCTACTTACCTTGTACTGCACTTTCCCCCCCACCTCCTCCCCCTGCACTTTCTCCTTTTCCCCTTACCTCTGCACTTGCGCGATCTGAATGACACCTGGCCTAGTAGGATCGTTTGTCTGTCTTCCCCTTGTTTCCCTCCCTCCCTGCCTCGTCGCGCCTTGAAACACTTGTGTATAGGCGCGTTACAAATACCATATCATATCATATCATATCATATCCAACTGCTTCCCATTCCAATCCTGAGACCCTTCCTATAGCATGAGATGTGATATCTCAATGCTTCTAATACCAAACCTGAGATCCTTCCTCTAACATGAAATGTGATATCCAACTCCTTCCCTTTCCAAATCTAAGAGCCTTCCAACAGCATGCAATATGATATCTCAATGATTCTAATAACAAACCTGAGACCCGTCCTATAACATGAGATGGGATATCCAACTCCTTCCCATTCCAATCCTGAGACACTTCCGATAGCAGAGATGTGATATCTCAATGCTTATACCAAACCTGAGACCCTTCCTATAACATGAGATGTGATATCCAAATCCTTCCCGTTCCAAACCTGAGACCCTTCCTTTAGCATGAGATGTGATATCCAGCACCTTCCCATTCCAATCCTGAGACACTTCCGATAGCATGAGATGTGATATCTCAATGCTTCTAATATCAAAACTGAGACCCTCCCTATAGCATGATATGTGATATCTAAGTCCTTCCCATTCCAATCCTGAGACCCTCCCTATAGCATGAGATGTGATATCCAACTCCTTCCCATTCCAATCCTGAGACCCTTCCTATAGCATGAGATATGATATCTCAATACTTCTAATACCAAACGTGAGACTCTTCCGATAACATGAGATGTGATATCCAAATCCTTCCCCTTCCAAACCTGAGACCCTCCCTTTAGCATGAGATGTGATATCCAACTCCTTCCTATTCCAATCCTGAAACTCTTCTGATAGCATGAGATGTGATATCTCAATGCTTCTAATACCAAACCTGAGATCCTTCCGATAGCATGAGATGTGATATCTCAATGCTTCTAATACCAAACCTGAGATCCTTCCTATAACATGAGATGTGATATCCAAATCCTTCCCCTTCCAAACCTGAGACCCTCCCTTTAGCATGAGATGTGATATCCAACTCCTTCCCATTCCATTCCTGAGACCCTTCTGATAGCATGAGATGTGATATCTCAATGCCTCTAATACCAAACCTGAGATCCTACCTCTAACATGAAATGTGATATCCAACTCTTTCCCCTTCCAAACCTGAGAGCCTTCCTATAGCATGAGCTGTGATATCCAAGTCCTTCCCATTCCAATCCTGAGACCCTTCCTATAGCTTGAGATGTGATATCCAACTCCTTCCCATTCCAATTCTGAGACCCTTCCTATACTATGAGACTTGATATCTCAATACTTCTAATACCAAACGTGAGACCCGTAATTTAACATGAGATGTGATATCCAAATCCTTCCCCTTCCAAACCTTAGACCCTTCCTTTATCATGAGATGTGATATCCAACTCCTTCCCATTCCAATCCTGAGACCCTTCCGATATCATGATATGTGATAGCTCAAAGCTTCTAATATCAAACTTGAGACCCTCCCTATAGCATGAGATGTGATATCCAAGTCCTTCCCATTCCAATCCTGAGACCCTTCCTATAGCATGAGATGTGATATCTCAATGCTTCTAATACCAAACCTGAGACCCTTCCTATAACATGAGATGGGAATATCCAACTCCTTCCCATTCCAATCCTGAGACCCTTCCGATAGCAGAGATGTGATATCTCAATGCTTATACCAAACCTGAGATCCTTCCTATAACATGAGATGTGATATCCAACTCCTTCCCATTCCAATCCTGAGACACTTCCTATAGCATGGGATGTGATATCTCACTGCTTATACCAAACCTGAGACCCTTCCCATAGCATGAGATGTGATATCCAACTCCTTCCCATTCCAATCCTCAGACCCTTCCTATAGCATGAGATGTGATATCTCAATGCTTCTAATATCAAACTTGAGACCCTACCTATAGCATGAGATGTGATATCCAAGTCCTTCCCATTCCAATCCCGAGACACTTCCTATATCATGAGATGTGATACCCAACTCCTTCCCATTCCAATCCTGAGACCCTTCCTATAGCATGAGATATGATATCTCAATACTTCTAATACCAAACGTGAGATCCTTCCGATAACACGAGATGTGATATCCAAATCCTTCCCCTTCCAAACCTGAGACCCTCCCTTTAGCATGAGATGTGATATCCAACTCCTTCCCATTCCAATCCTGAGACCCTTCTGATAGCATGAGATGTGATATCTCAATGCTTCTAATACCAAACCTGAGATCCTTCCGATAGCATGAGATGTGATATCTCAATGCTTCTAATACCAAACCTGAGATCCTTCCTATAACATGAGATGTGATATCCAAATCCTTCCCCTTCCAAACCTGAGACCCTCCCTTTAGCATGAGATGTGATATCCAACTCCTTCCCATTCCATTCCTGAGACCCTTCTGATAGCATGAGATGTGATATCTCAATGCCTCTAATACCAAACCTGAGATCCTACCTCTAACATGAAATGTGATATCCAACTCTTTCCCCTTCCAAACCTGAGAGCCTTCCTATAGCATGAGATGTGATATCCAAGTCCTTCCCATTCCAATCCTGAGACCCTTCCTATAGCTTGAGATGTGATATCCAACTCCTTCCCATTCCAATTCTGAGACCCTTCCTATACTCTGAGACTTGATATCTCAATGCTTCTAATACCAAACCTGAGACCCGTAATATAACATGAGATGTGATATCCAAATCCTTCCCCTTCCAAACCTTAGACCCTTCCTTTATCATGAGATGTGATATCCAACTCCTTCCCATTCCAATCCTGAGACCCTTCCGATATCATGAGATGTGATATCTCAAAGCTTCTAATATCAAACTTGAGACCCTCCCTATAGCATGAGATGTGATATCCAAGTCCTTCCCATTCCAATCCTGAGACCCTTCCTATAGCATGAGATGTGATATCTCAATGCTTCTAATACCAAACCTGAGACCCTTCCTATAACATGAGATGGGAATATCCAACTCCTTCCCATTCCAATCCTGAGACCCTTCCGATAGCAGAGATGTGATATCTCAATGCTTATCCCAAACCTGAGACCCTTCGTATGGCATGAGATGTGATATCCAACTCCTTGCCATTCAAATCCTGAGACCCTTCCTATAGCATGAGAAGGGGTATCCAACTCCTTCCCAATCCAATCCTGAGACCCTTCCGATAGCAGAGACGTGATATCTCAATGCTTCTACCAAACCTGAGACCCTTCCTTTAGCATGAGATGTGATATCCAAATCCTTCACATTCCAATCCTGAGACCCTTCCTATAGCATGAGATGTGATATCTCAATGCTTCTAATACCAAACCTGAGATCCTTCCTATAACATGAGATGTGATATCCAATTCCTTCCCATTCCAAACCTGAGACCCTTCCTATTGGATGAGTTGTGATATCCAACTCCTTCCCATTCCAACCCTGAGACCCTTCCTATAGCATGAGATGTGATGTCTCAATGCTTCTAATACCAAACCTGAGATCCTTCCTATAACATGAGATGTGATATCCAACTCCTTCCATTCCAATCCTGAGACCCGTCCTATAGCATGAGATGTGATATCTCAATGCTTATACCAAACCTGAGACCCTTCCTATAGCATGAGATGTGATATCCAACTACTTCCCATTCCAATCCTGAGACCCTTCCTATAGCATGAGATGTGATATCTCAATGCTTCTAATACCAAACCTGAGATCCTTCCTCTAACATGAAATGTGATATCCAACTCCTTCCCTTTCCAAACCTAAGAGCCTATATATAGCATGAGATGTGATATCCAGGTCCTTCCCATTCCAATCCTTAGACCCTTCCTACAGCATGCAATATGATATCTCAATGATTCTAATAACAAACCTGAGACCCGTCCTATAGCATGAGATATGATATCCAAGTCCTTCCCATTCCAATCCTGCGACCCTTCCTATAACATGAAATGTGATATCCAACTCCTTCCCATTCCAACCTGAGACCCTTCCTATAGCATGAGATGGGATATCCAACTTCTTCCAAATCCAATACTGATACCCTTCCGATAGCATGAGATGTGATATCCCAATGCTTCTACCAAACCTGAGACCCATACTATGGCATGAGATGTGATATCAAACTCCTTCCCATTCCAATCCTGAGACCCTTCCTATAGCATGAGATGGGATATCCAACTTCTTCCAAATCCAATACTGATACCCTTCCGATAGCATGAGATGTGATATCCCAATGCTTCTACCAAACCTGAGACCCATACTATGGCATGAGATGTGATATCAAACTCCTTCCCATTCCAATCCTGAGACCCATCCTATAGCTTGAGGTGTGATATCCAACTCCTTCCCATTCCAATTCTGAGACCCTTCTTATACCATGAGACTTGATATCTCAATGCTTCTAATACCAAACCTGAGACCCGTCCTATAACATGAGATGTGATATCCAAATCCTTCCCCTTCCAAACCTTAGACCCTTCCTTTATCATGAGATGTGATATCCAACTCCTTCCCATTCCAATCCTGAGACCCTTCCGATATCATGAGATTTGTTATCTCAATGCTTCTAATATCAAACTTGAGACCCTCCCTATAGCATGAGATGTGACATCCAAGTCCTTCCCATTCCAATCCTGAGACCCTTCCTATAGCATGAGATGTGATATCTCTATGCTTCTAATACCAAACCTGAGACCCTTCCTATAACATGAGATGGGATATCCAACTCCTTCCCATTCCAATCCTGAGACCTTTCCGATAGCAGAGATGTGATATCTCAATGCTTATACCAAACCTGAGAACCTTCCTATGGCCTGAGATGTCATATACAACTCCTTCCCATTCCAATCCTGAGACCCTTCCTTTAGCATGAGATGTGATATCTCAATGCTTATACCAAATCTGAGACCCTTCCTATAGCATGAGATGTGATATCCAATTCCTTCCCATTCCAATCCTGAGACCCTTCCTATAGCATGAGATGTGATATCTCAATGCTTATACCAAACCTGAGAGCCTACCTATAGCATGAGATGTGATATCCAAGTCCATCCCATTCCAATCCTTAGACCCTTCCTACAGCATGCGATGTGATATCTCAATGATTCTAATACCAAACCAGAGACTGTTCCTATAACATTAGATGGGATATCCAACTCCTTCCCATTCCAATCCTGAGCCGCTTCTGATAGCAGAGATGTGATATCTCAATGCTTATACCAAACCTGAGACCCTTCCTATAACATGAAATGTGATATCCAACTCCTTCCCGTTCCAAACCTGAGACCCTTCCTTTAGCATGAGATGTGATATCCAGCTCCTTCCCATTCCAATCCTGAGACACTTCCGATAGCATGAGATGTGATATCTCAATGCTTCTAATATCAAAACTGAGACCCTCCCTATAGCATGATATGTGATATCTAAGTCCTTCCCATTCCAATCCTGAGACACTCCCTATAGCATGAGATGTGATATCCAACTCTTTCCCATTCCAATCCTGAGACCCTTCCTATAGCATGAGATATGATATCTCAATACTTCTAATACCAAACGTGAGATCCTTCCGATAACATTAGATGTGATATCCAAATCCTTCCCCTTCCAAACCTGAGACCCTCCCTTTAGCATGAGATGTGATATCCAACTCCTTCCCCTTCCAATCCTGAGACCCTTCTGATAGCATGAGATGTGATATCTCAATGCTTCTAATACCAAACCTGAGATCCTTCCGATAGCATGAGATGTGATATCTCAATGCTTCTAATACCAAACCTGAGATCCTTCCTATAACATGAGATGTGATATCCAAATCCTTCCCCTTCCAAACCTGAGACCCTCCCTTTAGCATGAGATGTTATATCCAACTCCTTCCCATTCCATTCCTGAGACCCTTCTGATAGCATGAGATGTGATATCTCAATGCCTCTAATACCAAACCTGAGATCCTACCTCTAACATGAAATGTGATATCCAACTCTTTCCCCTTCCAAACCTGAGAGCCTTCCTATAGCATGAGATGTGATATCCAAGTCCTTCCCATTCCAATCCTGAGACCCTTCCTATAGCTTGAGATGTGATATCCAACTCCTTCCCATTCCAATTCTGAGACCCTTCCTATACTCTGAGACTTGATATCTCAATGCTTCTAATACCAAATCTGAGACCCGTAATATAACATGAGATGTGATATCCAAATCCTTACCCTTCCAAACCTTAGACCCTTCCTTTATCATGAGATGTGATATCCAACTCCTTCCCATTCCAATCCTGAGACCCTTCCGATATCATGAGATGTGATATCTCAAAGCTTCTAATATGAAACTTGAGACCCTCCCTATAGCATGAGATGTGATATCCAAGTCCTTCCCATTCCAATCCTGAGACCCTTCCTATAGCATGAGATGTGATATCTCAATGCTTCTAATACCAAACCTGAGACCCTTCCTATAACATGAGATGGGAATATCCAACTCCTTCCCATTCCAATCCTGAGACCCTTCCGATAGCAGAGATGTGATATCTCAATGCTTATACCAAACCTGAGAACCTTCCTATGGCCTGAGATGTCATATACAACTCCTTCCCATTCCAATCCTGAGACCCTTCCTTTAGCATGAGATGTGATATCTCAATGCTTATACCAAATCTGAGACCCTTCCTATAGCATGAGATGTGATATCCAATTCCTTCCCATTCCAATCCTGAGACCCTTCCTATAGCATGAGATGTGATATCTCAATGCTTATACCAAACCTGAGAGCCTACCTATAGCATGAGATGTGATATCCAAGTCCATCCCATTCCAATCCTTAGACCCTTCCTACAGCATGCGATGTGATATCTCAATGATTCTAATACCAAACCTGAGACCCTTCCTATAACATGAGATGTGATATCCAACTCCTTCCCGTTCCAAACCTGAGACACTAACTATAGCATATGTGATATCCAACTCCTTCCCATTCCAAACATGAGACCCTTCCTATAGCAAGAAAGTAATATCCAACTCCTACCCATTCCAATCCTGAGACCCTTCCTATCGCAAGAGATGTGATATCCAAATCCTTCCCATTCCAATCCTGAGACCCTTCCTATAACATGAGATGTGATATCCAACTCCTTCCCATTCCAACCTGAGACACTTCCTATAGCATGAGAAGGGATATCCAACTCCTTCCCAATCCAATCCTGAGACCCTTCCGATAGCAGAGATGTGATATCTCAATGCTTATACCAAACCTGAGACCCTTCCGATGGCATGAGATGTGATATCCAACTCCTTCCCAATCCAATCCTGAGACCCTTCCGATAGTAGAGACGTGATATCTCAATGCTTCTACCAAACCTGAGACCCTTCCTTTAGCATGAGATGTGATATCCAAATCCTTCACATTCCAATCCTGAGACCCTTCCTATAGCATGAGATGTGATATCTCAATGCTTCTAATACCAAACCTGAGATCCTTCCTATAACATGAGATGTGATATCCAATTCCTTCCCATTCCAAACCTGAGACCCTTCCTATTGGATGAGATGTGATATCCAACTCCTTCCCATTCCAACCCTGAGACCCTTCCTATAGCATGAGATGTGATGTCTCAATGCTTCTAATACCAAACCTGAGATCCTTCCTATAACATGAGATGTGATATCCAACTCCTTCCATTCCAATCCTGAGACCCGTCCTATAGCATGAGATGTGATATCTCAATGCTTATACCAAACCTGAGACCCTTCCTATAGCATGAGATGTGATATCCAACTGCTTCCCATTCCAATCCTGAGATCCTTCCTCTAACATGAAATGTGATATCCAACTCCTTCCCTTTCCAAACCTAAGAGCCTATCTATAGCATGAGATGTGATATCCAAGTCCTTCCCATTCCAACCCTTAGACCCTTCCAACAGCATGCAATATGATATCTCAATGATTCTAATAACAAACCTGAGACCCGTCCTATAACATGAGATGGGATATCCAACTCCTTCCCATTCCAATCCTGAGACACTTCCGATAGCAGAGATGTGATATCTCAATGCTTATACCAAACCTGAGACCCTTCCTATAACATGAGATGTGATATCCAAATCCTTCCCGTTCCAAACCTGAGACCCTTCCTTTAGCATGAGATGTGATATCCAGCACCTTCCCATTCCAATCCTGAGACACTTCCGATAGCATGAGATGTGATATCTCAATGCTTCTAATATCAAAACTGAGACCCTCCCTATAGCATGATATGTGATATCTAAGTCCTTCCCATTCCAATCCTGAGACCCTCCCTATAGCATGAGATGTGATATCCAACTCCTTCCCACTCCAATCCTGAGACTCTTCCTATAGCATGAGATATGATATCTCAATACTTCTAATACCAAACGTGAGATCCTTCCGATAACATGAGATGTGATATCCAAATCCTTCCCCTTCCAAACCTGAGACCCTCCCTTTAGCATGAGATGTGATATCCAACTCCTTCCTATTCCAATCCTGAAACTCTTCTGATAGCATGAGATGTGATATCTCAATGCTTCTAATACCAAACCTGAGATCCTTCCGATAGCATGAGATGTGATATCTCAATGCTTCTAATACCAAACCTGAGATCCTTCCTATAACATGAGATGTGATATCCAAATCCTTCCCCTTCCAAACCTGAGACCCTCCCTTTAGCATGAGATGTGATATCCAACTCCTTCCCATTCCATTCCTGAGACCCTTCTGATAGCATGAGATGTGATATCTCAATGCCTCTAATACCAAACCTGAGATCCTACCTCTAACATGAAATGTGATATCCAACTCTTTCCCCTTCCAAACCTGAGAGCCTTCCTATAGCATGAGCTGTGATATCCAAGTCCTTCCCATTCCAATCCTGAGACCCTTCCTATAGCTTGAGATGTGATATCCAACTCCTTCCCATTCCAATTCTGAGACCCTTCCTATACTATGAGACTTGATATCTCAATACTTCTAATACCAAACGTGAGACCCGTAATATAACATGAGATGTGATATCCAAATCCTTCCCCTTCCAAACCTTAGACCCTTCCTTTATCATGAGATGTGATATCCAACTCCTTCCCATTCCAATCCTGAGACCCTTCCGATATCATGATATGTGATAGCTCAAAGCTTCTAATATCAAACTTGAGACCCTCCCTATAGCATGAGATGTGATATCCAAGTCCTTCCCATTCCAATCCTGAGACCCTTCCTATAGCATGAGATGTGATATCTCAATGCTTCTAATACCAAACCTGAGACCCTTCCTATAACATGAGATGGGAATATCCAACTCCTTCCCATTCCAATCCTGAGACCCTTCCGATAGCAGAGATGTGATATCTCAATGCTTATACCAAACCTGAGATCCTTCCTATAACATGAGATGTGATATCCAACTCCTTCCCATTCCAATCCTGAGACACTTCCTATAGCATGGGATGTGATATCTCACTGCTTATACCAAACCTGAGACCCTTCCCATAGCATGAGATGTGATATCCAACTCCTTCCCATTCCAATCCTCAGACCCTTCCTATAGCATGAGATGTGATATCTCAATGCTTCTAATATCAAACTTGAGACCCTACCTATAGCATGAGATGTGATATCCAAGTCCTTCCCATTCCAATCCCGAGACACTTCCTATATCATGAGATGTGATACCCAACTCCTTCCCATTCCAATCCTGAGACCCTTCCTATAGCATGAGATATGATATCTCAATACTTCTAATACCAAACGTGAGATCCTTCCGATAACACGAGATGTGATATCCAAATCCTTCCCCTTCCAAACCTGAGACCCTCCCTTTAGCATGAGATGTGATATCCAACTCCTTCCCATTCCAATCCTGAGACCCTTCTGATAGCATGAGATGTGATATCTCAATGCTTCTAATACCAAACCTGAGATCCTTCCGATAGCATGAGATGTGATATCTCAATGCTTCTAATACCAAACCTGAGATCCTTCCTATAACATGAGATGTGATATCCAAATCCTTCCCCTTCCAAACCTGAGACCCTCCCTTTAGCATGAGATGTGATATCCAACTCCTTCCCATTCCATTCCTGAGACCCTTCTGATAGCATGAGATGTGATATCTCAATGCCTCTAATACCAAACCTGAGATCCTACCTCTAACATGAAATGTGATATCCAACTCTTTCCCCTTCCAAACCTGAGAGCCTTCCTATAGCATGAGATGTGATATCCAAGTCCTTCCCATTCCAATCCTGAGACCCTTCCTATAGCTTGAGATGTGATATCCAACTCCTTCCCATTCCAATTCTGAGACCCTTCCTATACTCTGAGACTTGATATCTCAATGCTTCTAATACCAAACCTGAGACCCGTAATATAACATGAGATGTGATATCCAAATCCTTCCCCTTCCAAACCTTAGACCCTTCCTTTATCATGAGATGTGATATCCAACTCCTTCCCATTCCAATCCTGAGACCCTTCCGATATCATGAGATGTGATATCTCAAAGCTTCTAATATCAAACTTGAGACCCTCCCTATAGCATGAGATGTGATATCCAAGTCCTTCCCATTCCAATCCTGAGACCCTTCCTATAGCATGAGATGTGATATCTCAATGCTTCTAATACCAAACCTGAGACCCTTCCTATAACATGAGATGGGAATATCCAACTCCTTCCCATTCCAATCCTGAGACCCTTCCGATAGCAGAGATGTGATATCTCAATGCTTATCCCAAACCTGAGACCCTTCGTATGGCATGAGATGTGATATCCAACTCCTTGCCATTCAAATCCTGAGACCCTTCCTATAGCATGAGAAGGGGTATCCAACTCCTTCCCAATCCAATCCTGAGACCCTTCCGATAGCAGAGACGTGATATCTCAATGCTTCTACCAAACCTGAGACCCTTCCTTTAGCATGAGATGTGATATCCAAATCCTTCACATTCCAATCCTGAGACCCTTCCTATAGCATGAGATGTGATATCTCAATGCTTCTAATACCAAACCTGAGATCCTTCCTATAACATGAGATGTGATATCCAATTCCTTCCCATTCCAAACCTGAGACCCTTCCTATTGGATGAGTTGTGATATCCAACTCCTTCCCATTCCAACCCTGAGACCCTTCCTATAGCATGAGATGTGATGTCTCAATGCTTCTAATACCAAACCTGAGATCCTTCCTATAACATGAGATGTGATATCCAACTCCTTCCATTCCAATCCTGAGACCCGTCCTATAGCATGAGATGTGATATCTCAATGCTTATACCAAACCTGAGACCCTTCCTATAGCATGAGATGTGATATCCAACTACTTCCCATTCCAATCCTGAGACCCTTCCTATAGCATGAGATGTGATATCTCAATGCTTCTAATACCAAACCTGAGATCCTTCCTCTAACATGAAATGTGATATCCAACTCCTTCCCTTTCCAAACCTAAGAGCCTATATATAGCATGAGATGTGATATCCAGGTCCTTCCCATTCCAATCCTTAGACCCTTCCTACAGCATGCAATATGATATCTCAATGATTCTAATAACAAACCTGAGACCCGTCCTATAGCATGAGATATGATATCCAAGTCCTTCCCATTCCAATCCTGCGACCCTTCCTATAACATGAAATGTGATATCCAACTCCTTCCCATTCCAACCTGAGACCCTTCCTATAGCATGAGATGGGATATCCAACTTCTTCCAAATCCAATACTGATACCCTTCCGATAGCATGAGATGTGATATCCCAATGCTTCTACCAAACCTGAGACCCATACTATGGCATGAGATGTGATATCAAACTCCTTCCCATTCCAATCCTGAGACCCTTCCTATAGCATGAGATGGGATATCCAACTTCTTCCAAATCCAATACTGATACCCTTCCGATAGCATGAGATGTGATATCCCAATGCTTCTACCAAACCTGAGACCCATACTATGGCATGAGATGTGATATCAAACTCCTTCCCATTCCAATCCTGAGACCCATCCTATAGCTTGAGGTGTGATATCCAACTCCTTCCCATTCCAATTCTGAGACCCTTCTTATACCATGAGACTTGATATCTCAATGCTTCTAATACCAAACCTGAGACCCGTCCTATAACATGAGATGTGATATCCAAATCCTTCCCCTTCCAAACCTTAGACCCTTCCTTTATCATGAGATGTGATATCCAACTCCTTCCCATTCCAATCCTGAGACCCTTCCGATATCATGAGATTTGTTATCTCAATGCTTCTAATATCAAACTTGAGACCCTCCCTATAGCATGAGATGTGACATCCAAGTCCTTCCCATTCCAATCCTGAGACCCTTCCTATAGCATGAGATGTGATATCTCTATGCTTCTAATACCAAACCTGAGACCCTTCCTATAACATGAGATGGGATATCCAACTCCTTCCCATTCCAATCCTGAGACCTTTCCGATAGCAGAGATGTGATATCTCAATGCTTATACCAAACCTGAGAACCTTCCTATGGCCTGAGATGTCATATACAACTCCTTCCCATTCCAATCCTGAGACCCTTCCTTTAGCATGAGATGTGATATCTCAATGCTTATACCAAATCTGAGACCCTTCCTATAGCATGAGATGTGATATCCAATTCCTTCCCATTCCAATCCTGAGACCCTTCCTATAGCATGAAATGTGATATCTCAATGCTTATACCAAACCTGAGAGCCTACCTATAGCATGAGATGTGATATCCAAGTCCATCCCATTCCAATCCTTAGACCCTTCCTACAGCATGCGATGTGATATCTCAATGATTCTAATACCAAACCAGAGACTGTTCCTATAACATTAGATGGGATATCCAACTCCTTCCCATTCCAATCCTGAGCCGCTTCTGATAGCAGAGATGTGATATCTCAATGCTTATACCAAACCTGAGACCCTTCCTATAACATGAAATGTGATATCCAACTCCTTCCCGTTCCAAACCTGAGACCCTTCCTTTAGCATGAGATGTGATATCCAGCTCCTTCCCATTCCAATCCTGAGACCCTTCTGATAGCATGAGATGTGATATCTCAATGCTTCTAATACCAAACCTGAGATCCTTCCGATAGCATGAGATGTGATATCTCAATGCTTCTAATACCAAACCTGAGATCCTTCCTATAACATGAGATGTGATATCCAAATCCTTCCCCTTCCAAACCTGAGACCCTCCCTTTAGCATGAGATGTGATATCCAGCTCCTTCCCATTCCAATCCTGAGACACTTCCGATAGCATGAGATGTGATATCTCAATGCTTCTAATATCAAAACTGAGACCCTCCCTATAGCATGATATGTGATATCTAAGTCCTTCCCATTCCAATCCTGAGACACTCCCTATAGCATGAGATGTGATATCCAACTCTTTCCCATTCCAATCCTGAGACCCTTCCTATAGCATGAGATATGATATCTCAATACTTTTAATACCAAACCTGAGATCCTTCCGATGGCATGAGATGTGATATCTCAATGCTTCTAATACCAAACCTGAGATCCTTCCTATAACATGAGATGTGATATCCAAATCCTTCCCCTTCCAAACCTGAGACCCTCCCTTTAGCATGAGATGTGATATCCAACTCCTTCCCATTCCATTCCTGAGACCCTTCTGATAGCATGAGATGTGATATCTCAATGCCTCTAATACCAAACCTGAGATCCTACCTCTAACATGAAATGTGATATCCAACTCTTTCCCCTTCCAAACCTGAGAGCCTTCCTATAGCATGAGATGTGATATCCAAGTCCTTCCCATTCCAATCCTGAGACCCTTCCTATAGCTTGAGATGTGATATCCAACTCCTTCCCATTCCAATTCTGAGACCCTTCCTATACTCTGAGACTTGATATCTCAATGCTTCTAATACCAAACCTGAGACCCGTAATATAACATGAGATGTGATATCCAAATCCTTCCCCTTCCAAACCTTAGACCCTTCCTTTATCATGAGATGTGATATCCAACTCCTTCCCATTCCAATCCTGAGAAACTTCCGATATCATGAGATGTGATATCTCAAAGCTTCTAATATGAAACTTGAGACCCTCCCTATAGCATGAGATGTGATATCCAAGTCCTTCCCATTCCAATCCTGAGACCCTTCCTATAGCATGAGATGTGATATCTCAATGCTTCTAATACCAAACCTGAGACCCTTCCTATAACATGAGATGGGAATATCCAACTCCTTCCCATTCCAATCCTGAGACCCTTCCAATAGCAGAGATGTGATATCTCAATGCTTATACCAAACCTGAGACCCTTCCTATGGCATGAGATGTGATATCCAACTCCTTGCCATTCAAATCCTGAGACCCTTCCTATAGCATGAGAAGGGATATCCAACTCCTTCCCAATCCAATCCTGAGACCCTTCCGATAGCAGAGACGTGATATCTCAATGCTTCTACCAAACCTGAGACCCTTCCTTTAGCATGAGATGTGATATCCAAATCCTTCACATTCCAATCCTGAGACCCTTCCTATAGCATGAGATGTGATATCTCAATGCTTCTAATACCAAACCTGAGATCCTTCCTATAACATGAGATGTGATATCCAATTCCTTCCCATTCCAAACCTGAGACCCTTCCTATTGGATGAGATGTGATATCCAACTCCTTCCCATTCCAACCCTGAGACCCTTCCTATAGCATGAGATGTGATGTCTCAATGCTTCTAATACCAAACCTGAGATCCTTCCTATAACATGAGATGTGATATCCAACTCCTTCCATTCCAATCCTGAGACCCGTCCTATAGCATGAGATGTGATATCTCAATGCTTATACCAAACCTGAGACCCTTCCTATAGCATGAGATGTGATATCCAACTACTTCCCATTCCAATCCTGAGACCCTTCCTTTAGCATGAGATGTGATATCTCAATGCTTCTAATACCAAACCTGAGATCCTTCCTCTAACATGAAATGTGATATCCAAGTCCTTCCCATTCCAATCCTGAGACCCTTCCTATAACATGATATGTGATATCCAACTCCTTCCCATTCCAACCTGAGACCCTTCCTATAGCATGAGATGGGATATCCAACTTCTTCCAAATCCAATACTGATACCCTTCCGATAGCATGAGATGTGATATCCCAATGCTTCTACCAAACCTGAGACCCATACTATGGCATGAGATGTGATATCAAACTCCTTCCCATTCCAATCCTGAGACCCTTCCTATAGCTTGAGGTGTGATATCCAACTCCTTCCCATTCCAATTCTGAGACCCTTCTTATACCATGAGACTTGATATCTCAATGCTTCTAATACCAAACCTGAGACCCGTCCTATAACATGAGATGTGATATCCAAATCCTTCCCCTTCCAAACCTTAGACCCTTCCTTTATCATGAGATGTGATATCCAACTCCTTCCCATTCCAATCCTGAGACCCTTCCGATATCATGAGATTTGTTATCTCAATGCTTCTAATATCAAACTTGAGACCCTCCCTATAGCATGAGATGTGACATCCAAGTCCTTCCCATTCCAATCCTGAGACCCTTCCTATAGCATGAGAGGTGATATCTCTATGCTTCTAATACCAAACCTGAGACCCTTCCTATAACATGAGATGGGATATCCAACTCCTTCCCATTACAATCCTGAGACCCTTCCGATAGCAGAGATGTGATATCTCAATGCTTATACCAAACCTGAGAACCTTCCTATGGCCTGAGATGTCATATACAACTCCTTCCCATTCCAATCCTGAGACCCTTCCTTTAGCATGAGATGTGATATCTCAATGCTTATACCAAATCTGAGACCCTTCCTATAGCATGAGATGTGATATCCAATTCCTTCCCATTCCAATCCTGAGACCCTTCCTATAGCATGAGATGTGATATCTCAATGCTTATACCAAACCTGAGAGCCTACCTATAGCATGAGATGTGATATCCAAGTCCATCCCATTCCAATCCTTAGACCCTTCCTACAGCATGCGATGTGATATCTCAATGATTCTAATACCAAACCAGAGACTCTTCCTATAACATGAGATGGGATATCCAACTCCTTCCCATTCCAATCCTGAGCCGCTTCCGATAGCAGAGATGTGATATCTCAATGCTTATACCAAACCTGAGACCCTTCCTATAACATGAGATGTGATATCCAACTCCTTCCCGTTCCAAACCTGAGACACTAACTATAGCATATGTGATATCCAACTCCTTCCCATTCCAAACATGAGACCCTTCCTATAGCAAGAAAGTAATATCCAACTCCTACCCATTCCAATCCTGAGACCCTTCCTATAGCAAGAGATGTGATATCCAAATCCTTCCCATTCCAATCCTGAGACCCTTCCTATAACATGAGATGTGATATCCAACTCCTTGCCATTCCAACCTGAGACACTTCCTATAGCATGAGAAGGGATATCCAACTCCTTCCTAATCCAATCCTGAGACCCTTCCGATAGCAGAGATGTGATATCTCAATGCTTATACCAAACCTGAGACCCTTCCTATGGCATGAGATGTGATATCCAACTCCTTGCCATTCAAATCCTGAGACTCTTCCTATAGCATGAGATGTGATATCTCTATGCTTCTAATACCAAACCTGAGACCCTTCCTATAACATGAGATGGGATATCCAACTCCTTCCCATTCCAATCCTGAGACCCTTCCGATAGCAGAGATGTGATATCTCAATGCTTATACCAAACCTGAGAACCTTCCTATGGCCTGAGATGTCATATACAACTCCTTCCCATTCCAATCCTGAGACCCTTCCTTTAGCATGAGATGTGATATCTCAATGCTTATACCAAATCTGAGACCCTTCCTATAGCATGAGATGTGATATCCAATTCCTTCCCATTCCAATCCTGAGACCCTTCCTATAGCATGAGATGTGATATCTCAATGCTTATACCAAACCTGAGAGCCTACCTATAGCATGAGATGTGATATCCAAGTCCATCCCATTCCAATCCTTAGACCCTTCCTACAGCATGCGATGTGATATCTCAATGATTCTAATACCAAACCAGAGACTCTTCCTATAACATGAGATGGGATATCCAACTCCTTCCCATTCCAATCCTGAGCCGCTTCCGATAGCAGAGATGTGATATCTCAATGCTTATACCAAACCTGAGACCCTTCCTATAACATGCGATGTGATATCCAACTCCTTCCCGTTCCAAACCTGAGACACTAACTATAGCGTATGTGATATCCAACTCCTTCCCATTCCAAACATGAGACCCTTCCTATAGCAAGAAAGTAATATCCAACTCCTACCCATTCCAATCCTGAGACCCTTCCTATAGCAAGAGATGTGATATCCAAATCCTTCCCATTCCAATCCTGAGACCCTTCCTATAACATGAGATGTGATATCCAACTCCTTCCCATTCCAACCTGAGACACTTCCTATAGCATGAGAAGGGATATCCAACTCCTTCCCAATCCAATCCTGAGACCCTTCCGATAGCAGAGATGTGATATCTCATTGCTTATACCAAACCTGAGACCCTTCCTATGGCCTGAGATGTGATATCCAACTCCTTCCCAATCCAATCCTGAGACCCTTCCGATAGCAGAGACGTGATATCTCAATGCTTCTACCAAACCTGAGACCCTTCCTTTAGCATGAGATGTGATATCCAAATCCTTCACATTCCAATCCTGAGACCCTTCCTATAGCATGAGATGTGATATCTCAATGCTTCTAATACCAAACCTGAGATCCTTCCTATAACATGAGATGTGATATCCAATTCCTTCCCATTCCAAACCTGAGACCCTTCCTATAGCATGAGATGCGATATCTCAATGCTTATACCAAACCTGAGACCCTTCCTATAGCATGAGATCCACATGATGCCTCGCCCCCCTATTCCAATTGTTTGGTAAACTAGGGTGCTTTTTTCTCCCCTCGCAGGATTCTCAAACTTAGGTGGCCCTGACCTATTACGCACTACTGTTTTGCTCTGCATTGTGTTAAACTAGGGTGCTTTTCTCCCCTCGCAGGATTCTCAAACTTAGGTGGCCCTGACCTATTACGCATTACTGTTTGCTCTGCATTGTGTTAAACTAGGGTGCTTTTCTCCCCTCGCAGGATTCTCATACTTAGGTGGCCCTGACCTACTACGCATTACTGTTTGATCTGCATTGTGTTAAACTAGGGTGCTTTTCTCCCCTCGCAGGATTCTCATACTTAGGTGGCCCTGACCTACTACGCATTACTGTTTGTTCTGCATTGTGTTAAACTAGGGTGCTTTTCTCCCCTCGCAGGATTCTCAAACTTAGGTGGCCCTGACCTATTACGCATTACTGTTTGCTCTGCATTGGGTTAAACTAGGGTGCTTTTCTCCCCTCGCAGGATTCTCATACTTAGGTGGCCCTGACCTACTACGCATTACTGTTTGATCTGCATTGTGTTAAACTAGGGTGCTTTTCTCCCCTCGCAGGATTCTCAAACTTAGGTGGCCCTGACCTATTACGCATTACTGTTTGCTCTGCATTGTGGTAAACTAGTGCCCTCCACTCACTTCCTGTCTGCATACTCGTGTCGTCCGCCTCCCCTCCTACTCCATGGTGCTCTCTATCTCGCCTATCTACTCTAACTGCTTCTCCATTGACTATCCTGCTCTCCTCACTAAATCCGGTAGGAAAAAGTTTAAAAAGGACATCCTGGTCTCCAACCCAGGCCTCCCTATCGCTGACACCTACACGAGCGCCTGCTCCAAGGAAACTCTCACTGACATTCTCTTCTTCGTGCCTTCACCTGACCTATGGACCCTTCACATGGTCGCTGTGCTCTCTCCTTTCTCCACCTCTCCCATTAATGGTGGCACCCGTTGGGATGTCCTCTTGGCCCCTTTCCACTCCTCTAAAGCCATCATTAATGTCTATGCTAACGGGACCGTCTTGGTCCAAGGCCCTCAGGCCAACCTTCACCTCTTTGATAGACGCTTCCCATGCCTCATCAACTTCCTCTCCGCTCCCGCTGTCCCCCCTCCTCTGTCCTCGGCTACCTTGCCTCTCCCCTCCCTCCCTGCCCCTTCTCTTGCTCCCTCTTCAACTCGTTCTCTAACACCTCTGCAGGGCGTACCTCTGATCTGTACCCCTCCCCGGAAGTTTTTCAAGGGTGGCAACCTTCTCCACATTGCCACTCTAAACTCTCGCTCTGCCATCAAGCACTCCTCTGATATCTGTCGCCTTCTTGAGGAACTGGACCTCGACGTCCTCGGTCTCACTGAGACTTGGTTCACTGCCAGCTCTGCCACCAGCTTCGACACACTCCTACCTGACGGCTACAAGATCCTCTCCGTGCCCAGGCCCAACCGTTCAGGGGGTTGTGTTGCCCTTATCTTCCCTGAGTGGATTCCTGCCACTGTCACTCCTACGCAGACCTACTCCTCTTTTGAATGTCTTGTCTGCCGACTTTCTCTCTCTCCTAGCCATTCCCTTACCGTGGCTACTATCTATCGGCCACCTGGTCAAATTTCCTCCTTCCTCTCTGAGTGGGCTGACCTCTCCTCCTCACTCCTGTCCTCAACCACCCAACTCCTCTTTCTCGGTGACTTCAACATCCACCTCGATGCCTCCTGTCCCCCCACTGGTCTCTTCCGCGAACTCTGCAACTCTCTCTCACTCTCTATTCTCCCGTCTGGTCCTACTCACTCTGCAGGGCACACTCTTGATGCTCTGATCTCTTCTGACCTTCCCCTCTCCCTCCCTCTCTCCACTCCTCTCTCCTGGAGCGATCACTTTCTCCTATCCTCCCACCTCTCCCTCCCTACCCCACAGGCAAAGCCACCCTCTTCACTGCCACCCACCTTCTCGGTCATCCGACCCATGAAGCGCGTGTCAGTTGAGGCTTTCGCTGCTACCTTCTCGCCCCCTTCTCCCCCCTCGGCTGACTCCCACCCTGACACAGCCCTCTCCATGCTCTATTCCTCTATATCTGATACTCTCGATATCCTTGCTCCCGTCATGAGAATCCGCCTGAAGCCCAAAGCCAAATGTAACTCCTGGTATGACTCGGATCTCGTCACCCTAAAACGCAAGTGCAGGGTGGCAGAGAGGAAATGGCGTGCTTCATGTACATCCTCTGACAAACTGGCCTGCCGCCTGCTCCAAAGGCAATACCGGCTCTCCGTTCTCACCAAGAAGAGAGCACTTATCCAAGCCCGCATCTCTGAGGCATCTAACAACTCGGCCGAACTCTTTAAAATCTGCAAGGAGCTGGCCAACCCTGCTGCAGTCTCTACCTCTCCTGTCCCCTCCCAGGCCCTCTGCACTGCACTGGCCTCGCACTTCATCTCAAAAACTCAGGACATCCTGTCCTCGCTCTCCTCCTCTCTCCTCCCTCCCTCTCTTCCCGGCTCTTCCTCTTGCTCTCTTGCAGCCGCCCCTCCGCCCTCCTTCTCTGCTTTTCCACCTTTTTCTGCTGATGAGGTTTCCAGACAAGTCCGATCCATGAAAGCCTCGTCTAAACAGGTTCACCCCTGTTCCTCCAAAACCATCAAGGACCACATCGACTCCCTGGCTCCTGCCCTGGCTGACTTTTGCAACCACTCATTCGCCTCTGGAGTCTTCCCATCCCCCCTCAAGCACTCCCTTGTGCACCCCCTCCTCAAGAAACCCTCTTCCGACCCCTCCTGCCCGGCCAACTATCGCCCAATCTCCATTACTCCCTTCCTGGGCAAGCTCCTGGAGAAACTGGCCATCTCCCAGCTTAACCTCCATGCTGAATATGTTGGTAATCTTCATGACCATCAATCCGGCTTCAGAGCGGCCAGAAGCACGGAAACTGCTCTCCTGAACATCCGTGAGGACCTGCTCCTGAACCTCGATTCCAACACTCCATGTGTTCTCATTCTGCTCGATCTCTCCTCTGCCTTTGACACTGTCAACCATGCCATCCTGCTCAACCGTCTCCGTGATAACCTGGGTATCACTGGTCAGGCTCTGGCATGGCTGACCTCTTTCCTTTCCGGTCGACCCTCCCAGGTCCAAATGGGCTCCTTCCTCTCTGACATCTTTTTCTCCACCTGTGGTGTCCCCCAGGGATCCAACCTCTCTCCCTGGCTTTTCAACCAGTATCTGGCACTCCTTGCCCACCGCATCGCCGCTCTCTGCCCCCACTTCCAGTGCTATGCGGACGATACCCAGCTCATTTTCAGGCTACCCTCGGCCTCCTCCTCTCCTTCCCTCATCTCCGACTGTCTGTCTGCTATCCAGGAATGGTGTGCCGCCAATGACCTCTGCCTTAACGCCAGTAAGACTGAGATTCTACTCATCGGCACACCCACTCCCTCCTTCCCTGCAGCTCTCTGGCCGGCCTCCCTTGGCCCCCTTCCTGCCCCTACCTGCAAGGCTAAAAACCTCGGGGTCATCTTCGACTCCACACTCTCCTTCTCTCCTCATATATCTGACGTCTCTAAGAAGTCACACTACCAGCTGCACCTCCTCAGAGGTATTCTTCCCTTCCTCTCCTTCCCCCAGAAGCTCACTGTCTCCCGAGCCCTGGTTCTCTCAAGGCTGGACTACTGTAACAGCCTCTATCTTAATCTGCCTGCCTCCACTCTCCGCCCTCTGCAACTTATCCAGAACAGAACTGCGAGACTTGTCCTTGGCCTCAAGCCCAGGGACCGTATCTCTCCAGGACTGAAATCTCTTCACTGGCTCCCAGTGGCTGCGAGGATTAAGTTCAAAACCCTCTGCATTGTCCACAAGGCCTTCTGGGGCTTGGGGCCTAAATACCTTCAACTCTCTCTTCCTAAATATCTTCCTTCACGAGCCCTTCGCTCATCCGTCTCCAACTCCCTCATGGTCAGCCGCTTCTCGAAGCAACGAGCTGGGGGTAGATCTCTCTCCGCAGCAGGGTCCTCCCTCTGGAACAGCCTTCCTGCCTCCCTGAAACTCGAGGAGAACCATCTCCGGTTCCGGAAGCACCTCAAAACCTTCCTCTTCGCTTCTGCCTTCTCTCTCCCTCTCCCCTGCTAAACCTGCTTAACTCCCCACTGAATTCTGCACTAAACCTGCATCTGGGCCACTCTCAGTGACCTCGGTCCAGGGCCCAGCCACTCTCCACTTGCACTGCCTCCCTGGCTCCCCCTGCACTGTGGGACTGTCACTGTATCCCTACAGCCCCCTTCCCAGCACTTGCTCTGCACTTACCTCGCACTTGCCACCAGCTGGCCCTTTTATTTATTATTTATTATTTTATTACGCTACTTACCTTGTACTGCACTTTCCCCCCCACCTCCTCCCCCTGCACTTTCTCCTTTTCCCCTTACCTCTGCACTTGCGCGATCTGAATGACACCTGGCCTAGTAGGATCGTTTGTCTGTCTTCCCCTTGTTTCCCTCCCTCCCTGCCTCGTCGCGCCTTGAAACACTTGTGTATAGGCGCGTTACAAATACCATATCATATCATATCATATCATATCCAACTGCTTCCCATTCCAATCCTGAGACCCTTCCTATAGCATGAGATGTGATATCTCAATGCTTCTAATACCAAACCTGAGATCCTTCCTCTAACATGAAATGTGATATCCAACTCCTTCCCTTTCCAAATCTAAGAGCCTTCCAACAGCATGCAATATGATATCTCAATGATTCTAATAACAAACCTGAGACCCGTCCTATAACATGAGATGGGATATCCAACTCCTTCCCATTCCAATCCTGAGACACTTCCGATAGCAGAGATGTGATATCTCAATGCTTATACCAAACCTGAGACCCTTCCTATAACATGAGATGTGATATCCAAATCCTTCCCGTTCCAAACCTGAGACCCTTCCTTTAGCATGAGATGTGATATCCAGCACCTTCCCATTCCAATCCTGAGACACTTCCGATAGCATGAGATGTGATATCTCAATGCTTCTAATATCAAAACTGAGACCCTCCCTATAGCATGATATGTGATATCTAAGTCCTTCCCATTCCAATCCTGAGACCCTCCCTATAGCATGAGATGTGATATCCAACTCCTTCCCATTCCAATCCTGAGACCCTTCCTATAGCATGAGATATGATATCTCAATACTTCTAATACCAAACGTGAGACTCTTCCGATAACATGAGATGTGATATCCAAATCCTTCCCCTTCCAAACCTGAGACCCTCCCTTTAGCATGAGATGTGATATCCAACTCCTTCCTATTCCAATCCTGAAACTCTTCTGATAGCATGAGATGTGATATCTCAATGCTTCTAATACCAAACCTGAGATCCTTCCGATAGCATGAGATGTGATATCTCAATGCTTCTAATACCAAACCTGAGATCCTTCCTATAACATGAGATGTGATATCCAAATCCTTCCCCTTCCAAACCTGAGACCCTCCCTTTAGCATGAGATGTGATATCCAACTCCTTCCCATTCCATTCCTGAGACCCTTCTGATAGCATGAGATGTGATATCTCAATGCCTCTAATACCAAACCTGAGATCCTACCTCTAACATGAAATGTGATATCCAACTCTTTCCCCTTCCAAACCTGAGAGCCTTCCTATAGCATGAGCTGTGATATCCAAGTCCTTCCCATTCCAATCCTGAGACCCTTCCTATAGCTTGAGATGTGATATCCAACTCCTTCCCATTCCAATTCTGAGACCCTTCCTATACTATGAGACTTGATATCTCAATACTTCTAATACCAAACGTGAGACCCGTAATATAACATGAGATGTGATATCCAAATCCTTCCCCTTCCAAACCTTAGACCCTTCCTTTATCATGAGATGTGATATCCAACTCCTTCCCATTCCAATCCTGAGACCCTTCCGATATCATGATATGTGATAGCTCAAAGCTTCTAATATCAAACTTGAGACCCTCCCTATAGCATGAGATGTGATATCCAAGTCCTTCCCATTCCAATCCTGAGACCCTTCCTATAGCATGAGATGTGATATCTCAATGCTTCTAATACCAAACCTGAGACCCTTCCTATAACATGAGATGGGAATATCCAACTCCTTCCCATTCCAATCCTGAGACCCTTCCGATAGCAGAGATGTGATATCTCAATGCTTATACCAAACCTGAGATCCTTCCTATAACATGAGATGTGATATCCAACTCCTTCCCATTCCAATCCTGAGACACTTCCTATAGCATGGGATGTGATATCTCACTGCTTATACCAAACCTGAGACCCTTCCCATAGCATGAGATGTGATATCCAACTCCTTCCCATTCCAATCCTCAGACCCTTCCTATAGCATGAGATGTGATATCTCAATGCTTCTAATATCAAACTTGAGACCCTACCTATAGCATGAGATGTGATATCCAAGTCCTTCCCATTCCAATCCCGAGACACTTCCTATATCATGAGATGTGATACCCAACTCCTTCCCATTCCAATCCTGAGACCCTTCCTATAGCATGAGATATGATATCTCAATACTTCTAATACCAAACGTGAGATCCTTCCGATAACACGAGATGTGATATCCAAATCCTTCCCCTTCCAAACCTGAGACCCTCCCTTTAGCATGAGATGTGATATCCAACTCCTTCCCATTCCAATCCTGAGACCCTTCTGATAGCATGAGATGTGATATCTCAATGCTTCTAATACCAAACCTGAGATCCTTCCGATAGCATGAGATGTGATATCTCAATGCTTCTAATACCAAACCTGAGATCCTTCCTATAACATGAGATGTGATATCCAAATCCTTCCCCTTCCAAACCTGAGACCCTCCCTTTAGCATGAGATGTGATATCCAACTCCTTCCCATTCCATTCCTGAGACCCTTCTGATAGCATGAGATGTGATATCTCAATGCCTCTAATACCAAACCTGAGATCCTACCTCTAACATGAAATGTGATATCCAACTCTTTCCCCTTCCAAACCTGAGAGCCTTCCTATAGCATGAGATGTGATATCCAAGTCCTTCCCATTCCAATCCTGAGACCCTTCCTATAGCTTGAGATGTGATATCCAACTCCTTCCCATTCCAATTCTGAGACCCTTCCTATACTCTGAGACTTGATATCTCAATGCTTCTAATACCAAACCTGAGACCCGTAATATAACATGAGATGTGATATCCAAATCCTTCCCCTTCCAAACCTTAGACCCTTCCTTTATCATGAGATGTGATATCCAACTCCTTCCCATTCCAATCCTGAGACCCTTCCGATATCATGAGATGTGATATCTCAAAGCTTCTAATATCAAACTTGAGACCCTCCCTATAGCATGAGATGTGATATCCAAGTCCTTCCCATTCCAATCCTGAGACCCTTCCTATAGCATGAGATGTGATATCTCAATGCTTCTAATACCAAACCTGAGACCCTTCCTATAACATGAGATGGGAATATCCAACTCCTTCCCATTCCAATCCTGAGACCCTTCCGATAGCAGAGATGTGATATCTCAATGCTTATCCCAAACCTGAGACCCTTCGTATGGCATGAGATGTGATATCCAACTCCTTGCCATTCAAATCCTGAGACCCTTCCTATAGCATGAGAAGGGGTATCCAACTCCTTCCCAATCCAATCCTGAGACCCTTCCGATAGCAGAGACGTGATATCTCAATGCTTCTACCAAACCTGAGACCCTTCCTTTAGCATGAGATGTGATATCCAAATCCTTCACATTCCAATCCTGAGACCCTTCCTATAGCATGAGATGTGATATCTCAATGCTTCTAATACCAAACCTGAGATCCTTCCTATAACATGAGATGTGATATCCAATTCCTTCCCATTCCAAACCTGAGACTCTTCCTATTGGATGAGTTGTGATATCCAACTCCTTCCCATTCCAACCCTGAGACCCTTCCTATAGCATGAGATGTGATGTCTCAATGCTTCTAATACCAAACCTGAGATCCTTCCTATAACATGAGATGTGATATCCAACTCCTTCCATTCCAATCCTGAGACCCGTCCTATAGCATGAGATGTGATATCTCAATGCTTATACCAAACCTGAGACCCTTCCTATAGCATGAGATGTGATATCCAACTACTTCCCATTCCAATCCTGAGACCCTTCCTATAGCATGAGATGTGATATCTCAATGCTTCTAATACCAAACCTGAGATCCTTCCTCTAACATGAAATGTGATATCCAACTCCTTCCCTTTCCAAACCTAAGAGCCTATATATAGCATGAGATGTGATATCCAGGTCCTTCCCATTCCAATCCTTAGACCCTTCCTACAGCATGCAATATGATATCTCAATGATTCTAATAACAAACCTGAGACCCGTCCTATAGCATGAGATATGATATCCAAGTCCTTCCCATTCCAATCCTGCGACCCTTCCTATAACATGAAATGTGATATCCAACTCCTTCCCATTCCAACCTGAGACCCTTCCTATAGCATGAGATGGGATATCCAACTTCTTCCAAATCCAATACTGATACCCTTCCGATAGCATGAGATGTGATATCCCAATGCTTCTACCAAACCTGAGACCCATACTATGGCATGAGATGTGATATCAAACTCCTTCCCATTCCAATCCTGAGACCCTTCCTATAGCATGAGATGGGATATCCAACTTCTTCCAAATCCAATACTGATACCCTTCCGATAGCATGAGATGTGATATCCCAATGCTTCTACCAAACCTGAGACCCATACTATGGCATGAGATGTGATATCAAACTCCTTCCCATTCCAATCCTGAGACCCATCCTATAGCTTGAGGTGTGATATCCAACTCCTTCCCATTCCAATTCTGAGACCCTTCTTATACCATGAGACTTGATATCTCAATGCTTCTAATACCAAACCTGAGACCCGTCCTATAACATGAGATGTGATATCCAAATCCTTCCCCTTCCAAACCTTAGACCCTTCCTTTATCATGAGATGTGATATCCAACTCCTTCCCATTCCAATCCTGAGACCCTTCCGATATCATGAGATTTGTTATCTCAATGCTTCTAATATCAAACTTGAGACCCTCCCTATAGCATGAGATGTGACATCCAAGTCCTTCCCATTCCAATCCTGAGACCCTTCCTATAGCATGAGATGTGATATCTCTATGCTTCTAATACCAAACCTGAGACCCTTCCTATAACATGAGATGGGATATCCAACTCCTTCCCATTCCAATCCTGAGACCTTTCCGATAGCAGAGATGTGATATCTCAATGCTTATACCAAACCTGAGAACCTTCCTATGGCCTGAGATGTCATATACAACTCCTTCCCATTCCAATCCTGAGACCCTTCCTTTAGCATGAGATGTGATATCTCAATGCTTATACCAAATCTGAGACCCTTCCTATAGCATGAGATGTGATATCCAATTCCTTCCCATTCCAATCCTGAGACCCTTCCTATAGCATGAGATGTGATATCTCAATGCTTATACCAAACCTGAGAGCCTACCTATAGCATGAGATGTGATATCCAAGTCCATCCCATTCCAATCCTTAGACCCTTCCTACAGCATGCGATGTGATATCTCAATGATTCTAATACCAAACCAGAGACTGTTCCTATAACATTAGATGGGATATCCAACTCCTTCCCATTCCAATCCTGAGCCGCTTCTGATAGCAGAGATGTGATATCTCAATGCTTATACCAAACCTGAGACCCTTCCTATAACATGAAATGTGATATCCAACTCCTTCCCGTTCCAAACCTGAGACCCTTCCTTTAGCATGAGATGTGATATCCAGCTCCTTCCCATTCCAATCCTGAGACACTTCCGATAGCATGAGATGTGATATCTCAATGCTTCTAATATCAAAACTGAGACCCTCCCTATAGCATGATATGTGATATCTAAGTCCTTCCCATTCCAATCCTGAGACACTCCCTATAGCATGAGATGTGATATCCAACTCTTTCCCATTCCAATCCTGAGACCCTTCCTATAGCATGAGATATGATATCTCAATACTTCTAATACCAAACGTGAGATCCTTCCGATAACATGAGATGTGATATCCAAATCCTTCCCCTTCCAAACCTGAGACCCTCCCTTTAGCATGAGATGTGATATCCAACTCCTTCCCCTTCCAATCCTGAGACCCTTCTGATAGCATGAGATGTGATATCTCAATGCTTCTAATACCAAACCTGAGATCCTTCCGATAGCATGAGATGTGATATCTCAATGCTTCTAATACCAAACCTGAGATCCTTCCTATAACATGAGATGTGATATCCAAATCCTTCCCCTTCCAAACCTGAGACCCTCCCTTTAGCATGAGATGTTATATCCAACTCCTTCCCATTCCATTCCTGAGACCCTTCTGATAGCATGAGATGTGATATCTCAATGCCTCTAATACCAAACCTGAGATCCTACCTCTAACATGAAATGTGATATCCAACTCTTTCCCCTTCCAAACCTGAGAGCCTTCCTATAGCATGAGATGTGATATCCAAGTCCTTCCCATTCCAATCCTGAGACCCTTCCTATAGCTTGAGATGTGATATCCAACTCCTTCCCATTCCAATTCTGAGACCCTTCCTATACTCTGAGACTTGATATCTCAATGCTTCTAATACCAAATCTGAGACCCGTAATATAACATGAGATGTGATATCCAAATCCTTACCCTTCCAAACCTTAGACCCTTCCTTTATCATGAGATGTGATATCCAACTCCTTCCCATTCCAATCCTGAGACCCTTCCGATATCATGAGATGTGATATCTCAAAGCTTCTAATATGAAACTTGAGACCCTCCCTATAGCATGAGATGTGATATCCAAGTCCTTCCCATTCCAATCCTGAGACCCTTCCTATAGCATGAGATGTGATATCTCAATGCTTCTAATACCAAACCTGAGACCCTTCCTATAACATGAGATGGGAATATCCAACTCCTTCCCATTCCAATCCTGAGACCCTTCCGATAGCAGAGATGTGATATCTCAATGCTTATACCAAACCTGAGAACCTTCCTATGGCCTGAGATGTCATATACAACTCCTTCCCATTCCAATCCTGAGACCCTTCCTTTAGCATGAGATGTGATATCTCAATGCTTATACCAAATCTGAGACCCTTCCTATAGCATGAGATGTGATATCCAATTCCTTCCCATTCCAATCCTGAGACCCTTCCTATAGCATGAGATGTGATATCTCAATGCTTATACCAAACCTGAGAGCCTACCTATAGCATGAGATGTGATATCCAAGTCCATCCCATTCCAATCCTTAGACCCTTCCTACAGCATGCGATGTGATATCTCAATGATTCTAATACCAAACCTGAGACCCTTCCTATAACATGAGATGTGATATCCAACTCCTTCCCGTTCCAAACCTGAGACACTAACTATAGCATATGTGATATCCAACTCCTTCCCATTCCAAACATGAGACCCTTCCTATAGCAAGAAAGTAATATCCAACTCCTACCCATTCCAATCCTGAGACCCTTCCTATCGCAAGAGATGTGATATCCAAATCCTTCCCATTCCAATCCTGAGACCCTTCCTATAACATGAGATGTGATATCCAACTCCTTCCCATTCCAACCTGAGACACTTCCTATAGCATGAGAAGGGATATCCAACTCCTTCCCAATCCAATCCTGAGACCCTTCCGATAGCAGAGATGTGATATCTCAATGCTTATACCAAACCTGAGACCCTTCCGATGGCATGAGATGTGATATCCAACTCCTTCCCAATCCAATCCTGAGACCCTTCCGATAGTAGAGACGTGATATCTCAATGCTTCTACCAAACCTGAGACCCTTCCTTTAGCATGAGATGTGATATCCAAATCCTTCACATTCCAATCCTGAGACCCTTCCTATAGCATGAGATGTGATATCTCAATGCTTCTAATACCAAACCTGAGATCCTTCCTATAACATGAGATGTGATATCCAATTCCTTCCCATTCCAAACCTGAGACCCTTCCTATTGGATGAGATGTGATATCCAACTCCTTCCCATTCCAACCCTGAGACCCTTCCTATAGCATGAGATGTGATGTCTCAATGCTTCTAATACCAAACCTGAGATCCTTCCTATAACATGAGATGTGATATCCAACTCCTTCCATTCCAATCCTGAGACCCGTCCTATAGCATGAGATGTGATATCTCAATGCTTATACCAAACCTGAGACCCTTCCTATAGCATGAGATGTGATATCCAACTGCTTCCCATTCCAATCCTGAGATCCTTCCTCTAACATGAAATGTGATATCCAACTCCTTCCCTTTCCAAACCTAAGAGCCTATCTATAGCATGAGATGTGATATCCAAGTCCTTCCCATTCCAACCCTTAGACCCTTCCAACAGCATGCAATATGATATCTCAATGATTCTAATAACAAACCTGAGACCCGTCCTATAACATGAGATGGGATATCCAACTCCTTCCCATTCCAATCCTGAGACACTTCCGATAGCAGAGATGTGATATCTCAATGCTTATACCAAACCTGAGACCCTTCCTATAACATGAGATGTGATATCCAAATCCTTCCCGTTCCAAACCTGAGACCCTTCCTTTAGCATGAGATGTGATATCCAGCACCTTCCCATTCCAATCCTGAGACACTTCCGATAGCATGAGATGTGATATCTCAATGCTTCTAATATCAAAACTGAGACCCTCCCTATAGCATGATATGTGATATCTAAGTCCTTCCCATTCCAATCCTGAGACCCTCCCTATAGCATGAGATGTGATATCCAACTCCTTCCCACTCCAATCCTGAGACTCTTCCTATAGCATGAGATATGATATCTCAATACTTCTAATACCAAACGTGAGATCCTTCCGATAACATGAGATGTGATATCCAAATCCTTCCCCTTCCAAACCTGAGACCCTCCCTTTAGCATGAGATGTGATATCCAACTCCTTCCTATTCCAATCCTGAAACTCTTCTGATAGCATGAGATGTGATATCTCAATGCTTCTAATACCAAACCTGAGATCCTTCCGATAGCATGAGATGTGATATCTCAATGCTTCTAATACCAAACCTGAGATCCTTCCTATACCATGAGATGTGATATCCAAATCCTTCCCTTTCCAAACCTGAGACCCTCCCTTTAGCATGAGATGTGATATACAACTCCTTCCCATTCCATTCCTGAGACCCTTCTGATAGCATGAGATGTGATATCTCAATGCCTCTAATACCAAACCTGAGATCCTACCTCTAACATGAAATGTGATATCCAACTCTTTCCCCTTCCAAACCTGAGAGCCTTCCTATAGCATGAGATGTGATATCCAAGTCCTTCCCATTCCAATCCTGAGACCCTTCCTATAGCTTGAGATGTGATATCCAACTCCTTCCCATTCCAATCCTGAGGCCCTTCATATACTATGAGACTTGATATCTCAATGCTTCTAATACCAAACGTGAGACCCGTAATATAACATGAGATGTGATATCCAAATCCTTCCCCTTCCAAACCTTAGACCCTTCCTTTATCATGAGATGTGATATCCAACTCCTTCCCATTCCAATCCTGAGACCCTTCCGATATCATGAGATGTGATTTCTCAAAGCTTCTAATATCAAACTTGAGACCCTCCCTATAGCATGAGATGTGATATCCAAGTCCTTCCCATTCCAATCCTGAGACCCTTCCTATAGCATGAGATGCTATATCTCAATGCTTCTAATACCAAACCTGAGACCCTTCCTATAACATGAGATGGGAATATCCAACTCCTTCCCATTCCAATCCTGAGACCCTTCCGATAGCAGAGATGTGATATCTCAATGCTTATACCAAACCTGAGATCCTTCCTATAACATGAGATGTGATATCCAACTCCTTCCCATTCCAATCCTGAGACACTTCCTATAGCATGGGATGTGATATCTCACTGCTTATACCAAACCTGAGACCCTTCCCATAGCATGAGATGTGATATCCAACTCCTTCCCATTCCAATCCTCAGACCCTTCCTATAGCATGAGATGTGATATCTCAATGCTTCTAATATCAAACTTGAGACCCTACCTATAGCATGAGATGTGATATCCAAGTCCTTCCCATTCCAATCCTGAGACACTTCCTATAGCATGAGATGTGATATCCAACTCCTTCCCATTCCAATCCTGAGACCCTTCCTATAGCATGAGATATGATATCTCAATACTTCTAATACCAAACGTGAGATCCTTCCGATAACATGAGATGTGATATCCAAATCCTTCCCCTTCCAAACCTGAGACCCTCCCTTTAGCATGAGATGTGATATCCAACTCCTTCCCATTCCAATCCTGAGACCCTTCTGATAGCATGAGATGTGATATCTCAATGCTTCTAATACCAAACCTGAGATCCTTCCGATAGCATGAGATGTGATATCTCAATGCTTCTAATACCAAACCTGAGATCCTTCCTATAACATGAGATGTGATATCCAAATCCTTCCCCTTCCAAACCTGAGACCCTCCCTTTAGCATGAGATGTGATATCCAACTCCTTCCCATTCCATTCCTGAGACCCTTCTGATAGCATGAGATGTGATATCTCAATGCCTCTAATACCAAACCTGAGATCCTACCTCTAACATGAAATGTGATATCCAACTCTTTCCCCTTCCAAACCTGAGAGCCTTCCTATAGCATGAGATGTGCTATCCAAGTCCTTCCCATTCCAATCCTGAGACCCTTCCTATAGCTTGAGATGTGATATCCAACTCCTTCCCATTCCAATTCTGAGACCCTTCCTATACTCTGAGACTTGATATCTCAATGCTTCTAATACCAAACCTGAGACCCGTAATATAACATGAGATGTGATATCCAAATCCTTCCCCTTCCAAACCTTAGACCCTTCCTTTATCATGAGATGTGATATCCAACTCCTTCCCATTCCAATCCTGAGACCCTTCCGATATCATGAGATGTGATATCTCAAAGCTTCTAATATCAAACTTGAGACCCTCCCTATAGCATGAGATGTGATATCCAAGTCCTTCCCATTCCAATTCTGAGACCCTTCCTATAGCATGAGATGTGATATCTCAATGCTTCTAATACCAAACCTGAGACCCTTCCTATAGCATGAGATGTGATATCCAAGTCCTTCCCATTCCAATCCTGAGACCCTTCCTATAGCATGAGATGTGATATCTCAATGCTTCTAATACCAAACCTGAGACCCTTCCTATAACATGAGATGGGAATATCCAACTCCTTCCCATTCCAATCCTGAGACCCTTCCGATAGCAGAGATGTGATATCTCAATGCTTATACCAAACCTGAGACCCTTCCTATGGCATGAGATGTGATATCCAATTCCTTCCCATTCCAAACCTGAGACCCTTCCTATTGGATGAGTTGTGATATCCAACTCCTTCCCATTCCAACCCTGAGACCCTTCCTATAGCATGAGATGTGATGTCTCAATGCTTCTAATACCAAACCTGAGATCCTTCCTATAGCATGAGATGTGATATCTCAATGCTTATACCAAACCTGAGACCCTTCCTATAGCATGAGATGTGATATCCAACTACTTCCCATTCCAATCCTGAGACCCTTCCTATAGCATGAGATGTGATATCTCAATGCTTCTAATACCAAACCTGAGATCCTTCCTCTAACATGAAATGTGATATCCAACTCCTTCCCTTTCCAAACCTAAGAGCCTATCTATAGCATGAGATGTGATATCCAAGTCCTTCCCATTCCAATCCTTAGACCCTTCCTACAGCATGCAATATGATATCTCAATGATTCTAATAACAAACCTGAGACCCGTCCTATAGCATGGGATATGATATCCAAGTCCTTCCCATTCCAATCCTGAGACCCTTCCTATCACATGAGATGTGATATCCAACTCCTTCCCGTTCCAAACCTGAGACCCTTCCTTTAGCATGAGATGTGATATCCAGCTCCTTCCCATTCCAATCCTGAGACACTTCCGATAGCATGAGATGTGATATCTCAATGCTTCTAATATCAAAACTGAGACCCTCCCTATAGCATGATATGTGATATCTAAGTCCTTCCCATTCCAATCCTGAGACACTCCCTATAACATGAGATGTGATATCCAACTCTTTCCCATTCCAATCCTGAGACCCTTCCTATAGCATGAGATATGATAACTCAATACTTCTAATACCAAACGTGAGATCCTTCCGATAACATGAGATGTGATATCCAAATCCTTCCCCTTCCAAACCTGAGACCCTCCCTTTAGCATGCGATGTGATATCCAACTCCTTCCCATTCCAATCCTGAGACCCTTCTGATAGCATGAGATGTGATATCTCAATGCTTCTAATACCAAACCTGAGATCCTTCCGATAGCATGAGATGTGATATCTCAATGCTTCTAATATCAAAACTGAGACCCTCCCTATAGCATGATATGTGATATCTAAGTCCTTCCCATTCCAATCCTGAGACACTCCCTATAACATGAGATGTGATATCCAACTCTTTCCCATTCCAATCCTGAGACCCTTCCTATAGCATGAGATATGATAACTCAATACTTCTAATACCAAACGTGAGATCCTTCCGATAACATGAGATGTGATATCCAAATCCTTCCCCTTCCAAACCTGAGACCCTCCCTTTAGCATGAGATGTGATATCCAAGTCCTTCCCATTCCAATCCTGAGACCCTTCCTATAGCTTGAGATGTGATATCCAACTCCTTCCCATTCCAATTCTGAGACCCTTCCTATACTCTGAGACTTGATATCTCAATGCTTCTAATACCAAACCTGAGACCCGTAATATAACATGAGATGTGATTTCCAAATCCTTCCCATTCCAATCCTGAGACCCTTCCGATATCACGAGATGTGATATCTCAAAGCTTCTAATATGAAACTTGAGACCCTCCCTATAGCATGAGATGTGATATCCAAGTCCTTCCCATTCCAATCCTGAGACCCTTCCTATAGCATGAGATGTGATATCTCAATGCTTCTAATACCAAACCTGAGACCCTTCCTATAACATGAGATGGGAATATCCAACTCCTTCCCAATCCAATCCTGAGACCCTTCCGATGGCAGAGACGTGATATCTCAATGCTTCTACCAAACCTGAGACCCTTTCTTTAGCATGAGATGTGATATCCAAATCCTTCACATTCCAATCCTGAGACCCTTCCTATAGCATGAGATGTGATATCTCAATGCTTCTAATACCAAACCTGAGATCCTTCCTATAACATGAGATGTGATATCCAATTCCTTCCCATTCCAAACCTGAGACCCTTCCTACTGGATGAGATGTGATATCCAACTCCTTCCCATTCCAACCCTGAGACCCTTCCTATAGCATGAGATGTGATGTCTCAATGCTTCTAATACCAAACCTGAGATCCTTCCTATAACATGAGATGTGATATCCAACTCCTTCCATTCCAATCCTGAGACCCGTCCTATAGCATGAGATGTGATATCTCAATGCTTATACCAAACCTGAGACCCTTCCTATAGCATGAGATGTGATATCCAACTACTCCCCATTCCAATCCTGAGACCCTTCCTATAGCATGAGATGTGATATCTCAATGCTTCTAATACCAAACCTGAGATCCTTCCTCTAACATGAGATGTGATATCCAGGTCCTTCCCATTCCAATCCTTAGACCCTTCCTACAGCATGCAATATGATATCTCAATGATTCTAATAACAAACCTGAGACCCGTCCTATAGCATGAGATATGATATCCAAGTCCTTCCCATTCCAATCCTGCGACCCTTCCTATAACATGAAATGTGATATCCAACTCCTTCCCATTCCAACCTGAGACCCTTCCTATAGCATGAGATGGGATATCCAACTTCTTCCAAATCCAATACTGATACCCTTCCGATAGCATGAAACGTGATATCCCAATGCTTCTACCAAACCTGAGACCCATACTATGGCATGAGATGTGATATCAAACTCCTTCCCATTCCAATCCTGAGACCCTTCCTATAGCTTGAGGTGTGATATCCAACTCCTTCCCATTCCAATTCTGAGACCCTTCTTATACCATGAGACTTGATATCTCAATGCTTCTAATACCAAACCTGAGACCCGTCCTATAACATGAGATGTGATATCCAAATCCTTCACCTTCCAAACCTTAGACCCTTCCTTTATCATGAGATGTGATATCCAACTCCTTCCCATTCCAATCCTGAGACCCTTCCGATATCATGAGATTTGTTATCTCAATGCTTCTAATATCAAACTTGAGACCCTCCCTATAGCATGAGATGTGACATCCAAGTCCTTCCCATTCCAATCCTGAGACCCTTCCTATAGCATGAGATGTGATATCTCTATGCTTCTAATACCAAACCTGAGACCCTTCCTATAACATGAGATGGGATATCCAACTCCTTCCCATTCCAATCCTGAGACCTTTCCGATAGCAGAGATGTGATATCTCAATGCTTATACCAAACCTGAGAACCTTCCTATGGCCTGAGATGTCATATACAACTCCTTCCCATTCCAATCCTGAGACACTTCCTTTAGCATGAGATGTGATATCTCAATGCTTATACCAAATCTGAGACCCTTCCTATAGCATGAGATGTGATATCCAATTCCTTCCCATTCCAATCCTGAGACCCTTCCTATAGCATGAGATGTGATATCTCAATGCTTATACCAAACCTGAGAGCCTACCTATAGCATGAGATGTGATATCCAAGTCCATCCCATTCCAATCCTTAGACCCTTCCTACAGCATGCGAAGTGATATCTCAATGATTCTAATACCAAACCAGAGACTCTTCCTATAACATTAGATGGGATATCCAACTCCTTCCCATTCCAATCCTGAGCCGCTTCCGATAGCAGAGATGTGATATCTCAATGCTTATACCAAACCTGAGACCCTTCCTATAACATGAGATGTGATATCCAACTCCTTCCCGTTCCAAACCTGAGACACTAACTATAGCATATGTGATATCCAACTCCTTCCCATTCCAAACATGAGACCCTTCCTATAGCAAGAAAGTAATATCCAACTCCTACCCATTCCAATCCTGAGACCCTTCCTATAGCAAGAGATGTGATATCCAAATCCTTCCCATTCCAATCCTGAGACCCTTCCTATAACATGAGATGTGATATCCAACTCCTTCCTATTCCAACCTGAGACACTTCCTATAGCATGAGAAGGGATATCCAACTCCTTCCCAATCCAATCCTGAGACCCTTCCGACAGCAGAGATGTGATATCTCAATGCTTATACCAAACCTGAGACCCTTCCTATGGCATGAGATGTGATATCCAACTCCTTGCCATTCAAATCCTGAGACCCTTCCTATAGCATGAGATGTGATATCTCTATTCTTCTAATACCAAACCTGAGACCCTTCCTATAACATGAGATGGGATATCCAACTCCTTCCCATTCCAATCCTGAGACCCTTCCGATAGCAGAGATGTGATATCTCAATGCTTATACCAAACCTGAGAACCTTCCTATGGCCTGAGATGTCATATACAACTCCTTCCCATTCCAATCCTGAGACCCTTCCTTTAGCATGAGATGTGATATCTCAATGCTTATACCAAATCTGAGACCCTTCCTATAGCATGAGATGTGATATCCAATTCCTTCCCATTCCAATCCTGAGACCCTTCCTATAGCATGAGATGTGATATCTCAATGCTTATACCAAACCACCTGAGAGCCTACCTATAGCATGAGATGTGATATCCAAGTCCATCCCATTCCAATCCTTAGACCCTTCCTACAGCATGCGATGTGATATCTCAATGATTCTAATACCAAACCAGAGACTCTTCCTATAACATGAGATGGGATATCCAACTCCTTCCCATTCCAATCCTGAGCCGCTTCCGATAGCAGAGATGTGATATCTCAATGCTAATACCAAACCTGAGACCCTTCCTATAACATGAGATATGATATCCAACTCCTTCCCGTTCCAAACCTGAGACACTAACTATAGCATATGTGATATCCAACTCCTTCCCATTCCAAACATGAGACCCTTCCTATAGCAAGAAAGTAATATCCAACTCCTACCCATTCCAATCCTGACCCCCTTCCTATAGCAAGAGATGTGATATCCAAATCCTTCCCATTCCAATCCTGAGACCCTTCCTATAACATGAATGAGATGTGATATCCAACTCCTTCCCATTCCAACCTGAGACACTTCCTATAGCATGAGAAGGGATATCCAACTCCTTCCCAATCCAATCCTGAGACCCTTCCGATAGCAGAGATGTGATATCTCAATGCTTATACCAAACCTGAGACCCTTCCTATGGCATGAGATGTGATATCCAACTCCTTCCCAATCCAATCCTGAGACCCTTCCGATAGCAGAGACGTGATATCTCAATGCTTCTACCAAACCTGAGACCCTTCCTTTAGCATGAGATGTGATATCCAAATCCTTCACATTCCAATCCTGAGACCCTTCCTATAGCATGAGATATGATATCTCAATACTTCTAATACCAAACGTGAGATCCTTCCGATAACATGAGATGTGATATCCAAATCCTTCCCCTTCCAAACCTGAGACCCTCCCTTTAGCATGAGATGTGATATCCAACTCCTTCCTATTCCAATCCTGAAACTCTTCTGATAGCATGAGATGTGATATCTCAATGCTTCTAATACCAAACCTGAGATCCTTCCGATAGCATGAGATGTGATATCTCAATGCTTCTAATACCAAACCTGAGATCCTTCCTATAACATGAGATGTGATATCCAAATCCTTCCCCTTCCAAACCTGAGACCCTCCCTTTAGCATGAGATGTGATATCCAACTCCTTCCCATTCCATTCCTGAGACCCTTCTGATAGCATGAGATGTGATATCTCAATGCATCTAATACCAAACCTGAGATCCTACCTCTAACATGAAATGTGATATCCAACTCTTTCCCCTTCCAAACCTGAGAGCCTTCCTATAGCATGAGATGTGATATCCAAGTCCTTCCCATTCCAATCCTGAGACCCTTCCTATAGCTTGAGATGTGATATCCAACTCCTTCCCATTCCAATTCTGAGACCCTTCCTATACTATGAGACTTGATATCTCAATGCTTCTAATACCAAACGTGAGACCCGTAATATAACATGAGATGTGATATCCAACTCCTTCCCATTCCAATCCTGAGACCCTTCCGATATCATGAGATGTGATATCTCAAAGCTTCTAATATCAAACTTGAGACCCTCCCTATAGCATGAGATGTGATATCCAAGTCCTTCCCATTCCAATCCTGATACCCTTCCTATAGCATGAGATGTGATATCTCAATGCTTCTAATACCAAACCTGAGACCCTTCCTATAACATGAGATGGGAATATCCAACTCCTTCCCAATCCAATCCTGAGACCCTTCCGATAGCAGAGACGTGATATCTCAATGCTTCTACCAAACCTGAGACCCTTTCTTTAGCATGAGATGTGATATCCAAATCCTTCACATTCCAATCCTGAGACCCTTCCTATAGCATGAGATGTGATATCTCAATGCTTCTAATACCAAACCTGAGATCCTTCCTATAACATGAGATGTGATATCCAATTCCTTCCCATTCCAAACCTGAGACCCTTCCTACTGGATGAGATGTGATATCCAACTCCTTCCCATTCCAACCCTGAGACCCTTCCTATAGCATGAGATGTGATGTCTCAATGCTTCTAATACCAAACCTGAGATCCTTCCTATTACATGAGATGTGATATCCAACTCCTTCCATTCCAATCCTGAGACCCGTCCTATAGCATGAGATGTGATATCTCAATGCTTATACCAAACCTGAGACCCTTCCTATAGCATGAGATGTGATATCCAACTACTTCCCATTCCAATCCTGAGACCCTTCCTATAGCATGAGATGTGATATCTCAATGCTTCTAATACCAAACCTGAGATCCTTCCTCTAACATGAAATGTGATATCCAACTCCTTCCCTTTCCAAACCTAAGAGCCTTTCTATAGCATGAGATGTGATATCCAGGTCCTTCCCATTCCAATCCTTAGACCCTTCCTACAGCATGCAATATGATATCTCAATGATTCTAATAACAAACCTGAGACCCGTCCTATAGCATGAGATATGATATCCAAGTCCTTCCCATTCCAATCCTGCGACCCTTCCTATAACATGAAATGTGATATCCAACTCCTTCCCATTCCAACCTGAGACCCTTCCTATAGCATGAGATGGGATATCCAACTTCTTCCAAATCCAATACTGATACCCTTCCGATAGCATGAGACGTGATATCCCAATGCTTCTACCAAACCTGAGACCCATACTATGGCATGAGATGTGATATCAAACTCCTTCCCATTCCAATCCTGAGACCCTTCCTATAGCTTGAGGTGTGATATCCAACTCCTTCCCATTCCAATTCTGAGACCCTTCTTATACCATGAGACTTGATATCTCAATGCTTCTAATACCAAACCTGAGACCCGTCCTATAACATGAGATGTGATATCCAAATCCTTCCCCTTCCAAACCTTAGACCCTTCCTTTATCATGAGATGTGATATCCAACTCCTTCCCATTCCAATCCTGAGACCCTTCCGATATCATGAGATTTGTTATCTCAATGCTTCTAATATCAAACTTGAGACCCTCCCTATAGCATGAGATGTGACATCCAAGTCCTTCCCATTCCAATCCTGAGACCCTTCCTATAGCATGAGATGTGATATCTCTATGCTTCTAATACCAAACCTGAGACCCTTCCTATAACATGAGATGTGATATCCAACTCCTTCCCATTCCAATCCTGAGACCTTTCCGATAGCAGAGATGTGATATCTCAATGCTTATACCAAACCTGAGAACCTTCCTATGGCCTGAGATGTCATATACAACTCCTTCCCATTCCAATCCTGAGACCCTTCCTTTAGCATGAGATGTGATATCTCAATGCTTATACCAAATCTGAGACCCTTCCTATAGCATGAGATGTGATATCCAATTCCTTCCCAATCCAATCCTGAGACCCTTCCGATAGCAGAGACGTGATATCTCAATGCTTCTACCAAACCTGAGACCCTTTCTTTAGCATGAGATGTGATATCCAAATCCTTCACATTCCAATCCTGAGACCCTTCCTATAGCATGAGATGTGATATCTCAATGCTTCTAATACCAAACCTGAGATCCTTCCTATAACATGAGATGTGATATCCAATTCCTTCCCATTCCAAACCTGAGACCCTTCCTACTGGATGAGATGTGATATCCAACTCCTTCCCATTCCAACCCTGAGACCCTTCCTATAGCATGTCTCAATGCTTCTAATACCAAACCTGAGATCCTTCCTATTACATGAGATGTGATATCCAACTCCTTCCATTCCAATCCTGAGACCCGTCCTATAGCATGAGATGTGATATCTCAATGCTTATACCAAACCTGAGACCCTTCCTATAGCATGAGATGTGATATCCAACTACTTCCCATTCCAATCCTGAGACCCTTCCTATAGCATGAGATGTGATATCTCAATGCTTCTAATACCAAACCTGAGATCCTTCCTCTAACATGAAATGTGATATCCAACTCCTTCCCTTTCCAAACCTAAGAGCCTTTCTATAGCATGAGATGTGATATCCAGGTCCTTCCCATTCCAATCCTTAGACCCTTCCTACAGCATGCAATATGATATCTCAATGATTCTAATAACAAACCTGAGACCCGTCCTATAGCATGAGATATGATATCCAAGTCCTTCCCATTCCAATCCTGCGACCCTTCCTATAACATGAAATGTGATATCCAACTCCTTCCCATTCCAACCTGAGACCCTTCCTATAGCATGAGATGGGATATCCAACTTCTTCCAAATCCAATACTGATACCCTTCCGATAGCATGAGACGTGATATCCCAATGCTTCTACCAAACCTGAGACCCATACTATGGCATGAGATGTGATATCAAACTCCTTCCCATTCCAATCCTGAGACCCTTCCTATAGCTTGAGGTGTGATATCCAACTCCTTCCCATTCCAATTCTGAGACCCTTCTTATACCATGAGACTTGATATCTCAATGCTTCTAATACCAAACCTGAGACCCGTCCTATAACATGAGATGTGATATCCAAATCCTTCCCCTTCCAAACCTTAGACCCTTCCTTTATCATGAGATGTGATATCCAACTCCTTCCCATTCCAATCCTGAGACCCTTCCGATATCATGAGATTTGCTATCTCAATGCTTCTAATATCAAACTTGAGACCCTCCCTATAGCATGAGATGTGACATCCAAGTCCTTCCCATTCCAATCCTGAGACCCTTCCTATAGCATGAGATGTGATATCTCTATGCTTCTAATACCAAACCTGAGACCCTTCCTATAACATGAGATGGGATATCCAACTCCTTCCCATTCCAATCCTGAGACCTTTCCGATAGCAGAGATGTGATATCTCAATGCTTATACCAAACCTGAGAACCTTCCTATGGCCTGAGATGTCATATACAACTCCTTCCCATTCCAATCCTGAGACCCTTCCTTTAGCATGAGATGTGATATCTCAATGCTTATACCAAATCTGAGACCCTTCCTATAGCATGAGATGTGATATCCAATTCCTTCCCATTCCAATCCTGAGACCCTTCCTATAGCATGAGATGTGATATCTCAATGCTTATACCAAACCTGAGAGCCTACCTATAGCATGAGATGTGATATCCAAGTCCATCCCATTCCAATCCTTAGACCCTTCCTACAGCATGCGATGTGATATCTCAATGATTCTAATACCAAACCAGAGACTCTTCCTATAACATTAGATGGGATATCCAACTCCTTCCCATTCCAATCCTGAGCCGCTTCCGATAGCAGAGATGTGATATCTCAATGCTTATACCAAACCTGAGACCCTTCCTATAACATGAGATGTGATATCCAACTCCTTCCCGTTCCAAACCTGAGACACTAACTATAGCATATGTGATATCCAACTCCTTCCCATTCCAAACATGAGACCCTTCCTATAGCAAGAAAGTAATATCCAACTCCTACCCATTCCAATCCTGAGACCCTTCCTATAGCAAGAGATGTGATATCCAAATCCTTCCCATTCCAATCCTGAGACCCTTCCCATAACATGAGATGTGATATCCAACTCCTTCCCATTCCAACCTGAGACACTTCCTATAGCATGAGAAGGGATATCCAACTCTTTCCCAATCCAATCCTGAGACCCTTCCGATAGCAGAGATGTGATATCTCAATGCTTATACCAAACCTGAGACCCTTCCTATGGCATGAGATGTGATATCCAACTCCTTGCCATTCAAATCCTGAGACCCTTCCTATAGCATGAGATGTGATATCTCTATGCTTCTAATACCAAACCTGAGACCCTTCCTATAACATGAGATGGGATATCCAACTCCTTCCCATTCCAATCCTGAGACCCTTCCGATAGCAGAGATGTGATATCTCAATGCTTATACCAAACCTGAGAACCTTCCTATGGCCTGAGATGTCATATACAACTCCTTCCCATTCCAATCCTGAGACCCTTCCTTTAGCATGAGATGTGATATCTCAATGCTTATACCAAATCTGAGACCCTTCCTATAGCATGAGATGTGATAGCCAATTCCTTCCCATTCCAATCCTGAGACCATTCCTATAGCATGAGATGTGATATCTCAATGCTTATACCAAACCTGAGAGCCTACCTATAGCATGAGATGTGATATCCAAGTCCATCCCATTCCAATCCTTAGACCCTTCCTACAGCATGCGATGTGATATCTCAATGATTCTAATACCAAACCAGAGACTCTTCCTATAACATGAGATGGGATATCCAACTCCTTCCCATTCCAATCCTGAGCCGCTTCCGATAGCAGAGATGTGATATCTCAATGCTTATACCAAACCTGAGACCCTTCCTATAACATGAGATGTGATATCCAACTCCTTCCCGTTCCAAACATGAGACCCTTCCTATAGCAAGAAAGTAATATCCAACTCCTACCCATTCCAATCCTGAGACCCTTCCTATAGCAAGAGATGTGATATCCAAATCCTTCCCATTCCAATCCTGAGACCCTTCCTATAACATGAGATGTGATATCCAACTCCTTCCTATTCCAACCTGAGACACTTCCTATAGTATGAGAAGGGATATCCAACTCCTTCCCAATCCAATCCTGAGACCCTTCCGATAGCAGAGATGTGATATCTCAATGCTTATACCAAACCTGAGACCCTTCCTATGGCATGAGATGTGATATCCAACTCCTTGCCATTCAAATCCTGAGACCCTTCCTATAGCATGAGATGTGATATCTCTATGCTTCTAATACCAAACCTGAGACCCTTCCTATAACATGAGATGGGATATCCAACTCCTTCCCATTCCAATCCTGAGACCCTTCCGATAGCAGAGATGTGATATCTCAATGCTTATACCAAACCTGAGAACCTTCCTATGGCCTGAGATGTCATATACAACTCCTTCCCATTCCAATCCTGAGACCCTTCTTATACCATGAGACTTGATATCTCAATGCTTCTAATACCAAACCTGAGACCCGTCCTATAACATGAGATGTGATATCCAAATCCTTCCCCTTCCAAACCTTAGACCCTTCCTTTATCATGAGATGTGATATCCAACTCCTTCCCATTCCAATCCTGAGACCCTTCCGATATCATGAGATTTGTTATCTCAATGCTTCTAATATCAAACTTGAGACCCTCCCTATAGCATGAGATGTGACATCCAAGTCCTTCCCATTCCAATCCTGAGACCCTTCCTATAGCATGAGATGTGATATCTCTATGCTTCTAATACCAAACCTGAGACCCTTCCTATAACATGAGATGGGATATCCAACTCCTTCTCATTCCAATCCTGAGACCTTTCCGATAGCAGAGATGTGATTTCTCAATGCTTATACCAAACCTGAGAACCTTCCTATGGCCTGAGATGTCATATACAACTCCTTCCCATTCCAATCCTGAGACCCTTCCTTTAGCATGAGATGTGATATCTCAATGCTTATACCAAATCTGAGACCCTTCCTATAGCATGAGATGTGATATCCAATTCCTTCCCATTCCAATCCTGAGACCCTTCCTATAGCATGAGATGTGATATCTCAATGCTTATACCAAACCTGAGAGCCTACCTATAGCATGAGATGTGATATCCAAGTCCATCCCATTCCAATCCTTAGACCCTTCCTACAGCATGCGATGTGATATCTCAATGATTCTAATACCAAACCAGAGACTCTTCCTATAACATTAGATGGGATATCCAACTCCTTCCCATTCCAATCCTGAGCCGCTTCCGATAGCAGAGATGTGATATCTCAATGCTTATACCAAACCTGAGACCCTTCCTATAACATGAGATGTGATATCCAACTCCTTCCCGTTCCAAACCTGAGACACTAACTATAGCATATGTGATATCCAACTCCTTCCCATTCCAAACATGAGACCCTTCCTATAGCAAGAAAGTAATATCCAACTCCTACCCATTCCAATCCTGAGACCCTTCCTATAGCAAGAGATGTGATATCCAAATCCTTCCCATTCCAATCCTGAGACCCTTCCTATAACATGAGATGTGATATCCAACTCCTTCCCATTCCAACCTGAGACACTTCCTATAGCATGAGAAGGGATATCCAACTCCTTCCCAATCCAATCCTGAGACCCTTCCGATAGCAGAGATGTGATATCTCAATGCTTATACCAAACCTGAGACCCTTCCTATGGCATGAGATGTGATATCCGACTCCTTGCCATTCAAATCCTGAGACCCTTCCTATAGCATGAGATGTGATATCTCTATGCTTCTAATACCAAACCTGAGACCCTTCCTATAACATGAGATGGGATATCCAACTCCTTCCCATTCCAATCCTGAGACCCTTCCGATAGCAGAGATGTGATATCTCAATGCTTATACCAAACCTGAGAACCTTCCTATGGCCTGAGATGTCATATACAACTCCTTCCCATTCCAATCCTGAGACCCTTCCTTTAGCATGAGATGTGTTATCTCAATGCTTATACCAAATCTGAGACCCTTCCTATAGCATGAGATGTGATATCCAATTCCTTCCCATTCCAATCCTGAGACCCTTCCTATAGCATGAGATGTGATATCTCAATGCTTATACCAAACCTGAGAGCCTACCTATAGCATGAGATGTGATATCCAAGTCCATCCCATTCCAATCCTTAGACCCTTCCTACAGCATGCGATGTGATATCTCAATGATTCTAATACCAAACCAGAGACTCTTCCTATAACATGAGATGGGATATCCAACTCCTTCCCATTCCAATCCTGAGCCGCTTCCGATAGCAGAGATGTGATATCTCAATGCTTATACCAAACCTGAGACCCTTCCTATAACATGAGATGTGATATCCAACTCCTTCCCGTTCCAAACATGAGACCCTTCCTATAGCAAGAAAGTAATATCCAACTCCTACCCATTCCAATCCTGAGACCCTTCCTATAGCAAGAGATGTGATATCCAAATCCTTCCCATTCCAATCCTGAGACCCTTCCTATAACATGAGATGTGATATCCAACTCCTTCCTATTCCAACCTGAGACACTTCCTATAGTATGAGAAGGGATATCCAACTCCTTCCCAATCCAATCCTGAGACCCTTCCGATAGCAGAGATGTGATATCTCAATGCTTATACCAAACCTGAGACCCTTCCTATGGCATGAGATGTGATATCCAACTCCTTGCCATTCAAATCCTGAGACCCTTCCTATAGCATGAGATGTGATATCTCTATGCTTCTAATACCAAACCTGAGACCCTTCCTATAACATGAGATGGGATATCCAACTCCTTCCCATTCCAATCCTGAGACCCTTCCGATAGCAGAGATGTGATATCTCAATGCTTATACCAAACCTGAGAACCTTCCTATGGCCTGAGATGTCATATACAACTCCTTCCCATTCCAATCCTGAGACCCTTCCTTTAGCATGAGATGTGATATCTCAATGCTTATACCAAATCTGAGACCCTTCCTATAGCATGAGATGTGATATCCAATTCCTTCCCATTCCAATCCTGAGACCCTTCCTATAGCATGAGATGTGATATCTCAATGCTTATACCAAACCACCTGAGAGCCTACCTATAGCATGAGATGTGATATCCAAGTCCATCCCATTCCAATCCTTAGACCCTTCCTACAGCATGCGATGTGATATCTCAATGATTCTAATACCAAACCAGAGACTCTTCCTATAACATGAGATGGGACATCCAACTCCTTCCCATTCCAATCCTGAGCCGCTTCCGATAGCAGAGATGTGATATCTCAATGCTTATACCAAACCTGAGACCCTTCCTATAACATGAGATATGATATCCAACTCCTTCCCGTTCCAAACCTGAGACACTAACTATAGCATATGTGATATCCAACTCCTTCCCATTCCAAACATGAGACCCTTCCTATAGCAAGAAAGTAATATCCAACTCCTACCCATTCCAATCCTGAGACCCTTCCTATAGCAAGAGATGTGATATCCAAATCCTTCCCATTCCAATCCTGAGACCCTTCCTATAACATGAATGAGATGTGATATCCAACTCCTTCCCATTCCAACCTGAGACACTTCCTATAGCATGAGAAGGGATATCCAACTCCTTCCCAATCCAATCCTGAGACCCTTCCGATAGCAGAGATGTGATATCTCAATGCTTATACCAAACCTGAGACCCTTCCTATGGCATGAGATGTGATATCCAACTCCTTCCCAATCCAATCCTGAGACCCTTCCGATAGCAGAGACGTGATATCTCAATGCTTCTACCAAACCTGAGACCCTTCCTTTAGCATGAGATGTGATATCCAAATCCTTCACATTCCAATCCTGAGACCCTTCCTATAGCATGAGATATGATATCTCAATACTTCTAATACCAAACGTGAGATCCTTCCGATAACATGAGATGTGATATCCAAATCCTTCCCCTTCTAAACCTGAGACCCTCCCTTTAGCATGAGATGTGATATCCAACTCCTTCCTATTCCAATCCTGAAACTCTTCTGATAGCATGAGATGTGATATCTCAATGCTTCTAATACCAAACCTGAGATCCTTCCGATAGCATGAGATGTGATATCTCAATGCTTCTAATACCAAACCTGAGATCCTTCCTATAACATGAGATGTGATATCCAAATCCTTCCCCTTCCAAACCTGAGACCCTCCCTTTAGCATGTGATGTGATATCCAACTCCTTCCCATTCCATTCCTGAGACCCTTCTGATAGCATGAGATGTGATATCTCAATGCCTCTAATACCAAACCTGAGATCCTACCTCTAACATGAAATGTGATATCCAACTCTTTCCCCTTCCAAACCTGAGAGCCTTCCTATAGCATGAGATGTGATATCCAAGTCCTTCCCATTCCAATCCTGAGACCCTTCCTATAGCTTGAGATGTGATATCCAACTCCTTCCCATTCCAATTCTGAGACCCTTCCTATACTATGAGACTTGATATCTCAATGCTTCTAATACCAAACGTGAGACCCGTAATATAACATGAGATGTGATATCGAAATCCTTCCCCTTCCAAACCTTAGACCCTTCCTTTATCATGAGATGTGATATCCAACTCCTTCCCATTCCAATCCTGAGACCCTTCCGATATCATGAGATGTGATATCTCAAAGCTTCTAATATCAAACTTGAGACCCTCCCTATAGCATGAGATGTGATATCCAAGTCCTTCCCATTCCAATCCTGATACCCTTCCTATAGCATGAGATGTGATATCTCAATGCTTCTAATACCAAACCTGAGACCCTTCCTATAACATGAGATGGGAATATCTAACTCCTTCCCATTCCAATCCTGAGACCCTTCCGATAGCAGAGATGTGATATCTCAATGCTTATACCAAACCTGAGATCCTTCCTATAACATGAGATGTGATATCCAACTCCTTCCCATTCCAATCCTGAGACACTTCCTATAGCATGAGATGTGATATCTCACTGCTTATACCAAACCTGAGACCCTTCCCATAGCATGAGATGTGATATCCAACTCCTTCCCATTCCAATCCTCAGACCCTTCCTATAGCATGAGATGTGATATCTCAATGCTTCTAATATCAAACTTGAGACCCTACCTATAGCATGAGATGTGATATCCAAGTCCTTCCCATTCCAATCCTGAGACACTTCCTATAGCATGAGATGTGATATCCAACTCCTTCCCATTCCAATCCTGAGACCCTTCCTATAGCATGAGATATGATATCTCAATACTTCTAATACCAAACGTGAGATCCTTCCGATAACATGAGATGTGATATCCAAATCCTTCCCCTTCCAAACCTGAGACCCTCCCTTTAGCATGAGATGTGATATCCAACTCCTTCCCATTCCAATCCTGAGACCCTTCTGATAGCATGAGATGTGATATCTCAATGCTTCTAATACCAAACCTGAGATCCTTCCGATAGCATGAGATGTGATATCTCAATGCTTCTAATACCAAACCTCAGATCCTTCCTATAACATGAGATGTGATATCCAAATCCTTCCCCTTCCAAACCTGAGACCCTCCCTTTAGCATGAGATGTGATATCCAACTCCTTCCCATTCCATTCCTGAGACCCTTATGATAGCATGAGATGTGATATCTCAATGCCTCTAATACCAAACCTGAGATCCTACCTCTAACATGAAATGTGATATCCAACTCTTTCCCCTTCCAAACCTGAGAGCCTTCCTATATCATGAGATGTGATATCCAAGTCCTTCCCATTCCAATCCTGAGACCCTTCCTATAGCTTGAGATGTGATATCCAACTCCTTCCCATTCCAATTCTGAGACCCTTCCTATACTCTGAGACTTGATATCTCAATGCTTCTAATACCAAACCTGAGACCCGTAGTATAACATGAGATATGATATCCAAATCCTTCCCCTTCCAAACCTTAGACCCTTCCTTTATCATGAGATGTGATATCCAACTCCTTCCCATTCCAATCCTGAGACCCTTCCGATATCATGAGATGTGATATCTCAAAGCTTCTAATATCAAACTTGAGACCCTCCCTATAGCATGAGATATGATATCCAAGTCCTTCCCATTCCAATCCTGAGACCCTTCCTATAGCATGAGATGTGATATCTCAATGCTTCTAATACCAAACCTGAGACCCTTCCTATAGCATGAGATGTGATATCCAAGTCCTTCCCATTCCAATCCTGAGACCCTTCCTATAGCATGAGATGTGATATCTCAATGCTTCTAATACCAAACCTGAGACCCTTCCTATAACATGAGATGGGAATCTCCAACTCCTTCCCATTCCAATCCTGAGACCCTTCCGATAGCAGAGATGTGATATCTCAATGCTTATACCAAACCTGAGACCCTTCCTATGGCATTAGATGTGATATCCAACTCCTTGCCATTCAAATCCTGAGACCCTTCCTATAGCATGAGAAGGGATATCCAACTCCTTCCCAATCCAATCCTGAGACCCTTCCGATAGCAGAGACGTGATATCTCAATGCTTCTACCAAACCTGAGACCCTTCCTTTAGCATGAGATGTGATATCCAAATCCTTCACATTCCAATCCTGAGACCCTTCCTATAGCATGAGATGTGATATCTCAATGCTTCTAATACCAAACCTGAGATCCTTCCTAAAACATGAGATGTGATATCCAATTCCTTCCCATTCCAAACCTGAGACCCTTCCTATTGGATGAGTTGTGATATCCAACTCCTTCCCATTCCAACCCTGAGACCCTTCCTATAGCATGAGATGTGATGTCTCAATGCTTCTAATACCAAACCTGAGATCCTTCCTATAACATGAGATGTGATATCCAACTCCTTCCATTCCAATCCTGAGACCCGTCCTATAGCATGAGATGTGATATCTCAATGCTTATACCAAACCTGAGACCCTTCCTATAGCATGAGATGTGATATCCAACTACTTCCCATTCCAATCCTGAGACCCTTCCTATAGCATGGGATGTGATATCTCAATGCTTCTAATACCAAACCTGAGATCCTTCCTCTAACATGAAATGTGATATCCAACTCCTTCCCTTTCCAAACCTAAGAGCCTATCTATAGCATGAGATGTGATATCCAAGTCCTTCCCATTCCAATCCTTAGACCCTTCCTACAGCATGCAATATGATATCTCAATGATTCTAATAACAAACCTGAGACCCGTCCTATAGCATGAGATATGATATCCAAGTCCTTCCCATTCCAATCCTGAGACCCTTCCTATAACATGAGATGTGATATCCAACTCCTTCCCGTTCCAAACCTGAGACCCTTCCTTTAGCATGAGATGTGATATCCAGCTCCTTCCCATTCCAATCCTGAGACACTTCCGATAGCATGAGATGTGATATCTCAATGCTTCTAATATCAAAACTGAGACCCTCCCTATAGCATGATATGTGATATCTAAGTCCTTCCCATTCCAATCCTGAGACACTCCCTATAGCATGAGATGTGATATCCAACTCTTTCCCATTCCAATCCTGAGACCCTTCCTATAGCATGAGATATGATATCTCAATACTTCTAATACCAAACGTGAGATCCTTCCGATAACATGAGATGTGATATCCAAATCCTTCCCCTTCCAAACCTGAGACCCTCCCTTTAGCATGAGATGTGATATCCAACTCCTTCCCATTCCAATCCTGAGACCCTTCTGATAGCATGAGATGTGATATCTCAATGCTTCTAATACCAAACCTGAGATCCTTCCGATAGCATGAGATGTGATATCTCAATGCTTCTAATACCAAACCTGAGATCCTTCCTATAACATGAGATGTGATATCCAAATCCTTCCCCTTCCAAACCTGAGACCCTCCCTTTAGCATGAGATGTGATATCCAACTCCTTCCCATTCCATTCCTGAGACCCTTCTGATAGCATGAGATGTGATATCTCAATGCCTCTAATACCAAACCTGAGATCCTACCTCTAACATGAAATGTGATATCCAACTCTTTCCCCTTCCAAACCTGAGAGCCTTCCTATAGCATGAGATGTGATATCCAAGGCCTTCCCATTCCAATCCTGAGACCCTTCCTATAGCTTGAGATGTGATATCCAACTCCTTCCCATTCCAATTCTGAGACCCTTCCTATACTCTGAGACTTGATATCTCAATGCTTCTAATACCAAACCTGAGACCCGTAATATAACATGAGATGTGATATCCAAATCCTTCCCATTCCAATCCTGAGACCCTTCCGATATCATGAGATGTGATATCTCAAAGCTTCTAATATGAAACTTGAGACCCTCCCTATAGCATGAGATGTGATATCCAAGTCCTTCCCATTCCAATCCTGAGACCCTTCCTATAGCATGAGATGTGATATCTCAATGCTTCTAATACCAAACCTGAGTCCCTTCCTATAACATGAGATGGGAATATCCAACTCCTTCCCATTCCAATCCTGAGACCCTTCCGATAGCAGAGATGTGATATCTCAATGCTTATACCAAACCTGAGACCCTTCCTATGGCATGAGATGTGATATCCAACTCCTTGCCATTCAAATCCTGAGACCCTTCCTATAGCATGAGAAGGGATATCCAACTCCTTCCCAATCCAATCCTGAGACCCTTCCTATAGCATGAGATGTGATATCTCAATGCTTCTAATACCAAACCTGAGATCCTTCCTATAACATGAGATGTGATATCCAATTCCTTCCCATTCCAAACCTGAGACCCTTCCTACTGGATGAGATGTGATATCCAACTCCTTCCCATTCCAACCCTGAGACCCTTCCTTTAGCATGAGATGTGATGTCTCAATGCTTCTAATACCAAACCTGAGATCCTTCCTATAACATGAGATGTGATATCCAACTCCTTCCATTCCAATCCTGAGACCCTTCCTATAGCATGAGATGTGATATCTCAATGCTTCTACCAAACCTGAGACCCTTCCTATAGCATGAGATGTGATATCCAACTCCTTCCCATTCCAATCCTGAGACCCTTCCTATAGCCTGAGATGTGATATCTCAATGCTTCTAATACCAAACCTGAGATCCTTCCTCTAACATGAAATGTGATATCCAACTCCTTCCCTTTCCAAACCTAAGAGCCTATCTATAGCATGAGATGTGATATCTAAGTCCTTCCCATTCCAATCCTTAGACCCTTCCTACAGCATGCAATATGATATCTCAATGATTCTAATAAAAAAACCTGAGACCCGTCCTATAACATGAGATGGGATATTCAACTCCTTCCCATTCCAATCCTGAGACACTTCCGATAGCAGAGCTGTGATATCTCAATGTTTATACCAAACCTGAGACCCTTCCTATAACATGAGATGTGATATCCAACTCCTTCCCGTTCCAAACCTGAGACCCTTCCTTTAGCATGAGATGTGATATCCAGCTCCTTCCCATTCCAATCCTGAGACACTTCCGATAGCATGAGATGTGATATCCAGCTCCTTCCCATTCCAATCCTGAGACACTTCCGATAGCAGAGATGTGATATCTCAATGTTTATACCAAACCTGAGACCCTTCCTATAACATGAGATGTGATATCCAACTCCTTCCCATTCCAATCCTGAGACCCTTCCTATAGCATGAGATGTGATATCTCAATACTTCTAATACCAAACCTGAGATCCTTCCGATAACATGAGATGTGATATCTCAATACTTCTAATACCAAACCTGAGATCCATCCTATAACATGAGATGTGATATCCAAATCCTTCCCCTTCCAAACCTGAGACCCTCCCTTTAGCATGAGATGTGATATCCAACTCCTTCCCATTCCAATCCTGAGACCCTTCTGATAGCATAAGATATATCTCAATGCTTCTATACCAAACCTGAGATCCTTCCGATAGCATGAGATGTGATATCTCAATACTTCTAATACCAAACCTGAGATCCTTCCTATAACATGAGATGTGATATCCAAATCCTTATCTTCCAAACCTGAGACCCTTCCTTCCTTTATCCAACTCCTTCCCATTCCAATCCTGAGACTCTTCTGATAGCATAAGATTTGATATCTCAATGCTTCTATACCAAACCTGAGATCCTTCTGATAGCATGAGATGTGATATCTCAATACTTCTAATACCAAACCTGAGATCCTACCTCTAACATGAAATGTGATATCCAACTCTTTCCCCTTGCAAACCTGAGAGCCTTCCTATAGCATGAGATGTGATATCCAAGTCCTTCCCATTCCAATCCTGAGACCCTTCCTATAACATGAGATGTGATATCCAACTCCTTCCCATTCCAACCTGAGACCCTTCCTATAGCATGAGATGGGATATCCAACTCCTTCCAAATCCAATCCCGATACCCTTCCGATAGCATGAGATGTGATATCCCAATGCTTCTACCAAACCTGAGACCCATACTATGGCATGAGATGTGATATCAAACTCCTTCCCTTCCCATTCTAATCCTGAGACCCTTCCTATAGCTTGAGATGTGATATCCAACTCCTTCCCATTCCAATTCTGAGACCCTTCCTATACCATGAGACTTGATATCTCAATGCTTCTAATACCAAACCTGAGACCCGTCCTATAACATGAGATGTGATATCCAAATCCTTCCCCTTCCAAACCTTAGACCCTTCCTTTATCATGAGATGTGATATCCAATTCCTTCCCATTCCAATCTTGAGACCCTTCCGATATCATGAAATGTGATATCTCAATGCTTCTAATATCAAACTTGAGACCCTCCTTATAGCATGAGATGTGATATCCAAGTCCTTCCCATTCCAAACCTGAGACCCTTCCTACGGCATGAGATGTCATATTCAACTCCTTCCCATTCCAATCCTGAGACCCTTCCTATAGCATGAGATGTGATATCCAACTCCTTCCCATTCCAATCCTGAGACCCTTCCTATAGCATGAGATGTGATGTCTCAATGCTTCTAATACCAAACCTGATATCCTTCCTATAACATGAGATGTGATATCCAACTCCTTCCATTCCAATCCTGAGACCCTTCCTATAGCATGAGATGTGATATCTCAATGCTTCTACCAAACCTGAGACCCTTCCGATAGCATGAGATGTGATATCTCAATGCTTCTAATACCAAACCTCAGATCCTTCCTATAACATGAGATGTGATATCCAAATCCTTCCCCTTCCAAACCTGAGACCCTCCCTTTAGCATGAGATGTGATATCCAACTCCTTCCCATTCCATTCCTGAGACCCTTATGATAGCATGAGATGTGATATCTCAATGCCTCTAATACCAAACCTGAGATCCTACCTCTAACATGAAATGTGATATCCAACTCTTTCCCCTTCCAAACCTGAGAGCCTTCCTATATCATGAGATGTGATATCCAAGTCCTTCCCATTCCAATCCTGAGACCCTTCCTATAGCTTGAGATGTGATATCCAACTCCTTCCCATTCCAATTCTGAGACCCTTCCTATACTCTGAGACTTGATATCTCAATGCTTCTAATACCAAACCTGAGACCCGTAGTATAACATGAGATATGATATCCAAATCCTTCCCCTTCCAAACCTTAGACCCTTCCTTTATCATGAGATGTGATATCCAACTCCTTCCCATTCCAATCCTGAGACCCTTCCGATATCATGAGATGTGATATCTCAAAGCTTCTAATATCAAACTTGAGACCCTCCCTATAGCATGAGATATGATATCCAAGTCCTTCCCATTCCAATCCTGAGACCCTTCCTATAGCATGAGATGTGATATCTCAATGCTTCTAATACCAAACCTGAGACCCTTCCTATAGCATGAGATGTGATATCCAAGTCCTTCCCATTCCAATCCTGAGACCCTTCCTATAGCATGAGATGTGATATCTCAATGCTTCTAATACCAAACCTGAGACCCTTCCTATAACATGAGATGGGAATATCCAACTCCTTCCCATTCCAATCCTGAGACCCTTCCGATAGCAGAGATGTGATATCTCAATGCTTATACCAAACCTGAGACCCTTCCTATGGCATGAGATGTGATATCCAACTCCTTGCCATTCAAATCCTGAGACCCTTCCTATAGCATGAGAAGGGATATCCAACTCCTTCCCAATCCAATCCTGAGACCCTTCCGATAGCAGAGACGTGATATCTCAATGCTTCTACCAAACCTGAGACCCTTCCTTTAGCATGAGATGTGATATCCAAATCCTTCACATTCCAATCCTGAGACCCTTCCTATAGCATGAGATGTGATATCTCAATGCTTCTAATACCAAACCTGAGATCCTTCCTAAAACATGAGATGTGATATCCAATTCCTTCCCATTCCAAACCTGAGACCCTTCCTATTGGATGAGTTGTGATATCCAACTCCTTCCCATTCCAACCCTGAGACCCTTCCTATAGCATGAGATGTGATGTCTCAATGCTTCTAATACCAAACCTGAGATCCTTCCTATAACATGAGATGTGATATCCAACTCCTTCCATTCCAATCCTGAGACCCGTCCTATAGCATGAGATGTGATATCTCAATGCTTATACCAAACCTGAGACCCTTCCTATAGCATGAGATGTGATATCCAACTACTTCCCATTCCAATCCTGAGACCCTTCCTATAGCATGGGATGTGATATCTCAATGCTTCTAATACCAAACCTGAGATCCTTCCTCTAACATGAAATGTGATATCCAACTCCTTCCCTTTCCAAACCTAAGAGCCTATCTATAGCATGAGATGTGATATCCAAGTCCTTCCCATTCCAATCCTTAGACCCTTCCTACAGCATGCAATATGATATCTCAATGATTCTAATAACAAACCTGAGACCCGTCCTATAGCATGAGATATGATATCCAAGTCCTTCCCATTCCAATCCTGAGACCCTTCCTATAACATGAGATGTGATATCCAACTCCTTCCCGTTCCAAACCTGAGACCCTTCCTTTAGCATGAGATGTGATATCCAGCTCCTTCCCATTCCAATCCTGAGACACTTCCGATAGCATGAGATGTGATATCTCAATGCTTCTAATATCAAAACTGAGACCCTCCCTATAGCATGATATGTGATATCTAAGTCCTTCCCATTCCAATCCTGAGACACTCCCTATAGCATGAGATGTGATATCCAACTCTTTCCCATTCCAATCCTGAGACCCTTCCTATAGCATGAGATATGATATCTCAATACTTCTAATACCAAACGTGAGATCCTTCCGATAACATGAGATGTGATATCCAAATCCTTCCCCTTCCAAACCTGAGACCCTCCCTTTAGCATGAGATGTGATATCCAACTCCTTCCCATTCCAATCCTGAGACCCTTCTGATAGCATGAGATGTGATATCTCAATGCTTCTAATACCAAACCTGAGATCCTTCCGATAGCATGAGATGTGATATCTCAATGCTTCTAATACCAAACCTGAGATCCTTCCTATAACATGAGATGTGATATCCAAATCCTTCCCCTTCCAAACCTGAGACCCTCCCTTTAGCATGAGATGTGATATCTCAATGCCTCTAATACCAAACCTGAGATCCTACCTCTAACATGAAATGTGATATCCAACTCTTTCCCCTTCCAAACCTGAGAGCCTTCCTATAGCATGAGATGTGATATCCAAGGCCTTCCCATTCCAATCCTGAGACCCTTCCTATAGCTTGAGATGTGATATCCAACTCCTTCCCATTCCAATTCTGAGACCCTTCCTATACTCTGAGACTTGATATCTCAATGCTTCTAATACCAAACCTGAGACCCGTAATATAACATGAGATGTGATATCCAAATCCTTCCCATTCCAATCCTGAGACCCTTCCGATATCATGAGATGTGATATCTCAAAGCTTCTAATATGAAACTTGAGACCCTCCCTATAGCATGAGATGTGATATCCAAGTCCTTCCCATTCCAATCCTGAGACCCTTCCTATAGCATGAGATGTGATATCTCAATGCTTCTAATACCAAACCTGAGACCCTTCCTATAACATGAGATGGGAATATCCAACTCCTTCCCATTCCAATCCTGAGACCCTTCCGATAGCAGAGATGTGATATCTCAATGCTTATACCAAACCTGAGACCCTTCCTATGGCATGAGATGTGATATCCAACTCCTTGCCATTCAAATCCTGAGACCCTTCCTATAGCATGAGAAGGGATATCCAACTCCTTCCCAATCCAATCCTGAGACCCTTCCTATAGCATGAGATGTGATATCTCAATGCTTCTAATACCAAACCTGAGATCCTTCCTATAACATGAGATGTGATATCCAATTCCTTCCCATTCCAAACCTGAGACCCTTCCTACTGGATGAGATGTGATATCCAACTCCTTCCCATTCCAACCCTGAGACCCTTCCTTTAGCATGAGATGTGATGTCTCAATGCTTCTAATACCAAACCTGAGATCCTTCCTATAACATGAGATGTGATATCCAACTCCTTCCATTCCAATCCTGAGACCCTTCCTATAGCATGAGATGTGATATCTCAATGCTTCTACCAAACCTGAGACCCTTCCTATAGCATGAGATGTGATATCCAACTCCTTCCCATTCCAATCCTGAGACCCTTCCTATAGCCTGAGATGTGATATCTCAATGCTTCTAATACCAAACCTGAGATCCTTCCTCTAACATGAAATGTGATATCCAACTCCTTCCCTTTCCAAACCTAAGAGCCTATCTATAGCATGAGATGTGATATCTAAGTCCTTCCCATTCCAATCCTTAGACCCTTCCTACAGCATGCAATATGATATCTCAATGATTCTAATAAAAAAACCTGAGACCCGTCCTATAACATGAGATGGGATATCCAACTCCTTCCCGTTCCAAACCTGAGACCCTTCCTTTAGCATGAGATGTGATATCCAGCTCCTTCCCATTCCAATCCTGAGACACTTCCGATAGCATGAGATGTGATATCCAGCTCCTTCCCATTCCAATCCCGAGACACTTCCGATAGCAGAGATGTGATATCTCAATGTTTATACCAAACCTGAGACCCTTCCTATAACATGAGATGTGATATCCAACTCCTTCCCATTCCAATCCTGAGACCCTTCCTATAGCATGAGATGTGATATCTCAATACTTCTAATACCAAACCTGAGATCCTTCCGATAACATGAGATGTGATATCTCAATACTTCTAATACCAAACCTGAGATCCATCCTATAACATGAGATGTGATATCCAAATCCTTCCCCTTCCAAACCTGAGACCCTCCCTTTAGCATGAGATGTGATATCCAACTCCTTCCCATTCCAATCCTGAGACCCTTCTGATAGCATAAGATATATCTCAATGCTTCTATACCAAACCTGAGATCCTTCCGATAGCATGAGATGTGATATCTCAATACTTCTAATACCAAACCTGAGATCCTTCCTATAACATGAGATGTGATATCCAAATCCTTATCTTCCAAACCTGAGACCCTTCCTTCCTTTATCCAACTCCTTCCCATTCCAATCCTGAGACTCTTCTGATAGCATAAGATTTGATATCTCAATGCTTCTATACCAAACCTGAGATCCTTCTGATAGCATGAGATGTGATATCTCAATACTTCTAATACCAAACCTGAGATCCTACCTCTAACATGAAATGTGATATCCAACTCTTTCCCCTTGCAAACCTGAGAGCCTTCCTATAGCATGAGATGTGATATCCAAGTCCTTCCCATTCCAATCCTGAGACCCTTCCTATAACATGAGATGTGATATCCAACTCCTTCCCATTCCAACCTGAGACCCTTCCTATAGCATGAGATGGGATATCCAACTCCTTCCAAATCCAATCCCGATACCCTTCCGATAGCATGAGATGTGATATCCCAATGCTTCTACCAAACCTGAGACCCATACTATGGCATGAGATGTGATATCAAACTCCTTCCCATTCTAATCCTGAGACCCTTCCTATAGCTTGAGATGTGATATCCAACTCCTTCCCATTCCAATTCTGAGACCCTTCCTATACCATGAGACTTGATATCTCAATGCTTCTAATACCAAACCTGAGACCCGTCCTATAACATGAGATGTGATATCCAAATCCTTCCCCTTCCAAACCTTAGACCCTTCCTTTATCATGAGATGTGATATCCAATTCCTTCCCATTCCAATCTTGAGACCCTTCCGATATCATGAAATGTGATATCTCAATGCTTCTAATATCAAACTTGAGACCCTCCTTATAGCATGAGATGTGATATCCAAGTCCTTCCCATTCCAAACCTGAGACCCTTCCTACGGCATGAGATGTCATATTCAACTCCTTCCCATTCCAATCCTGAGACCCTTCCTATAGCATGAGATGTGATATCCAACTCCTTCCCATTCCAATCCTGAGACCCTTCCTATAGCATGAGATGTGATGTCTCAATGCTTCTAATACCAAACCTGATATCCTTCCTATAACATGAGATGTGATATCCAACTCCTTCCATTCCAATCCTGAGACCCTTCCTATAGCATGAGATGTGATATCTCAATGCTTCTACCAAACCTGAGACCCTTCCTATAGCATGAGATGTGATATCCAACTCCTTCCCATTGCAATCCTGAGACCCTTCCTATAGCCTGAGATGTGATATCTCAATGCCCCTAATACCAAACCTGAGATCCTTCCTCTAACATGAAATGTGATATCCAACTCCTTCACTTTCCAAACCTGAGAGCCTATCTATAGCATGAGATGTGATATCTAAGTCCTTCCCATTCCAATCCTTAGACCCTTCCTACAGCATGCAATATGATATCTCAATGATTCTAATAAAAAAACCTGAGACCCGTCCTATAACATGAGATGGGATATCCAACTCCTTCCCATTCCAATCCTGAGACACTTCCGATAGCAGAGATGTGATATCTCAATGTTTATACCAAACTTGAGACCCTTCCTATAACATGAGAAGTGATATCCATCTCCTTCACGTTCCAAACCTGAGACCCTTCCTTTAGCATGAGATGTGATATCCAGCTCCTTCCCATTCCAATCCTGAGACACTTCCGATAGCATGAGATGTGATATCTCAATGCTTCTAATATCAAAACTGAGACCCTCCCTATAGCATGATATGTGATATCTAAGTCCTTCCCATTCCAATCCTGAGACCCTTCCTATAGCATGAGATGTGATATCTCAATGCTTCTACCAAACCTGAGACCCTTCCTTTAGCATGAGATGTGATATCCAACTCCTTCCCATTCCAATCCTGAGACCCTTCCTATAGCATGAGATGTGATATCTCAATACTTCTAACACCAAACCTGAGATCCTTCCGATAACATGAGATGTGATATCTCAATACTTCTAATACCAAACCTGAGATCCATCCTATAACATGAGATGTGATATCCAAATCCTTCCCCTTCCAAACCTGAGACCCTCCCTTTAGCATGAGATGTGATATCCAACTCCTTCCCATTCCAATCCTGAGACCCTTCTGATAGCATAAGATATATCTCAATGCTTCTATACCAAACCTGAGATCCTTCCGATAGCATGAGATGTGATATCTCAATACTTCTAATACCAAACCTGAGATCCTTCCTATAACATGAGATGTGATATCCAAATCCTTATCTTCCAAACCTGAGACCCTTCCTTTACCATGAGATGTGATATCCAACTCCTTCCCATTCCAATTCTGAGACTCTTCTGATAGCATAAGATTTGATATCTCAATGCTTCGATACCAAACCTGAGATCCTTCTGATAGCATGAGATGTGATATCTCAATACTTCTAATACCAAACCTGAGATCCTACCTCTAACATAAAATGTGATATCCAACTCTTTCCCCTTGCAAACCTGAGAGCCTTCCTATAGCATGAGATGTGATATCCAAGTCCTTCCCATTCCAATCCTGAGACCCTTCCTATAACATGAGATGTGATATCCAACTCCTTCCCATTCCAACCTGAGACCCTTCCTATAGCATGAGATGGGATATCCAACTCCTTCCAAATCCAATCCCGATACCCTTCCGATAGCATGAGATGTGATATCCCAATGCTTCTACCAAACCTGAGACCCATACTATGGCATGAGATGTGATATCAAACTCCTTCCCATTCTAATCCTGAGACCCTTCCTATAGCTTGAGATGTGATATCCAACTCCTTCCCATTCCAATTCTGAGACCCTTCCTATAGCATGAGATGTGATATCCAACTCCTTCCCATTCCAATCCTGAGACCCTTCCTATAGCATGAGATGTGATGTCTCAATGCTTCTAATACCAAACCTGATATCCTTCCTATAACATGAGATGTGATATCCAACTCCTTCCATTCCAATCCTGAGACCCTTCCTATAGCATGAGATGTGATATCTCAATGCTTCTACCAAACCTGAGACCCTTCCTATAGCATGAGATGTGATATCCAACTCCTTCCCATTCCAATCCTGAGACCCTTCCTATAGCCTGAGATGTGATATCTCAATGCCCCTAATACCAAACCTGAGATCCTTCCTCTAACATGAAATGTGATATCCAACTCCTTCACTTTCCAAACCTGAGAGCCTATCTATAGCATGAGATGTGATATCTAAGTCCTTCCCATTCCAATCCTTAGACCCTTCCTACAGCATGCAATATGATATCTCAATGATTCTAATAAAAAAAACCTGAGACCCTTCCTATAACATGAGATGGGATATCCAACTCCTTCCCATTCCAATCCTGAGACACTTCCGATAGCAGAGATGTGATATCTCAATGTTTATACCAAACCTGAGACCCTTCCTATAACATGAGATGTGATATCCAACTCCTTCCCATTCCAAACCTGAGACCCTTCCTTTAGCATGAGATGTGATATCCAGCTCCTTCCCATTCCAATCCTGAGACACTTCCGATAGCATGAGATGTGATATCTCAATGCTTCTAATATCAAAACTGAGACCCTTCCTATAACATGAGATGGGAATATCCAATGTGATATCCAACTCCTTCCCATTCCAATCCTGAGACCCTTCCTATAGCATGAGATGTGATATCTCAATGCTTCTAATATCAAACTTGAGACCCTCCCTATAGCATGAGATGTGATACCCAAGTCCTTCCCATTCCAATCCTGAGACCCTTCCTATAGCATGAGATGTGATATCTCAATGCTTATAACAAAACCTGAGACCCTAACTATAGCATGAGATGTGATATCCAACTCCTTCCCATTCCAATCCTGAGACCCTTCCTATAGCCTGAGATGTGATATCTCAATGCCTCTAATACCAAACCTGAGATCCTTCCTCTAACATGAAATGTGATATCCAACTCCTTCACTTTCCAAACCTGAGAGCCTATCTATAGCATGAGATGTGATATCCAAGTCCTTCCCATTCCAATCCTTAGACCCTTCCGATATCATGAGATTTGTTATCTCAATGCTTCTAATATCAAACTTGATACCCTCCCTATAGCATGAGATGTGACATCCAAGTCCTTCCCATTCCAATCCTGAGACCCTTCCTATAGCATGAGATGGGATATCTCTATGCTTCTAATACCAAACCTGAGACCCTTCCTATAACATGAGATGGGATATCCAACTCCTTCCCATTCCAATCCTGAGACCCTTCCGATAGCAGAGATGTGATATCTCAATGCTTATACCAAACCTGAGAACCTTCCTATGGCCTGAGATGTCATATACAACTCCTTCCCATTCCAATCCTGAGACCCTTCCTTTAGCATGAGATGTGATATCTCAATGCTTATACCAAATCTGAGACCCTTCCTATAGCATGAGATGTGATATCCAATTCCTTCCCATTCCAATCCTGAGACCCTTCCTATAGCATGAGATGTGATATCTCAATGCTTATACCAAACCTGAGAGCCTACCTATAGCATGAGATGTGATATCCAAGTCCATCCCATTCCAATCTTTAGACCCTTCCTACAGCATGCGATGTGATATCTCAATGATTCTAATACCAAACCAGAGACTCTTCCTATAACATGAGATGGGATATCCAACTCCTTCCCATTCCAATCCTGAGCCGCTTCCGATAGCAGAGATGTGATATCTCAATGCTTATACCAAACCTGAGACCCTTCCTATAACATGAGATGTGATATCCAACTCCTTCCCGTTCCAAACCTGAGACACTAACTATAGCATATGTGATATCCAACTCCTTCCCATTCCAAACATGAGACCCTTCCTATAGCAAGAAAGTAATATCCAACTCCTACCCATTCCAATCCTGAGACCCTTCCTATAGCAAGAGATGTGATATCCAAATCCTTCCCATTCCAATCCTGAGACCCTTCCTATAACATGAGATGTGATATCCAACTCCTTCCCATTCCAACCTGAGACACTTCATATAGCATGAGAAGGGATATCCAACTCCTTCCCAATCCAATCCTGAGACCCTTCCGATAGCAGAGATGTGATATCTCAATGCTTATACCAAACCTGAGACCCTTCCTATGGCATGTGATGTGATATCCAACTCCTTCCCAATCCAATCCTGAGACCCTTCCGATAGCAGAGACGTGATATCTCAATGCTTCTACCAAACCTGAGACCCTTCCTTTAGCATGAGATGTGATATCCAAATCCTTCACATTCCAACCCTTAGACCCTTCCAACAGCATGCAATATGATATCTCAATGATTCTAATAACAAACCTGAGACCTGTCCTATAACATGAGATGGGATATCCAACTCCTTCCCATTCCAATCCTGAGACACTTCGGATAGCAGAGATGTGATATCTCAATGCTTATACCAAACCTGAGACCCTTCCTATAACATGAGATGTGATATCCAAATCCTTCCCATTCCATTCCTGAGACCCTTCTGATAGCATGAGATGTGATATCTCAATGCCTCTAATACCAAACCTGAGATCCTACCTCTAACATGAAATGTGATATCCAACTCTTTCCCCTTCCAAACCTGAGAGCCTTCCTATAGCATGAGATGTGATATCCAAGTCCTTCCCATTCCAATCCTGAGACCCTTCCTATAGCTTGAGATGTGATATCCAACTCCTTCCCATTCCAATTCTGAGACCCTTCCTATACTATGAGACTTGATATCTCAATGCTTCTAATACCAAACGTGAGACCCGTAATATAACATGAGATGTGATATCCAAATCCTTCCCCTTCCAAACCTTAGACCCTTCCTTTATCATGAGATGTGATATCCAACTCCTTCCCATTCCAATCCTGAGACCCTTCCGATAGCATGAGATGTGATAGCTCAAAGCTTCTAATATCAAACTTGAGACCCTCCCTATAGCATGAGATGTGATATCCAAGTCCTTCCCATTCCAATCCTGAGACCCTTCCTATAGCATGAGATGTGATATCTCAATGCTTCTAATACCAAACCTGAGACCCTTCCTATAACATGAGATGGGAATATCCAACTCCTTCCCATTCCAATCCTGAGACCCTTCCGATAGCAGAGATGTGATATCTCATTGCTTATACCAAACCTGAGATCCTTCCTATAACATGAGATGTGATATCCAACTCCTTCCCATTCCAATCCTGAGACACTTCCTATAGCATGGGATGTGATATCTCACTGCTTATACCAAACCTGAGACCCTTCCCATAGCATGAGATGTGATATCCAACTCCTTCCCATTCCAATCCTCAGACCCTTCCTATAGCATGAGATGTGATATCTCAATGCTTCTAATATCAAACTTGAGACCCTACCTATAGCATGAGATGTGATATCCAAGTCCTTCCCATTCCAATCCCGAGACACTTCCTATATCATGAGATGTGATACTCAACTCCTTCCCATTCCAATCCTGAGACCCTTCCTATAGCATGAGATATGATATCTCAATACTTCTAATACCAAACGTGAGATCCTTCCGATAACACGAGATGTGATATCCAAATCCTTCCCCTTCCAAACCTGAGACCCTCCCTTTAGCATGAGATGTGATATCCAACTCCTTCCCATTCCAATCCTGAGACCCTTCTGATAGCATGAGATGTGATATCTCAATGCTTCTAATACCAAACCTGAGATCCTTCCGATAGCATGAGATGTGATATCTCAATGCTTCTAATACCAAACCTGAGATCCTTCCTATAACATGAGATGTGATATCCAAATCCTTCCCCTTCCAAACCTGAGACCCTCCCTTTAGCATGAGATGTGATATCCAACTCCTTCCCATTCCATTCCTGAGACCCTTCTGATAGTATGAGATGTGATATCTCAATGCCTCTAATACCAAACCTGAGATCCTACCTCTAACATGAAATGTGATATCCAACTCTTTCCCCTTCCAAACCTGAGAGCCTTCCTATAGCATGAGATGTGATATCCAAGTCCTTCCCATTCCAATCCTGAGACCCTTCCTATAGCTTGAGATGTGATATCCAACTCCTTCCCATTCCAATTCTGAGACCCTTCCTATACTCTGAGACTTGATATCTCAATGCTTCTAATACCAAACCTGAGACCCGTAATATAACATGAGATGTGATATCCAAATCCTTCCCCTTCCAAACCTTAGACCCTTCCTTTATCATGAGATGTGATATCCAACTCCTTCCCATTCCAATCCTGAGACCCTTCCGATATCATGAGATGTGATATCTCAAAGCTTCTAATATCAAACTTGAGACCCTCCCTATAGCATGAGATGTGATATCCAAGTCCTTCCGATTCCAATCCTGAGACCCTTCCTATAGCATGAGATGTGATATCTCAATGCTTCTAATACCAAACCTGAGACCCTTCCTATAACATGAGATGGGAATATCCAACTCCTTCCCATTCCAATCCTGAGACCCTTCCGATAGCAGAGATGTGATATCTCAATGCTTATCCCAAACCTGAGACCCTTCGTATGGCATGAGATGTGATATCCAACTCCTGGCCATTCAAATCCTGAGACCCTTCCTATAGCATGAGAAGGGGTATCCAACTCCTTCCCAATCCAATCCTGAGACCCTTCCGATAGCAGAGACGTGATATCTCAATGCTTCTACCAAACCTGAGACCCTTCCTTTAGCATGAGATGTGATATCCAAATCCTTCACATTCCAATCCTGAGACCCTTCCTATAGCATGAGATGTGATATCTCAATGCTTCTAATACCAAACCTGAGATCCTTCCTATAACATGAGATGTGATATCCAATTCCTTCCCATTCCAAACCTGAGACCCTTCCTATTGGATGAGTTGTGATATCCAACTCCTTCCCATTCCAACCCTGAGACCCTTCCTATAGCATGAGATGTGATGTCTCAATGCTTCTAATACCAAACCTGAGATCCTTCCTATAACATGAGATGTGATATCCAACTCCTTCCATTCCAATCCTGAGACCCGTCCTATAGCATGAGATGTGATATCTCAATGCTTATACCAAACCTGAGAACCTTCCTATAGCATGAGATGTGATATCCAACTACTTCCCATTCCAATCCTGAGACCCTTCCTATAGCATGAGATGTGATATCTCAATGCTTCTAATACCAAACCTGAGATCCTTCCTCTAACATGAAATGTGATATCCAACTCCTTCCCTTTCCAAACCTAAGAGCCTATATATAGCATGAGATGTGATAGCCAGGTCCTTCCCATTCCAATCCTTAGACCCTTCCTACAGCATGCAATATGATATCTCAATGATTCTAATAACAAACCTGAGACCCGTCCTATAGCATGAGATATGATATCCAAGTCCTTCCCATTCCAATCCTGCGACCCTTCCTATAACATGAAATGTGATATCCAACTCCTTCCCATTCCAACCTGAGACCCTTCCTATAGCATGAGATGGGATATCCAACTTCTTCCAAATCCAATACTGATACCCTTCCGATAGCATGAGATGTGATATCCCAATGCTTCTACCAAACCTGAGACCCATACTATGGCATGAGATGTGATATCAAACTCCTTCCCATTCCAATCCTGAGACCCTTCCTATAGCATGAGATGGGATATCCAACTTCTTCCAAATCCAATACTGATACCCTTCCGATAGCATGAGATGTGATATCCCAATGCTTCTACCAAACCTGAGACCCATACTATGGCATGAGATGTGATATCAAACTCCTTCCCATTCCAATCCTGAGACCCATCCTATAGCTTGAGGTGTGATATCCAACTCCTTCCCATTCCAATTCTGAGACCCTTCTTATACCATGAGACTTCATATCTCAATGCTTCTAATACCAAACCTGAGACCCGTCCTATAACATGAGATGTGATATCCAAATCCTTCCCCTTCCAAACCTTAGACCCTTCCTTTATCATGAGATGTGATATCCAACTCCTTCCCATTCCAATCCTGAGACCCTTCCGATATCATGAGATTTGTTATCTCAATGCTTCTAATATCAAACTTGAGACCCTCCCTATAGCATGAGATGTGACATCCAAGTCCTTCCCATTCCAATCCTGAGACCCTTCCTATAGCATGAGATGTGATATCTCTATGCTTCTAATACCAAACCTGAGACCCTTCCTATAACATGAGATGGGATATCCAACTCCTTCCCATTCCAATCCTGAGACCTTTCCGATAGCAGAGATGTGATATCTCAATGCTTATACCAAACCTGAGAACCTTCCTATGGCCTGAGATGTCATATACAACTCCTTCCCATTCCAATCCTGAGACCCTTCCTTTAGCATGAGATGTGATATCTCAATGCTTATACCAAATCTGAGACCCTTCCTATAGCATGAGATGTGATATCCAATTCCTTCCCATTCCAATCCTGAGACCCTTCCTATAGCATGAGATGTGATATCTCAATGCTTATACCAAACCTGAGAGCCTACCTATAGCATGAGATGTGATATCCAAGTCCATCCCATTCCAATCCTTAGACCCTTCCTACAGCATGCGATGTGATATCTCAATGATTCTAATACCAAACCAGAGACTCTTCCTATAACATTAGATGGGATATCCAACTCCTTCCCATTCCAATCCTGAGCCGCTTCCGATAGCAGAGATGTGATATCTCAATGCTTATACCAAACCTGAGACCCTTCCTATAACATGAAATGTGATATCCAACTCCTTCCCGTTCCAAACCTGAGACCCTTCCTTTAGCATGAGATGTGATATCCAGCTCCTTCCCATTCCAATCCTGAGACACTTCCAATAGCATGAGATGTGATATCTCAATGCTTCTAATATCAAAACTGAGACCCTCCGTATAGCATGATATGTGATATCTAAGTCCTTCCCATTCCAATCCTGAGACACTCCATATAGCATGAGATGTGATATCCAACTCTTTCCCATTCCAATCCTGAGACCCTTCCTATAGCATGAGATATGATATCTCAATACTTCTAATACCAAACGTGAGATCCTTCCGATAACATGAGATGTGATATCCAAATCCTTCCCCTTCCAAACCTGAGACCCTCCCTTTAGCATGAGATGTGATATCCAACTCTTTCCCCTTCCAATCCTGAGACCCTTCTGATAGCATGAGATGTGATATCTCAATGCTTCGAATACCAAACCTGAGATCCTTCCTATAACATGAGATGTGATATCCAAATCCTTCCCCTTCCAAACCTGAGACCCTCCCTTTAGCATGAGATGTTATATCCAACTCCTTCCCATTCCATTCCTGAGACCCTTCTGATAGCATGAGATGTGATATTCAATGCCTCTAATACCAAACCTGAGATCCTACCTCTAACATGAAATGTGATATCCAACTCTTTCCCCTTCCAAACCTGAGAGCCTTCCTATAGCATGAGATGTGATATCCAAGTCCTTCCCATTCCAATCCTGAGACCCTTCCTATAGCTTGAGATGTGATATCCAACTCCTTCCCATTCCAATTCTGAGACCCTTCCTATACTCTGAGACTTGATATCTCAATGCTTCTAATACCAAACCTGAGACCCGTAATATAACATGAGATGTGATATCCAAATCCTTACCCTTCCAAACCTTAGACCCTTCCTTTATCATGAGATGTGATATCCAACTCCTTCCCATTCCAATCCTGAGACCCTTCCGATATCATGAGATGTGATATCTCAAAGCTTCTAATATGAAACTTGAGACCCTCCCTATAGCATGAGATGTGATATCCAAGTCCTTCCCATTCCAATCCTGAGACCCTTCCTATGGCATGAGATGTGATATCTCAATGCTTCTAATACCAAACCTGAGACCCTTCCTATAACATGAGATGGGAATATCCAACTCCTTCCCATTCCAATCCTGAGACCCTTCCGATAGCAGAGATGTGATATCTCAATGCTTATACCAAACCTGAGACCCTTCCTATGGCATGAGATGTGATATCCAACTCCTTGCCATTCAAATCCTGAGACCCTTCCTATAGCATGAGAAGGGATATCCAACTCCTTCCCAATCCAATCCTGAGACCCTTCCGATACCAGAGACTTGATATCTCAATGCTTCTACCAAGCCTGAGACCCTTCCTTTAGCATGAGATGTGATATCCAAATCCTTCACATTCCAATCCTGAGACCCTTCCTATAGCATGAGATGTGATATCTCAATGCTTCTAATACCAAACCTGAGATCCTTCCTATAACATGAGATGTGATATCCAATTCCTTCCCATTCCAAACCTGAGACCCTTCCTATTGGATGAGATGTGATATCCAACTCCTTCCCATTCCAACCCTGAGACCCTTCCTATAGCATGAGATGTGATGTCTCAATGCTTCTAATACCAAACCTGAGATCCTTCCTATAACATGAGATGTGATATCCAACTCCTTCCATTCCAATCCTGAGACCCTTCCTATAGCATGAGATGTGATATCTCAATGCTTCTAATACCAAACCTGAGATCCTTCCTCTAACATGAAATGTGATATCCAACTCCTTCCCTTTCCAAACCTAAGAGCCTATCTATAGCATGAGATGTGATATCCAAGTCCTTCCCATTCCAATCCTTAGACCCTTCCTACAGCATGCAATATGATATCTCAATGATTCTAATAACAAACCTGAGACCAGTCCTATAGCATGAGATATGATATCTAAGTCCTTCCCATTCCAATCCTGAGAACCTTCCTATAACATGATATGTGATATCCAACTCCTTCCCATTCCAACCTGAGACCCTTCCTATAGCATGAGATGGGATATCCAACTTCTTCCAAATCCAATACTGATACCCTTCCGATAGCATGAGATGTGATATCCCAATGCTTCTACCAAACCTGAGACCCATACTATGGCATGAGATGTGATATCAAACTCCTTCCCATTCCAATCCTGAGACCCTTCCTATAGCTTGAGGTGTGATATCCAACTCCTTCCCATTCCAATTCTGAGACCCTTTTTATACCATGAGACTTGATATCTCAATGCTTCTAATACCAAACCTGAGACCCGTCCTATAACATGAGATGTGATATCCAAATCCTTCCCCTTCCAAACCTTAGACCCTTCCTTTATCATGAGATGTGATATCCAACTCCTTCCCATTCCAATCCTGAGACCCTTCCGATATCATGAGATTTGTTATCTCAATGCTTCTAATATCAAACTTGAGACCCTCCCTATAGCATGAGATGTGACATCCAAGTCCTTCCCATTCCAATCCTGAGACCCTTCCTATAGCATGAGATGTGATATCTCTATGCTTCTAATACCAAACCTGAGACCCTTCCTATAACATGAGATGGGATATCCAACTCCTTCCCATTCCAATCCTGAGACCCTTCCGATAGCAGAGATGTGATATCTCAATGCTTATACCAAACCTGAGAACCTTCCTATGGCCTGAGATGTCATATACAACTCCTTCCCATTCCAATCCTGAGACCCTTCCTTTAGCATGAGATGTGATATCTCAATGCTTATACCAAATCTGAGACCCTTCCTATAGCATGAGATGTGATATCCAATTCCTTCCCATTCCAAACCTGAGACCCTTCCTATAGCATGAGATGTGATATCTCAATGCTTATACCAAACCTGAGAGCCTACCTATAGCATGAGATGTGATATCCAAGTCCATCCCATTCCAATCCTTAGACCCTTCCTACAGCATGCGATGTGATATCTCAATGATTCTAATACCAAACCAGAGACTCTTCCTATAACAAGAGATAGGATATCCAACTCCTTCCCATTCCAATCCTGAGCCGCTTCCGATAGCAGAGATGTGATATCTCAATGCTTATACCAAACCTGAGACCCTTCCTATAACATGAGATGTGATATCCAACTCCTTCCCGTTCCAAACCTGAGACACTAACTATAGCATATGTGATATCCAACTCCTTCCCATTCCAAACATGAGACCCTTCCTATAGCAAGAAAGTAATATCCAACTCCTACCCATTCCAATCCTGAGACCCTTCCTATAGCAAGAGATGTGATATCCAAATCCTTCCCATTCCAATCCTGAGACCCTTCCTATAACATGAGATGTGATATCCAACTCCTTCCCATTCCAACCTGAGACACTTCCTATAGCATGAGAAGGGATATCCAACTCCTTCCCAATCCAATCCTGAGACCCTTCCGATAGCAGAGATGTGATATCTCAATGCTTATACCAAACCTGAGACCCTTCCTATGGCATGAGATGTGATATCCAACTCCTTGCCATTCAAATCCTGAGACCCTTCCTATAGCATGAGATGTGATATCTCTATGCTTCTAATACCAAACCTGAGACCCTTCCTATAACATGAGATGGGATATCCAACTCCTTCCCATTCCAATCCTGAGACCCTTCCGATAGCAGAGATGTGATATCTCAATGCTTATACCAAACCTGAGAACCTTCCTATGGCCTGAGATGTCATATACAACTCCTTCCCATTCCAATCCTGAGACCCTTCCTTTAGCATGAGATGTGATATCTCAATGCTTATACCAAATCTGAGACCCTTCCTATAGCATGAGATGTGATATCCAATTCCTTCCCATTCCAATCCTGAGACCCTTCCTATAGCATGAGATGTGATATCTCAATGCTTATACCAAACCTGAGAGCCTACCTATAGCATGAGATGTGATATCCAAGTCCATCCCATTCCAATCCTTAGACCCTTCCTACAGCATGCGATGTGATATCTCAATGATTCTAATACCAAACCTGAGACCCTTCCTATAACATGAGATGTGATATCCAACTCCTTCCCGTTCCAAACCTGAGACACTAACTATAGCATATGTGATATCCAACTCCTTCCCATTCCAAACATGAGACCCTTCCTATAGCAAGAAAGTAATATCCAACTCCTACCCATTCCAATCCTGAGACCCTTCCTATAGCAAGAGATGTGATATCCAAATCCTTCCCATTCCAATCCTGAGACCCTTCCTATAACATGAGATGTGATATCCAACTCCTTCCCATTCCAACCTGAGACACTTCCTATAGCATGAGAAGGGATATCCAACTCCTTCCCAATCCAATCCTGAGACCCTTCCGATAGCAGAGATGTGATATCTCAATGCTTATACCAAACCTGAGACCCTTCCTATGGCATGAGATGTGATATCCAACTCCTTCCCAATCCAATCCTGAGACCCTTCCGATAGCAGAGACGTGATATCTCAATGCTTCTACCAAACCTGAGACCCTTCCTTTAGCATGAGATGTGATATCCAAATCCTTCACATTCCAATCCTGAGACCCTTCCTATAGCATGAGATGTGATATCTCAATGCTTCTAATACCAAACCTGAGATCCTTCCTATAACATGAGATGTGATATCCAATTCCTTCCCATTCCAAACCTGAGACCCTTCCTATTGGATGAGATGTGATATCCAACTCCTTCCCATTCCAACCCTGAGACCCTTCCTATAGCATGAGATGTGATGTCTCAATGCTTCTAATACCAAACCTGAGATCCTTCCTATAACATGAGATGTGATATCCAACTCCTTCCATTCCAATCCTGAGACCCGTCCTATAGCATGAGATGTGATATCTCAATGCTTATACCAAACCTGAGACCCTTCCTATAGCATGAGATGTGATATCCAACTGCTTCCCATTCCAATCCTGAGACCCTTCCTATAGCATGAGATGTGATATCTCAATGCTTCTAATACCAAACCTGAGATCCTTCCTCTAACATGAAATGTGATATCCAACTCCTTCCCTTTCCAAACCTAAGAGCCTATCTATAGCATGAGATGTGATATCCAAGTCCTTCCCATTCCAACCCTTAGACCCTTCCAACAGCATGCAATATGATATCTCAATGATTCTAATAACAAACCTGAGACCCGTCCTATAACATGAGATGGGATATCCAACTCCTTCCCATTCCAATCCTGAGACACTTCCGATAGCAGAGATGTGACATCTCAATGCTTATACCAAACCTGAGACCCTTCCTATAACATGAGATGTGATATCCAAATCCTTCCCGTTCCAAACCTGAGACCCTTCCTTTAGCATGAGATGTGATATCCAGCACCTTCCCATTCCAATCCTGAGACACTTCCGATAGCATGAGATGTGATATCTCAATGCTTCTAATATCAAAACTGAGACCCTCCCTATAGCATATGTGATATCTAAGTCCTTCCCATTCCAATCCTGAGACCCTCCCTATAGCATGAGATGTGATATCCAACTCCTTCCCACTCCAATCCTGAGACCCTTCCTATAGCATGAGATATGATATCTCAATACTTCTAATACCAAACGTGAGATCCTTCCGATAACATGAGATGTGATATCCAAATCCTTCCCCTTCCAAACCTGAGACCCTCCCTTTAGCATGAGATGTGATATCCAACTCCTTCCTATTCCAATCCTGAAACTCTTCTGATAGCATGAGATGTGATATCTCAATGCTTCTAATACCAAACCTGAGATCCTTCCGATAGCATGAGATGTGATATCTCAATGCTTCTAATACCAAACCTGAGATCCTTCCTATAACATGAGATGTGATATCCAAATCCTTCCCCTTCCAAACCTGAGACCCTCCCTTTAGCATGAGATGTGATATACAACTCCTTCCCATTCCATTCCTGAGACCCTTCTGATAGCATGAGATGTGATATCTCAATGCCTCTAATACCAAACCTGAGATCCTACCTCTAACATGAAATGTGATATCCAACTCTTTCCCCTTCCAAACCTGAGAGCCTTCCTATAGCATGAGATGTGATATCCAAGTCCTTCCCATTCCAATCCTGAGACCCTTCCTATAGCTTGAGATGTGATATCCAACTCCTTCCCATTCCAATTCTGAGACCCTTCCTATACTATGAGACTTGATATCTCAATGCTTCTAATACCAAACGTGAGACCCGTAATATAACATGAGATGTGATATCCAAATCCTTCCCCTTCCAAACCTTAGACCCTTCCTTTATCATGAGATGTGATATCCAACTCCTTCCCATTCCAATCCTGAGACCCTTCCGATATCATGAGATGTGATATCTCAAAGCTTCTAATATCAAACTTGAGACCCTCCCTATAGCATGAGATGTGACATCCAAGTCCTTCCCATTCCAATCCTGAGACCCTTCCTATAGCATGAGATGCTATATCTCAATGCTTCTAATACCAAACCTGAGACCCTTCCTATAACATGAGATGGGAATATCCAACTCCTTCCCATTCCAATCCTGAGACCCTTCCGATAGCAGAGATGTGATATCTCAATGCTTATACCAAACCTGAGATCCTTCCTATAACATGAGATGTGATATCCAACTCCTTCCCATTCCAATCCTGAGACACTTCCTATAGCATGAGATGTGATATCTCACTGCTTATACCAAACCTGAGACCCTTCCCATAGCATGAGATGTGATATCCAACTCCTTCCCATTCCAATCCTCAGACCCTTCCTATAGCATGAGATGTGATATCTCAATGCTTCTAATATCAAACTTGAGACCCTACCTATAGCATGAGATGTGATATCCAAGTCCTTCCCATTCCAATACTGAGACACTTCCTATAGCATGAGATGTGATATCCAACTCCTTCCCATTCCAATCCTGAGACCCTTCCTATAGCATGAGATATGATATCTCAATACTTCTAATACCAAACGTGAGATCCTTCCGATAACATGAGATGTGATATCCAAATCCTTCCCCTTCCAAACCTGAGACCCTCCCTTTAGCATGAGATGTGATATCCAACTCCTTCCCATTCCAATCCTGAGACCCTTCTGATAGCATGAGATGTGATATCTCAATGCTTCTAATACCAAACCTGAGATCCTTCCGATAGCATGAGATGTGATATCTCAATGCTTCTAATACCAAACCTGAGATCCTTCCTATAACATGAGATGTGATATCCAAATCCTTCCCCTTCCAAACCTGAGACCCTCCCTTTAGCATGAGATGTGATATCCAACTCCTTCCCATTCCATTCCTGAGACCCTTCTGATAGCATGAGATGTGATATCTCAATGCCTCTAATACCAAACCTGAGATCCTACCTCTAACATGAAATGTGATATCCAACTCTTTCCCCTTCCAAACCTGAGAGCCTTCCTATAGCATGAGATGTGCTATCCAAGTCCTTCCCATTCCAATCCTGAGACCCTTCCTATAGCTTGAGATGTGATATCCAACTCCTTCCCATTCCAATTCTGAGACCCTTCCTATACTCTGAGACTTGATATCTCAATGCTTCTAATACCAAACCTGAGACCCGTAATATAACATGAGATGTGATATCCAAATCCTTCCCCTTCCAAACCTTAGACCCTTCCTTTATCATGAGATGTGATATCCAACTCCTTCCCATTCCAATCCTGAGACCCTTCCGATATCATGAGATGTGATATCTCAAAGCTTCTAATATCAAACTTGAGACCCTCCCTATAGCATGAGATGTGATATCCAAGTCCTTCCCATTCCAATCCTGAGACCCTTCCTATAGCATGAGATGTGATATCTCAATGCTTCTAATACCAAACCTGAGACCCTTCCTATAGCATGAGATGTGATATCCAAGTCCTTCCCATTCCAATCCTGAGACCCTTCCTATAGCATGAGATGTGATATCTCAATGCTTCTAATACCAAACCTGAGACCCTTCCTATAACATGAGATGGGAATATCCAACTCCTTCCCATTCCAATCCTGAGACCCTTCCGATAGCAGAGATGTGATATCTCAATGCTTATACCAAACCTGAGACCCTTCCTATGGCATGAGATGTGATATCCAACTCCTTGCCATTCAAATCCTGAGACCCTTCCTATAGCATGAGAAGGGATATCCAACTCCTTCCCAATCCAATCCTGAGACCCTTCCGATAGCAGAGACGTGATATCTCAATGCTTCTACCAAACCTGAGACCCTTCCTTTAGCATGAGATGTGATATCCAAATCCTTCACATTCCAATCCTGAGACCCTTCCTATAGCATGAGATGTGATATCTCAATGCTTCTAATACCAAACCTGAGATCCTTCCTATAACATGAGATGTGATATCCAATTCCTTCCCATTCCAAACCTGAGACCCTTCCTATTGGATGAGTTGTGATATCCAACTCCTTCCCATTCCAACCCTGAGACCCTTCCTATAGCATGAGATGTGATGTCTCAATGCTTCTAATACCAAACCTGAGATCCTTCCTATAACATGAGATGTGATATCCAACTCCTTCCATTCCAATCCTGAGACCCGTCCTATAGCATGAGATGTGATATCTCAATGCTTATACCAAACCTGAGACCCTTCCTATAGCATGAGATGTGATATCCAACTACTTCCCATTCCAATCCTGAGACCCTTCCTATAGCATGAGATGTGATATCTCAATGCTTCTAATACCAAACCTGAGATCCTTCCTCTAACATGAAATGTGATATCCAACTCCTTCCCTTTCCAAACCTAAGAGCCTATCTATAGCATGAGATGTGATATCCAAGTCCTTCCCATTCCAATCCTTAGACCCTTCCTACAGCATGCAATATGATATCTCAATGATTCTAATAACAAACCTGAGACCCGTCCTATAGCATGAGATATGATATCCAAGTCCTTCCCATTCCAATCCTGAGACCCTTCCTATAACATGAGATGTGATATCCAACTCCTTCCCGTTCCAAACCTGAGACCCTTCCTTTAGCATGAGATGTGATATCCAGCTCCTTCCCATTCCAATCCTGAGACACTTCCGATAGCATGAGATGTGATATCTCAATGCTTCTAATATCAAAACTGAGACCCTCCCTATAGCATGATATGTGATATCTAAGTCCTTCCCATTCCAATCCTGAGACACTCCCTATAGCATGATATGTGATATCCAACTCTTTCCCATTCCAATCCTGAGACCCTTCCTATAGCATGAGATATGATAACTCAATACTTCTAATACCAAACGTGAGATCCTTCCGATAACATGAGATGTGATATCCAAATCCTTCCCCTTCCAAACCTGAGACCCTCCCTTTAGCATGAGATGTGATATCCAACTCCTTCCCATTCCAATCCTGAGACCCTTCTGATAGCATGAGATGTGATATCTCAATGCTTCTAATACCAAACCTGAGATCCTTCCGTTAGCATGAGATGTGATATCTCAATGCTTCTAATACCAAACCTGAGATCCTTCCTATAACATGAGATGTGATATCCAAATCCTTCCCCTTCCAAACCTGAGACCCTCCCTTTAGCATGAGATGTGATATCCAACTCCTTCCCATTCCATTCCTGAGACCCTTCTGATAGCATGAGATGTGATATCTCAATGCCTCTAATACCAAACCTGAGATCCAACCTCTAACATGAAATGTGATATCCAACTCTTTCCCCTTCCAAACCTGAGAGCCTTCCTATAGCATGAGATGTGATATCCAAGTCCTTCCCATTCCAATCCTGAGACCCTTCCTATAGCTTGAGATGTGATTTCCAAATCCTTCCCATTCCAATCCTGAGACCCTTCCGATATCATGAGATGTGATATCTCAAAGCTTCTAATATGAAACTTGAGACCCTCCCTATAGCATGAGATGTGATATCCAAGTCCTTCCCATTCCAATCCTGAGACCCTTCCTATAGCATGAGATGTGATATCTCAATGCTTCTAATACCAAACCTGAGACCCTTCCTATAACATGAGATGGGAATATCCAACTCCTTCCCAATCCAATCCTGAGACCCTTCCGATAGCAGAGACGTGATATCTCAATGCTTCTACCAAACCTGAGACCCTTTCTTTAGCATGAGATGTGATATCCAAATCCTTCACATTCCAATCCTGAGACCCTTCCTATAGCATGAGATGTGATATCTCAATGCTTCTAATACCAAACCTGAGATCCTTCCTATAACATGAGATGTGATATCCAATTCCTTCCCATTCCAAACCTGAGACCCTTCCTACTGGATGAGATGTGATATCCAACTCCTTCCCATTCCAACCCTGAGACCCTTCCTATAGCATGAGATGTGATGTCTCAATGCTTCTAATACCAAACCTGAGATCCTTCCTATAACATGAGATGTGATATCCAACTCCTTCCATTCCAATCCTGAGACCCGTCCTATAGCATGAGATGTGATATCTCAATGCTTATACCAAACCTGAGACCCTTCCTATAGCATGAGATGTGATATCCAACTACTTCCCATTCCAATCCTGAGACCCTTCCTATAGCATGAGATGTGATATCTCAATGCTTCTAATACCAAACCTGAGATCCTTCCTCTAACATGAAATGTGATATCCAACTCCTTCCCTTTCCAAACCTAAGAGCCTTTCTATAGCATGAGATGTGATATCCAGGTCCTTCCCATTCCAATCCTTAGACCCTTCCTACAGCATGCAATATGATATCTCAATGATTCTAATAACAAACCTGAGACCCGTCCTATAGCATGAGATATGATATCCAAGTCCTTCCCATTCCAATCCTGCGACCCTTCCTATAACATGAAATGTGATATCCAACTCCTTCCCATTCCAACCTGAGACCCTTCCTATAGCATGAGATGGGATATCCAACTTCTTCCAAATCCAATACTGATACCCTTCCGATAGCATGAGACGTGATATCCCAATGCTTCTACCAAACCTGAGACCCATACTATGGCATGAGATGTGATATCAAACTCCTTCCCATTCCAATCCTGAGACCCTTCCTATAGCTTGAGGTGTGATATCCAACTCCTTCCCATTCCAATTCTGAGACCCTTCTTATACCATGAGACTTGATATCTCAATGCTTCTAATACCAAACCTGAGACCCGTCCTATAACATGAGATGTGATATCCAAATCCTTCCCCTTCCAAACCTTAGACCCTTCCTTTATCATGAGATGTGATATCCAACTCCTTCCCATTCCAATCCTGAGACCCTTCCGATATCATGAGATTTGTTATCTCAATGCTTCTAATATCAAACTTGAGACCCTCCCTATAGCATGAGATGTGACATCCAAGTCCTTCCCATTCCAATCCTGAGACCCTTCCTATAGCATGAGATGTGATATCTCTATTCTTCTAATACCAAACCTGAGACCCTTCCTATAACATGAGATGGGATATCCAACTCCTTCCCATTCCAATCCTGAGACCTTTCCGATAGCAGAGATGTGATATCTCAATGCTTATACCAAACCTGAGAACCTTCCTATGGCCTGAGATGTCATATACAACTCCTTCCCATTCCAATCCTGAGACCCTTCCTTTAGCATGAGTTGTGATATCTCAATGCTTATACCAAATCTGAGACCCTTCCTATAGCATGAGATGTGATATCCAATTCCTTCCCATTCCAATCCTGAGACCCTTCCTATAGCATGAGATGTGATATCTCAATGCTTATACCAAACCTGAGAGCTTACCTATAGCATGAGATGTGATATCCAAGTCCATCCCATTCCAATCCTTAGACCCTTCCTACAGCATGCGATGTGATATCTCAATGATTCTAATACCAAACCAGAGACTCTTCCTATAACATTACATGGGATATCCAACTCCTTCCCATTCCAATCCTGAGCCGCTTCCGATAGCAGAGATGTGATATCTCAATGCTTATACCAAACCTGAGACCCTTCCTATAACATGAGATGTGATATCCAACTCCTTCCCGTTCCAAACCTGAGACACTAACTATAGCATATGTGATATCCAACTCCTTCCCATTCCAAACATGAGACCCTTCCTATAGCAAGAAAGTAATATCGAACTCCTACCCATTCCAATCCTGAGACCCTTCCTATAGCAAGAGATGTGATATCCAAATCCTTCCCATTCCATTCCTGAGACCCTTCCTATAACATGAGATGTGATATCCAACTCCTTCCCATTCCAACCTGAGACACTTCCTATAGCATGAGAAGGGATATCCAACTCCTTCCCAATCCAATCCTGAGACCCTTCCGATAGCAGAGATGTGATATCTCAATGCTTATACCAAACCTGAGACCCTTCCTATGGCATGAGATGTGATATCCAACTCCTTGCCATTCAAATCCTGAGACCCTTCCTATAGCATGAGATGTGATATCTCTATGCTTCTAATACCAAACCTGAGACCCTTCCTATAACATGAGATGGGATATCCAACTCCTTCCCATTCCAATCCTGAGACCCTTCCGATAGCAGAGATGTGATATCTCAATGCTTATACCAAACCTGGGAACCTTCCTATGGCCTGAGATGTCATATACAACTCCTTCCCATTCCAATCCTGAGACCCTTCCTTTAGCATGAGATGTGATATCTCAATGCTTATACCAAATCTGAGACCCTTCCTATAGCATGAGATGTGATATCCAATTCCTTCCCATTCCAATCCTGAGACCCTTCCTATAGCATGAGATGTGATATCTCAATGCTTATACCAAACCTGAGAGCCTACCTATAGCATGAGATGTGATATCCAAGTCCATCCCATTCCAATCCTTAGACCCTTCCTACAGCATGCGATGTGATATCTCAATGATTCTAATACCAAACCAGAGACTCTTCCTATAACATGAGATGGGATATCCAACTCCTTCCCATTCCAATCCTGAGCCGCTTCCGATAGCAGAGATGTGATATCTCAATGCTTATACCAAACCTGAGACCCTTCCTATAACATGAGATGTGATATCCAACTCCTTCCCGTTCCAAACCTAAGAGCCTATCTATAGCATGAGATGTGATATCCAAGTCCTTCCCATTCCAATCCTTAGACCCTTCCTACAGCATGCAATATGATATCTCAATGATTCTAATAACAAACCTGAGACCCGTCCTATAGCATGAGATATGATATCCAAGTCCTTCCCATTCCAATCCTGAGACCCTTCCTATAACATGAGATGTGATATCCAACTCCTTCCCGTTCCAAACCTGAGACCCTTCCTTTAGCATGAGATGTGATATCCAGCTCCTTCCCATTCCAATCCTGAGACCCTTCCGATAGCAGAGATGTGATATCTCAATGCTTATACCAAACCTGGGAACCTTCCTATGGCCTGAGATGTCATATACAACTCCTTCCCATTCCAATCCTGAGACCCTTCCTTTAGCATGAGATGTGATATCTCAATGCTTATACCAAATCTGAGACCCTTCCTATAGCATGAGATGTGATATCCAATTCCTTCCCATTCCAAACCTGAGACCCTTCCTATAGCATGAGATGTGATATCTCAATGCTTATACCAAACCTGAGAGCCTACCTATAGCATTAGATGTGATATCCAAGTCCATCCCATTCCAATCCTTAGACCCTTCCTACAGCATGCAATGTGATATCTCAATGATTCTAATACCAAACCAGAGACTCTTCCTATAACAAGAGATAGGATATCCAACTCCTTCCCATTCCAATCCTGAGCCGCTTCCGATAGCAGAGATGTGATATCTCAATGCTTATACCAAACCTGAGACCCTTCCTATAACATGAGATGTGATATCCAACTCCTTCCCGTTCCAAACCTGAGACACTAACTATAGCATATGTGATATCCAACTCCTTCCCATTCCAAACATGAGACCCTTCCTATAGCAAGAAAGTAATATCCAACTCCTACCCATTCCAATCCTGAGACCCTTCCTATAGCAAGAGATGTGATATCCAAATCCTTCCCATTCCAATCCTGAGACCCTTCCTATAACATGAGATGTGATATCCAACTCCTTCCCATTCCAACCTGAGACACTTCCTATAGCATGAGAAGGGATATCCAACTCCTTCCCAATCCAATCCTGAGACCCTTCCGATAGCAGAGATGTGATATCTCAATGCTTATACCAAACCTGAGACCCTTCCTATGGCATGAGATGTGATATCCAACTCCTTGCCATTCAAATCCTGAGACCCTTCCTATAGCATGAGATGTGATATCTCTATGCTTCTAATACCAAACCTGAGACTCTTCCTATAACATGAGATGGGATATCCAACTCCTTCCCATTCCAATCCTGAGACCCTTCCGATAGCAGAGATGTGATATCTCAATGCTTATACCAAACCTGAGAACCTTCCTATGGCCTGAGATGTCATATACAACTCCTTCCCATTCCAATCCTGAGACCCTTCCTTTAGCATGAGATGTGATATCTCAATGCTTATACCAAATCTGAGACCCTTCCTATAGCATGAGATGTGATATCCAATTCCTTCCCATTCCAATCCTGAGACCCTTCCTATAGCATGAGATGTGATATCTCAATGCTTATACCAAACCTGAGAGCCTACCTATAGCATGAGATGTGATATCCAAGTCCATCCCATTCCAATCCTTAGACCCTTCCTACAGCATGCGATGTGATATCTCAATGATTCTAATACCAAACCTGAGACCCTTCCTATAACATGAGATGTGATATCCAACTCCTTCCCGTTCCAAACCTGAGACACTAACTATAGCATATGTGATATCCAACTCCTTCCCATTCCAAACATGAGACCCTTCCTATAGCAAGAAAGTAATATCCAACTCCTACCCATTCCAATCCTGAGACCCTTCCTATAGCAAGAGATGTGATATCCAAATCCTTCCCATTCCAATCCTGAGACCCTTCCTATAACATGAGATGTGATATCCAACTCCTTCCCATTCCAACCTGAGACACTTCCTATAGCATGAGAAGGGATATCCAACTCCTTCCCAATCCAATCCTGAGACCCTTCCGATAGCAGAGATGTGATATCTCAATGCTTATACCAAACCTGAGACCCTTCCTATGGCATGAGATGTGATATCCAACTCCTTCCCAATCCAATCCTGAGACCCTTCCGATAGCAGAGACGTGATATCTCAATGCTTCTACCAAACCTGAGACCCTTCCTTTAGCATGAGATGTGATATCCAAATCCTTCACATTCCAATCCTGAGACCCTTCCTATAGCATGAGATGTGATATCTCAATGCTTCTAATACCAAACCTGAGATCCTTCCTATAACATGAGATGTGATATCCAATTCCTTCCCATTCCAAACCTGAGACCCTTCCTATTGGATGAGATGTGATATCCAACTCCTTCCCATTCCAACCCTGAGACCCTTCCTATAGCATGAGATGTGATGTCTCAATGCTTCTAATACCAAACCTGAGATCCTTCCTATAACATGAGATGTGATATCCAACTCCTTCCATTCCAATCCTGAGACCCGTCCTATAGCATGAGATGTGATATCTCAATGCTTATACCAAACCTGAGACCCTTCCTATAGCATGAGATGTGATATCCAACTGCTTCCCATTCCAATCCTGAGACCCGTCCTATACCATGAGATATGATATATCAATGCTTCTAATACCAAACCTGAGACTGTCCTATAACATGAGATGCGATATCTCAATGCTTCTAATAACAAACCTGAGATCCTTCCTATAACATGAGATGTGATATCCAATTCCTTCCCATTCCAAACCTGAGACCCTTCCTATTGGATGAGATGTGATATCCAACTCCTTCCCATTCCAACCCTGAGACCCTTCCTATAGCATGAGATGTGATGTCTCAATGCTTCTAATACCAAACCTGAGATCCTTCCTATAACATGAGATGTGATATCCAACTCCTTCCATTCCAATCCTGAGACCCGTCCTATAGCATGAGATGTGATATCTCAATGCTTATACCAAACCTGAGACCCTTCCTATAGCATGAGATGTGATATCCAACTGCTTCCCATTCCAATCCTGAGACCCTTCCTATAGCATGAGATGTGATATCTCAATGCTTCTAATACCAAACCTGAGATCCTTCCTCTAACATGAAATGTGATATCCAACTCCTTCCCTTTCCAAACCTAAGAGCCTATCTATAGCATGAGATGTGATATCCAAGTCCTTCCCATTCCAACCCTTAGACCCTTCCAACAGCATGCAATATGATATCTCAATGATTCTAATAACAAACCTGAGACCCGTCCTATAACATGAGATGGGATATCCAACTCCTTCCCATTCCAATCCTGAGACACTTCCGATAGCAGAGATGTGACATCTCAATGCTTATACCAAACCTGAGACCCTTCCTTTAGCATGAGATGTGATATCCAGCACCTTCCCATTCCAATCCTGAGACACTTCCGATAGCATGAGATGTGATATCTCAATGCTTCTAATATCAAAACTGAGACCCTCCCTATAGCATGATATGTGATATCTATTTCCTTCCCATTCCAATCCTGAGACCCTCCCTATAGCATGAGATGTGATATCCAACTCCTTCCCACTCCAATCCTGAGACCCTTCCTATAGCATGAGATATGATATCTCAATACTTCTAATACCAAACGTGAGATCCTTCCGATAACATGAGATGTGATATCCAAATCCTTCCCCTTCCAAACCTGAGACCCTCCATTTAGCATGAGATGTGATATCCAACTCCTTCCTATTCCAATCCTGAAACTCTTCTGATAGCATGAGATGTGATATCTCAATGCTTCTAATACCAAACCTGAGATCCTTCCGATAGCATGAGATGTGATATCTCAATGCTTCTAATACCAAACCTGAGATCCTTCCTATAACATGAGATGTGATATCCAAATCCTTCCCCTTCCAAACCTGAGACCCTCCCTTTAGCATGAGATGTGATATACAACTCCTTCCCATTCCATTCCTGAGACCCTTCTGATAGCATGAGATGTGATATCTCAATGCCTCTAATACCAAACCTGAGATCCTACCTCTAACATGAAATGTGATATCCAACTCTTTCCCCTTCCAAACCTGAGAGCCTTCCTATAGCATGAGATGTGATATCCAAGTCCTTCCCATTCCAATCCTGAGACCCTTCCTATAGCTTGAGATGTGATATCCAACTCCTTCCCATTCCAATTCTGAGACCCTTCCTATACTATGAGACTTGATATCTCAATGCTTCTAATACCAAACGTGAGACCCGTAATATAACATGGGATGTGATATCCAAATCCTTCCCCTTCCAAACCTTAGACCCTTCCTTTATCATGAGATGTGATATCCAACTCCTTCCCATTCCAATCCTGAGACCCTTCCGATATCATGAGATGTGATATCTCAAAGCTTCTAATATCAAACTTGAGACCCTCCCTATAGCATGAGATGTGATATCCAAGTCCTTCCCATTCCAATCCTGAGACCCTTCCTATAGCATGAGATGCTATATCTCAATGCTTCTAATAGCAAACCTGAGACCCTTCCTATAACATGAGATGGGAATATCCAACTCCTTCCCATTCCAATCCTGAGACCCTTCCGATAGCAGAGATGTGATATCTCAATGCTTATACCAAACCTGAGATCCTTCCTATAACATGAGATGTGATATCCAACTCCTTCCCATTCCAATCCTCAGACCCTTCCTATAGCATGAGATGTGATATCTCAATGCTTCTAATATCAAACTTGAGACCCTACCTATAGCATGAGATGTGATATCCAAGTCCTTCCCATTCCAATCCTGAGACACTTCCTATAGCATGAGATGTGATATCCAACTCCTTCCCATTCCAATCCTGAGACCCTTCCTATAGCATGAGATATGATATCTCAATACTTGTAATACCAAACGTGAGATCCTTCCGATAACATGAGATGTGATATCCAAATCCTTCCCCTTCCAAACCTGAGACCCTCCCTTTAGCATGAGATGTGATATCCAACTCCTTCCCATTCCAATCCTGAGACCCTTCTGATAGCATGAGATGTGATATCTCAATGCTTCTAATACCAAACCTGAGATCCTTCCGATAGCATGAGATGTGATATCTCAATGCTTCTAATACCAAACCTGAGATCCTTCCTATAACATGAGATGTGATATCCAAATCCTTCCCCTTCCAAACCTGAGACCCTCCCTTTAGCATGAGATGTGATATCCAACTCCTTCCCATTCCATTCCTGAGACCCTTCTGATAGCATGAGATGTGATATCTCAATGCCTCTAATACCAAACCTGAGATCCTACCTCTAACATGAAATGTGATATCCAACTCTTTCCCCTTCCAAACCTGAGAGCCTTCCTATAGCATGAGATGTGCTATCCAAGTCCTTCCCATTCCAATCCTGAGACCCTTCCTATGGCTTGAGATGTGATATCCAACTCCTTCCCATTCCAATTCTGAGACCCTTCCTATACTCTGAGACTTGATATCTCAATGCTTCTAATACCAAACCTGAGACCCGTAATATAACATGAGATGTGATATCCAAATCCTTCCCCTTCCAAACCTTAGACCCTTCCTTTATCATGAGATGTGATATCCAACTCCTTCCCATTCCAATCCTGAGACACTTCCGATATCATGAGATGTGATATCTCAAAGCTTCTAATATCAAACTTGAGACCCTCCCTATAGCATGAGATGTGATATCCAAGTCCTTCCCATTCCAATCCTGAGACCCTTCCTATAGCATGAGATGTGATATCTCAATGCTTCTAATACCAAACCTGAGACCCTTCCTATAGCATGAGATGTGATATCCAAGTCCTTCCCATTCCAATCCTGAGACCCTTCCTATAGCATGAGATGTGATATCTCAATGCTTCTAATACCAAACCTGAGACCCTTCCTATAACATGAGATGGGAATATCCAACTCCTTCCCATTCCAATCCTGAGACCCTTCCGATAGCAGAGATGTGATATCTCAATGCTTATACCAAACCTGAGACCCTTCCTATGGCATGAGATGTGATATCCAACTCCTTGCCATTCAAATCCTGAGACCCTTCCTATAGCATGAGAAGGGATATCCAACTCCTTCCCAATCCAATCCTGAGACCCTTCCGATAGCAGAGACGTGATATCTCAATGCTTCTACCAAACCTGAGACCCTTCCTTTAGCATGAGATGTGATATCCAAATCCTTCACATTCCAATCCTGAGACCCTTCCTATAGCATGAGATGTGATATCTCAGTGCTTCTAATACCAAACCTGAGATCCTTCCTATAACATGAGATGTGATATCCAATTCCTTCCCATTCCAAACCTGAGACCCTTCCTATTGGATGAGTTGTGATATCCAACTCCTTCCCATTCCAACCCTGAGACCCTTCCTATAGCATGAGATGTGATGTCTCAATGCTTCTAATACCAAACCTGAGATCCTTCCTATAACATGAGATGTGATATCCAACTCCTTCCATTCCAATCCTGAGACCCGTCCTATAGCATGAGATGTGATATCTCAATGCTTATACCAAACCTGAGACCCTTCCTATAGCATGAGATGTGATATCCAACTACTTCCCATTCCAATCCTGAGACCCTTCCTATAGCATGAGATGTGATATCTCAATGCTTCTAATACCAAACCTGAGATCCTTCCTCTAACATGAAATGTGATATCCAACTCCTTCCCTTTCCAAACCTAAGAGCCTATCTATAGCATGAGATGTGATATCCAAGTCCTTCCCATTCCAATCCTTAGACCCTTCCTACAGCATGCAATATGATATCTCAATGATTCTAATAACAAACCTGAGACCCGTCCTATAGCATGAGATATGATATCCAAGTCCTTCCCATTCCAATCCTGAGACCCTTCCTATAACATGAGATGTGATATCCAACTCCTTCCCGTTCCAAACCTGAGACCCTTCCTTTAGCATGAGATGTGATATCCAGCTCCTTCCCATTCCAATCCTGAGACACTTCCGATAGCATGAGATGTGATATCTCAATGCTTCTAATATCAAAACTGAGACCCTCCCTATAGCATGATATGTGATATCTAAGTCCTTCCCATTCCAATCCTGAGACACTCCCTATAGCATGAGATGTGATATCCAACTCTTTCCCATTCCAATCCTGAGACCCTTCCTATAGCATGAGATATGATAACTCAATACTTCTAATACCAAACGTGAGATCCTTCCGATAACATGAGATGTGATATCCAAATCCTTCCCCTTCCAAACCTGAGACCCTCCCTTTAGCATGAGATGTGATATCCAACTCCTTCCCATTCCAATCCTGAGACCCTTCTGATAGCATGAGATGTAATATCTCAATGCTTCTAATACCAAACCTGAGATCCTTCCGATAGCATGAGATGTGATATCTCAATGCTTCTAATACCAAACCTGAGATCCTTCCTATAACATGAGATGTGATATCCAAATCCTTCCCCTTCCAAACCTGAGACCCTCCCTTTAGCATGAGATGTGATATCCAACTCCTTCCCATTCCATTCCTGAGACCCTTCTGATAGCATGAGATGTGATATCTCAATGCCTCTAATACCAAACCTGAGATCCAACCTCTAACATGAAATGTGATATCCAACTCTTTCCCCTTCCAAACCTGAGAGCCTTCCTATAGCATGAGATGTGATATCCAAGTCCTTCCCATTCCAATCCTGAGACCCTTCCTATAGCTTGAGATGTGATATCAAACTCCTTCCCATTCCAATTCTGAGACCCTTCCTATACTCTGAGACTTGATATCTCAATGCTTCTAATACCAAACCTGAGACCCGTAATATAACATGAGATGTGATTTCCAAATCCTTCCCATTCCAATCCTGAGACCCTTCCGATATCATGAGATGTGATATCTCAAAGCTTCTAATATGAAACTTGAGACCCTCCCTATAGCATGAGATGTGATATCCAAGTCCTTCCCATTCCAATCCTGAGACCCTTCCTATAGCATGAGATGTGATATCTCAATGCTTCTAATACCAAACCTGAGACCCTTCCTATAACATGAGATGTGATATCCAACTCCTTCCCATTCCAACCTGAGACACTTCCTATAGCATGAGAAGGGATATCCAACTCCTTCCCAATCCAATCCTGAGACCCTTCCGATAGCAGAGATGTGATATCTCAATGCTTATACCAAACCTGAGACCCTTCCTATGGCATGAGATGTGATATCCAACTCCTTGCCATTCAAATCCTGAGACCCTTCCTATAGCATGAGATGTGATATCTCTATGCTTCTAATACCAAACCTGAGACCCTTCCTATAACATGAGATGGGATATCCAACTCCTTCCCATTCCAATCCTGAGACCCTTCCGATAGCAGAGATGTGATATCTCAATGCTTATACCAAACCTGAGAACCTTCCTATGGCCTGAGATGTCATATACAACTCCTTCCCATTCCAATCCTGAGACCCTTCCTTTAGCATGAGATGTGATATCTCAATGCTTATACCAAATCTGAGACCCTTCCTATAGCATGAGATGTGATATCCAATTCCTTCCCATTCCAATCCTGAGACCCTTCCTATAGCATGAGATGTGATATCTCAATGCTTATACCAAACCTGAGAGCCTACCTATAGCATGAGATGTGATATCCAAGTCCATCCCATTCCAATCCTTAGACCCTTCCTACAGCATGCGATGTGATATCTCAATGATTCTAATACCAAACCTGAGACCCTTCCTATAACATGAGATGTGATATCCAACTCCTTCCCGTTCCAAACCTGAGACACTAACTATAGCATATGTGATATCCAACTCCTTCCCATTCCAAACATGAGACCCTTCCTATAGCAAGAAAGTAATATCCAACTCCTACCCATTCCAATCCTGAGACCCTTCCTATAGCAAGAGATGTGATATCCAAATCCTTCCCATTCCAATCCTGAGACCCTTCCTATAACATGAGATGTGATATCCAACTCCTTCCCATTCCAACCTGAGACACTTCCTATAGCATGAGAAGGGATATCCAACTCCTTCCCAATCCAATCCTGAGACCCTTCCGATAGCAGAGATGTGATATCTCAATGCTTATACCAAACCTGAGACCCTTCCTATGGCATGAGATGTGATATCCAACTCCTTCCCAATCCAATCCTGAGACCCTTCCGATAGCAGAGACGTGATATCTCAATGCTTCTACCAAACCTGAGACCCTTCCTTTAGCATGAGATGTGATATCCAAATCCTTCACATTCCAATCCTGAGACCCTTCCTATAGCATGAGATGTGATATCTCAATGCTTCTAATACCAAACCTGAGATCCTTCCTATAACATGAGATGTGATATCCAATTCCTTCCCATTCCAAACCTGAGACCCTTCCTATTGGATGAGATGTGATATCCAACTCCTTCCCATTCCAACCCTGAGACCCTTCCTATAGCATGAGATGTGATGTCTCAATGCTTCTAATACCAAACCTGAGATCCTTCCTATAACATGAGATGTGATATCCAACTCCTTCCATTCCAATCCTGAGACCCGTCCTATAGCATGAGATGTGATATCTCAATGCTTATACCAAACCTGAGACCCTTCCTATAGCATGAGATGTGATATCCAACTGCTTCCCATTCCAATCCTGAGACCCGTCCTATACCATGAGATATGATATATCAATGCTTCTAATACCAAACCTGAGACTGTCCTATAACATGAGATGCGATATCTCAATGCTTCTAATAACAAACCTGAGATCCTTCCTATAACATGAGATGTGATATCCAATTCCTTCCCATTCCAAACCTGAGACCCTTCCTATTGGATGAGATGTGATATCCAACTCCTTCCCATTCCAACCCTGAGACCCTTCCTATAGCATGAGATGTGATGTCTCAATGCTTCTAATACCAAACCTGAGATCCTTCCTATAACATGAGATGTGATATCCAACTCCTTCCATTCCAATCCTGAGACCCGTCCTATAGCATGAGATGTGATATCTCAATGCTTATACCAAACCTGAGACCCTTCCTATAGCATGAGATGTGATATCCAACTGCTTCCCATTCCAATCCTGAGACCCTTCCTATAGCATGAGATGTGATATCTCAATGCTTCTAATACCAAACCTGAGATCCTTCCTCTAACATGAAATGTGATATCCAACTCCTTCCCTTTCCAAACCTAAGAGCCTATCTATAGCATGAGATGTGATATCCAAGTCCTTCCCATTCCAACCCTTAGACCCTTCCAACAGCATGCAATATGATATCTCAATGATTCTAATAACAAACCTGAGACCCGTCCTATAACATGAGATGGGATATCCAACTCCTTCCCATTCCAATCCTGAGACACTTCCGATAGCAGAGATGTGACATCTCAATGCTTATACCAAACCTGAGACCCTTCCTTTAGCATGAGATGTGATATCCAGCACCTTCCCATTCCAATCCTGAGACACTTCCGATAGCATGAGATGTGATATCTCAATGCTTCTAATATCAAAACTGAGACCCTCCCTATAGCATGATATGTGATATCTATTTCCTTCCCATTCCAATCCTGAGACCCTCCCTATAGCATGAGATGTGATATCCAACTCCTTCCCACTCCAATCCTGAGACCCTTCCTATAGCATGAGATATGATATCTCAATACTTCTAATACCAAACGTGAGATCCTTCCGATAACATGAGATGTGATATCCAAATCCTTCCCCTTCCAAACCTGAGACCCTCCATTTAGCATGAGATGTGATATCCAACTCCTTCCTATTCCAATCCTGAAACTCTTCTGATAGCATGAGATGTGATATCTCAATGCTTCTAATACCAAACCTGAGATCCTTCCGATAGCATGAGATGTGATATCTCAATGCTTCTAATACCAAACCTGAGATCCTTCCTATAACATGAGATGTGATATCCAAATCCTTCCCCTTCCAAACCTGAGACCCTCCCTTTAGCATGAGATGTGATATACAACTCCTTCCCATTCCATTCCTGAGACCCTTCTGATAGCATGAGATGTGATATCTCAATGCCTCTAATACCAAACCTGAGATCCTACCTCTAACATGAAATGTGATATCCAACTCTTTCCCCTTCCAAACCTGAGAGCCTTCCTATAGCATGAGATGTGATATCCAAGTCCTTCCCATTCCAATCCTGAGACCCTTCCTATAGCTTGAGATGTGATATCCAACTCCTTCCCATTCCAATTCTGAGACCCTTCCTATACTATGAGACTTGATATCTCAATGCTTCTAATACCAAACGTGAGACCCGTAATATAACATGGGATGTGATATCCAAATCCTTCCCCTTCCAAACCTTAGACCCTTCCTTTATCATGAGATGTGATATCCAACTCCTTCCCATTCCAATCCTGAGACCCTTCCGATATCATGAGATGTGATATCTCAAAGCTTCTAATATCAAACTTGAGACCCTCCCTATAGCATGAGATGTGATATCCAAGTCCTTCCCATTCCAATCCTGAGACCCTTCCTATAGCATGAGATGCTATATCTCAATGCTTCTAATAGCAAACCTGAGACCCTTCCTATAACATGAGATGGGAATATCCAACTCCTTCCCATTCCAATCCTGAGACCCTTCCGATAGCAGAGATGTGATATCTCAATGCTTATACCAAACCTGAGATCCTTCCTATAACATGAGATGTGATATCCAACTCCTTCCCATTCCAATCCTCAGACCCTTCCTATAGCATGAGATGTGATATCTCAATGCTTCTAATATCAAACTTGAGACCCTACCTATAGCATGAGATGTGATATCCAAGTCCTTCCCATTCCAATCCTGAGACACTTCCTATAGCATGAGATGTGATATCCAACTCCTTCCCATTCCAATCCTGAGACCCTTCCTATAGCATGAGATATGATATCTCAATACTTGTAATACCAAACGTGAGATCCTTCCGATAACATGAGATGTGATATCCAAATCCTTCCCCTTCCAAACCTGAGACCCTCCCTTTAGCATGAGATGTGATATCCAACTCCTTCCCATTCCAATCCTGAGACCCTTCTGATAGCATGAGATGTGATATCTCAATGCTTCTAATACCAAACCTGAGATCCTTCCGATAGCATGAGATGTGATATCTCAATGCTTCTAATACCAAACCTGAGATCCTTCCTATAACATGAGATGTGATATCCAAATCCTTCCCCTTCCAAACCTGAGACCCTCCCTTTAGCATGAGATGTGATATCCAACTCCTTCCCATTCCATTCCTGAGACCCTTCTGATAGCATGAGATGTGATATCTCAATGCCTCTAATACCAAACCTGAGATCCTACCTCTAACATGAAATGTGATATCCAACTCTTTCCCCTTCCAAACCTGAGAGCCTTCCTATAGCATGAGATGTGCTATCCAAGTCCTTCCCATTCCAATCCTGAGACCCTTCCTATGGCTTGAGATGTGATATCCAACTCCTTCCCATTCCAATTCTGAGACCCTTCCTATACTCTGAGACTTGATATCTCAATGCTTCTAATACCAAACCTGAGACCCGTAATATAACATGAGATGTGATATCCAAATCCTTCCCCTTCCAAACCTTAGACCCTTCCTTTATCATGAGATGTGATATCCAACTCCTTCCCATTCCAATCCTGAGACACTTCCGATATCATGAGATGTGATATCTCAAAGCTTCTAATATCAAACTTGAGACCCTCCCTATAGCATGAGATGTGATATCCAAGTCCTTCCCATTCCAATCCTGAGACCCTTCCTATAGCATGAGATGTGATATCTCAATGCTTCTAATACCAAACCTGAGACCCTTCCTATAGCATGAGATGTGATATCCAAGTCCTTCCCATTCCAATCCTGAGACCCTTCCTATAGCATGAGATGTGATATCTCAATGCTTCTAATACCAAACCTGAGACCCTTCCTATAACATGAGATGGGAATATCCAACTCCTTCCCATTCCAATCCTGAGACCCTTCCGATAGCAGAGATGTGATATCTCAATGCTTATACCAAACCTGAGACCCTTCCTATGGCATGAGATGTGATATCCAACTCCTTGCCATTCAAATCCTGAGACCCTTCCTATAGCATGAGAAGGGATATCCAACTCCTTCCCAATCCAATCCTGAGACCCTTCCGATAGCAGAGACGTGATATCTCAATGCTTCTACCAAACCTGAGACCCTTCCTTTAGCATGAGATGTGATATCCAAATCCTTCACATTCCAATCCTGAGACCCTTCCTATAGCATGAGATGTGATATCTCAGTGCTTCTAATACCAAACCTGAGATCCTTCCTATAACATGAGATGTGATATCCAATTCCTTCCCATTCCAAACCTGAGACCCTTCCTATTGGATGAGTTGTGATATCCAACTCCTTCCCATTCCAACCCTGAGACCCTTCCTATAGCATGAGATGTGATGTCTCAATGCTTCTAATACCAAACCTGAGATCCTTCCTATAACATGAGATGTGATATCCAACTCCTTCCATTCCAATCCTGAGACCCGTCCTATAGCATGAGATGTGATATCTCAATGCTTATACCAAACCTGAGACCCTTCCTATAGCATGAGATGTGATATCCAACTACTTCCCATTCCAATCCTGAGACCCTTCCTATAGCATGAGATGTGATATCTCAATGCTTCTAATACCAAACCTGAGATCCTTCCTCTAACATGAAATGTGATATCCAACTCCTTCCCTTTCCAAACCTAAGAGCCTATCTATAGCATGAGATGTGATATCCAAGTCCTTCCCATTCCAATCCTTAGACCCTTCCTACAGCATGCAATATGATATCTCAATGATTCTAATAACAAACCTGAGACCCGTCCTATAGCATGAGATATGATATCCAAGTCCTTCCCATTCCAATCCTGAGACCCTTCCTATAACATGAGATGTGATATCCAACTCCTTCCCGTTCCAAACCTGAGACCCTTCCTTTAGCATGAGATGTGATATCCAGCTCCTTCCCATTCCAATCCTGAGACACTTCCGATAGCATGAGATGTGATATCTCAATGCTTCTAATATCAAAACTGAGACCCTCCCTATAGCATGATATGTGATATCTAAGTCCTTCCCATTCCAATCCTGAGACACTCCCTATAGCATGAGATGTGATATCCAACTCTTTCCCATTCCAATCCTGAGACCCTTACTATAGCATGAGATATGATAACTCAATACTTCTAATACCAAACGTGAGATCCTTCCGATAACATGAGATGTGATATCCAAATCCTTCCCCTTCCAAACCTGAGACCCTCCCTTTAGCATGAGATGTGATATCCAACTCCTTCCCATTCCAATCCTGAGACCCTTCTGATAGCATGAGATGTAATATCTCAATGCTTCTAATACCAAACCTGAGATCCTTCCGATAGCATGAGATGTGATATCTCAATGCTTCTAATACCAAACCTGAGATCCTTCCTATAACATGAGATGTGATATCCAAATCCTTCCCCTTCCAAACCTGAGACCCTCCCTTTAGCATGAGATGTGATATCCAACTCCTTCCCATTCCATTCCTGAGACCCTTCTGATAGCATGAGATGTGATATCTCAATGCCTCTAATACCAAACCTGAGATCCAACCTCTAACATGAAATGTGATATCCAACTCTTTCCCCTTCCAAACCTGAGAGCCTTCCTATAGCATGAGATGTGATATCCAAGTCCTTCCCATTCCAATCCTGAGACCCTTCCTATAGCTTGAGATGTGATATCAAACTCCTTCCCATTCCAATTCTGAGACCCTTCCTATACTCTGAGACTTGATATCTCAATGCTTCTAATACCAAACCTGAGACCCGTAATATAACATGAGATGTGATTTCCAAATCCTTCCCATTCCAATCCTGAGACCCTTCCGATATCATGAGATGTGATATCTCAAAGCTTCTAATATGAAACTTGAGACCCTCCCTATAGCATGAGATGTGATATCCAAGTCCTTCCCATTCCAATCCTGAGACCCTTCCTATAGCATGAGATGTGATATCTCAATGCTTCTAATACCAAACCTGAGACCCTTCCTATAACATGAGATGGGAATATCCAACTCCTTCCCAATCCAATCCTGAGACCCTTCCGATAGCAGAGACGTGATATCTCAATGCTTCTACCAAACCTGAGACCCTTTCTTTAGCATGAGATGTGATATCCAAATCCTTCACATTCCAATCCTGAGACCCTTCCTATAGCATGAGATGTGATATCTCAATGCTTCTAATACCAAACCTGAGATCCTTCCTATAACATGAGATGTGATATCCAATTCCTTCCCATTCCAAACCTGAGACCCTTCCTACTGGATGAGATGTGATATCCAACTCCTTCCCATTCCAACCCTGAGACCCTTCCTATAGCATGAGATGTGATGTCTCAATGCTTCTAATACCAAACCTGAGAGCCTTCCTATAACATGAGATGTGATATCCAACTCCTTCCATTCCAATCCTGAGACCCGTCCTATAGCATGAGATATGATATCTCAATGCTTATACCAAACCTGAGACCCTTCCTATAGCATGAGATGTGATATCCAACTACTTCCCATTCCAATCCTGAGACCCTTCCTATAGCATGAGATGTGATATCTCAATGCTTCTAATACCAAACCTGAGATCCTTCCTCTAACATGAAATGTGATATCCAACTCCTTCCCTTTCCAAACCTAAGAGCCTTTCTATAGCATGAGATGTGATATCCAGGTCCTTCCCATTCCAATCCTTAGACCCTTCCTACAGCATGCAATATGATATCTCAATGATTCTAATAACAAACCTGAGACCCGTCCTATAGCATGAGATATGATATCCAAGTCCTTCCCATTCCAATCCTGCGACCCTTCCTATAACATGAAATGTGATATCCAACTCCTTCCCATTCCAACCTGAGACCCTTCCTATAGCATGAGATGGGATATCCAACTTCTTCCAAATCCAATACTGATACCCTTCCGATAGCATGAGACGTGATATCCCAATGCTTCTACCAAACCTGAGACCCATACTATGGCATGAGATGTGATATCAAACTCCTTCCCATTCCAATCCTGAGACCCTTCCTATAGCTTGAGGTGTGATATCCAACTCCTTCCCATTCCAATTCTGAGACCCTTCTTATACCATGAGACTTGATATCTCAATGCTTCTAATACCAAACCTGAGACCCGTCCTATAACATGAGATGTGATATCCAAATCCTTCCCCTTCCAAACCTTAGACCCTTCCTTTATCATGAGATGTGATATCCAACTCCTTCCCATTCCAATCCTGAGACCCTTCCGATATCATGAGATTTGTTATCTCAATGCTTCTAATATCAAACTTGAGACCCTCCCTATAGCATGAGATGTGACATCCAAGTCCTTCCCATTCCAATCCTGAGACCCTTCCTATAGCATGAGATGTGATATCTCTATTCTTCTAATACCAAACCTGAGACCCTTCCTATAACATGAGATGGGATATCCAACTCCTTCCCATTCCAATCCTGAGACCTTTCCGATAGCAGAGATGTGATATCTCAATGCTTATACCAAACCTGAGAACCTTCCTATGGCCTGAGATGTCATATACAACTCCTTCCCATTCCAATCCTGAGACCCTTCCTTTAGCATGAGATGTGATATCTCAATGCTTATACCAAATCTGAGACCCTTCCTATAGCATGAGATGTGATATCCAATTCCTTCCCATTCCAATCCTGAGACCCTTCCTATAGCATGAGATGTGATATCTCAATGCTTATACCAAACCTGAGAGCCTACCTATAGCATGAGATGTGATATCCAAGTCCATCCCATTCCAATCCTTAGACCCTTCCTACAGCATGCGATGTGATATCTCAATGATTCTAATACCAAACCAGAGACTCTTCCTATAACATTAGATGGGATATCCAACTCCTTCCCATTCCAATCCTGAGCCGCTTCCGATAGCAGAGATGTGATATCTCAATGCTTATACCAAACCTGAGACCCTTCCTATAACATGAGATGTGATATCCAACTCCTTCCCGTTCCAAACCTGAGACACTAACTATAGCATATGTGATATCCAACTCCTTCCCATTCCAAACATGAGACCCTTCCTATAGCAAGAAAGTAATATCCAACTCCTACCCATTCCAATCCTGAGACCCTTCCTATAGCAAGAGATGTGATATCCAAATCCTTCCCATTCCAATCCTGAGACCCTTCCTATAACATGAGATGTGATATCCAACTCCTTCCCATTCCAACCTGAGACACTTCCTATAGCATGAGAAGGGATATCCAACTCCTTCCCAATCCAATCCTGAGACCCTTCCGATAGCAGAGATGTGATATCTCAATGCTTATACCAAACCTGAGACCCTTCCTATGGCATGAGATGTGATATCCAACTCCTTGCCATTCAAATCCTGAGACCCTTCCTATAGCATGAGATGTGATATCTCTATGCTTCTAATACCAAACCTGAGACCCTTCCTATAACATGAGATGGGATATCCAACTCCTTCCCATTCCAATCCTGAGACCCTTCCGATAGCAGAGATGTGATATCTCAATGCTTATACCAAACCTGGGAACCTTCCTATGGCCTGAGATGTCATATACAACTCCATCCCATTCCAATCCTGAGACCCTTCCTTTAGCATGAGATGTGATATCTCAATGCTTATACCAAATCTGAGACCCTTCCTATAGCATGAGATGTGATATCCAATTCCTTCCCATTCCAATCCTGAGACCCTTCCTATAGCATGAGATGTGATATCTCAATGCTTATACCAAACCTGAGAGCCTACCTATAGCATGATATGTGATATCCAAGTCCATCCCATTCCAATCCTTAGACCCTTCCTACAGCATGCGATGTGATATCTCAATGATTCTAATACCAAACCAGAGACTCTTCCTATAACATGAGATGGGATATCCAACTCCTTCCCATTCCAATCCTGAGCCGCTTCCGATAGCAGAGATGTGATATCTCAATGCTTATACCAAACCTGAGACCCTTCCTATAACATGAGATGTGATATCCAACTCCTTCCCGTTCCAAACCTAAGAGCCTATCTATAGCATGAGATGTGATATCCAAGTCCTTCCCATTCCAATCCTTAGACCCTTCCTACAGCATGCAATATGATATCTCAATGATTCTAATAACAAACCTGAGACCCGTCCTATAGCATGAGATATGATATCCAAGTCCTTCCCATTCCAATCCTGAGACCCTTCCTATAACATGAGATGTGATATCCAACTCCTTCCCGTTCCAAACCTGAGACCCTTCCTTTAGCATGAGATGTGATATCCAGCTCCTTCCCATTCCAATCCTGAGACACTTCCGATAGCATGAGATGTGATATCTCAATGCTTCTAATATCAAAACTGAGACCCTCCCTATAGCATGATATGTGATATCTAAGTCCTTCCCATTCCAATCCTGAGACACTCCCTATAGCATGAGATGTGATATCCAACTCTTTCCCATTCCAATCCTGAGACCCTTCCTGTAGCATGAGATATGATAACTCAATACTTCTAATACCAAACGTGAGATCCTTCCGATAACATGAGATGTGATATCCAAATCCTTCCCCTTCCAAACCTGAGACCCTCCCTTTAGCATGAGATGTGATATCCAACTCCTTCCCATTCCAATCCTGAGACCCTTCTGATAGCATGAGATGTGATATCTCAATGCTTCTAATACCAAACCTGAGATCCTTCCGATAGCATGAGATGTGATATCTCAATGCTTCTAATACCAAACCTGAGATCCTTCCTATAACATGAGATGTGATATCCAAATCCTTCCCCTTCCAAACCTGAGACCCTCCCTTTAGCATGAGATGTGATATCCAACTCCTTCCCATTCCATTCCTGAGACCCTTCTGATAGCATGAGATGTGATATCTCAATGCCTCTAATACCAAACCTGAGATCCAACCTCTAACATGAAATGTGATATCCAACTCTTTCCCCTTCCAAACCTGAGAGCCTTCCTATAGCATGAGATGTGATATCCAAGTCCTTCCCATTCCAATCCTGAGACCCTTCCTATAGCTTGAGATGTGATATCCAACTCCTTCCCATTCCAATTCTGAGACCCTTCCTATACTCTGAGACTTGATATCTCAATGCTTCTAATACCAAACCTGAGACCCGTAATATAACATGAGATGTGATTTCCAAATCCTTCCCATTCCAATCCTGAGACCCTTCCGATATCATGAGATGTGATATCTCAAAGCTTCTAATATGAAACTTGAGACCCTCCCTATAGCATGAGATGTGATATCCAAGTCCTTCCCATTCCAATCCTGAGACCCTTCCTATAGCATGAGATGTGATATCTCAATGCTTCTAATACCAAACCTGAGACCCTTCCTATAACATGAGATGGGAATATCCAACTCCTTCCCAATCCAATCCTGAGACCCTTCCGATAGCAGAGACGTGATATCTCAATGCTTCTACCAAACCTGAGACCCTTTCTTTAGCATGAGATGTGATATCCAAATCCTTCACATTCCAATCCTGAGACCCTTCCTATAGCATGAGATGTGATATCTCAATGCTTCTAATACCAAACCTGAGATCCTTCCTATAACAGGAGATGTGATATCCAATTCCTTCCCATTCCAAACCTGAGACCTTTCCTACTGGATGAGATGTGATATCCAACTCCTTCCCATTCCAACCCTGAGACCCTTCCTATAGCATGAGATGTGATGTCTCAATGCTTCTAATACCAAACCTGAGATCCTTCCTATAACATGAGATGTGATATCCAACTCCTTCCATTCCAATCCTGAGACCCGTCCTATAGCATGAGATGTGATATCTCAATGCTTATACCAAACCTGAGACCCTTCCTATAGCATGAGATGTGATATCCAACTACTTCCCATTCCAATCCTGAGACCCTTCCTATAGCATGGGATGTGATATCTCAATGCTTCTAATACCAAACCTGAGATCCTTCCTCTAACATGAAATGTGATATCCAACTCCTTCCCTTTCCAAACCTAAGAGCCTATCTATAGCATGAGATGTGATATCCAAGTCCTTCCCATTCCAATCCTTAGACCCTTCCTACAGCATGCAATATGATATCTCAATGATTCTAATAACAAACCTGAGACCCGTCCTATAGCATGAGATATGATATCCAAGTCCTTCCCATTCCAATCCTGAGACCCTTCCTATAACATGAGATGTGATATCCAACTCCTTCCCGTTCCAAACCTGAGACCCTTCCTTTAGCATGAGATGTGATATCCAGCTCCTTCCCATTCCAATCCTGAGACACTTCCGATAGCATGAGATGTGATATCTCAATGCTTCTAATATTAAAACTGAGACCCTCCCTATAGCATGATATGTGATATCTAAGTCCTTCCCATTCCAATCCTGAGACCCTTCCTATAGCTTGAGATGTGATATCCAACTCCTTCCCATTCCAATTCTGAGACCCTTCCTATACTCTGAGACTTGATATCTCAATGCTTCTAATACCAAACCTGAGACCCGTAATATAACATGAGATGTGATTTCCAAATCCTTCCCATTCCAATCCTGAGACCCTTCCGATATCATGAGATGTGATATCTCAAAGCTTCTAATATGAAACTTGAGACCCTCCCTATAGCATGAGATGTGATATCCAAGTCCTTCCCATTCCAATCCTGAGACCCTTCCTATAGCATGAGATGTGATATCTCAATGCTTCTAATACCAAACCTGAGACCCTTCCTATAACATGAGATGGGAATATCCAACTCCTTCCCAATCCAATCCTGAGACCCTTCCGATAGCAGAGACGTGATATCTCAATGCTTCTACCAAACCTGAGACCCTTTCTTTAGCATGAGATGTGATATCCAAATCCTTCACATTCCAATCCTGAGACCCTTCCTATAGCATGAGATGTGATATCTCAATGCTTCTAATACCAAACCTGAGATCCTTCCTATAAAATGAGATGTGATATCCAATTCCTTCCCATTCCAAACCTGAGACCCTTCCTACTGGATGAGATGTGATATCCAACTCCTTCCCATTCCAACCCTGAGACCCTTCCTATAGCATGAGATGTGATGTCTCAATGCTTCTAATACCAAACCTGAGATCCTTCCTATAACATGAGATGTGATATCCAACTCCTTCCATTCCAATCCTGAGACCCGTCCTATAGCATGAGATGTGATATCTCAATGCTTATACCAAACCTGAGACCCTTCCTATAGCATGAGATGTGATATCCAACTACTTCCCATTCCAATCCTGAGACCCTTCCTATAGCATGAGATGTGATATCTCAATGCTTCTAATACCAAACCTGAGATCCTTCCTCTAACATGAAATGTGATATCCAACTCCTTCCCTTTCAAAACCTAAGAGCCTTTCTATAGCATGAGATGTGATATCCAGGTCCTTCCCATTCCAATCCTTAGACCCTTCCTACAGCATGCAATATGATATCTCAATGATTCTAATAACAAACCTGAGACCCGTCCTATAGCATGAGATATGATATCCAAGTCCTTCCCATTCCAATCCTGCGACCGTCCTATAACATGAAATGTGATATCCAACTCCTTCCCATTCCAACCTGAGACCCTTCCTATAGCATGAGATGGGATATCCAACTTCTTCCAAATCCAATACTGATACCCTTCCGATAGCATGAGACGTGATATCCCAATGCTTCTACCAAACCTGAGACCCATACTATGGCATGAGATGTGATATCAAACTCCTTCCCATTCCAATCCTGAGACCCTTCCTATAGCTTGAGGTGTGATATCCAACTCCTTCCCATTCCAATTCTGAGACCCTTCTTATACCATGAGACTTGATATCTCAATGCTTCTAATACCAAACCTGAGACCCGTCCTATAACATGAGATGTGATATCCAAATCCTTCCCCTTCCAAACCTTAGACCCTTCCTTTATCATGAGATGTGATATCCAACTCCTTCCCGTTCCAAACCTGAGACACTAACTATAGCATATGTGATATCCAACTCCTTCCCATTCCAAACATGAGACCCTTCCTATAGCAAGAAAGTAATATCCAACTCCTACCCATTCCAATCCTGAGACCCTTCCTATAGCAAGAGATGTGATATCCAAATCCTTCCCATTCCAATCCTGAGACCCTTCCTATAACATGAGATGTGATATCCAACTCCTTCCCATTCCAACCTGAGACACTTCCTATAGCATGAGAAGGGATATCCAACTCCTTCCCAATCCAATCCTGAGACCCTTCCGATAGCAGAGATGTGATATCTCAATGCTTATACCAAACCTGAGACCCTTCCTATGGCATGAGATGTGATATCCAACTCCTTGCCATTCAAATCCTGAGACCCTTCCTATAGCATGAGATGTGATATCTCTATGCTTCTAATACCAAACCTGAGACCCTTCCTATAACATGAGATGGGATATCCAACTCCTTCCCATTCCAATCCTGAGACCCTTCCGATAGCAGAGATGTGATATCTCAATGCTTATACCAAACCTGAGAACCTTCCTATGGCCTGAGATGTCATATACAACTCCTTCCCATTCCAATCCTGAGACCCTTCCTTTAGCATGAGATGTGATATCTCAATGCTTATACCAAATCTGAGACCCTTCCTATAGCATGAGATGTGATATCCAATTCCTTCCCATTCCAATCCTGAGACCCTTCCTATAGCATGAGATGTGATATCTCAATGCTTATACCAAACCTGAGAGCCTACCTATAGCATGAGATGTGATATCCAAGTCCATCCCATTCCAATCCTTAGACCCTTCCTACAGCATGCGATGTGATATCTCAATGATTCTAATACCAAACCAGAGACTCTTCCTATAACATGAGATGGGATATCCAACTCCTTCCCATTCCAATCCTGAGCCGCTTCCGATAGCAGAGATGTGATATCTCAATGCTTATACCAAACCTGAGACCCTTCCTATAACATGAGATGTGATATCCAACTCCTTCCCGTTCCAAACCTGAGACCCTAACTATAGCATATGTGATATCCAACTCCTTCCCATTCCAAACATGAGACCCTTCCTATAGCAAGAAAGTAATATCCAACTCCTACCCATTCCAATCCTGAGACCCTTCCTATAGCAAGAGATGTGATATCCAAATCCTTCCCATTCCAATCCTGAGACCCTTCCTATAACATGAGATGTGATATCCAACTCCTTCCTATTCCAACCTGAGACACTTCCTATAGCATGAGAAGGGATATCCAACTCCTTCCCAATCCAATCCTGAGACCCTTCCGATAGCAGAGATGTGATATCTCAATGCTTATACCAAACCTGAGACCCTTCCTATGGCATGAGATGTGATATCCAACTCCTTCCCAATCCAATCCTGAGACCCTTCCGATAGCAGAGACGTGATATCTCAATGCTTCTACCAAACTTGAGACCCTTCCTTTAGCATGAGATGTGATATCCAAATCCTTCACATTCCAATCCTGAGACCCTTCCTATAGCATGAGATATGATATCTCAATACTTCTAATACCAAACGTGAGATCCTTCCGATAACATGAGATGTGATTTCCAAATCCTTCCCCTTCCAAACCTGAGACCCTCCCTTTAGCATGAGATGTGATATCCAACTCCTTCCTATTCCAATCCTGAAACTCTTCTGATAGCATGAGATGTGATATCTCAATGCTTCTAATACCAAACCTGATATCCTTCCGATAGCATGAGATGTGATATCTCAATGCTTCTAATACCAAACCTGAGATCCTTCCTATAACATGAGATGTGATATCCAAATCCTTCCCCTTCCAAACCTGAGACCCTCCCTTTAGCATGAGATGTGATATCCAACTCCTTCCCATTCCATTCCTGAGACCCTTCTGATAGCATGAGATGTGATATCTCAATGCCTCTAATACCAAACCTGAGATCCTACCTCTAACATGAAATGTGATATCCAACTCTTTCCCCTTCCAAACCTGAGAGCCTTCCTATAGCATGAGATGTGATATCCAAGTCCTTCCCATTCCAATCCTGAGACCCTTCCTATAGCTTGAGATGTGATATCCAACTCCTTCCCATTCCAATTCTGAGACCCTTCGTATACTATGAGACTTGATATCCCAATGCTTCTAATACCAAACGTGAGACCCGTAATATAACATGAGATGTGATATCGAAAGCCTTCCCCTTCCAAACCTTAGACCCTTCCTTTATCATGAGATGTGATATCCAACTCCTTCCCATTCCAATCCTGAGACCCTTCCGATATCATGAGATGTGATATCTCAAAGCTTCTAATATCAAACTTGAGACCCTCCCTATAGCATGAGATGTGATATCCAAGTCCTTCCCATTCCAATCCTGATACCCTTCCTATAGCATGAGATGTGATATCTCAATGCTTCTAATACCAAACCTGAGACCCTTCCTATAACATGAGATGGGAATATCTAACTCCTTCCCATTCCAATCCTGAGACCCTTCCGATAGCAGAGATGTGATATCTCAATGCTTATACCAAACCTGAGATCCTTCCTATAACATGAGATGTGATATCCAACTCCTTCCCATTCCAATCCTGAGACCCTTCCCATAGCATGAGATGTGATATCCAACTCCTTCCCATTCCAATCCTCAGACCCTTCCTATAGCATGAGATGTGATATCTCAATGCTTCTAATATCAAACTTGAGACCCTACCTATAGCATGAGATGTGATATCCAAGTCCTTCCCATTCCAATCCTGAGACACTTCCTATAGCATGAGATGTGATATCCAACTCCTTCCCATTCCAATCCTGAGACCCTTCCTATAGCATGAGATATGATATCTCAATACTTCTAATACCAAACGTGAGATCCTTCCGATAACATGAGATGTGATATCCAAATCCTTCCCCTTCCAAACCTGAGACCCTCCCTTTAGCATGAGATGTGATATCCAACTCCTTCCCATTCCAATCCTGAGACCCTTCTGATAGCATGAGATGTGATATCTCAATGCTTCTAATACCAAACCTGAGATCCTTCCGATAGCATGAGATGTGATATCTCAATGCTTCTAATACCAAACCTCAGATCCTTCCTATAACATGAGATGTGATATCCAAATCCTTCCCCTTCCAAACCTGAGACCCTCCCTTTAGCATGAGATGTGATATCCAACTCCTTCCCATTCCATTCCTGAGACCCTTCTGATAGCATGAGATGTGATATCTCAATGCCTCTAATACCAAACCTGAGATCCTACCTCTAACATGAAATGTGATATCCAACTCTTTCCCCTTCCAAACCTGAGAGCCTTCCTATATCATGAGATGTGATATCCAAGTCCTTCCCATTCCAATCCTGAGACCCTTCCTATAGCTTGAGATGTGATATCCAACTCCTTCCCATTCCAATTCTGAGACCCTTCCTATACTCTGAGACTTGATATCTCAATGCTTCTAATACCAAACCTGAGACCCGTAGTATAACATGAGATATGATATCCAAATCCTTCCCCTTCCAAACCTTAGACCCTTCCTTTATCATGAGATGTGATATCCAACTCCTTCCCATTCCAATCCTGAGACCCTTCCGATATCATGAGATGTGATATCTCAAAGCTTCTAATATCAAACTTGAGACCCTCCCTATAGCATGAGATATGATATCCAAGTCCTTCCCATTCCAATCCTGAGACCCTTCCTATAGCATGAGATGTGATATCTCAATGCTTCTAATACCAAACCTGAGACCCTTCCTATAGCATGAGATGTGATATCCAAGTCCTTCCCATTCCAATCCTGAGACCCTTCCTATAGCATGAGATGTGATATCTCAATGCTTCTAATACCAAACCTGAGACCCTTCCTATAACATGAGATGGGAATATCCAACTCCTTCCCATTCCAATCCTGAGACCCTTCCGATAGCAGAGATGTGATATCTCAATGCTTATACCAAACCTGAGACCCTTCCTATGGCATGAGATGTGATATCCAACTCCTTGCCATTCAAATCCTGAGACCCTTCCTATAGCATGAGAAGGGATATCCAACTCCTTCCCAATCCAATCCTGAGACCCTTCCGATAGCAAAGACATGATATCTCAATGCTTCTACCAAACCTGAGACCCTTCCTTTAGCATGAGATGTGATATCCAAATCCTTCACATTCCAATCCTGAGACCCTTCCTATAGCATGAGATGTGATATCTCAATGCTTCTAATACCAAACCTGAGATCCTTCCTATAACATGAGATGTGATATCCAATTCCTTCCCATTCCAAACCTGAGACCCTTCCTATTGGATGAGTTGTGATATCCAACTCCTTCCCATTCCAACCCTGAGACCCTTCCTATAGCATGAGATGTGATGTCTCAATGCTTCTAATACCAAACCTGAGATCCTTCCTATAACATGAGATGTGATATCCAACTCCTTCCATTCCAATCCTGAGACCCGTCCTATAGCATGAGATGTGATATCTCAATGCTTATACCAAACCTGAGACCCTTCCTATAGCATGAGATGTGATATCCAACTACTTCCCATTCCAATCCTGAGACCCTTCCTATAGCATGGGATGTGATATCTCAATGCTTCTAATACCAAACCTGAGATCCTTCCTCTAACATGAAATGTGATATCCAACTCCTTCCCTTTCCAAACCTAAGAGCCTATCTATAGCATGAGATGTGATATCCAAGTCCTTCCCATTCCAATCCTTAGACCCTTCCTACAGCATGCAATATGATATCTCAATGATTCTAATAACAAACCTGAGACCCGTCCTATAGCATGAGATATGATATCCAAGTCCTTCCCATTCCAATCCTGAGACCCTTCCTATAACATGAGATGTGATATCCAACTCCTTCCCGTTCCAAACCTGAGACCCTTCCTTTAGCATGAGATGTGATATCCAGCTCCTTCCCATTCCAATCCTGAGACACTTCCGATAGCATGAGATGTGATATCTCAATGCTTCTAATATCAAAACTGAGACCCTCCCTATAGCATGATATGTGATATCTAAGTCCTTCCCATTCCAATCCTGAGACACTCCCTATAGCATGAGATGTGATATCCAACTCTTTCCCATTCCAATCCTGAGACCCTTCCTATAGCATGAGATATGATATCTCAATACTTCTAATACCAAACGTGAGATCCTTCCGATAACATGAGATGTGATATCCAAATCCTTCCCCTTCCAAACCTGAGACCCTCCCTTTAGCATGAGATGTGATATCCAACTCCTTCCCCTTCCAATCCTGAGACCCTTCTGATAGCATGAGATGTGATATCTCAATGCTTCTAATACCAAACCTGAGATCCTTCCGATAGCATGAGATGTGATATCTCAATGCTTCCAATACCAAACCTGAGATCCTTCCTATAACATGAGATGTGATATCCAAATCCTTCCCCTTCCAAACCTGAGACCCTCCCTTTAGCATGAGATGTGATATCCAACTCCTTCCCATTCCATTCCTGAGACCCTTCTGATAGCATGAGATGTGATATCTCAATGCCTCTAATACCAAACCTGAGATCCTACCTCTAACATGAAATGTGATATCCAACTCTTTCCCCTTCCAAACCTGAGAGCCTTCCTATAGCATGAGATGTGATATCCAAGTCCTTCCCATTCCAATCCTGAGACCCTTCCTATAGCTTGAGATGTGATATCCAACTCCTTCCCATTCCAATTCTGAGACCCTTCCTATACTCTGAGACTTGATATCTCAATGCTTCTAATACCAAACCTGAGACCCGTAATATAACATGAGATGTGATATCCAAATCCTTCCCATTCCAATCCTGAGACCCTTCCGATATCATGAGATGTGATATCTCAAAGCTTCTAATATGAAACTTGAGACCCTCCCTATAGCATGAGATGTGATATCCAAGTCCTTCCATTTCCAATCCTGAGACCCTTCCTATAGCATGAGATGTGATATCTCAATGCTTCTAATACCAAACCTGAGACCCTTCCTATAACATGAGATGGGAATATCCAACTCCTTCCCATTCCAATCCTGAGACCCTTCCGATAGCAGAGATGTGATATCTCAATGCTTATACCAAACCTGAGACCCTTCCTATGGCATGAGATGTGATATCCAACTCCTTGCCATTCAAATCCTGAGACCCTTCCTATAGCATGAGAAGGGATATCCAACTCCTTCCCAATCCAATCCTGAGACCCTTCCGATAGCAGAGACGTGATATCTCAATGCTTCTACCAAACCTGAGACCCTTCCTTTAGCATGAGATGTGATATCCAAATCCTTCACATTCCAATCCTGAGACCCTTCCTATAGCATGAGATGTGATATCTCAATGCTTCTAATACCAAACCTGAGATCCTTCCTATAACATGAGATGTGATATCCAATTCCTTCCCATTCCAAACCTGAGACCCTTCCTACTGGATGAGATGTGATATCCAACTCCTTCCCATTCCAACCCTGAGACCCTTCCTATAGCATGAGATGTGATGTCTCAATGCTTCTAAAACCAAACCTGAGATCCTTCCTATAACATTAGATGTGATATCCAACTCCTTCCATTCCAATCCTGAGACCCGTCCTATAGCATGAGATGTGATATCTCAATGCTTATACCAAACCTGAGACCCTTCCTATAGCATGAGATGTGATATCCAACTACTTCCCATTCCAATCCTGAGACCCTTCCTATAGCATGAGATGTGATATCTCAATGCTTCTAATACCAAACCTGAGATCCTTCCTCTAACATGAAATGTGATATCCAACTCCTACCCATTCCAATCCTGAGACCCTTCCTATAGCAAGAGATGTGATATCCAAATCCTTCCCATTCCAATCCTGAGACCCTTCCTATAACATGAGATGTGATATCCAACTCCTTCCCATTCCAACCTGAGACACTTCCTATAGCATGAGAAGGGATATCCAACTCCTTCCCAATCCAATCCTGAGACCCTTCCGATAGCAGAGATGTGATATCTCAATGCTTATACCAAACCTGAGACCCTTCCTATGGCATGAGATGTGATATCCAACTCCTTGCCATTCAAATCCTGAGACCCTTCCTATAGCATGAGATGTGATATCTCTATGCTTCTAATACCAAACCTGAGACCCTTCCTATAACATGAGATGGGATATCCAACTCCTTCCCATTCCAATCCTGAGACCCTTCCGATAGCAGCGATGTGATATCTCAATGCTTATACCAAACCTGAGAACCTTCCTATGGCCTGAGATGTCATATACAACTCCTTCCCATTCCAATCCTGAGACCCTTCCTTTAGCATGAGATGTGATATCTCAATGCTTATACCAAATCTGAGACCCTTCCTATAGCATGAGATGTGATATCCAATTCCTTCCCATTCCAATCCTGAGACCCTTCCTATAGCATGAGATGTGATATCTCAATGCTTATACCAAACCTGAGAGCCTACCTATAGCATGAGATGTGATATCCAAGTCCATCCCATTCCAATCCTTAGACCCTTCCTACAGCATGCGATGTGATATCTCAATGATTCTAATACCAAACCAGAGACTCTTCCTATAACATGAGATGGGATATCCAACTCCTTCCCATTCCAATCCTGAGCCGCTTCCGATAGCAGAGATGTGATATCTCAATGCTTATACCAAACCTCAGACCCTTCCTATAACATGAGATGTGATATCCAACTCCTTCCCGTTCCAAACCTGAGACACTAACTATAGCATATGTGATATCCAACTCCTTCCCATTCCAAACATGAGACCCTTCCTATAGCAAGAAAGTAATATCCAACTCCTACCCATTCCAATCCTGAGACCCTTCCTATAGCAAGAGATGTGATATCCAAATCCTTCCCATTCCAATCCTGAGACCCTTCCTATAACATGAGATGTGATATCCAATTCCTTCCTATTCCAACCTGAGACACTTCCTATAGCATGAGAAGGGATATCCAACTCCTTCCCAATCCAATCCTGAGACCCTTCCGATAGCAGAGATGTGATATCTCAATGCTTATACCAAACCTGAGACCCTTCCTATGGCATGAGATGTGATATCCAACTCCTTGCCATTCAAATCCTGAGACCCTTCCTATAGCATGAGATGTGATATCTCTATGCTTCTAATACCAAACCTGAGACCCTTCCTATAACATGAGATGGGATATCCAACTCCTTACCATTCCAATCCTGAGACCCTTCCGATAGCAGAGATGTGATATCTCAATGCTTATACCAAACCTGAGAACCTTCCTATGGCCTGAGATGTCATATACAACTCCTTCCCATTCCAATCCTGAGACCCTTCCTTTAGCATGAGATGTGATATCTCAATGCTTATACCAAATCTGAGACCCTTCCTATAGCATGAGATGTGATATCCAATTCCTTCCCATTCCAATCCTGAGACCCTTCCTATAGCATGAGATGTGATATCTCAATGCTTATACCAAACCACCTGAGAGCCTACCTATAGCATGAGATGTGATATCCAAGTCCATCCCATTCCAATCCTTAGACCCTTCCTACAGCATGCAATGTGATATCTCAATGATTCTAATACCAAACCAGAGACTCTTCCTATAACATGAGATGGGATATCCAACTCCTTCCCATTCCAATCCTGAGCCGCATCCGATAGCAGAGATGTGATATCTCAATGCTTATACCAAACCTGAGACCCTTCCTATAACATGAGATATGATATCCAACTCCTTCCCGTTCCAAACCTGAGACACTAACTATAGCATATGTGATATCCAACTCCTTCCCATTCCAAACATGAGACCCTTCCTATAGCAAGAAAGTAATATCCAACTCCTACCCATTCCAATCCTGAGACCCTTCCTATAGCAAGAGATGTGATATCCAAATCCTTCCCATTCCAATCCTGAGACCCTTCCTATAACATGAATGAGATGTGATATCCAACTCCTTCCCATTCCAACCTGAGACACTTCCTATAGCATGAGAAGGGATAACCAACTCCTTCCCAATCCAATCCTGAGACCCTTCCGATAGCAGAGATGTGATATCTCAATGCTTATACCAAACCTGAGACCCTTCCTATGGCATGAGATGTGATATCCAACTCCTTCCCAATCCAATCCTGAGACCCTTCCGATAGCAGAGACGTGATATCTCAATGCTTCTACCAAACCTGAGACCCTTCCTTTAGCATGAGATGTGATATCCAAATCCTTCACATTCCAATCCTGAGACCCTTCCTATAGCATGAGATATGATATCTCAATACTTCTAATACCAAACGTGAGATCCTTCCGATAACATGAGATGTGATATCCAAATCCTTCCCCTTCCAAACCTGAGACCCTCCCTTTAGCATGAGATGTGATATCCAACTCCTTCCTATTCCAATCCTGAAACTCTTCTGATAGCATGAGATGTGATATCTCAATGCTTCTAATACCAAACCTGAGATCCTTCCGATAGCATGAGATGTGATATCTCAATGCTTCTAATACCAAACCTGAGATCCTTCCTATAACATGAGATGTGATATCCAAATCCTTCCCCTTCCAAACCTGAGACCCTCCCTTTAGCATGAGATGTGATATCCAACTCCTTCCCATTCCATTCCTGAGACCCTTCTGATAGCATGAGATGTGATATCTCAATGCCTCTAATACCAAACCTGAGATCCTACCTCTAACATGAAATGTGATATCCAACTCTTTCCCCTTCCAAACCTGAGAGCCTTCCTATAGCATGAGATGTGAAATCCAAGTCCTTCCCATTCCAATCCTGAGACCCTTCCTATAGCTTGAGATGTGATATCCAACTCCTTCCCATTCCAATTCTGAGACCCTTCCTATACTATGAGACTTGATATCTCAATGCTTCTAATACCAAACGTGAGACCCGTAATATAACATGAGATGTGATATCGAAATCCTTCCCCTTCCAAACCTTAGACCCTTCCTTTATCATGAGATGTGATATCCAACTCCTTCCCATTCCAATCCTGAGACCCTTCCGATATCATGAGATGTGATATCTCAAAGCTTCTAATATCAAACTTGAGACCCTCCCTATAGCATGAGATGTGATATCCAAGTCCTTCCCATTCCAATCCTGATACCCTTCCTATAGCATGAGATGTGATATCTCAATGCTTCTAATACCAAACCTGAGACCCTTCCTATAACATGAGATGGGAATATCCAACTCCTTCCCATTCCAATCCTGAGACCCTTCCGATAGCAGAGATGTGATATCTCAATGCTTATACCAAACCTGAGATCCTTCCTATAACATGAGATGTGATATCCAACTCCTTCCCATTCCAATCCTGAGACACTTCCTACAGCATGAGATGTGATATCTCACTGCTTATACCAAACCTGAGACCCTTCCCATAGCATGAGATGTGATATCCAACTCCTTCCCATTCCAATCCTCAGACCCTTCCTATAGCATGAGATGTGATATCTCAATGCTTCTAATATCAAACTTGAGACCCTACCTATAGCATGAGATGTGATATCCAAATCCTTCCCCTTCCAAACCTGAGACCCTCCCTTTAGCTTGAGATGTGATATCCAACTCCTTCCCATTCCAATCCTGAGACCCTTCCTATAGCATGAGATATGATATCTCAATACTTCTAATACCAAACGTGAGATCCTTCCGATAACATGAGATGTGATATCCAAATCCTTCCCCTTCCAAACCTGAGACCCTCCCTTTAGCTTGAGATGTGATATCCAACTCCTTCCCATTCCAATTCTGAGACCCTTCCTATACTATGAGACTTGATATCTCAATGCTTCTAATACCAAACGTGAGACCCGTAATATAACATGAGATGTGATATCGAAATCCTTCCCCTTCCAAACCTTAGACCCTTCCTTTATCATGAGATGTGATATCCAACTCCTTCCCATTCCAATCCTGAGACCCTTCCGATATCATGAGATGTGATATCTCAAAGCTTCTAATATCAAACTTGAGACCCTCCCTATAGCATGAGATGTGATATCCAAGTCCTTCCCATTCCAATCCTGATACCCTTCCTATAGCATGAGATGTGATATCTCAATGCTTCTAATACCAAACCTGAGACCCTTCCTATAACATGAGATGGGAATATCCAACTCCTTCCCATTCCAATCCTGAGACCCTTCCGATAGCAGAGATGTGATATCTCAATGCTTATACCAAACCTGAGATCCTTCCTATAACATGAGATGTGATATCCAAGTCCTTCCCATTCCAATCCTGAGACACTTCCTATAGCATGAGATGTGATATCCAACTCCTTCCCATTCCAATCCTGAGACCCTTCCTATAGCATGAGATATGATATCTCAATACTTCTAATACCAAACGTGAGATCCTTCCGATAACATGAGATGTGATATCCAAATCCTTCCCCTTCCAAACCTGAGACCCTCCCTTTAGCATGAGATGTGATATCCAACTCCTTCCCATTCCAATCCTGAGACCCTTCTGATAGCATGAGATGTGATATCTCAATGCTTCTAATACCAAACCTGAGATCCTTCCGATAGCATGAGATGTGATATCTCAATGCTTCTAATACCAAACCTCAGATCCTTCCTATAACATGAGATGTGATATCCAAATCCTTCCCCTTCCAAACCTGAGACCCTCCCTTTAGCATGAGATGTGATATCCAACTCCTTCCCATTCCATTCCTGAGACCCTTCTGATAGCATGAGATGTGATATCTCAATGCCTCTAATACCAAACCTGAGATCCTACCTCTAACATGAAATGTGATATCCAACTCTTTCCCCTTCCAAACCTGAGAGCCTTCCTATATCATGAGATGTGATATCCAAGTCCTTCCCATTCCAATCCTGAGACCCTTCCTATAGCTTGAGATGTGATATCCAACTCCTACCCATTCCAATTCTGAGACCCTTCCTATACTCTGAGACTTGATATCTCAATGCTTCTAATACCAAACCTGAGACCCGTAGTATAACATGAGATATGATATCCAAATCCTTCCCCTTCCAAACCTTAGACCCTTCCTTTATCATGAGATGTGATATCCAACTCCTTCCCATTCCAATCCTGAGACCCTTCCGATATCATGAGATGTGATATCTCAAAGCTTCTAATATCAAACTTGAGACCCTCCCTATAGCATGAGATGTGATATCCAAGTCCTTCCCATTCCAATCCTGAGACCCTTCCTATAGCATGAGATGTGATATCTCAATGCTTCTAATACCAAACCTGAGACCCTTCCTATAGCATGAGATGTGATATCCAAGTCCTTCCCATTCCAATCCTGAGACCCTTCGTATAGCATGAGATGTGATATCTCAATGCTTCTAATACCAAACCTGAGACCCTTCCTATAACATGAGATGGGAATATCCAACTCCTTCCCATTCCAATCCTGAGACCCTTCCAATAGCAGAGATGTGATATCTCAATGCTTATACCAAACCTGAGACCCTTCCTATGGCATGAGATGTGATATCCAACTCCTTGCCATTCAAATCCTGAGACCCTTCCTATAGCATGAGAAGGGATATCCAACTCCTTCCCAATCCAATCCTGAGACCCTTCCGATAGCAGAGACGTGATATCTCAATGCTTCTACCAAACCTGAGACCCTTCCTTTAGCATGAGATGTGATATCCAAATCCTTCACATTCCAATCCTGAGACCCTTCCTATAGCATGAGATGTGATATCTCAATGCTTCTAATACCAAACCTGAGATCCTTCCTATAACATGAGATGTGATATCCAATTCCTTCCCATTCCAAACCTGAGACCCTTCCTATTGGATGAGTTGTGATATCCAACTCCTTCCCATTCCAACCCTGAGACCCTTCCTATAGCATGAGATGTGATGTCTCAATGCTTCTAATACCAAACCTGAGATCCTTCCTATAACATGAGATGTGATATCCAACTCCTTCCATTCCAATCTTGAGACCCGTCCTATAGCATGAGATGTGATATCTCAATGCTTATACCAAACCTGAGACCCTTCCTATAGCATGAGATGTGATATCCAACTACTTCCTATTCCAATCCTGAGACCCTTCCTATAGCATGGGATGTGATATCTCAATGCTTCTAATACCAAACCTGAGATCCTTCCTCTAACATGAAATGTGATATCCAACTCCTTCCCTTTCCAAACCTAAGAGCCTATCTATAGCATGAGATGTGATATCCAAGTCCTTCCCATTCCAATCCTTAGACCCTTCCTACAGCATGCAATATGATATCTCAATGATTCTAATAACAAACCTGAGACCCGTCCTATAGCATGAGATATGATATCCAAGTCCTTCCCATTCCAATCCTGAGACCCTTCCTATAACATGAGATGTGATATCCAACTCCTTCCCGTTCCAAACCTGAGACCCTTCCTTTAGCATGAGATGTGATATCCAGCTCCTTCCCATTCCAATCCTGAGACACTTCCGATAGCATGAGATGTGATATCTCAATGCTTCTAATATCAAAACTGAGACCCTCCCTATAGCATGATATGTGATATCTAAGTCCTTCCCATTCCAATCCTGAGACACTCCCTATAGCATGAGATGTGATATCCAACTCTTTCCCATTCCAATCCTGAGACCCTTCCTATAGCATGAGATATGATATCTCAATACTTCTAATACCAAACGTGAGATCCTTCCGATAACATGAGATGTGATATCCAAATCCTTCCCCTTCCAAACCTGAGACCCTCCCTTTAGCATGAGATGTGATATCCAACTCCTTCCCATTCCAATCCTGAGACCCTTCTGATAGCATGAGATGTGATATCTCAATGCTTCTAATACCAAACCTGAGATCCTTCCGATAGCATGAGATGTGATATCTCAATGCTTCTAATACCAAACCTCAGATCCTTCCTATAACATGAGATGTGATATCCAAATCCTTCCCCTTCCAAACCTGAGACCCTCCCTTTAGCATGAGATGTGATATCCAACTCCTTCCCATTCCATTCCTGAGACCCTTCTGATAGCATGAGATGTGATATCTCAATGCCTCTAATACCAAACCTGAGATCCTACCTCTAACATGAAATGTGATATCCAACTCTTTCCCCTTCCAAACCTGAGAGCCTTCCTATATCATGAGATGTGATATCCAAGTCCTTCCCATTCCAATCCTGAGACCCTTCCTATAGCTTGAGATGTGATATCCAACTCCTTCCCATTCCAATTCTGAGACCCTTCCTATACTCTGAGACTTGATATCTCAATGCTTCTAATACCAAACCTGAGACCCGTAGTATAACATGAGATATGATATCCAAATCCTTCCCCTTCCAAACCTTAGACCCTTCCTTTATCATGAGATGTGATATCCAACTCCTTCCCATTCCAATCCTGAGACCCTTCCGATATCATGAGATGTGATATCTCAAAGCTTCTAATATCAAACTTGAGACCCTCCCTATAGCATGAGATATGATATCCAAGTCCTTCCCATTCCAATCCTGAGACCCTTCCTATAGCATGAGATGTGATATCTCAATGCTTCTAATACCAAACCTGAGACCCTTCCTATAGCATGAGATGTGATATCCAAGTCCTTCCCATTCCAATCCTGAGACCCTTCCTATAGCATGAGATGTGATATCTCAATGCTTCTAATACCAAACCTGAGACCCTTCCTCTAACATGAGATGGGAATATCCAACTCCTTCCCATTCCAATCCTGAGACCCTTCCGATAGCAGAGATGTGATATCTCAATGCTTATACCAAACCTGAGACCCTTCCTATGGCATGAGATGTGATATCCAACTCCTTGCCATTCAAATCCTGAGACCCTTCCTATAGCATGAGAAGGGATATCCAACTCCTTCCCAATCCAATCCTGAGACCCTTCCGATAGCAGAGACATGATATCTCAATGCTTCTACCAAACCTGAGACCCTTCCTTTAGCATGAGATGTGATATCCAAATCCTTCACATTCCAATCCTGAGACCCTTCCTATAGCATGAGATGTGATATCTCAATGCTTCTAATACCAAACCTGAGATCCTTCCTATAACATGAGATGTGATATCCAATTCCTTCCCATTCCAAACCTGAGACCCTTCCTATTGGATGAGTTGTGATATCCAACTCCTTCCCATTCCAACCCTGAGACCCTTCCTATAGCATGAGATGTGATGTCTCAATGCTTCTAATACCAAACCTGAGATCCTTCCTATAACATGAGATGTGATATCCAACTCCTTCCATTCCAATCCTGAGACCCGTCCTATAGCATGAGATGTGATATCTCAATGCTTATACCAAACCTGAGACCCTTCCTATAGCATGAGATGTGATATCCAACTACTTCCCATTCCAATCCTGAGACCCTTCCTATAGCATGGGATGTGATATCTCAATGCTTCTAATACCAAACCTGAGATCCTTCCTCTAACATGAAATGTGATATCCAACTCCTTCCCTTTCCAAACCTAAGAGCCTATCTATAGCATGAGATGTGATATCCAAGTCCTTCCCATTCCAATCCTTAGACCCTTCCTACAGCATGCAATATGATATCTCAATGATTCTAATAACAAACCTGAGACCCGTCCTATAGCATGAGATATGATATCCAAGTCCTTCCCATTCCAATAATGAGACCCTTCCTATAACATGAGATGTGATATCCAACTCCTTCCCGTTCCAAACCTGAGACCCTTCCTTTAGCATGAGATGTGATATCCAGCTCCTTCCCATTCCAATCCTGAGACACTTCCGATAGCATGAGATGTGATATCTCAATGCTTCTAATATCAAAACTGAGACCCTCCATATAGCATGATATGTGATATCTAAGTCCTTCCCATTCCAATCCTGAGACACTCCCTATAGCATGAGATGTGATATCCAACTCTTTCCCATTCCAATCCTGAGACCCTTCCTATAGCATGAGATATGATATCTCAATACTTCTAATACCAAACGTGAGATCCTTCCGATAACATGAGATGTGATATCCAAATCCTTCCCCTTCCAAACCTGAGACCCTCCCTTTAGCATGAGATGTGATATCCAACTCCTTCCCATTCCAATCCTGAGACCCTTCTGATAGCATGAGATGTGATATCTCAATGCTTCTAATACCAAACCTGAGATCCTTCCGATAGCATGAGATGTGATATCTCAATGCTTCTAATACCAAACCTGAGATCCTTCCTATAACATGAGATGTGATATCCAAATCCTTCCCCTTCCAAACCTGAGACCCTCCCTTTAGCATGAGATGTGATATCCAACACCTTCCCATTCCATTCCTGAGACCCTTCTGATAGCATGAGATGTGATATCTCAATGCCTCTAATACCAAACCTGAGATCCTACCTCTAACATGAAATGTGATATCCAACTCTTTCCCCTTCCAAACCTGAGAGCCTTCCTATAGCATGAGATGTGATATCCAAGTCCTTCCCATTCCAATCCTGAGACCCTTCCTATAGCTTGAGATGTGATATCCAACTCCTTCCCATTCCAATTCTGAGACCCTTCCTATACTCTGAGACTTGATATCTCAATGCTTCTAATACCAAACATGAGACCCGTAATATAACATGAGATGTGATATCCAAATCCTTCCCATTCCAATCCTGAGACCCTTCCGATATCATGAGATGTGATATCTCAAAGCTTCTAATATGAAACTTGAGACCCTCCCTATAGCATGAGATGTGATATCCAAGTCCTTCCATTTCCAATCCTGAGACCCTTCCTATAGCATGAGATGTGATATCCAACTCCTTCCCATTCCAATTCTGAGACCCTTCCTATACTCTGAGACTTGATATCTCAATGCTTCTAATACCAAACCTGAGACCCTTCCTATAACATGAGATGTGATATCCAAATCCTTCCCATTCCAATCCTGAGACCCTTCCGATAGCAGAGATGTGATATCTCAATGCTTATACCAAACCTGAGACCCTTCCTATGGCATGAGATGTGATATCCAACTCCTTGCCATTCAAATCCTGAGACCCTTCCTATAGCATGAGAAGGGATATCCAACTCCTTCCCAATCCAATCCTGAGACCCTTCCGATAGCAGAGACGTGATATCTCAATGCTTCTACCAAACCTGAGACCCTTCCTTTAGCATGAGATGTGATATCCAAATCCTTCACATTCCAATCCTGAGACCCTTCCTATAGCATGAGATGTGATATCTCAATGCTTCTAATACCAAACCTGAGATCCTTCCTATAACATGAGATGTGATATCCAATTCCTTCCCATTCCAAACCTGAGACCCTTCCTACTGGATGAGATGTGATATCCAACTCCTTCCCATTCCAACCCTGAGACCCTTCCTATAGCATGAGATGTGATGTCTCAATGCTTCTAATACCAAACCTGAGATCCTTCCTATAACATGAGATGTGATATCCAACTCCTTCCATTCCAATCCTGAGACCCGTCCTATAGCATGAGATGTGATATCTCAATGCTTATACCAAACCTGAGACCCTTCCTATAGCATGAGATGTGATATCCAACTACTTCCCATTCCAATCCTGAGACCCTTCCTATAGCATGAGATGTGATATCTCAATGCTTCTAATACCAAACATGAGATCCTTCCTCTAACATGAAATGTGATATCCAACTCCTACCCATTCCAATCCTGTGACCCTTCCTATAGCAAGAGATGTGATATCCAAATCCTTCCCATTCCAATCCTGAGACCCTTCCTATAACATGAGATGTGATATCCAACTCCTTCCCATTCCAACCTGAGACACTTCCTATAGCATGAGAAGGGATATCCAACTCCTTCCCAATCCAATCCTGAGACCCTTCCGATAGCAGAGATGTGATATCTCAATGCTTATACCAAACCTGAGACCCTTCCTATAGCATGAGATGTGATATCCAATTCCTTCCCATTCCAATCCTGAGACCCTTCCTATAGCATGAGATGTGATATCTCAATGCTTATACCAAACCTGAGAGCCTACCTATAGCATGAGATGTGATATCCAAGTCCATCCCATTCCAATCCTTAGACCCTTCCTACAGCATGCGATGTGATATCTCAATGATTCTAATACCAAACCAGAGACTCTTCCTATAACATGAGATGGGATATCCAACTCCTTCCCATTCCAATCCTGAGCCGCTTCCGATAGCAGAGATGTGATATCTCAATGCTTATACCAAACCTGAGACCCTTCCTATAACATGAGATGTGATATCCAACTCCTTCCCGTTCCAAACCTGAGACACTAACTATAGCATATGTGATATCCAACTCCTTCCCATTCCAAACATGAGACCCTTCCTATAGCAAGAAAGTAATATCCAACTCCTACCCATTCCAATCCTGAGACCCTTCCTATAGCAAGAGATGTGATATCCAAATCCTTCCCATTCCAATCCTGAGACCCTTCCTATAACATGAGATGTGATATCCAATTCCTTCCTATTCCAAAATGAGACACTTCCTATAGCATGAGAAGGGATATCCAACTCCTTCCCAATCCAATCCTGAGACCCTTCCGATAGCAGAGATGTGATATCTCAATGCTTATACCAAACCTGAGACCCTTCCTATGGCATGAGATGTGATATCCAACTCCTTGCCATTCAAATCCTGAGACCCTTCCTATAGCATGAGATGTGATATCTCTATGCTTCTAATACCAAACCTGAGACCCTTCCTATAACATGAGATGGGATATCCAACTCCTTACCATTCCAATCCTGAGACCCTTCCGATAGCAGAGATGTGATATCTCAATGCTTATACCAAACCTGAGAACCTTCCTATGGCCTGAGATGTCATATACAACTCCTTCCCATTCCAATCCTGAGACCCTTCCTTTAGCATGAGATGTGATATCTCAATGCTTATACCAAATCTGAGACCCTTCCTATAGCATGAGATGTGATATCCAATTCCTTCCCATTCCAATCCTGAGACCCTTCCTATAGCATGAGATGTGATATCTCAATGCTTATACCAAACCACCTGAGAGCCTACCTATAGCATGAGATGTGATATCCAAGTCCATCCCATTCCAATCCTTAGACCCTTCCTACAGCATGCGATGTGATATCTCAATGATTCTAATACCAAACCAGAAACTCTTCCTATAACATGAGATGGGATATCCAACTCCTTCCCATTCCAATCCTGAGCCGCATCCGATAGCAGAGATGTGATATCTCAATGCTTATACCAAACCTGAGACCCTTCCTATAACATGAGATATGATATCCAACTCCTTCCCGTTCCAAACCTGAGACACTAACTATAGCATATGTGATATCCAACTCCTTCCCATTCCAAACATGAGACCCTTCCTATAGCAAGAAAGTAATATCCAACTCCTACCCATTCCAATCCTGAGACCCTTCCTATAGCAAGAGATGTGATATCCAAATCCTTCCCATTCCAATCCTGAGACCCTTCCTATAACATGAATGAGATGTGATATCCAACTCCTTCCCATTCCAACCTGAGACACTTCCTATAGCATGAGAAGGGATAACCAACTCCTTCCCAATCCAATCCTGAGACCCTTCCGATAGCAGAGATGTGATATCTCAATGCTTATACCAAACCTGAGACCCTTCCTATGGCATGAGATGTGATATCCAACTCCTTCCCAATCCAATCCTGAGACCCTTCCGATAGCAGAGACGTGATATCTCAATGCTTCTACCAAACCTGAGACCCTTCCTTTAGCATGAGATGTGATATCCAAATCCTTCACATTCCAATCCTGAGACCCTTCCTATAGCATGAGATATGATATCTCAATACTTCTAATACCAAACGTGAGATCCTTCCGATAACATGAGATGTGATATCCAAATCCTTCCCCTTCCAAACCTGAGACCCTCCCTTTAGCATGAGATGTGATATCCAACTCCTTCCTATTCCAATCCTGAAACTCTTCTGATAGCATGAGATGTGATATCTCAATGCTTCTAATACCAAACCTGAGATCCTTCCGATAGCATGAGATGTGATATCTCAATGCTTCTAATACCAAACCTGAGATCCTTCCTATAACATGAGATGTGATATCCAAATCCTTCCCCTTCCAAACCTGAGACCCTCCCTTTAGCATGAGATGTGATATCCAACTCCTTCCCATTCCATTCCTGAGACCCTTCTGATAGCATGAGATGTGATATCTCAATGCCTCTAATACCAAACCTGAGATCCTACCTCTAACATGAAATGTGATATCCAACTCTTTCCCCTTCCAAACCTGAGAGCCTTCCTATAGCATGAGATGTGATATCCAAGTCCTTCCCATTCCAATCCTGAGACCCTTCCTATAGCTTGAGATGTGATATCCAACTCCTTCCCATTCCAATTCTGAGACCCTTCCTATACTATGAGACTTGATATCTCAATGCTTCTAATACCAAACGTGAGACCCGTAATATAACATGAGATGTGATATCGAAATCCTTCCCCTTCCAAACCTTAGACCCTTCCTTTATCATGAGATGTGATATCCAACTCCTTCCCATTCCAATCCTGAGACCCTTCCGATATCATGAGATGTGATATCTCAAAGCTTCTAATATCAAACTTGAGACCCTCCCTATAGCATGAGATGTGATATCCAAGTCCTTCCCATTCCAATCCTGATACCCTTCCTATAGCATGAGATGTGATATCTCAATGCTTCTAATACCAAACCTGAGACCCTTCCTATAACATGAGATGGGAATATCCAACTCCTTCCCATTCCAATCCTGAGACCCTTCCGATAGCAGAGATGTGATATCTCAATGCTTATACCAAACCTGAGATCCTTCCTATAACATGAGATGTGATATCCAACTCCTTCCCATTCCAATCCTGAGACACTTCCTACAGCATGAGATGTGATATCTCACTGCTTATACCAAACCTGAGACCCTTCCCATAGCATGAGATGTGATATCCAACTCCTTCCCATTCCAATCCTCAGACCCTTCCTATAGCATGAGATGTTATATCTCAATGCTTCTAATATCAAACTTGAGACCCTACCTATAGCATGAGATGTGATATCCAAATCCTTCCCCTTCCAAACCTGAGACCCTCCCTTTAGCTTGAGATGTGATATCCAACTCCTTCCCATTCCAATCCTGAGACCCTTCCTATAGCATGAGATATGATATCTCAATACTTCTAATACCAAACGTGAGATCCTTCCGATAACATGAGATGTGATATCCAAATCCTTCCCCTTCCAAACCTGAGAACCTCCCTTTAGCTTGAGATGTGATATCCAACTCCTTCCCATTCCAATTCTGAGACCTTTCCTATACTATGAGACTTGATATCTCAATGCTTCTAATACCAAACGTGAGACCCGTAATATAACATGAGATGTGATATCGAAATCCTTCCCCTTCCAAACCTTAGACCCTTCCTTTATCATGAGATGTGATATCCAACTCCTTCCCATTCCAATCCTGAGACCCTTCCGATATCATGAGATGTGATATCTCAAAGCTTCTAATATCAAACTTGAGACCCTCCCTATAGCATGAGATGTGATATCCAAGTCCTTCCCATTCCAATCCTGATACCCTTCCTATAGCATGAGATGTGATATCTCAATGCTTCTAATACCAAACCTGAGACCCTTCCTATAACATGAGATGGGAATATCCAACTCCTTCCCATTCCAATCCTGAGACCCTTCCGATAGCAGAGATGTGATATCTCAATGCTTATACCAAACCTGAGATCCTTCCTATAACATGAGATGTGATATCCAAGTCCTTCCCATTCCAATCCTGAGACACTTCCTATAGCATGAGATGTGATATCCAACTCCTTCCCATTCCAATCCTGAGACCCTTCCTATAGCATGAGATATGATATCTCAATACTTCTAATACCAAACGTGAGATCCTTCCGATAACATGAGATGTGATATCCAAATCCTTCCCCTTCCAAACCTGAGACCCTCCCTTTAGCATGAGGTGTGATATCAAACTCCTTCCCATTCCAATCCTGAGACCCTTCTGATAGCATGAGATGTGATATCTCAATGCTTCTAATACCAAACCTGAGATCCTTCTGATAGCATGAGATGTGATATCTCAATGCTTCTAATACCAAACCTCAGATCCTTCCTATAACATGAGATGTGATATGCAAATCCTTCCCCTTCCAAACCTGAGACCCTCCCTTTAGCATGAGATGTGATATCCAACTCCTTCCCATTCCATTCCTGAGACCCTTCTGATAGCATGAGATGTGATATCTCAATGCCTCTAATACCAAACCTGAGATCCTACCTCTAACATGAAATGTGATATCCAACTCTTTCCCCTTCCAAACCTGAGAGCCTTCCTATATCATGAGATGTGATATCCAAGTCCTTCCCATTCCAATCCTGAGACCCTTCCTATAGCTTGAGATGTGATATCCAACTCCTTCCCATTCCAATTCTGAGACCCTTCCTATACTCTGAGACTTGATATCTCAATGCTTCTAATACCAAACCTGAGACCCGTAGTATAACATGAGATATGATATCCAAATCCTTCCCCTTCCAAACCTTAGACCCTTCCTTTATCATGAGATGTGATATCCAACTCCTTCCCATTCCAATCCTGAGACCCTTCCGATATCATGAGATGTGATATCTCAAAGCTTCTAATATCAAACTTGAGACCCTCCCTATAGCATGAGATGTGATATCCAAGTCCTTCCCATTCCAATCCTGAGACCCTTCCTATAGCATGATATGTGATATCTCAATGCTTCTAATACCAAACCTGAGACCCTTCCTATAGCATGAGATGTGATATCCAAGTCCTTCCCATTCCAATCCTGAGACCCTTCCTATAGCATGAGATGTGATATCTCAATGCTTCTAATACCAAACCTGAGACCCTTCCTATAACATGAGATGGGAATATCCAACTCCTTCCCATTCCAATCCTGAGACCCTTCCGATAGCAGAGATGTGATATCTCAATGCTTATACCAAACCTGAGACCCTTCCTATGGCATGAGATGTGATATCCAACTCCTTGCCATTCAAATCCTGAGACCCTTCCTATAGCATGAGAAGGGATATCCAACTCCTTCCCAATCCAATCCTGAGACCCTTCCGATAGCAGAGACGTGATATCTCAATGCTTCTACCAAACCTGAGACCCTTCCTTTAGCATGAGATGTGATATCCAAATCCTTCACATTCCAATCCTGAGACCCTTCCTATAGCATGAGATGTGATATCTCAATGCTTCTAATACCAAACCTGAGATCCTTCCTATAACATGAGATGTGATATCCAATTCCTTCCCATTCCAAACCTGAGACCCTTCCTATTGGATGAGTTGTGATATCCAACTCCTTCCCATTCCAACCCTGAGACCCTTCCTATAGCATGAGATGTGATGTCTCAATGTTTCTAATACCAAACCTGAGATCCTTCCTATAACATGAGATGTGATATCCAACTCCTTCCATTCCAATCTTGAGACCCGTCCTATAGCATGAGATGTGATATCCCAATGCTTATACCAAACCTGAGACCCTTCCTATAGCATGAGATGTGATATCCAACTACTTCCCATTCCAATCCTGAGACCCTTCCTATAGCATGGGATGTGATATCTCAATGCTTCTAATACCAAACCTGAGATCCTTCCTCTAACATGAAATGTGATATCCAACTCCTTCCCTTTCCAAACCTAAGAGCCTATCTATAGCATGAGATGTGATATCCAAGTCCTTCCCATTCCAATCCTTAGACCCTTCCGATAGCATGAGATGTGATATCTCAATAATTCTAATAACAAACCTGAGACCCGTCCTATAGCATGAGATATGATATCCAAGTCCTTCCCATTCCAATCCTGAGACCCTTCCTATAACATGAGATGTGATATCCAACTCCTTCCCGTTCCAAACCTAAGACCCTTCCTTTAGCATGAGATGTGATATCCAGCTCCTTCCCATTCCAATCCTGAGACACTTCCGATAGCATGAGATGTGATATCTCAATGCTTCTAATATCAAAACTGAGACCCTCCCTATAGCATGATATGTGATATCTAAGTCCTTCCCATTCCAATCCTGAGACACTCCCTATAGCATGAGATGTGATATCCAACTCTTTCCCATTCCAATCCTGAGACCCTTCCTATAGCATGAGATATGATATCTCAATACTTCTAATACCAAACGTGAGATCCTTCCGATAACATGAGATGTGATATCCAAATCCTTCCCCTTCCAAACCTGAGACCCTCCCTTTAGCATGAGATGTGATATCCAACTCCTTCCCATTCCAATCCTGAGACCCTTCTGATAGCATGAGATGTGATATCTCAATGCTTCTAATACCAAACCTGAGATCCTTCCGATAGCATGAGATGTGATATCTCAATGCTTCTAATACCAAACCTGAGATCCTTCCTATAACATGAGATGTGATATCCAAATCCTTCCCCTTCCAAACCTGAGACCCTCCCTTTAGCATGAGATGTGATATCCAAATCCTTCACATTCCAATCCTGAGACCCTTCCGATAGCATGAGATGTGATATCTCAATGCTTCTACCAAACCTGAGACCCTTCCTTTAGCATGAGATGTGATATCCAAATCCTTCACATTCCAATCCTGAGACCCTTCCTATAGCATGAGATGTGATATCTCAATGCTTCTAATACCAAACCTGAGATCCTTCCTATAACATGAGATGTGATATCCAATTCCTTCCCATTCCAAACCTGAGACCCTTCCTATTGGATGAGTTGTGATATCCAACTCCTTCCCATTCCAACCCTGAGACCCTTCCTATAGCATGAGATGTGATGTCTCAATGCTTCTAATACCAAACCTGAGATCCTTCCTATAACATGAGATGTGATATCCAACTCCTTCCATTCCAATCCTGAGACCCGTCCTATAGCATGAGATGTGATATCTCAATGCTTATACCAAACCTGAGACCCTTCCTATAGCATGAGATGTGATATCCAACTACTTCCCATTCCAATCCTGAGACCCTTCCTATAGCATGGGATGTGATATCTCAATGCTTCTAATACCAAACCTGAGATCCTTCCTCTAACATGAAATGTGATATCCAACTCCTTCCCTTTCCAAACCTAAGAGCCTATCTATAGCATGAGATGTGATATCCAAGTCCTTCCCATTCCAATCCTTAGACCCTTCCTACAGCATGCAATATGATATCTCAATGATTCTAATAACAAACCTGAGACCCGTCCTATAGCATGAGATATGATATCCAAGTCCTTCCCATTCCAATCCTGAGACCCTTCCTATAACATGAGATGTGATATCCAACTCCTTCCCGTTCCAAACCTGAGACCCTTCCTTTAGCATGAGATGTGATATCCAGCTCCTTCCCATTCCAATCCTGAGACACTTCCGATAGCATGAGATGTGATATCTCAATGCTTCTAATATCAAAACTGAGACCCTCCCTATAGCATGATATGTGATATCTAAGTCCTTCCCATTCCAATCCTGAGACACTCCCTATAGCATGAGATGTGATATCCAACTCTTTCCCATTCCAATCCTGAGACCCTTCCTATAGCATGAGATATGATATCTCAATACTTCTAATACCAAACGTGAAATCCTTCCGATAACATGAGATGTGATATCCAAATCCTTCCCCTTCCAAACCTGAGACCCTCCCTTTAGCATGAGATGTGATATCCAACTCCTTCCCATTCCAATCCTGAGACCCTTCTGATAGCATGAGATGTGATATCTCAATGCTTCTAATACCAAACCTGAGATCCTTCCGATAGCATGAGATGTGATATCTCAATGCTTCTAATACCAAACCTGAGATCCTTCCTATAACATGAGATGTGATATCCAAATCCTTCCCCTTCCTAACCTGAGACCCTCCCTTTAGCATGAGATGTGATATCCAACTCCTTCCCATTCCAATTCTGAGACCCTTCCTATACTCTGAGACTTGATATCTCAATGCTTCTAATACCAAACCTGAGATCCTACCTCTAACATGAAATGTGATATCCAACTCTTTCCCCTTCCAAACCTGAGAGCCTTCCTATAGCATGAGATGTGATATCCAAGTCCTTCCCATTCCAATCCTGAGACCCTTCCTATAGCTTGAGATGTGATATCCAACTCCTTCCCATTCCAATTCTGAGACCCTTCCTATACTCTGAGACTTGATATCTCAATGCTTCTAATACCAAACCTGAGACCCGTAATATAACATGAGATGTGATATCCAAATCCTTCCCATTCCAATCCTGAGACCCTTCCGATATCATGAGATGTGATATCTCAAAGCTTCTAATATGAAACTTGAGACCCTCCCTATAGCATGAGATGTGATATCCAAGTCCTTCCCATTCCAATCCTGAGACCCTTCCTATAGCATGAGATGTGATATCTCAATGCTTCTAATACCAAACCTGAGACCCTTCCTATAACATGAGATGGGAATATCCAACTCCTTCCCATTCCAATCCTGAGACCCTTCCGATAGCAGAGATGTGATATCTCAATGCTTATACCAAACCTGAGACCCTTCCTATGGCATGAGATGTGATATCCAACTCCTTGCCATTCAAATCCTGAGACCCTTCCTATAGCATGAGATGTGATATCTCAATGCTTCTACCAAACCTGAGACCCTTCCTTTAGCATGAGATGTGATATCCAAATCCTTCACATTCCAATCCTGAGACCCTTCCTATAGCATGAGATGTGATATCTCAATGCTTCTAATACCAAACCTGAGATCCTTCCTATAACATGAGATGTGATATCCAATTCCTTCCCATTCCAAACCTGAGACCCTTCCTACTGGATGAGATGTGATATCCAACTCCTTCCCATTCCAACCCTGAGACCCTTCCTATAGCATGAGATGTGATATCTCAATGCTTCTAATACCAAACCTGAGATCCTTCCTCTAACATGAGATGTGATATCCAACTCCTTCCATTCCAATCCTGAGACCCGTCCTATAGCATGAGATGTGATATCTCAATGCTTATACCAAACCTGAGACCCTTCCTATAGCATGAGATGTGATATCTCAATGCTTCTAATACCAAACCTGAGATCCTTCCTCTAGCATGAAATGTGATATCCAACTCCTTCCCTTTCCAAACCTAAGAGCCTATCTATAGCATGAGATGTGATATCCAGGTCCTTCCCATTCCAATCCTTAGACCCTTCCTACAGCATGCAATATGATATCTCAATGATTCTAATAACAAACCTGAGACCCGTCCTATAGCATGAGATATGATATCCAAGTCCTTCCCATTCCAATCCTGCGACCCTTCCTATAACATGAAATGTGATATCCAACTTCTTCCAAATCCAATACTGATACCCTTCCGATAGCATGAGACGTGATATCCCAATGCTTCTACCAAACCTGAGACCCATACTATGGCATGAGATGTGATATCAAACTCCTTCCCATTCCAATCCTGAGACCCTTCCTATAGCTTGAGGTGTGATATCCAACTCCTTCCCATTCCAATTCTGAGACCCGTCTTATACCATGAGACTTGATATCTCAATGCTTCTAATAGCAAACCTGAGACCCGTCCTATAACATGAGATGTGATATCCAAATCCTTCCCCTTCCAAACCTTAGACCCTTCCTTTATCATGAGATGTGATATCCAACTCCTTCCCATTCCAATCCTGAGACCCTTCCGATATCATGAGATTTGTTATCTCAATGCTTCTAATATCAAACTTGAGACCCTCCCTATAGCATGAGATGTGACATCCAAGTCCTTCCCATTCCAATCCTGAGACCCTTCCTATAGCATGAGATGTGATATCTCTATGCTTCTAATACCAAACCTGAGGCCCTTCCTATAACATGAGATGGGATATCCAACTCCTTCCCATTCCAATCCTGAGACCTTTCCGATAGCAGAGATGTGATATCTCAATGCTTATACCAAACCTGAGAACCTTGCTATGGCCTGAGATGTCATATACAACTCCTTCCCATTCCAATCCTGAGACCCTTCCTTTAGCATGAGATGTGATATCTCAATGCTTATACCAAACCTGAGAGCCTACCTATAGCATGAGATGTGATATCCAAGTCCATCCCATTCCAATCCCTAGACCCTTCCTACAGCATGCGATGTGATATCTCAATGATTCTAATACCAAACCAGAGACTCTTCCTATAACATTAGATGGGATATCCAACTCCTTCCCATTCCAATCCTGAGCCGCTTCCGATAGCAGAGATGTGATATCTCAATGCTTATACCAAACCTGAGACCCTTCCTATAACATGAGATGTGATATCCAACTCCTTCCCGTTCCAAACCTGAGACACTAACTATAGCATATGTGATATCCAACTCCTTCCCATTCCAAACATGAGACCCTTCCTATAGCAAGAAAGTAATATCCAACTCCTACCCATTTAAATCCTGAGACCCTTCCTATAGCAAGAGATGTGATATCCAAATCCTTCCCATTCCAATCCTGAGACCCTTCCTATAACATGAGATGTGATATCCAACTCCTTCCCATTCCAACCTGAGACATTTCCTATAGCATGAGATATGATATCTCAATACTTCTAATACCAAACGTGAGATCCTTCCGATAACATGAGATGTGATATCCAAATCCTTCCCCTTCCAAACCTGAGACCCTCCCTTTAGCATGAGATGTGATATCCAACTCCTTCCTATTCCAATCCTGAAACTCTTCTGATAGCATGAGATGTGATATCTCAATGCTTCTAATACCAAACCTGAGATCCTTCCGATAGCATGAGATGTGATATCTCAATGCTTCTAATACCAAACCTGAGATCCTTCCTATAACATGAGATGTGATATCCAAATCCTTCCCCTTCCAAACCTGAGACCCTCCCTTTAGCATGAGATGTGATATCCAACTCCTTCCTATTCCAATCCTGAAACTCTTCTGATAGCATGAGATGTGATATCTCAATGCTTCTAATACCAAACCTGAGATCCTTCCGATAGCATGAGATGTGATATCTCAATGCTTCTAATACCAAACCTGAGATCCTTCCTATAACATAAGATGTGATATCCAAATCCTTCCCCTTCCAAACCTGAGACCCTCCCTTTAGCATGAGATGTGATATCCAACTCCTTCCCATTCCATTCCTGAGACCCTTCTGATAGCATGAGATGTGATATCTCAATGCCTCTAATACCAAACCTGAGATCCTACCTCTAACATGAAATGTGATATCCAACTCTTTCCCCTTCCAAACCTGAGAGCATTCCTATAGCATGAGATGTGATATCCAAGTCCTTCCCATTCCAATCCTGAGACCCTTCCTATAGCTTGAGATGTGATATCCAACTCCTTCCCATTCCAATTCTGAGACCCTTCCTATACTATGAGACTTGATATCTCAATGCTTCTAATACCATACGTGAGACCCGTAATATAACATGAGATGTGATATCGAAATCCTTCCCCTTCCAAACCTTAGACCCTTCCTTTATCATGAGATGTGATATCCAACTCCTTCCCATTCCAATCCTGAGACCCTTCCGATATCATGAGATGTGATATCTCAAAGCTTCTAATATCAAACTTGAGACCCTCCCTATAGCATGAGATGTGATATCCAAGTCCTTCCCATTCCAATCCTGATACCCTTCCTATAGCATGAGATGTGATATCTCAATGCTTCTAATACCAAACCTGAGACCCTTCCTATAACATGAGATGGGAATATCCAACTCCTTCCCATTCCAATCCTGAGACCCTTCCGATAGCAGAGATGTGATATCTCAATGCTTATACCAAACCTGAGATCCTTCCTATAACATGAGATGTGATATCCAACTCCTTCCCATTCCAATCCTGAGACACTTCCTATAGCATGAGATGTGATATCTCACTGCTTATACCAAACCTGAGACCCTTCCCAAAGCATGAGATGTGATATCCAACTCCTTCCCATTCCAATCCTCAGACCCTTCCTATAGCATGAGATGTGATATCTCAATGCTTCTAATATCAAACTTGAGACCCTACCTATAGCATGAGATGTGAAATCAAATTCCTTCCCATTCCAATCCTGAGGCACTTCCTATAGCATGAGATGTGATATCCAACTCCTTCCCATTCCAATCCTGAGACCCTTCCTATAGCATGAGATATGATATCTCAATACTTCTAATACCAAACGTGAGATCCTTCCGATAACATGAGATGTGATATCCAAATCCTTCCCCTTCCAAACCTGAGACCCTCCCTTTAGCATGAGATGTGATATCCAACTCCTTCCCATTCCAATCCTGAGACCCTTCTGATAGCATGAGATGTGATATCTCAATGCTTCTAATACCAAACCTGAGATCCTTCCGATAGCATGAGATGTGATATCTCAATGCTTCTAATACCAAACCTCAGATCCTTCCTATAACATGAGATGTGATATCCAAATCCTTCCCCTTCCAAACCTGAGACCCTCCCTTTAGCATGAGATGTGATATCCAACTCCTTCCCATTCCATTCCTGAGACCCTTCTGATAGCATGAGATGTGATATCTCAATGCCTCTAATACCAAACCTGAGATCCTACCTCTAACATGAAATGTGATATCCAACTCTTTCCCCTTCCAAACCTGAGAGCCTTCCTATATCATGAGATGTGATATCCAAGTCCTTCCCATTCCAATCCTGAGACCCTTCCTATGGCTTGAGATGTGATATCCAACTCCTTCCCATTCCAATTCTGAGACCCTTCCAATACTCTGAGACTTGATATCTCAATGCTTCTAATACCAAACCTGAGACCCGTAGTATAACATGAGATATGATATCCAAATCCTTCCCCTTCCAAACCTTAGACCCTTCCTTTATCATGAGATGTGATATCCAACTCCTTCCCATTCCAATCCTGAGACCCTTCCGATAGCATGAGATGTGATATCTCAATGCTTCTAATACCAAACCTGAGACCCTTCCTATAGCATGAGATGTGATATCCAAGTCCTTCCCATTCCAATCCTGAGACCCTTCCTATAGCATGAGATGTGATATCTCAATGCTTCTAATACCAAACCTGAGACCCTTCCTATAGCATGAGATGTGATATCCAAGTCCTTCCCATTCCAATCCTGAGACCCTTCCTATAGCATGAGATGTGATATCTCAATGCTTCTAATACCAAACCTGAGACCCTTCCTATAACATGAGATGGGAATATCCAACTCCTTCCCATTCCAATCCTGAGACCCTTCCGATAGCAGAGATGTGATATCTCAATGCTTATACCAAACCTGAGACCCTTCCTATGGCATGAGATGTGATATCCAACTCCTTTCCATTCAAATCCTGAGACCCTTCCTTTAGCATGAGATGTGATATCCAAATCCTTCACATTCCAATCCTGAGACCCTTCCTATAGCATGAGATGTGATATCTCAATGCTTCTAATACCAAACCTGAGATCCTTCCTATAACATGAGATGTGATATCCAATTCCTTCCCATTCCAAACCTGAGACCCTTCCTATTGGATGAGTTGTGATATCCAACTCCTTCCCATTCCAACCCTGAGACCCTTCCTATAGCATGAGATGTGATGTCTCAGTGCTTCTAATGCCAAACCTGAGATCCTTCCTATAACATGAGATGTGATATCCAACTCCTTCCATTCCAATCCTGAGACCCGTCCTATAGCATGAGATGTGATATCTCAATGCTTATACCAAACCTGAGAACCTTCCTATGGCCTGAGATGTCATATACAACTCCTTCCCATTCCAATCCTGAGACCCTTCCTTTAGCATGAGATATGATATCTCAATGCTTATACCAAATCTGAGACCCTTCCTATAGCATGAGATGTGATATCCAATTCCTTCCCATTCCAATCCTGAGACCCTTCCTATAGCATGAGATGTGATATCTCAATGCTTATACCAAACCTGAGAGCCTACCTATAGCATGAGATGTGATATCCAAGTCCATCCCATTCCAATCCTTAGACCCTTCCTACAGCATGCAATGTGATATCTCAATGATTCTAATACCAAACCAGAGACTCTTCCTATAACATGAGATGGGATATCCAACTCCTTCCCATTCCAATCCTGAGCCGCTTCCGATAGCAGAGATGTGATATCTCAATGCTTATACCAAACCTGAGACCCTTCCTATAACATGAGATGTGATATCCAACTCCTTCCCGTTCCAAACCTGAGACACTAACTATAGCATATGTGATATCCAACTCCTTCCCATTCCAAACATGAGACCCTTCCTATAGCAAGAAAGTAATATCCAACTCCTACCCATTCCAATCCTGAGACCCTTCCTATAGCAAGAGATGTGATATCCAAATCCTTCCCATTCCAATCCTGAGACCCTTCCTATAACATGAGATGTGATATCCAACTCCTTCCTATTCCAACCTGAGACACTTCCTATAGCATGAGAAGGGATATCCAACTCCTTCCCAATCCAATCCTGAGACCCTTCCGATAGCAGAGATGTGATATCTCAATGCTTATACCAAACCTGAGACCCTTCCTATGGCATGAGATGTGATATCCAACTCCTTGCCATTCAAATCCTGAGACCCTTCCTATAGCATGAGATGTGATATCTCTATGCTTCTAATACCAAACCTGAGACCCTTCCTATAACATGAGATGGGATATCCAACTCCTTCCCATTCCAATCCTGAGACCCTTCCGATAGCAGAGATGTGATATCTCAATGCTTATACCAAACCTGAGAACCTTCCTATGGCCTGAGATGTCATATACAACTCCTTCCCGATCCAATCCTGAGACCCTTCCTTTAGCATGAGATGTGATATCTCAATGCTTATACCAAATCTGAGACCCTTCCTATAGCATGAGATGTGATATCCAATTCCTTCCCATTCCAATCCTGAGACCCTTCCTATAGCATGAGATGTGATATCTCAATGCTTATACCAAACCACCTGAGAGCCTACCTATAGCATGAGATGTGATATCCAAGTCCATCCCATTCCAATCCTTAGACCCTTCCTACAGCATGCGATGTGATATCTCAATGATTCTAATACCAAACCAGAGACTCTTCCTATAACATGAGATGGGATATCCAACTCCTTCCCATTCCAATCCTGAGCCGCTTCCGATAGCAGAGATGTGATATCTCAATGCTTATACCAAACCTGAGACCCTTCCTATGGCATGAGATGTGATATCCAACTCCTTGCCATTCAAATCCTGAGACCCTTCCTATAGCATGAGAAGGGATATCCAACTCCTTCCCAATCCAATCCTGAGACCCTTCCGATAGCAGAGACGTGATATCTCAATGCTTCTACCAAACCTGAGACCCTTCCTTTAGCATGAGATGTGATATCCAAATCCTTCACATTCCAATCCTGAGACCCTTCCTATAGCATGAGATGTGATATCTCAATGCTTCTAATACCAAACCTGAGATCCTTCCTATAACATGAGATGTGATATCCAATTCCTTCCCATTCCAAACCTGAGACCCTTCCTACTGGATGAGATGTGATATCCAACTCCTTCCCATTCCAACCCTGAGACCCTTCCTATAGCATGAGATGTGATGTCTCAATGCTTCTAATACCAAACCTGAGATCCTTCCTATAACATGAGATGTGATATCCAACTCCTTCCATTCCAATCCTGAGACCCGTCCTATAGCATGAGATGTGATATCTCAATGCTTATACCAAACCTGAGACCCTTCCTATAGCATGAGATGTGATATCCAACTACTTCCCATTCCAATCCTGAGACCCTTCCTATAGCATGAGATGTGATATCTCAATGCTTCTAATACCAAACCTGAGATCCTTCCTCTAGCATGAAATGTGATATCCAACTCCTTCCCTTTCCAAACCTAAGAGCCTATCTATAGCATGAGATGTGATATCCAGGTCCTTCCCATTCCAATCCTTAGACCCTTCCTACAGCATGCAATATGATATCTCAATGATTCTAATAACAAACCTGAGACCCGTCCTATAGCATGAGATATGATATCCAAGTCCTTCCCATTCCAATCCTGCGACCCTTCCTATAACATGAAATGTGAGATCCAACTTCTTCCAAATCCAATACTGATACCCTTCCGATAGCATGAGACGTGATATCCCAATGCTTCTACCAAACCTGAGACCCATACTATGGCATGAGATGTGATATCAAACTCCTTCCCATTCCAATCCTGAGACCCTTCCTATAGCTTGAGGTGTGATATCCAACTCCTTCCCATTCCAATTCTGAGACCCGTCTTATACCATGAGACTTGATATCTCAATGCTTCTAATAGCAAACCTGAGACCCGTCCTATAACATGAGATGTGATATCCAAATCCTTCCCCTTCCAAACCTTAGACCCTTCCTTTATCATGAGATGTGATATCCAACTCCTTCCCATTCCAATCCTGAGACCCTTCCGATATCATGAGATTTGTTATCTCAATGCTTCAAATATCAAACTTGAGACCCTCCCTATAGCATGAGATGTGACATCCAAGTCCTTCCCATTCCAATCCTGAGACCCTTCCTATAGCATGAGATGTGATATCTCTATGCTTCTAATACCAAACCTGAGGCCCTTCCTATAACATGAGATGGGATATCCAACTCCTTCCCATTCCAATCCTGAGACCTTTCCGATAGCAGAGATGTGATATCTCAATGCTTATACCAAACCTGAGAACCTTGCTATGGCCTGAGATGTCATATACAACTCCTTCCCATTCCAATCCTGAGACCCTTCCTTTAGCATGAGATGTGATATCTCAATGCTTATACCAAACCTGAGAGCCTACCTATAGCATGAGATGTGATATCCAAGTCCATCCCATTCCAATCCCTAGACCCTTCCTACAGCATGCGATGTGATATCTCAATGATTCTAATACCAAACCAGAGACTCTTCCTATAACATTAGATGGGATATCCAACTCCTTCCCATTCCAATCCTGAGCCGCTTCCGATAGCAGAGATGTGATATCTCAATGCTTATACCAAACCTGAGACCCTTCCTATAACATGAGATGTGATATCCAACTCCTTCCCGTTCCAAACCTGAGACACTAACTATAGCATATGTGATATCCAACTCCTTCCCATTCCAAACATGAGACCCTTCCTATAGCAAGAAAGTAATATCCAACTCCTACCCATTTAAATCCTGAGACCCTTCCTATAGCAAGAGATGTGATATCCAAATCCTTCCCATTCCAATCCTGAGACCCTTCCTATAACATGAGATGTGATATCCAACTCCTTCCCATTCCAACCTGAGACACTTCCTATAGCATGAGATATGATATCTCAATACTTCTAATACCAAACGTGAGATCCTTCCGATAACATGAGATGTGATATCCAAATCCTTCCCCTTCCAAACCTGAGACCCTCCCTTTAGCATGAGATGTGATATCCAACTCCTTCCTATTCCAATCCTGAAACTCTTCTGATAGCATGAGATGTGATATCTCAATGCTTCTAATACCAAACCTGAGATCCTTCCGATAGCATGAGATGTGATATCTCAATGCTTCTAATACCAAACCTGAGATCCTTCCTATAACATGAGATGTGATATCCAAATCCTTCCCCTTCCAAACCTGAGACCCTCCCTTTAGCATGAGATGTGATATCCAACTCCTTCCTATTCCAATCCTGAAACTCTTCTGATAGCATGAGATGTGATATCTCAATGCTTCTAATACCAAACCTGAGATCCTTCCGATAGCATGAGATGTGATATCTCAATGCTTCTAATACCAAACCTGAGATCCTTCCTATAACATGAGATGTGATATCCAAATCCTTCCCCTTCCAAACCTGAGACCCTCCCTTTAGCATGAGATGTGATATCCAACTCCTTCCCATTCCATTCCTGAGACCCTTCTGATAGCATGAGATGTGATATCTCAATGCCTCTAATACCAAACCTGAGATCCTACCTCTAACATGAGATGTGATATCCAACTCTTTCCCCTTCCAAACCTGAGAGCCTTCCTATAGCATGAGATGTGATATCCAAGTCCTTCCCATTCCAATCCTGAGACCCTTCCTATAGCTTGAGATGTGATATCCAACTCCTTCCCATTCCAATTCTGAGACCCTTCCTATACTATGAGACTTGATATCTCAATGCTTCTAATACCAAACGTGAGACCCGTAATATAACATGAGATGTGATATCGAAATCCTTCCCCTTCCAAACCTTAGACCCTTCCTTTATCATGAGATGTGATATCCAACTCCTTCCCATTCCAATCCTGAGACCCTTCCGATATCATGAGATGTGATATCTCAAAGCTTCTAATATCAAACTTGAGACCCTCCCTATAGCATGAGATGTGATATCCAAGTCCTTCCCATTCCAATCCTGATACCCTTCCTATAGCATGAGATGTGATATCTCAATGCTTCTAATACCAAACCTGAGACCCTTCCTATAACATGAGATGGGAATATCCAACTCCTTCCCATTCCAATCCTGAGACCCTTCCGATAGCAGAGATGTGATATCTCAATGCTTATACCAAACCTGAGATCCTTCCTATAACATGAGATGTGATATCCAACTCCTTCCCATTCCAATCCTGAGACACTTCCTATAGCATGAGATGTGATATCTCACTGCTTATACCAAACCTGAGACCCTTCCCAAAGCATGAGATGTGATATCCAACTCCTTCCCATTCCAATCCTCAGACCCTTCCTATAGCATGAGATGTGATATCTCAATGCTTCTAATATCAAACTTGAGACCCTACCTATAGCATGAGATGTGAAATCAAATTCCTTCCCATTCCAATCCTGAGGCACTTCCTATAGCATGAGATGTGATATCCAACTCCTTCCCATTCCAATCCTGAGACCCTTCCTATAGCATGAGATATGATATCTCAATACTTCTAATACCAAACGTGAGATCCTTCCGATAACATGAGATGTGATATCCAAATCCTTCCCCTTCCAAACCTGAGACCCTCCCTTTAGCATGAGATGTGATATCCAACTCCTTCCCATTCCAATCCTGAGACCCTTCTGATAGCATGAGATGTGATATCTCAATGCTTCTAATACCAAACCTGAGATCCTTCCGATAGCATGAGATGTGATATCTCAATGCTTCTAATACCAAACCTCAGATCCTTCCTATAACATGAGATGTGCTATCCAAATCCTTCCCCTTCCAAACCTGAGACCCTCCCTTTAGCATGAGATGTGATATCCAACTCCTTCCCATTCCATTCCTGAGACCCTTCTGATAGCATGAGATGTGATATCTCAATGCCTCTAATACCAAACCGGAGATCCTACCTCTAACATGAAATGTGATATCCAACTCTTTCCCCTTCCAAACCTGAGAGCCTTCCTATATCATGAGATGTGATATCCAAGTCCTTCCCATTCCAATCCTGAGACCCTTCCTATGGCTTGAGATGTGATATCCAACTCCTTCCCATTCCAATTCTGAGACCCTTCCTATACTCTGAGACTTGATATCTCAATGCTTCTAATACCAAACCTGAGACCCGTAGTATAACATGAGATATGATATCCAAATCCTTCCCCTTCCAAACCTTAGACCCTTCCTTTATCATGAGATGTGATATCCAACTCCTTCCCATTCCAATCCTGAGACCCTTCCGATAGCATGAGATGTGATATCTCAATGCTTCTAATACCAAACCTGAGACCCTTCCTATAGCATGAGATGTGATATCCAAGTCCTTCCCATTCCAATCCTGAGACCCTTCCTATAGCATGAGATGTGATATCTCAATGCTTCTAATACCAAACCTGAGACCCTTCCTATAGCATGAGATGTGATATCCAAGTCCTTCCCATTCCAATCCTGAGACCCTTCCTGTAGCATGAGATGTGATATCTCAATGCTTCTAATACCAAACCTGAGACCCTTCCTATAACATGAGATGGGAATATCCAACTCCTTCCCATTCCAATCCTGAGACCCTTCCGATAGCAGAGATGTGATATCTCAATGCTTATACCAAACCTGAGACCCTTCCTATGGCATGAGATGTGATATCCAACTCCTTGCCATTCAAATCCTGAGACCCTTCCTATAGCATGAGAAGGGATATCCAACTCCTTCCCAATCCAATCCTGAGACCCTTCCGATTGCAGAGACATGATACCTCAATGCTTCTACCAAACCTGAGACCCTTCCTTTAGCATGAGATGTGATATCCAAATCCTTCACATTCCAATCCTGAGATCCTTCCTATAACATGAGATGTGATATCCAATTCCTTCCCATTCCAAACCTGAGACCCTTCCTATTGGATGAGTTGTGATATCCAACTCCTTCCCATTCCAACCCTGAGACCCTTCCTATAGCATGAGATGTGATGTCTCAATGCTTCTAATACCAAACCTGAGATCCTTCCTATAACATGAGATGTGATATCCAACTCCTTCCATTCCAATCCTGAGACCCGTCCTATAGCATGAGATGTGATATCTCAATGCTTATACCAAACCTGAGAACCTTCCTATGGCCTGAGATGTCATATACAACTCCTTCCCATTCCAATCCTGAGACCCTTCCTTTAGCATGAGATGTGATATCTCAATGCTTATACCAAATCTGAGACCCTTCCTATAGCATGAGATGTGATATCCAATTCCTTCCCATTCCAATCCTGAGACCCTTCCTATAGCATGAGATGTGATATCTCAATGCTTATACCAAACCTGAGAGCCTACCTATAGCATGAGATGTGATATCCAAGTCCATCCCATTCCAATCCTTAGACCCTTCCTACAGCATGCGATGTGATATCTCAATGATTCTAATACCAAACCAGAGACTCTTCCTATAACATGAGATGGGATATCCAACTCCTTCCCATTCCAATCCTGAGCCGCTTCCGATAGCAGAGATGTGATATCTCAATGCTTATACCAAACCTGAGTCCCTTCCTATAACATGAGATGTGATATCCAACTCCTTCCCGTTCCAAACCTGAGACACTAACTATAGCATATGTGATATCCAACTCCTTCCCATTCCAAACATGAGACCCTTCCTATAGCAAGAAAGTAATATCCAACTCCTACCCATTCCAATCCTGAGACCCTTCCTATAGCAAGAGATGTGATATCCAAATCCTTCCCATTCCAATCCTGAGACCCTTCCTATAACATGAGATGTGATATCCAACTCCTTCCTATTCCAACCTGAGACACTTCCTATAGCATGAGAAGGGATATCCAACTCCTTCCCAATCCAATCCTGAGACCCTTCCGATAGCAGAGATGTGATATCTCAATGCTTATACCAAACCTGAGACCCTTCCTATGGCATGAGATGTGATATCCAACTCCTTGCCATTCAAATCCTGAGACCCTTCCTATAGCATGAGATGTGATATCTCTATGCTTCTAATACCAAACCTGAGACCCTTCCTATAACATGAGATGGGATATCCAACTCCTTCCCATTCCAATCCTGAGACCCTTCTGATAGCAGAGATGTGATATCTCAATGCTTATACCAAACCTGAGAACCTTCCTATGGCCTGAGATGTCATATACAACTCCTTCCCGATCCAATCCTGAGACCCTTCCTTTAGCATGAGATGTGATATCTCAATGCTTATACCAAATCTGAGACCCTTCCTATAGCATGAGATGTGATATCCAATTCCTTCCCATTCCAATCCTGAGACCCTTCCTATAGCATGAGATGTGATATCTCAATGCTTATACCAAACCACCTGAGAGCCTACCTATAGCATGAGATGTGATATCCAAGTCCATCCCATTCCAATCCTTAGACCCTTCCTACAGCATGCGATGTGATATCTCAATGATTCTAATACCAAACCAGAGACTCTTCCTATAACATGAGATGGGATATCCAACTCCTTCCCATTCCAATCCTGAGCCGCTTCCGATAGCAGAGATGTGATATCTCAATGCTTATACCAAACCTGAGACCCTTCCTATGGCATGAGATGTGATATCCAACTCCTTGCCATTCAAATCCTGAGACCCTTCCTATAGCATGAGAAGGGATATCCAACTCCTTCCCAATCCAATCCTGAGACCCTTCCGATAGCAGAGACGTGATATCTCAATGCTTCTACCAAACCTGAGACCCTTCCTTTAGCATGAGATGTGATATCCAAATCCTTCACATTCCAATCCTGAGACCCTTCCTATAGCATGAGATGTGATATCTCAATGCTTCTAATACCAAACCTGAGATCCTTCCTATAACATGAGATGTGATATCCAATTCCTTCCCATTCCAAACCTGAGACCCTTCCTACTGGATGAGATGTGATATCCAACTCCTTCCCATTCCAACCCTGAGACCCTTCCTATAGCATGAGATGTGATGTCTCAATGCTTCTAATACCAAACCTGAGATCCTTCCTATAACATGAGATGTGATATCCAACTCCTTCCATTCCAATCCTGAGACCCGTCCTATAGCATGAGATGTGATATCTCAATGCTTATACCAAACCTGAGACCCTTCCTATAGCATGAGATGTGATATCCAACTACTTCCCATTCCAATCCTGAGACCCTTCCTATAGCATGAGATGTGATATCTCAATGCTTCTAATACCAAACCTGAGATCCTTCCTCTAACATGAAATGTGATATCCAACTCCTTCCCTTTCCAAACCTAAGAGCCTATCTATAGCATGAGATGTGATATCCAGGTCCTTCCCATTCCAATCCTTAGACCCTTCCTACAGCATGCAATATGATATCTCAATGATTCTAATAACAAACCTGAGACCCGTCCTATAGCATGAGATATGATATCCAAGTCCTTCCCATTCCAATCCTGCGACCCTTCCTATAACATGAAATGTGATATCCAACTTCTTCCAAATCCAATACTGATACCCTTCCGATAGCATGAGACGTGATATCCCAATGCTTCTACCAAACCTGAGACCCATACTATGGCATGAGATGTGATATCAAACTCCTTCCCATTCCAATCCTGAGACCCTTCCTATAGCTTGAGGTGTGATATCCAACTCCTTCCCATTCCAATTCTGAGACCCTTCTTATACCATGAGACTTGATATCTCAATGCTTCTAATACCAAACCTGAGACCCGTCCTATAACATGAGATGTGATATCCAAATCCTTCCCCTTCCAAACCTTAGACCCTTCCTTTATCATGAGATGTGATATCCAACTCCTTCCCATTCCAATCCTGAGACCCTTCCGATATCATGAGATTTGTTATCTCAATGCTTCTAATATCAAACTTGAGACCCTCCCTATAGCATGAGATGTGACATCCAAGTCCTTCCCATTCCAATCCTGAGACCCTTCCTATAGCATGAGATGTGATATCTCTATGCTTCTAATACCAAACCTGAGGCCCTTCCTATAACATGAGATGGGATATCCAACTCCTTCCCATTCCAATCCTGAGACCTTTCCGATAGCAGAGATGTGATATCTCAATGCTTATACCAAACCTGAGAACCTTCCTATGGCCTGAGATGTCATATACAACTCCTTCCCATTCCAATCCTGAGACCCTTCCTTTAGCATGAGATGTGATATCTCAATGCTTATACCAAATCAGAGACCCTTCCTATAGCATGAGATGTGATATCCAATTCCTTCCCATTCCAATCCTGAGACCCTTCCTATAGCATGAGATGTGATATCTCAATGCTTATACCAAACCTGAGAGCCTACCTATAGCATGAGATGTGATATCCAAGTCCATCCCATTCCAATCCCTAGACCCTTCCTACAGCATGCGATGTGATATCTCAATGATTCTAATACCAAACCAGAGACTCTTCCTATAACATTAGATGGGATATCCAACTCCTTCCCATTCCAATCCTGAGCCGCTTCCGATAGCAGAGATGTGATATCTCAATGCTTATACCAAACCTGAGACCCTTCCTATAACATGAGATGTGATATCCAACTCCTTCCCGTTCCAAACCTGAGACACTAACTATAGCATATGTGATATCCAACTCCTTCCCATTCCAAACATGAGACCCTTCCTATAGCAAGAAAGTAATATCCAACTCCTACCCATTTAAATCCTGAGACCCTTCCTATAGCAAGAGATGTGATATCCAAATCCTTCCCATTCCAATCCTGAGACCCTTCCTATAACATGAGATGTGATATCCAACTCCTTCCCATTCCAACCTGAGACACTTCCTATAGCATGAGATATGATATCTCAATACTTCTAATACCGAACGTGAGATCCTTCCGATAACATGAGATGTGATATCCAAATCCTTCCCCTTCCAAACCTGAGACCCTCCCTTTAGCATGAGATGTGATATCCAACTCCTTCCTATTCCAATCCTGAAACTCTTCTGATAGCATGAGATGTGATATCTCAATGCTTCTAATACCAAACCTGAGATCCTTCCGATAGCATGAGATGTGATATCTCAATGCTTCTAATACCAAACCTGAGATCCTTCCTATAACATGAGATGTGATATCCAAATCCTTCCCCTTCCAAACCTGAGACCCTCCCTTTAGCATGAGATGTGATATCCAACTCCTTCCTATTCCAATCCTGAAACTCTTCTGATAGCATGAGATGTGATATCTCAATGCTTCTAATACCAAACCTGAGATCCTTCCGATAGCATGAGATGTGATATCTCAATGCTTCTAATACCAAACCTGAGATCCTTCCTATAACATGAGATGTGATATCCAAATCCTTCCCCTTCCAAACCTGAGACCCTCCCTTTAGCATGAGATGTGATATCCAACTCCTTCCCATTCCATTCCTGAGACCCTTCTGATAGCATGAGATGTGATATCTCAATGCCTCTAATACCAAACCTGAGATCCTACCTCTAACATGAAATGTGATATCCAACTCTTTCCCCTTCCAAACCTGAGAGCCTTCCTATAGCATGAGATGTGATATCCAAGTCCTTCCCATTCCAATCCTGAGACCCTTCCTATAGCTTGAGATGTGATATCCAACTCCTTCCCATTCCAATTCTGAGACCCTTCCTATACTATGAGACTTGATATCTCAATGCTTCTAATACCAAACGTGAGACCCGTAATATAACATGAGATGTGATATCGAAATCCTTCCCCTTCCAAACCTTAGACCCTTCCTTTATCATGAGATGTGATATCCAACTCCTTCCCATTCCAATCCTGAGACCCTTCCGATATCATGAGATGTGATATCTCAAAGCTTCTAATATCAAACTTGAGACCCTCCCTATAGCATGAGATGTGATATCCAAGTCCTTCCCATTCCAATCCTGATACCCTTCCTATAGCATGAGATGTGATATCTCAATGCTTCTAATACCAAACCTGAGACCCTTCCTATAACATGAGATGGGAATATCCAACTCCTTCCCATTCCAATCCTGAGACCCTTCCGATAGCAGAGATGTGATATCTCAATGCTTATACCAAACCTGAGATCCTTCCTATAACATGAGATGTGATATCCAACTCCTTCCCATTCCAATCCTGAGACACTTCCTATAGCATGAGATGTGATATCTCACTGCTTATACCAAACCTGAGACCCTTCCCATAGCATGAGATGTGATATCCAACTCCTTCCCATTCCAATCCTCAGACCCTTCCTATAGCATGAGATGTGATATCTCAATGCTTCTAATATCAAACTTGAGACCCTACCTATAGCATGAGATGTGAAATCAAATTCCTTCCCATTCCAATCCTGAGGCACTTCCTATAGCATGAGATGTGATATCCAACTCCTTCCCATTCCAATCCTGAGACCCTTCCTATAGCATGAGATATGATATCTCAATACTTCTAATACCAAACGTGAGATCCTTCCGATAACATGAGATGTGATATCCAAATCCTTCCCCTTCCAAACCTGAGACCGTCCCTTTAGCATGAGATGTGATATCCAACTCCTTCCCATTCCAATCCTGAGACCCTTCTGATAGCATGAGATGTGATATCTCAATGCTTCTAATACCAAACCTGAGATCCTTCCGATAGCATGAGATGTGATATCTCAATGCTTCTAATACCAAACCTGAGATCCTTCCTATAACATGAGATGTGATATCCAAATCCTTCCCCTTCCAAACCTGAGACCCTCCCTTTAGCATGAGATGTGATATCCAACTCCTTCCCATTCCATTCCTGAGACCCTTCTGATAGCATGAGATGTGATATCTCAATGCCTCTAATACCAAACCTGAGATCCTACCTCTAACATGAAATGTGATATCCAACTCTTTCCCCTTCCAAACCTGAGAGCCTTCCTATATCATGAGATGTGATATCCAAGTCCTTCCCATTCCAATCCTGAGACCCTTCCTATGGCTTGAGATGTGATATCCAACTCCTTCCCATTCCAATTCTGAGACCCTTCCTATACTCTGAGACTTGATATCTCAATGCTTCTAATACCAAACCTGAGACCCGTAGTATAACATGAGATATGATATCCAAATCCTTCCCCTTCCAAACCTTAGACCCTTCCTTTATCATGAGATGTGATATCCAACTCCTTCCCATTCCAATCCTGAGACCCTTCCGATAGCATGAGATGTGATATCTCAATGCTTCTAATACCAAACCTGAGACCCTTCCTATAGCATGAGATGTGATATCCAAGTCCTTCCCATTCCAATCCTGAGACCCTTCCTATAGCATGAGATGTGATATCTCAATGCTTCTAATACCAAACCTGAGACCCTTCCTATAGCATGAGATGTGATATCCAAGTCCTTCCCATTCCAATCCTGAGACCCTTCCTATAGCATGAGATGTGATATCTCAATGCTTCTAATACCAAACCTGAGACCCTTCCTATAACATGAGATGGGAATATCCAACTCCTTCCCATTCCAATCCTGAGACCCTTCCGATAGCAGAGATGTGATATCTCAATGCTTATACCAAACCTGAGACCCTTCCTATGGCATGAGATGTGATATCCAACTCCTTGCCATTCAAATCCTGAGACCCTTCCTATAGCATGAGAAGGGATATCCAACTCCTTCCCAATCCAATCCTGAGACCCTTCCGATAGCAGAGACATGATACCTCAATGCTTCTACCTAACCTGAGACCCTTCCTTTAGCATGAGATGTGATATCCAAATCCTTCACATTCCAATCCTGAGACCCTTCCTATAGCATGAGATGTGATATCTCAATGCTTCTAATACCAAACCTGAGATCCTTCCTATAACATGAGATGTGATATCCAATTCCTTCCCATTCCAAACCTGAGACCCTTCCTATTGGATGAGTTGTGATATCCAACTCCTTCCCATTCCAACCCTGAGACCCTTCCTATAGCATGAGATGTGATGTCTCAATGCTTCTAATACCAAACCTGAGATCCTTCCTATAACATGAGATGTGATATCCAACTCCTTCCATTCCAATCCTGAGACCCGTCCTATAGCATGAGATGTGATATCTCAATGCTTATACCAAACCTGAGAACCTTCCTATGGCCTGAGATGTCATATACAACTCCTTCCCATTCCAATCCTGAGACCCTTCCTTTAGCATGAGATGTGATATCTCAATGCTTATACCAAATCTGAGACCCTTCCTATAGCATGAGATGTGATATCCAATTCCTTCCCATTCCAATCCTGAGACCCTTCCTATAGCATGAGATGTGATATCTCAATGCTTATACCAAACCTGAGAGCCTACCTATAGCATGAGATGTGATATCCAAGTCCATCCCATTCCAATCCTTAGACCCTTCCTACAGCATGCGATGTGATATCTCAATGATTCTAATACCAAACCAGAGACTCTTCCTATAACATGAGATGGGATATCCAACTCCTTCCCATTCCAATCCTGAGCCGCTTCCGATAGCAGAGATGTGATATCTCAATTCTTATACCAAACCTGAGACCCTTCCTATAACATGAGATGTGATATCCAACTCCTTCCCGTTCCAAACCTGAGACACTAACTATAGCATATGTGATATCCAACTCCTTCCCATTCCAAACATGAGACCCTTCCTATAGCAAGAAAGTAATATCCAACTCCTACCCATTCCAATCCTGAGACCCTTCCTATAGCAAGAGATGTGATATCCAAATCCTTCCCATTCCAATCCTGAGACCCTTCCTATAACATGAGATGTGATATCCAACTCCTTCCTATTCCAACCTGAGACACTTCCTATAGCATGAGAAGGGATATCCAACTCCTTCCCAATCCAATCCTGAGACCCTTCCGATAGCAGAGATGTGATATCTCAATGCTTATACCAAACCTGAGACCCTTCCTATGGCATGAGATGTGATATCCAACTCCTTGCCATTCAAATCCTGAGACCCTTCCTATAGCATGAGATGTGATATCTCTATGCTTCTAATACCAAACCTGAGACCCTTCCTATAACATGAGATGGGATATCCAACTCCTTCCCATTCCAATCCTGAGACCCTTCCGATAGCAGAGATGTGATATCTCAATGCTTATACCAAACCTGAGAACCTTCCTATGGCCTGAGATGTCATATACAACTCCTTCCCGATCCAATCCTGAGACCCTTCCTTTAGCATGAGATGTGATATCTCAATGCTTATACCAAATCTGAGACCCTTCCTATAGCATGAGATGTGATATCCAATTCCTTCCCATTCCAATCCTGAGACCCTTCCTATAGCATGAGATGTGATATCTCAATGCTTATACCAAACCACCTGAGAGCCTACCTATAGCATGAGATGTGATATCCAAGTCCATCCCATTCCAATCCTTAGACCCTTCCTACAGCATGCGATGTGATATCTCAATGATTCTAATACCAAACCAGAGACTCTTCCTATAACATGAGATGGGATATCCAACTCCTTCCCATTCCAATCCTGAGCCGCTTCCGATAGCAGAGATGTGATATCTCAATGCTTATACCAAACCTGAGACCCTTCCTATGGCATGAGATGTGATATCCAACTCCTTGCCATTCAAATCCTGAGACCCTTCCTATAGCATGAGAAGGGATATCCAACTCCTTCCCAATCCAATCCTGAGACCCTTCCGATAGCAGAGACGTGATATCTCAATGCTTCTACCAAACCTGAGACCCTTCCTTTAGCATGAGATGTGATATCCAAATCCTTCACATTCCAATCCTGAGACCCTTCCTATAGCATGAGATGTGATATCTCAATGCTTCTAATACCAAACCTGAGATCCTTCCTATAACATGAGATGTGATATCCAATTCCTTCCCATTCCAAACCTGAGACCCTTCCTACTGGATGAGATGTGATATCCAACTCCTTCCCATTCCAACCCTGAGACCCTTCCTATAGCATGAGATTTGATGTCTCAATGCTTCTAATACCAAACCTGAGATCCTTCCTATAACATGAGATGTGATATCCAACTCCTTCCATTCCAATCCTGAGACCCGTCCTATAGCATGAGATGTGATATCTCAATGCTTATACCAAACCTGAGACCCTTCCTATAGCATGAGATGTGATATCCAACTACTTCCCATTCCAATCCTGAGACCCTTCCTATAGCATGAGATGTGATATCTCAATGCTTCTAATACCAAACCTGAGATCCTTCCTCTAACATGAAATGTGATATCCAACTCCTTCCCTTTCCAAACCTAAGAGCCTATCTATAGCATGAGATGTGATATCCAGGTCCTTCCCATTCCAATCCTTAGACCCTTCCTACAGCATGCAATATGATATCTCAATGATTCTAATAACAAACCTGAGACCCGTCCTATAGCATGAGATATGATATCCAAGTCCTTCCCATTCCAATCCTGCGACCCTTCCTATAACATGAAATGTGATATCCAACTTCTTCCAAATCCAATACTGATACCCTTCCGATAGCATGAGACGTGATATCCCAATGCTTCTACCAAACCTGAGACCCATACTATGGCATGAGATGTGATATCAAACTCCTTCCCATTCCAATCCTGAGACCCTTCCTATAGCTTGAGGTGTGATATCCAACTCCTTCCCATTCCAATTCTGAGACCCTTCTTATACCATGAGACTTGATATCTCAATGCTTCTAATACCAAACCTGAGACCCGTCCTATAACATGAGATGTGATATCCAAATCCTTCCCCTTCCAAACCTTAGACCCTTCCTTTATCATGAGATGTGATATCCAACTCCTTCCCATTCCAATCCTGAGACCCTTCCGATATCATGAGATTTGTTATCTCAATGCTTCTAATATCAAACTTGAGACCCTCCCTATAGCATGAGATGTGACATCCAAGTCCTTCCCATTCCAATCCTGAGACCCTTCCTATAGCATGAGATGTGATATCTCTATGCTTCTAATACCAAACCTGAGGCCCTTCCTATAACATGAGATGGGATATCCAACTCCTTCCCATTCCAATCCTGAGACCTTTCCGATAGCAGAGATGTGATATCTCAATGCTTATACCAAACCTGAGAACCTTCCTATGGCCTGAGATGTCATATACAACTCCTTCCCATTCCAATCCTGAGACCCTTCCTTTAGCATGAGATGTGATATCTCAATGCTTATACCAAATCAGAGACCCTTCCTATAGCATGAGATGTGATATCCAATTCCTTCCCATTCCAATCCTGAGACCCTTCCTATAGCATGAGATGTGATATCTCAATGCTTATACCAAACCTGAGAGCCTACCTATAGCATGAGATGTGATATCCAAGTCCATCCCATTCCAATCCCTAGACCCTTCCTACAGCATGCGATGTGATATCTCAATGATTCTAATACCAAACCAGAGACTCTTCCTATAACATTAGATGGGATATCCAACTCCTTCCCATTCCAATCCTGAGCCGCTTCCGATAGCAGAGATGTGATATCTCAATGCTTATACCAAACCTGAGACCCTTCCTATAACATGAGATGTGATATCCAACTCCTTCCCGTTCCAAACCTGAGACACTAACTATAGCATATGTGATATCCAACTCCTTCCCATTCCAAACATGAGACCCTTCCTATAGCAAGAAAGTAATATCCAACTCCTACCCATTTAAATCCTGAGACCCTTCCTATAGCAAGAGATGTGATATCCAAATCCTTCCCATTCCAATCCTGAGACCCTTCCTATAACATGAGATGTGATATCCAACTCCTTCCCATTCCAACCTGAGACACTTCCTATAGCATGAGATATGATATCTCAATACTTCTAATACCAAACGTGAGATCCTTCCGATAACATGAGATGTGATATCCAAATCCTTCCCCTTCCAAACCTGAGACCCTCCCTTTAGCATGAGATGTGATATCCAACTCCTTCCTATTCCAATCCTGAAACTCTTCTGATAGCATGAGATGTGATATCTCAATGCTTCTAATACCAAACCTGAGATCCTTCCGATAGCATGAGATGTGATATCTCAATGCTTCTAATACCAAACCTGAGATCCTTCCTATAACATGAGATGTGATATCCAAATCCTTCCCCTTCCAAACCTGAGACCCTCCCTTTAGCATGAGATGTGATATCCAACTCCTTCCTATTCCAATCCTGAAACTCTTCTGATAGCATGAGATGTGATATCTCAATGCTTCTAATACCAAACCTGAGATCCTTCCGATAGCATGAGATGTGATATCTCAATGCTTCTAATACCAAACCTGAGATCCTTCCTATAACATGAGATGTGATATCCAAATCCTTCCCCTTCCAAACCTGAGACCCTCCCTTTAGCATGAGATGTGATATCCAACTCCTTCCCATTCCATTCCTGAGACCCTTCTGATAGCATGAGATGTGATATCTCAATGCCTCTAATACCAAACCTGAGATCCTACCTCTAACATGAAATGTGATATCCAACTCTTTCCCCTTCCAAACCTGAGAGCCTTCCTATAGCATGAGATGTGATATCCAAGTCCTTCCCATTCCAATCCTGAGACCCTTCCTATAGCTTGAGATGTGATATCCAACTCCTTCCCATTCCAATTCTGAGACCCTTCCTATACTATGAGACTTGATATCTCAATGCTTCTAATACCAAACGTGAGACCCGTAATATAACATGAGATGTGATATCGAAATCCTTCCCCTTCCAAACCTTAGACCCTTAATAATTAATAATAATTTGGCATTTTATATAGCGCTACGAACCCTCAGGTATCTGAGCGCTGCTTATTATTACCCACGGTGTGTGGTGCTCATTTATCGACCTCGGAAGGATGAAACGCTGAGTTTGGCGCTGCCGGGATTCGAACCTGCGTTCGCAGGCTCTGCACTGATGTCAAAGCGAGCGCTCTACTCGCTGTGCCACTTGACCGGCATCTCCTTTATCATGAGATGTGATATCCAACTCCTTCCCATTCCAATCCTGAGACCCTTCCGATATCATGAGATGTGATATCTCAAAGCTTCTAATATCAAACTTGAGACCCTCCCTATAGCATGAGATGTGATATCCAAGTCCTTCCCATTCCAATCCTGATACCCTTCCTATAGCATGAGATGTGATATCTCAATGCTTCTAATACCAAACCTGAGACCCTTCCTATAACATGAGATGGGAATATCCAACTCCTTCCCATTCCAATCCTGAGACCCTTCCGATAGCAGGGATGTGATATCTCAATGCTTATACCAAACCTGAGATCCTTCCTATAACATGAGATGTGATATCCAACTCCTTCCCATTCCAATCCTGAGACACTTCCTATAGCATGAGATGTGATATCTCACTGCTTATACCAAACCTGAGACCCTTCCCATAGCATGAGATGTGATATCCAACTCCTTCCCATTCCAATCCTCAGACCCTTTCTATAGCATGAGATGTGATATCTCAATGCTTCTAATATCAAACTTGAGACCCTACCTATAGCATGAGATGTGAAATCAAATTCCTTCCCATTCCAATCCTGAGGCACTTCCTATAGCATGAGATGTGATATCCAACTCCTTCCCATTCCAATCCTGAGACCCTTCCTATAGCATGAGATATGATATCTCAATACTTCTAATACCAAACGTGAGATCCTTCCGATAACATGAGATGTGATATCCAAATCCTTCCCCTTCCAAACCTGAGACCGTCCCTTTAGCATGAGATGTGATATCCAACTCCTTCCCATTCCAATCCTGAGACCCTTCTGATAGCATGAGATGTGATATCTCAATGCTTCTAATACCAAACCTGAGATCCTTCCGATAGCATGAGATGTGATATCTCAATGCTTCTAATACCAAACCTCAGATCCTTCCTATAACATGAGATGTGATATCCAAATCCTTCCCCTTCCAAACCTGAGACCCTCCCTTTAGCATGAGATGTGATATCCAACTCCTTCCCATTCCATTCCTGAGACCCTTCTGATAGCATGAGATGTGATATCTCAATGCCTCTAATACCAAACCTGAGATCCTACCTCTAACATGAAATGTGATATCCAACTCTTTCCCCTTCCAAACCTGAGAGCCTTCCTATATCATGAGATGTGATATCCAAGTCCTTCCCATTCCAATCCTGAGACCCTTCCTATGGCTTGAGATGTGATATCCAACTCCTTCCCATTCCAATTCTGAGACCCTTCCTATACTCTGAGACTTGATATCTCAATGCTTCTAATACCAAACCTGAGACCCGTAGTATAACATGAGATATGATATCCAAATCCTTCCCCTTCCAAACCTTAGACCCTTCCTTTATCATGAGATGTGATATCCAACTCCTTCCCATTCCAATCCTGAGACCCTTCCGATAGCATGAGATGTGATATCTCAATGCTTCTAATACCAAACCTGAGACCCTTCCTATAGCATGAGATGTGATATCCAAGTCCTTCCCATTCCAATCCTGAGACCCTTCCTATAGCATGAGATGTGATATCTCAATGCTTCTAATACCAAACCTGAGACCCTTCATATAGCATGAGATGTGATATCCAAGTCCTTCCCATTCCAATCCTGAGACCCTTCCTATAGCATGAGATGTGATATCTCAATGCTTCTAATACCAAACCTGAGACCCTTCCTATAACATGAGATGGGAATATCCAACTCCTTCCCATTCCAATCCTGAGACCCTTCCGATAGCAGAGATGTGATATCTCAATGCTTATACCAAACCTGAGACCCTTCCTATGGCATGAGATGTGATATCCAACTCCTTGCCATTCAAATCCTGAGACCCTTCCTATAGCATGAGAAGGGATATCCAACTCCTTCCCAATCCAATCCTGAGACCCTTCCGATAGCAGAGACGTGATATCTCAATGCTTCTACCAAACCTGAGACCCTTCCTTTAGCATGAGATGTGATATCCAAATCCTTCACATTCCAATCCTGAGACCCTTCCTATAGCATGAGATGTGATATCTCAATGCTTCTAATACCAAACCTGAGATCCTTCCTATAACATGAGATGTGATATCCAATTCCTTCCCATTCCAAACCTGAGACCCTTCCTATTGGATGAGTTGTGATATCCAACTCCTTCCCATTCCAACCCTGAGACCCTTCCTATAGCATGAGATGTGATGTCTCAATGCTTCTAATACCAAACCTGAGATCCTTCCTATAACATGAGATGTGATATCCAACTCCTTCCATTCCAATCCGGAGACCCGTCCTATAGCATGAGATGTGATATCTCAATGCTTATACCAAACCTGAGACCCTTCCTATAGCATGAGATGTGATATCCAACTACTTCCCATTCCAATCCTGAGACCCTTCCTATAGCATGGGATGTGATATCTCAATGCTTCTAATACCAAACCTGAGATCCTTCCTCTAACATGAAATGTGATATCCAACTCCTTCCCTTTCCAAACCTAAGAGCCTATCTATAGCATGAGATGTGATATCCAAGTCCTTCCCATTCCAATCCTTAGACCCTTCCTACAGCATGCAATATGATATCTCAATGATTCTAATAACAAACCTGAGACCCGTCCTATAGCATGAGATATGATATCCAAGTCCTTCCCATTCCAATCCTGAGACCCTTCCTATAACATGAGATGTGATATCCAACTCCTTCCCGTTCCAAACCTGAGACCCTTCCTTTAGCATGAGATGTGATATCCAGCTCCTTCCCATTCCAATCCTGAGACACTTCCGATAGCATGAGATGTGATATCTCAATGCTTCTAATATCAAAACTGAGACCCTCCCTATAGCATGATATGTGACATCTAAGTCCTTCCCATTCCAATCCTGAGACACTCCCTATAGCATGAGATGTGATATCCAACTCTTTCCCATTCCAATCCTGAGACCCTTCCTATAGCATGAGATATGATATCTCAATACTTCTAATACCAAACGTGAGATCCTTCCGATAACATGAGATGTGATATCCAAATCCTTCCCCTTCCAAACCTGAGACCCTCCCTTTAGCATGAGATGTGATATCCAACTCCTTCCCATTCCAATCCTGAGACCCTTCTGATAGCATGACATGTGATATCTCAATGCTTCTAATACCAAACCTGAGATCCTTCCGATAGCATGAGATGTGATATCTCAATGCTTCTAATACCAAACCTGAGATCCTTCCTATAACATGAGATGTGATATCCAAATCCTTCCCCTTCCAAACCTGAGACCCTCCCTTTAGCATGAGATGTGATATCCAACTCCTTCCCATTCCATTCCTGAGACCCTTCTGATAGCATGAGATGTGATATCTCAATGCCTCTAATACCAAACCTGAGATCCTACCTCTAACATGAAATGTGATATCCAACTCTTTCCCCTTCCAAACCTGAGAGCCTTCCTATAGCATGAGATGTGATATCCAAGTCCTTCCCATTCCAATCCTGAGACCCTTCCTATAGCTTGAGATGTGATATCCAACTCCTTCCCATTCCAATTCTGAGACCCTTCCTATACTCTGAGACTTGATATCTCAATGCTTCTAATACCAAACCTGAGACCCGTAATATAACATGAGATGTGATATCCAAATCCTTCCCATTCCAATCCTGAGACCCTTCCGATATCATGAGATGTGATATCTCAAAGCTTCTAATATGAAACTTGAGACCCTCCCTATAGCATGAGATGTGATATCCAAGTCCTTCCCATTCCAATCCTGAGACCCTTCCTATAGCATGAGATGTGATATCTCAATGCTTCTAATACCAAACCTGAGACCCTTCCTATAACATGAGATGGGAATATCCAACTCCTTCCCATTCCAATCCTGAGACCCTTCCGATAGCAGAGATGTGATATCTCAATGCTTATACCAAACCTGAGACCCTTCCTATGGCATGAGATGTGATATCCAACTTTTTGCCATTCAAATCCTGAGACCCTTCCTATAGCATGAGAAGGGATATCCAACTCCTTCCCAATCCAATCCTGAGACCCTTCCGATAGCAGAGACGTGATATCTCAATGCTTCTACCAAACCTGAGACCCTTCCTTTAGCATGAGATGTGATATCCAAATCCTTCACATTCCAATCCTGAGACCCTTCCTATAGCATGAGATGTGATATCTCAATGCTTCTAATACCAAACCTGAGATCCTTCCTATAACATGAGATGTGATATCCAATTCCTTCCAATTCCAAACCTGAGACCCTTCCTACTGGATGAGATGTGATATCCAACTCCTTCCCATTCCAACCCTGAGACCCTTCCTATAGCATGAGATGTGATGTCTCAATGCTTCTAATACCAAACCTGAGATCCTTCCTATAACATGAGATGTGATATCCAATTCCTTCCATTCCAATCCTGAGACCCGTCCTATAGCATGAGATGTGATATCTCAATGCTTATACCAAACCTGAGACCCTTCCTATAGCATGAGATGTGATATCCAACTACTTCCCATTCCAATCGTGAGACCCTTCCTATAGCATGAGATGTGATATCTCAATGCTTCTAATACCAAACCTGAGATCCTTCCTCTAACATGAAATGTGATATCCAACTCCTTCCCTTTCCAAACCTAAGAGCCTATCTATAGCATGAGATGTGATATCCAGGTCCTTCCCATTCCAATCCTTAGACCCTTCCTACAGCATGCAATATGATATCTCAATGATTCTAATAACAAACCTGAGACCCGTCCTATAGCATGAGATATGATATCCAAGTCCTTCCCATTCCAATCCTGCGACCCTTCCTATAACATGAAATGTGATATCCAACTTCTTCCAAATCCAATACTGATACCCTTCCGATAGCATGAGACGTGATATCCCAATGCTTCTACCAAACCTGAGACCCATACTATGGCATGAGATGTGATATCAAACTCCTTCCCATTCCAATCCTGAGACCCTTCCTATAGCTTGAGGTGTGATATCCAACTCCTTCCCATTCCAATTCTGAGACCCTTCTTATACCATGAGACTTGATATCTCAATGCTTCTAATACCAAACCTGAGACCCGTCCTATAACATGAGATGTGATATCCAAATCCTTCCCCTTCCAAACCTTAGACCCTTCCTTTATCATGAGATGTGATATCCAACTCCTTCCCATTCCAATCCTGAGACCCTTCCGATATCATGAGATTTGTTATCTCAATGCTTCTAATATCAAACTTGAGACCCTCCCTATAGCATGAGATGTGACATCCAAGTCCTTCCCATTCCAATCCTGAGACCCTTCCTATAGCATGAGATTTGATATCTCTATGCTTCTAATACCAAACCTGAGGCCCTTCCTATAACATGAGATGGGATATCCAACTCCTTCCCATTCCAATCCTGAGACCTTTCCGATAGCAGAGATGTGATATCTCAATGCTTATACCAAACCTGAGAACCTTCCTATGGCCTGAGATGTCATATACAACTCCTTCCCATTCCAATCCTGAGACCCTTCCTTTAGCATGAGATGTGATATCTCAATGCTTATACCAAATCTGAGACCCTTCCTATAGCATGAGATGTGATATCCAATTCCTTCCCATTCCAATCCTGAGACCCTTCCTATAGCATGAGATGTGATATCTCAATGCTTATACCAAACCTGAGAGCCTACCTATAGCATGAGATGTGATATCCAAGTCCATCCCATTCCAATCCTTAGACCCTTCCTACAGCATGCGATGTGATATCTCAATGATTCTAATACCAAACCAGAGACTCTTCCTATAACATTAGATGGGATATCCAACTCCTTCCCATTCCAATCCTGAGCCGCTTCCGATAGCAGAGATGTGATATCTCAATGCTTATACCAAACCTGAGACCCTTCCTATAACATGAGATGTGATATCCAACTCCTTCCCGTTCCAAACCTGAGACACTAACTATAACATATGTGATATCCAACTCCTTCCCATTCCAAACATGAGACCCTTCCTATAGCAAGAAAGTAATATCCAACTCCTACCCATTCCAATCCTGAGACCCTTCCTATAGCAAGAGATGTGATATCCAAATCCTTCCCATTCCAATCCTGAGACCCTTCCTATAACATGAGATGTGATATCCAACTCCTTCCCATTCCAACCTGAGACACTTCCTATAGCATGAGATATGATATCTCAATACTTCTAATACCAAACGTGAGATCCTTCCGATAACATGAGATGTGATATCCAAATCCTTCCCCTTCCAAACCTGAGACCCTCCCTTTAGCATGAGATGTGATATCCAACTCCTTCCTATTCCAATCCTGAAACTCTTCTGATAGCATGAGATGTGATATCTCAATGCTTCTAATACCAAACCTGAGATCCTTCCGATAGCATGAGATGTGATATCTCAATGCTTCTAATACCAAACCTGAGATCCTTCCTATAACATGAGATGTGATATCCAAATCCTTCCCCTTCCAAACCTGAGACCCTCCCTTTAGCATGAGATGTGATATCCAACTCCTTCCCATTCCATTCCTGAGACCCTTCTGATAGCATGAGATGTGATATCTCAATGCCTCTAATACCAAACCTGAGATCCTACCTCTAACATGAAATGTGATATCCAACTCTTTCCCCTTCCAAACCTGAGAGCCTTCCTATAGCATGAGATGTGATATCCAAGTCCTTCCCATTCCAATCCTGAGACCCTTCCTATAGCTTGAGATGTGATATCCAACTCCTTCCCATTCCAATTCTGAGACCCTTCCTATACTATGAGACTTGATATCTCAATGCTTCTAATACCAAACGTGAGACCCGTAATATAACATGAGATGTGATATCGAAATCCTTCCCCTTCCAAACCTTAGACCCTTCCTTTATCATGAGATGTGATATCCAACTCCTTCCCATTCCTATCCTGAGACCCTTCCGATATCATGAGATGTGATATCTCAAAGCTTCTAATATCAAACTTGAGACCCTCCCTATAGCATGAGATGTGATATCCAAGTCCTTCCCATTCCAATCCTGATACCCTTTCTATAGCATGAGATGTGATATCTCAATGCTTCTAATACCAAACCTGAGACCCTTCCTATAACATGAGATGGGAATATCCAACTCCTTCCCATTCCAATACTGAGACCCTTCCGATAGCAGAGATGTGATATCTCAATGCTTATACCAAACCTGAGATCCTTCCTATAACATGAGATGTGATATCCAACTCCTTCCCATTCCAATCCTGAGACACTTCCTATAGCATGAGATGTGATATCTCACTGCTTATACCAAACCTGAGACCCTTCCCATAGCATGAGATGTGATATCCAACTCCTTCCCATTCCAATCCTCAGACCCTTCCTATAGCATGAGATGTGATATCCAACTCCTTCCCATTCCAATCCTGAGACCCTTCCTATAGCATGAGATATGATATCTCAATACTTCTAATACCAAACGTGAGATCCTTCCGATAACATGAGATGTGATATCCAAATCCTTCCCCTTCCAAACCTGAGACCCTCCCTTTAGCATGAGATGTGATATCCAACTCCTTCCCATTCCAATCCTGAGACCCTTCTGATAGCATGAGATGTGATATCTCAATGCTTCTAATACCAAACCTGAGATCCTTCCGATAGCATGAGATGTGATATCTCAATGCTTCTAATACCAAACCTCAGATCCTTCCTATAACATGAGATGTGATATCCAAATCCTTCCCCTTCCAAACCTGAGACCCTCCCTTTAGCATGAGATGCGATATCCAACTCCTTCCCATTCCATTCCTGAGACCCTTCTGATAGCATGAGATGTGATATCTCCATGCCTCTAATACCAAACCTGAGATCCTACCTCTAACATGAAATGTGATATCCAACTCTTTCCCCTTCCAAACCTGAGAGCCTTCCTATATCATGAGATGTGATATCCAAGTCCTTCCCATTCCAATCCTGAGACCCTTCCTATGGCTTGAGATGTGATATCCAACTCCTTCCCATTCCAATTCTGAGACCCTTCCTATACTCTGAGACTTGATATCTCAATGCTTCTAATACCAAACCTGAGACCCATAGTATAACATGAGATATGATATCCAAATCCTTCCCCTTCCAAACCTTAGACCCTTCCTTTATCATGAGATGTGATATCCAACTCCTTCCCATTCCAATCCTGAGACCCTTCCTATAGCATGAGATGTGATATCTCAATGCTTCTAATACCAAACCTGAGACCCTTCCTATAGCATGAGATGTGATATCCAAGTCCTTCCCATTCCAATCCTGAGACCCTTCCTATAGCATGAGATGTGATATCTCAATGCTTCTAATACCAAACCTGAGACCCTTCCTATAGCATGAGATGTGATATCCAAGTCCTTCCCATTCCAATCCTGAGACCCTTCCTATAGCATGAGATGTGATATCTCAATGCTTCTAATACCAAACCTGAGACCCTTCCTATAACATGAGATGGGAATATCCAACTCCTTCCCATTCCAATGCTGAGACCCTTCCGATAGCAGAGATGTGATATCTCAATGCTTATACCAAACCTGAGACCCTTCCTATGGCATGAGATGTGATATCCAACTCCTTGCCATTCAAATCCTGAGACCCTTCCTATAGCATGAGAAGGGATATCCAACTCCTTCCCAATCCAATCCTGAGACCCTTCCGATAGCAGAGACGTGATATCTCAATGCTTCTACCAAACCTGAGACCCTTCCTTTAGCATGAGATGTGATATCCAAATCCTTCACATTCCAATCCTGAGACCCTTCCTATAGCATGAGATGTGATATCTCAATGCTTCTAATACCAAACCTGAGATCCTTCCTATAACATGAGATGTGATATCCAATTCCTTCCCATTCCAAACCTGAGACCCTTCCTATTGGATGAGTTGTGATATCCAACACCTTCCCATTCCAACCCTGAGACCCTTCCTATAGCATGAGATGTGATGTCTCAATGCTTCTAATATCAAACCTGAGATCCTTCCTATAACATGAGATGTGATATCCAACTCCTTCCATTCCAATCCTGAGACCCGTCCTATAGCATGAGATGTGATATCTCAATGCTTATACCAAACCTGAGACCCTTCCTATAGCATGATATGTGATATCCAACTACTTCCCATTCCAATCCTGAGACCCTTCCTATAGCATGGGATGTGATATCTTAATGCTTCTAATACCAAACCTGAGATCCTTCCTCTAACTTGAAATGTGATATCGAACTCCTTCCCTTTCCAAACCTAAGAGCCTATCTATAGCATGAGATGTGATATCCAAGTCCTTCCCATTCCAATCCTTAGACCCTTCCTACAGCATGCAATATGATATCTCAATGATTCTAATAACAAACCTGAGACCCGTCCTATAGCATGAGATATGATATCCAAGTCCTTCCCATTCCAATCCTGAGACCCTTCCTATAACATGAGATGTGATATCCAACTCCTTCCCGTTCCAAACCTGAGACCCTTCCTTTAGCATGAGATGTGATATCCAGCTCCTTCCCATTCCAATCCTGAGACACTTCCGATAGCATGAGATGTGATATCTCAATGCTTCTAATATCAAAACTGAGACCCTCCCTATAGCATGATATGTGATATCTAAGTCCTTCCCATTCCAATCCTGAGACACTCCCTATAGCATGAGATGTGATATCCAACTCTTTCCCATTCCAATCCTGAGACCCTTCCTATAGCATGAGATATGATATCTCAATACTTCTAATACCAAACGTGAGATCCTTCCGATAACATGAGATGTGATGTCCAAATCCTTCCCCTTCCAAACCTGAGACCCTCCCTTTAGCATGAGATGTGATATCCAACTCCTTCCCATTCCAATCCAGAGACCCTTCTGATAGCATGAGATGTGATATCTCAATGCTTCTAATACCAAACCTGAGATCCTTCCGATAGCATGAGATGTGATATCTCAATGCTTCTAATACCAAACCTGAGATCCTTCCTATAACATGAGATGTGATATCCAAATCCTTCCCCTTCCAAACCTGAGACCCTCCCTTTAGCATGAGATGTGATATCCAACTCCTTCCCATTCCATTCCTGAGACCCTTCTGATAGCATGAGATGTGATATCTCAATGCCTCTAATACCAAACCTGAGATCCTACCTCTAACATGAAATGTGATATCCAACTCTTTCCCCTTCCAAACCTGAGAGCCTTCCTATAGCATGAGATGTGATATCCAAGTCCTTCCCATTCCAATCCTGAGACCCTTCCTATAGCTTGAGATGTGATATCCAACTCCTTCCCATTCCAATTCTGAGACCCTTCCTATACTCTGAGACTTGATATCTCAATGCTTCTAATACCAAACCTGAGACCCGTAATATAACATGAGATGTGATATCCAAATCCTTCCCATTCCAATCCTGAGACCCTTCCGATATCATGAGATGTGATATCTCAAAGCTTCTAATATGAAACTTGAGACCCTCCCTATAGCATGAGATGTGATATCCAAGTCCTTCCCATTCCAATCCTGAGACTCTTCCTGTAGCATGAGATGTGATATCTCAATGCTTCTAATACCAAACCTGAGACCCTTCCTATAACATGAGATGGGAATATCCAACTCCTTCCCATTCCAATCCTGAGACCCTTCCGATAGCAGAGATGTGATATCTCAATGCTTATACCAAACCTGAGACCCTTCCTATGGCATGAGATGTGATATCCAACTCCTTGCCATTCAAATCCTGAGACCCTTCCTATAGCATGAGAAGGGATATCCAACTCCTTCCCAATCCAATCCTGAGACCCTTCCGATAGCAGAGACGTGATATCTCAATGCTTCTACCAAACCTGAGACCCTTCCTTTAGCATGAGATGTGATATCCAAATCCTTCACATTCCAATCCTGAGACCCTTCCTATAGCATGAGATGTGATATCTCAATGCTTCTAATACCAAACCTGAGATCCTTCCTATAACATGAGATGTGATATCCAATTCCTTCCCATTCCAAACCTGAGACCCTTCCTACTGGATGAGATGTGATATCCAACTCCTTCCCATTCCAACCCTGAGACCCTTCCTATAGCATGAGATGTGATGTCTCAATGCTTCTAATACCAAACCTGAGATCCTTCCTATAACATGAGATGTGATATCCAACTCCTTCCATTCCAATCCTGAGACCCGTCCTATAGCATGAGATGTGATATCTCAATGCTTATACCAAACCTGAGACCCTTCCTATAGCATGAGATGTGATATCCAGGTCCTTCCCATTCCAATCCTTAGACCCTTCCTACAGCATGCAATATGATATCGCAATGATTCTAATAACAAACCTGAGACCCGTCCTATAGCATGAGATATGATATCCAAGTCCTTCCCATTCCAATCCTGCGACCCTTCCTATAACATGAAATGTGATATCCAACTTCTTCCAAATCCAATACTGATACCCTTCCGATAGCATGAGACGTGATATCCCAATGCTTCTACCAAACCTGAGACCCATACTATGGCATGAGATGTGATATCAAACTCCTTCCCATTCCAATCCTGAGACCCTTCCTATAGCTTGAGGTGTGATATCCAACTCCTTCCCATTCCAATTCTGAGACCCTTCTTATACCATGAGACTTGATATCTCAATGCTTCTAATACCAAACCTGAGACCCGTCCTATAACATGAGATGTGATATCCAAATCCTTCCCCTTCCAAACCTTAGACCCTTCCTTTATCATGAGATGTGATATCCAACTCCTTCCCATTCCAATCCTGAGACCCTTCCGATATCATGAGATTTGTTATCTCAATGCTTCTAATATCAAACTTGAGACCCTCCCTATAGCATGAGATGTGACATCCAAGTCCTTCCAATTCCAATCCTGAGACCCTTCCTATAGCATGAGATGTGATATCTCTATGCTTCTAATACCAAACCTGAGGCCCTTCCTATAACATGAGATGGGATATCCAACTCCTTCCCATTCCAATCCTGAGACCTTTCCGATAGCAGAGATGTGATATCTCAATGCTTATACCAAACCTGAGAACCTTCCTATGGCCTGAGATGTCATATACAACTCCTTCCCATTCCAATCCTGAGACCCTTCCTTTAGCATGAGATGTGATATCTCAATGCTTATACCAAATCTGAGACCCTTCCTATAGCATGAGATGTGATATCCAATTCCTTCCCATTCCAATCCTGAGACCCTTCCTATAGCATGAGATGTGATATCTCAATGCTTATACCAAACCTGAGAGCCTACCTATAGCATGAGATGTGATATCCAAGTCCATCCCATTCCAATCCTTAGACCCTTCCTACAGCATGCGATGTGATATCTCAATGATTCTAATACCAAACCAGAGACTCTTCCTATAACATTAGATGGGATATCCAACTTCTTCCCATTCCAATCCTGAGCCGCTTCCGATAGCAGAGATGTGATATCTCAATGCTTATACCAAACCTGAGACCCTTCCTATAACATGAGATGTGATATCCAACTCCTTCCCGTTCCAAACCTGAGACACTAACTATAGCATATGTGATATCCAACTCCTTCCCATTCCAAACATGAGACCCTTCCTATAGCAAGAAAGTAATATCCAACTCCTACCCATTCCAATCCTGAGACCCTTCCTATAGCAAGAGATGTGATATCCAAATCCTTCCCATTCCAATCCTGAGACCCTTCCTATAACATGAGATGTGATATCCAACTCCTTCCCATTCCAACCTGAGACACTTCCTATAGCATGAGAAGGGATATCCAACTCCTTCCCAATCCAATCCTGAGACCCTTCCGATAGCAGAGATGTGATATCTCAATGCTTATACCAAACCTGAGACCCTTCCTATGGCATGAGATGTGATATCCAACTCCTTGCCATTCAAATCCTGAGACCCTTCCTATAGCATGAGATGTGATATCTCTATGCTTCTAATACCAAACCTGAGACCCTTCCTATAACATGAGATGGGATATCCAACTCCTTCCCATTCCAATCCTGAGACCCTTCCGATAGCAGAGATGTGATATCTCAATGCTTATACCAAACCTGAGAACCTTCCTATGGCCTGAGATGTCATATACAACTCCTTCCCATTCCAATCCTGAGACCCTTCCTTTAGCATGAGATGTGATATCTCAATGCTTATACCAAATCTGAGACCCTTCCTATAGCATGAGATGTGATATCCAATTCCTTCCCATTCCAATCCTGAGACCCTTCCTATAGCATGAGATGTGATATCTCAATGCTTATACCAAACCTGAGAGCCTACCTATAGCATGAGATGTGATATCCAAGTCCATCCCATTCCAATCCTTAGACCCTTCCTACAGCATGCAATGTGATATCTCAATGATTCTAATACCAAACCAGAGACTCTTCCTATAACATGAGATGGGATATCCAACTCCTTCTCATTCCAATCCTGAGCCGCTTCCGATAGCAGAGATGTGATATCTCAATGCTTATACCAAACCTGAGACCCTTCCTATAACATGAGATGTGATATCCAACTCCTTCCCGTTCCAAACCTGAGACACTAACTATAGCATATGTGATATCCAACTCCTTCCCATTCCAAACATGAGACCCTTCCTATAGCAAGAAAGTAATATCCAAATCCTACCCATTCCAATCCTGAGACCCTTCCTATAGCAAGAGATGTGATATCCAAATCCTTCCCATTCCAATCCTGAGACCCTTCCTATAACATGAGATGTGATATCCAACTCCTTCCCATTCCAACCTGAGACACTTCCTATTGCATGAGAAGGGATATCCAACTCCTTCCCAATCCAATCCTGAGACCCTTCCGATAGCAGAGATGTGATATTTCAATGCTTATACCAAACCTGAGACCCTTCCTATGGCATGAGATGTGATATCCAACTCCTTGCCATTCAAATCCTGAGACCCTTCCTATAGCATGAGATGTGATATCTCTATGCTTCTAATACCAAACCTGAGACCCTTCCTATAACATGAGATGGGATATCCAACTCCTTCCCATTCCAATCCTGAGACCCTTCCTTTAGCATGAGATGTGATATCTCAATGCTTATACCAAATCTGAGACCCTTCCTATAGCATGAGATGTGATCTCCAATTCCTTCCCATTCCAATCCTGAGACCCTTCCTATAGCATGGGATGTGATATCTTAATGCTTCTAATACCAAACCTGAGATCCTTCCTCTAACTTGAAATGTGATATCGAACTCCTTCCCTTTCCAAACCTAAGAGCCTATCTATAGCATGAGATGTGATATCCAAGTCCTTCCCATTCCAATCCTTAGACCCTTCCTACAGCATGCAATATGATATCTCAATGATTCTAATAACAAACCTGAGACCCGTCCTATAGCATGAGATATGATATCCAAGTCCTTCCCATTCCAATCCTGAGACCCTTCCTATAACATGAGATGTGATATCCAACTCCTTCCCGTTCCAAACCTGAGACCCTTCCTTTAGCATGAGATGTGATATCCAGCTCCTTCCCATTCCAATCCTGAGACACTTCCGATAGCATGAGATGTGATATCTCAATGCTTCTAATATCAAAACTGAGACCCTCCCTATAGCATGATATGTGATATCTAAGTCCTTCCCATTCCAATCCTGAGACACTCCCTATAGCATGAGATGTGATATCCAACTCTTTCCCATTCCAATCCTGAGACCCTTCCTATAGCATGAGATATGATATCTCAATACTTCTAATACCAAACGTGAGATCCTTCCGATAACATGAGATGTGATGTCCAAATCCTTCCCCTTCCAAACCTGAGACCCTCCCTTTAGCATGAGATGTGATATCCAACTCCTTCCCATTCCAATCCAGAGACCCTTCTGATAGCATGAGATGTGATATCTCAATGCTTCTAATACCAAACCTGAGATCCTTCCGATAGCATGAGATGTGATATCTCAATGCTTCTAATACCAAACCTGAGATCCTTCCTATAACATGAGATGTGATATCCAAATCCTTCCCCTTCCAAACCTGAGACCCTCCCTTTAGCATGAGATGTGATATCCAACTCCTTCCCATTCCATTCCTGAGACCCTTCTGATAGCATGAGATGTGATATCTCAATGCCTCTAATACCAAACCTGAGATCCTACCTCTAACATGAAATGTGATATCCAACTCCTTCCCCTTCCAAACCTGAGAGCCTTCCTATAGCATGAGATGTGATATCCAAGTCCTTCCCATTCCAATCCTGAGACCCTTCCTATAGCTTGAGATGTGATATCCAACTCCTTCCCATTCCAATTCTGAGACCCTTCCTATACTCTGAGACTTGATATCTCAATGCTTCTAATACCAAACCTGAGACCCGTAATATAACATGAGATGTGATATCCAACTCCTTCCCATTCCAATCCAGAGACCCTTCTGATAGCATGAGATGTGATATCTCAATGCTTCTAATACCAAACCTGAGATCCTTCCGATAGCATGAGATGTGATATCTCAATGCTTCTAATACCAAACCTGAGATCCTTCCTATAACATGAGATGTGATATCCAAATCCTTCCCCTTCCAAACCTGAGACCCTCCCTTTAGCATGAGATGTGATATCCAACTCCTTCCCATTCCATTCCTGAGACCCTTCTGATAGCATGAGATGTGATATCTCAATGCCTCTAATACCAAACCTGAGATCCTACCTCTAACATGAAATGTGATATCCAACTCTTTCCCCTTCCAAACCTGAGAGCCTTCCTATAGCATGAGATGTGATATCCAAGTCCTTCCCATTCCAATCCTGAGACCCTTCCTATAGCTTGAGATGTGATATCCAACTCCTTCCCATTCCAATTCTGAGACCCTTCCTATACTCTGAGACTTGATATCTCAATGCTTCTAATACCAAACCTGAGACCCGTAATATAACATGAGATGTGATATCCAAATCCTTCCCATTCCAATCCTGAGACCCTTCCGATATCATGAGATGTGATATCTCAAAGCTTCTAATATGAAACTTGAGACCCTCCCTATAGCATGAGATGTGATATCCAAGTCCTTCCCATTCCAATCCTGAGACCCTTCCTGTAGCATGAGATGTGATATCTCAATGCTTCTAATACCAAACCTGAGACCCTTCCTATAACATGAGATGGGAATATCCAACTCCTTCCCATTCCAATACTGAGACCCTTCCGATAGCAGAGATGTGATATCTCAATGCTTATACCAAACCTGAGACCCTTCCTATGGCATGAGATGTGATATCCAACTCCTTGCCATTCAAATCCTGAGACCCTTCCTATAGCATGAGAAGGGATATCCAACTCCTTCCCAATCCAATCCTGAGACCCTTCCGATAGCAGAGACGTGATATCTCAATGCTTCTACCAAACCTGAGACCCTTCCTTTAGCATGAGATGTGATATCCAAATCCTTCACATTCCAATCCTGAGACCCTTCCTATAGCATGAGATGTGATATCTCAATGCTTCTAATACCAAACCTGAGATCCTTCCTATAACATGAGATGTGATATCCAATTCCTTCCCATTCCAAACCTGAGACCCTTCCTACTGGATGAGATGTGATATCCAACTCCTTCCCATTCCAACCCTGAGACCCTTCCTATAGCATTAGATGTGATGTCTCAATGCTTCTAATACCAAACCTGAGATCCTTCCTATAACATGAGATGTGATATCCAACTCCTTCCATTCCAATCCTGAGACCCGTCCTATAGCATGAGATGTGATATCTCAATGCTTATACCAAACCTGAGACCCTTCCTATAGCATGAGATGTGATATCCAACTACTTCCCATTCCAATCCTGAGACCCTTCCTATAGCATGAGATGTGATATCTCAATGCTTCTAATACCAAACCTGAGATCCTTCCTCTAACATGAAATGTGATATCCAACTCCTTCCCTTTCCAAACCTAAGAGCCTATCTATAGCATGAGATGTGATATCCAGGTCCTTCCCATTCCAATCCTTAGACCCTTCCTACAGCATGCAATATGATATCTCAATGATTCTAATAACAAACCTGAGACCCGTCCTATAGCATGAGATATGATATCCAAGTCCTTCCCATTCCAATCCTGCGACCCTTCCTATAACATGAAATGTGATATCCAACTTCTTCCAAATCCAATACTGATACCCTTCCGATAGCATGAGACGTGATATCCCAATGCTTCTACCAAACCTGAGACCCATACTATGGCATGAGATGTGATATCAAACTCCTTCCCATTCCAATCCTGAGACCCTTCCTATAGCTTGAGGTGTGATATCCAACTCCTTCCCATTCCAATTCTGAGACCCTTCTTATACCATGAGACTTGATATCTCAATGCTTCTAATACCAAACCTGAGACCCGTCCTATAACATGAGATGTGATATCCAAATCCTTCCCCTTCCAAACCTTAGACCCTTCCTTTATCATGAGATGTGATATCCAACTCCTTCCCATTCCAATCCTGAGACCCTTCCGATATCATGAGATTTGTTATCTCAATGCTTCTAATATCAAACTTGAGACCCTCCCTATAGCATGAGATGTGACATCCAAGTCCTTCCAATTCCAATCCTGAGACCCTTCCTATAGCATGAGATGTGATATCTCTATGCTTCTAATACCAAACCTGAGGCCCTTCCTATAACATGAGATGGGATATCCAACTCCTTCCCATTCCAATCCTGAGACCTTTCCGATAGCAGAGATGTGATATCTCAATGCTTATACCAAACCTGAGAACCTTCCTATGGCCTGAGATGTCATATACAACTCCTTCCCATTCCAATCCTGAGACCCTTCCTTTAGCATGAGATGTGATATCTCAATGCTTATACCAAATCTGAGACCCTTCCTATAGCATGAGATGTGATATCCAATTCCTTCCCATTCCAATCCTGAGACCCTTCCTATAGCATGAGATGTGATATCTCAATGCTTATACCAAACCTGAGAGCCTACCTATAGCATGAGATGTGATATCCAAGTCCATCCCATTCCAATCCTTAGACCCTTCCTACAGCATGCGATGTGATATCTCAATGATTCTAATACCAAACCAGAGACTCTTCCTATAACATTAGATGGGATATCCAACTTCTTCCCATTCCAATCCTGAGCCGCTTCCGATAGCAGAGATGTGATATCTCAATGCTTATACCAAACCTGAGACCCTTCCTATAACATGAGATGTGATATCCAACTCCTTCCCGTTCCAAACCTGAGACACTAACTATAGCATATGTGATATCCAACTCCTTCCCATTCCAAACATGAGACCCTTCCTATAGCAAGAAAGTAATATCCAACTCCTACCCATTCCAATCCTGAGACCCTTCCTATAGCAAGAGATGTGATATCCAAATCCTTCCCATTCCAATCCTGAGACCCTTCCTATAACATGAGATGTGATATCCAACTCCTTCCCATTCCAACCTGAGACACTTCCTATAGCATGAGAAGGGATATCCAACTCCTTCCCAATCCAATCCTGAGACCCTTCCGATAGCAGAGATGTGATATCTCAATGCTTATACCAAACCTGAGACCATTCCTATGGCATGAGATGTGATATCCAACTCCTTGCCATTCAAATCCTGAGACCCTTCCTATAGCATGAGATGTGATATCTCTATGCTTCTAATACCAAACCTGAGACCCTTCCTATAACATGAGATGGGATATCCAACTCCTTCCCATTCCAATCCTGAGACCCTTCCGATAGCAGAGATGTGATATCTCAATGCTTATACCAAACCTGAGAACCTTCCTATGGCCTGAGATGTCATATACAACTCCTTCCCATTCCAATCCTGAGACCCTTCCTTTAGCATGAGATGTGATATCTCAATGCTTATACCAAATCTGAGACCCTTCCTATAGCATGAGATGTGATATCCAATTCCTTCCCATTCCAATCCTGAGACCCTTCCTATAGCATGAGATGTGATATCTCAATGCTTATACCAAACCTGAGAGCCTACCTATAGCATGAGATGTGATATCCAAGTCCATCCCATTCCAATCCTTAGACCCTTCCTACAGCATGCAATGTGATATCTCAATGATTCTAATACCAAACCAGAGACTCTTCCTATAACATGAGATGGGATATCCAACTCCTTCTCATTCCAATCCTGAGCCGCTTCCGATAGCAGAGATGTGATATCTCAATGCTTATACCAAACCTGAGACCCTTCCTATAACATGAGATGTGATATCCAACTCCTTCCCGTTCCAAACCTGAGACACTAACTATAGCATATGTGATATCCAACTCCTTCCCATTCCAAACATGAGACCCTTCCTATAGCAAGAAAGTAATATCCAAATCCTACCCATTCCAATCCTGAGACCCTTCCTATAGCAAGAGATGTGATATCCAAATCCTTCCCATTCCAATCCTGAGACCCTTCCTATAACATGAGATGTGATATCCAACTCCTTCCCATTCCAACCTGAGACACTTCCTATAGCATGAGAAGGGATATCCAACTCCTTCCCAATCCAATCCTGAGACCCTTCCGATAGCAGAGATGTGATATCTCAATGCTTATACCAAACCTGAGACCCTTCCTATGGCATGAGATGTGATATCCAACTCCTTGCCATTCAAATCCTGAGACCCTTCCTATAGCATGAGATGTGATATCTCTATGCTTCTAATACCAAACCTGAGACCCTTCCTATAACATGAGATGGGATATCCAACTCCTTCCCATTCCAATCCTGAGACCCTTCCTTTAGCATGAGATGTGATATCTCAATGCTTATACCAAATCTGAGACCCTTCCTATAGCATGAGATGTGATCTCCAATTCCTTCCCATTCCAATCCTGAGACCCTTCCTATAGCATGAGATGTGATATCTCAATGCTTATACCAAACCACCTGAGAGCCTACCTATAGCATGAGATGTGATATCCAAGTCCATCCCATTCCAATCCTTAGACCCTTCCTACAGCATGCGATGTGATATCTCAATGATTCTAATACCAAACCAGAGACTCTTCCTATAACATGAGATGGGATATCCAACTCCTTCCTATTCCAATCCTGAGCCGCTTCCGATAGCAGAGATGTGATATCTCAATGCTTATACCAAACCTGAGACCCTTCCTATAACATGAGATGTGATATCCAACTCCTTCCCGTTCCAAACCTGAGACACTAACTATAGCATATGTGATATCCAACTCCTTCCCATTCCAAAAATGAGACCCTTCCTATAGCAGAGACGTGATATATCAATGCTTCTACCAAACCTGAGACCCTTCCTTTAGCATGAGATGTGATATCCAAATCCTTCACATTCCAATCCTGAGACCCTTCCTATAGCATGAGATGTGATATCTCAATGCTTCTAATACCAAACCTGAGATCCTTCCTATGGCATGAGATGTGATATCCAACTCCTTCCCAATCCAATCCTGAGACCCTTCCGATAGCAGAGAAGTGATATTTCAATGCTTCTACCAAACCTGAGACCCTTCCTTTAGCATGAGATGTGATATCCAAATCCTTCACATTCCAATCCTGAGACCCTTCCTATAGCATGAGATGTGATATCTCAATGCTTCTAATACCAAACCTGAGATCCTTCCTATAACATGAGATGTGATATCCAATTCCTTCCCATTCCAAACCTGAGACCCTTCCTATTGGATGAGATGTGATATCCAACTCCTTCCCATTCCAACCCTGAGACCCTTCCTATAGCATGAGATGTGATGTCTCAATGCTTCTAATACCAAACCTGAGATCCTTCCTATAACATGAGATGTGATATCCAACTCCTTCCATTCCAATCCTGAGACCCGTCCTATAGCATGAGATGTGATATCTCTATGCTTCTCATACGAAACCTGAGACCCTTCCTATAACATGAGATGGGATATCCAACTCCTTCCCATTCCAATCCTGAGACCCTTCCGATAGCAGAGATGTGATATCTCAATGCTTATACCAAACCTGAGAACCTTCCTATGGCCTGAGATGTCATATAAAACTCCTTCCCATTCCAATCCTGAGACCCTTCCTTTAGCATGAGATGTGATATCTCAATGCTTATACCAAATCTGAGACCCTTCCTATAGCATGAGATGTGATATCCAATTCCTTCCCATTCCAATCCTGAGACCCTTGCTATAGCATGAGATGTGATATCTCAATGCTTATACCAAACCACCTGAGAGCCTACCTATAGCATGAGATGTGATATCCAAGTCCATCCCATTCCAATCCTTAGACCCTTCCTACAGCATGCGATGTGATATCTCAATGATTCTAATACCAAACCAGAGACTCTTCCTATAACATGAGATGGGATATCCAACTCCTTCCCATTCCAATCCTGAGCCGCTTCCGATAGCAGAGATGTGATATCTCAATGCTTATACCAAACCTGAGACCCTTCCTATAACATGAGATGTGATATCCAACTCCTTCCCGTTCCAAACCTGAGACACTAACTATAGCATATGTGATATCCAACTCCTTCCCATTCCAAACATGAGACCCTTCCTATAGCAAGAAAGTAATATCCAACTCCTACCCATTCCAATCCTGAGACCCTTCTATAGCAAGAGATGTGATATCCAAATCCTTCTCATTCCAATCCTGAGACCCTTCCTATAACATGAATGAGATGTGATATTCAACTCCTTCCCATTCCAACCTGAGACACTTCCTATAGCATGAGAAGGGATATCCAACTCCTTCCCAATCCAATCCTGAGACCCTTCCGATAGCAGAGATGTGATATCTCAATGCTTATACCAAACCTGAGACCCTTCCTATTGGATGAGATGTGATATCCAACTCCTTCCCATTCCAACCCTGAGACCCATCCTATAGCATGAGATGTGATGTCTCAATGCTTCTAATACCAAACCTGAGATCCTTCCTATAACATGAGATGTGATATCCAACTCCTTCCATTCCAATCCTGAGACCCGTCCTATAGCATGAGATGTGATATCTCAATGCTTATACCAAACCTGAGACCCTTCCTATAGCATGAGATGTGATATCCAACTGCTTCCCATTCCAATCCTGAGACCCTTCCTATAGCATGAGATGTGATGTCTCAATGCTTCTAATACCAAACCTGAGATCCTTCCTCTAACATGAAATGTGATATCCAACTCCTTCCCTTTCCAAACCTAAGAGCCTATCTATAGCATGAGATGTGATATCCAAGTCCTTCCCATTCCAACCCTTAGACCCTTCCAACAGCATGCAATATGATATCTCAATGATTCTAATAACAAACCTGAGACCCGTCCTATAACATGAGATGGGATATCCAACTCCTTCCCATTCCAATCCTGAGACACTTCCGATAGCAGAGATGTGATATCCAGCACCTTCCCATTCCAATCCTGAGACACTTCCGATAGCATGAGATGTGATATCTCAATGCTTCTAATATCAAAACTGAGACCCTCCCTATAGCATGATATGTGATATCTAAGTCCTTCCCATTCCAATCTGAGACCCTCCCTATAGCATGAGATGTGATATCCAACTCCTTCCCATTCCAATCCTGAGACCCTTCCTATAGCATGAGATATGATATCCCAATACTTCTAATACCAAACGTGAGATCCTTCCGATAACATGAGATTTGATATCCAAATCCTTCCCCTTCCAAACCTGAGACCCTCCCTTTAGCATGAGATGTGATATCCAACTCCTTCCTATTCCAATCCTGAAACTCTTCTGATAGCATGAGATGTGATATCTCAATGCTTCTAATACCAAACCTGAGATCCTTCCGATAGCATGAGATGTGATATCTCAATGCTTCTAATACCAAACCTGAGATCCTTCCTATAACATGAGATGTGATATCCAAATCCTTCCCCTTCCAAACCTGAGACCCTCCCTTTAGCATGAGATGTGATATCCAACTCCTTCCCATTCCATTCCTGAGACCCTTCTGATAGCATGAGATGTGATATCTCAATGCCTCTAATACCAAACCTGAGATCCTACCTCTAACATGAAATGTGATATCCAACTCTTTCCCCTTCCAAACCTGAGAGCCTTCCTATAGCATGAGATGTGATATCCAAGTCCTTCCCATTCCAATCCTGAGACCCTTCCTATAGCTTGAGATGTGATATCCAACTCCTTCCCATTCCAATTCTGAGACCCTTCCTATACTATGAGACTTGATATCTCAATGATTCTAATACCAAACGTGAGACCCGTAATATAACATGAGATGTGATATCCAAATCCTTCCCCTTCCAAACCTTAGACCCTTCCTTTATCATGAGATGTGATATCCAACTCCTTCCCATTCCAATCCTGAGACCCTTCCGATATCATGAGATGTGATATCTCAAAGCTTCTAATATCAAACTTGAGACCCTCCCTATAGCATGAGATGTGATATCCAAGTCCTTCCCATTCCAATCCTGAGACCCTTCCTATAGCATGAGATGTGATATCTCAATGCTTCTAATACCAAACCTGAGACCCTTCCTATACCATGAGATGGGAATATCCAACTCCTTCCCATTCCAAACCTGAGACCCTTCCGATAGCAGAGATGTGATATCTCAATGCTTATACCAAACCTGAGACCCTTCGTATGGCACGAGATGTGATATCCAACTCCTTGCCATTCAAATCCTGAGACCCTTCCTATAGCATGAGAAGGGGTATCCAACTCCTTCACAATCCAATCCTGAGACCCTTCCGATAGCAGAGACGTGATATCTCAATGCTTCTAATACCAAACCTGAGATCCTTCCAATAACATGAGATGTGATATCCAATTCCTTCCCATTCCAAACCTGAGACCCTTCCTAGTGGATGAGTTGTGATATCCAACTCCTTCCCATTCCAACCCTGAGACCCTTCCTATAGCATGAGATGTGATGGCTGAATGCTTCTAATACCAAACCTGAGATCCTTCCTATAACATGAGATGTGATATCCAACTCCTTCCATTCCAATCCTGAGACCCGTCCTATAGCATGAGATGTGATATCTCAATGCTTATACCAAACCTGAGACCCTTCCTATAGCATGAGATGTGATATCCAACTACTTCCCATTCCAATCCTGAGACCCTTCCTATAGCATGAGATGTGATATCTCAATGCTTCTAATACCAAACCTGAGATCCTTCCTCTAACATGAAATGTGATATCCAACTCCTTCCCTTTCCAAACCTAAGAGCCTATCTATAGCATGAGATGTGATATCCAGGTCCTTCCCATTCCAATCCTTAGACCCTTCCTACAGCATGCAATATGATATCTCAATGATTCTAATAACAAACCTGAGACCCGTCCTATAGCATGAGATATGATATCCAAGTCCTTCCCATTCCAATCCTGCGACCCTTCCTATAACATGAAATGTGATATCCAACTCCTTCCCATTCCAACCTGAGACCCTTCCTATAGCATGAGATGGGATATCCAACTTCTTCCAAATCCAATACTGATACCCTTCCGATAGCATGAGATGTGATATCCCAATGCTTCTACCAAACCTGAGACCCATACTATGGCATGAGATGTGATATCAAACTCCTTCCCATTCCAATCCTGAGACCCTTCCTATAGCTTGAGGTGTGATATCCAACTCCTTCCCATTCCAATTCTGAGACCCTTCTTATACCATGAGACTTGATATCTCAATGCTTCTAATACCAAACCTGAGACCCGTCCTATAACATGAGATGTGATATCCAAATCCTTCCCCTTCCAAACCTTAGACCCTTCCTTTATCATGAGATGTGATATCCAACTCCTTCCCATTCCAATCCTGCGACCCTTCCGATATCATGAGATTTGTTATCTCAATGCTTCTAATATCAAACTTGAGACCCTCCCTATAGCATGAGATGTGACATCCAAGTCATTCCCATTCCAATCCTGAGACCCTTCCTATAGCATGAGATGTGATATCTCTATGCTTCTAATACCAAACCTGAGACCCTTCCTATAACATGAGATGGGATATCCAACTCCTTCCCATTCCAATCCTGAGACCTTTCCGATAGCAGAGATGTGATATCTCAATGCTTATACCAAACCTGAGAACCTTCCTATGGCCTGAGATGTCATATACAACACCTTCCCATTCCAATCCTGAGACCCTTCCTTTAGCATGAGATGTGATATCTCAATGCTTATACCAAATCTGAGACCCTTCCTATAGCATGATGTGATATCCAATTCCTTCCCATTCCAATCCTGAGACCCTTCCTATAGCATGAGATGTGATATCTCAATGCTTATACCAAACCTGAGAGCCTACCTATAGCATGAGATGTGATATCCAAGTCCATCCCATTCCAATCCTTAGACCCTTCCTACAGCATGCGATGTGATATCTCAATGATTCTAATACCAAACCAGAGACTCTTCCTATAACATTAGATGGGATATCCAACTCCTTCCCATTCCAATCCTGAGCCGCTTCCGATAGCAGAGATGTGATATCTCAATGCTTATATCAAACCTGAGACCCTTCCTATAACATGAGATGTGATATCCAACTCCTTCCCGTTCCAAACCTGAGACACTAACTACAGCATATGTGATATCCAACTCCTTCCCATTCCAAACATGAGACCCTTCCTATAGCAAGAAAGTAATATCCAACTCCTACCCATTCCAATCCTGAGACCCTTCCTATAGCAAGAGATGTGATATCCAAATCCTTCCCATTCCAATCCTGAGACCCTTCCTATAACATGAGATGTGATATCCAACTCCTTCCCATTCCAACCTGAGACACTTCCTATAGCATGAGAAGGGATATCCAACTCCTTCCCAATCCAATCCTGAGACCCTTCCGATAGCAGAGATGTGATATCTCAATGCTTATACCAAACCTGAGACCCTTCCTATGGCATGAGATGTGATATCCAACTCCTTGCCATTCAAATCCTGAGACCCTTCCTATAGCATGAGAAGGGATATCCAACTCCTTCCCAATCCAATCCTGAGACCCTTCCGATAGCAGAGACGTGATATCTCAATGCTTCTACCAAACCTGAGACCCTTCCTTTAGCATGAGATGTGATATCCAAATCCTTCACATTCCAATCCTGAGACCCTTCTTATAGCATGAGATGTGATATCTCAATGCTGCTAATACCAAACCTGAGATCCTTCCTATAACATGAGATGTGATATCCAATTCCTTCCCATTCCAAACCTGAGACCCTTCCTATTGGATGAGATGTGATATCCAACTCCTTCCCATTCCAACCCTGAGACCCTTCCTATAGCATGAGATGTGATGTCTCAATGCTTCTAATACCAAACCTGAGATCCTTCCTATAACATGAGATGTGATATCCAACTCCTTCCATTCCAATCCTGAGACCCGTCCTATAGCATGAGATGTGATATCTCAATGCTTATACCAAACCTGAGACCCTTCCTATAGCATGAGATGTGATATCCAACTGCTTCCCATTCCAATCCTGAGACCCTTCCTATAGCATGAGATGTGATATCTCAATGCTTCTAATACCAAACCTGAGATCCTTCCTCTAACATGAAATGTGATATCCAACTTCTTCCCTTTCAAAACCTAAGAGCCTATCTATAGCATGAGATGTGATATCCAAGTCCTTCACATTCCAACCCTTAGACCCTTCCTACAGCATGCAATATGATATCTCAATGATTCTAATAACAAACCTGAGACCCGTCCTATAACATGAGATGGGATATCCAACTCCTTCCCATTCCAATCCTGAGACACTTCAGATAGCATGTGATATCTCAATGCTTATACCAAACCTGAGACCCTTCCTATAACATGAGATGTGATATCCAAATCCTTCCCGTTCCAAACCTGAGACCCTTCCTTTAGCATGAGATGTGATATCCAGCTCCTTCCCATTCCAATCCTGAGACACTTCCGATAGCATGAGATGTGATATCTCAATGCTTCTAATATCAAAACTGAGACCCTCCCTATAGCATGATATGTGATATCTAAGTCCTTCCCATTCCAATCCTGAGACCCTCCCTATAGCATGAGATGTGATATCCAACTCCTTCCCATTCCAATCCTGAGACCCTTCCTATAGCATGAGATATATCTCAATACTTCTAATACCAAACGTGAGATCCTTCCGATAACATGAGATGTGATATCCAAATCCTTCCCCTTCCAAACCTGAGACCCTCCCTTTAGCATGAGATGTGATATCCAACTCCTTCCTATTCCAATCCTGAGACTCTTCTGATAGCATGAGATGTGATATCTCAATGCTTCTAATACCAAACCTGAGATCCTTCCGATAGCATGAGATGTGATATCTCAATGCTTCTAATACCAAACCTGAGATCCTTCCTATAACATGAGATGTGATATCCAAATCCTTCCCCTTCCAAACCTGAGACCCTCCCTTTAGCATGAGATGTGATATCCAACTCCTTCCCATTCCATTCCTGAGACCCTTCTGATAGCATGAGATGTGATATCTCAATGCCTCTAATACCAAACCTGAGATCCTACCTCTAACATGAAATGTGGTATGCAACTCTTTCCCCTTCCAAACCTGAGAGCCTTCCTATAGCATGAGATGTGATATCCAAGTCCTTCCCATTCCAATCCTGAGACCCTTCCTAGATCTTGAGATGTGATATCCAACTCCTTCCCATTCCAATTCTGAGACCCTTCCTATACTATGAGACTTGATATCTCAATGCTTCTAATACCAAACCTGAGACCCATAATATAACATGAGACGTGATATCCAAATCCTTCCCCTTCCAAACCTTAGACCCTTCCTTTATCATGAGATGTGATATCCAACTCCTTCCCATTCCAATCCTGAGACCCTTCCGATATCATGAGATGTGATATCTCAAAGCTTCTAATATCAAACTTGAGACCCTCCCTATAGCATGAGATGTGATATCCAAGTCCTTCCCATTCCAATCCTGAGACCCTTCCCATAGCATGAGATGTGATATCTCAATGCTTCTAATACCAAACCTGAGACCCTTCCTATGACATGAGATGGGAATATCCAACTCCTTCCCATTCCAATCCTGAGACCCTTCCGATAGCAGAGATGTGATATCTCAATGCTTATACCAAACCTGAGATCCTTCCTATAACATGAGATGTGATATCCAACTCCTTCCCATTCCAATCCTGAGACACTTCCTATAGCATGAGATGTGATATCTCACTGCTTATACCAAACCTGAGACCCTTCCCATAGCATGAGATGTGATATCTAAGTCCTTCCCATTCCAATCCTGAGACACTTCCTATAGCATGAGATGTGATATCTCAATGCTTCTAATACCAAACCTGAGACTCTTCCTATAACATGAGATGGGAAATCCAACTCCTTCCCATTCCAATCCTGAGACCCTTTTGATAGCAGAGATGTGATATCTCAATGTTTATACCAAACCTGAGACCCTTCCTACGGCATGAGATGTCATATTCAACTCCTTCCCATTCCAATCCTGAGACCCTTCCTATAGCATGAGATGTGATATCCAACTCCTTCCCATTCCAATCCTGAGACCCTTCCTATAGCATGAGATGTGATGTCTCAATGCTTCTAATACCAAACCTGATATCCTTCCTATAACATGAGATGTGATATCCAACTCCTTCCATTCCAATCCTGAGACCCTTCCTATAGCATGAGATGTGATATCTCAATGCTTCTACCAAACCTGAGACCCTTCCTATAGCATGAGATGTGATATCCAACTCCTTCCCATTCCAATCCTGAGACCCTTCCTATAGCCTGAGATGTGATATCTCAATGCCCCTAATACCAAACCTGAGATCCTTCCTCTAACATGAAATGTGATATCCAACTCCTTCACTTTCCAAACCTGAGAGCCTATCTATAGCATGAGATGTGATATCTAAGTCCTTCCCATTCCAATCCTTAGACCCTTCCTACAGCATGCAATATGATATCTCAATGATTCTAATAAAAAAACCTGAGACCCGTCCTATAACATGAGATGGGATATTCAACTCCTTCCCATTCCAATCCTGAGACACTTCCGATAGCAGAGCTGTGATATCTCAATGTTTATACCAAACCTGAGACCCTTCCTATAACATGAGATGTGATATCCAACTCCTTCCCGTTCCAAACCTGAGACCCTTCCTTTAGCATGAGATGTGATATCCAGCTCCTTCCCATTCCAATCCTGAGACACTTCCGATAGCATGAGATGTGATATCCAGCTCCTTCCCATTCCAATCCTGAGACACTTCCGATAGCAGAGATGTGATATCTCAATGTTTATACCAAACCTGAGACCCTTCCTATAACATGAGATGTGATATCCAACTCCTTCCCATTCCAATCCTGAGACCCTTCCTATAGCATGAGATGTGATATCTCAATACTTCTAATACCAAACCTGAGATCCTTCCGATAACATGAGATGTGATATCTCAATACTTCTAATACCAAACCTGAGATCCATCCTATAACATGAGATGTGATATCCAAATCCTTCACCTTCCAAACCTGAGACCCTCCCTTTAGCATGAGATGTGATATCCAACTCCTTCCCATTCCAATCCTGAGACCCTTCTGATAGCATAAGATATATCTCAATGCTTCTATACCAAACCTGAGATCCTTCCGATAGCATGAGATGTGATATCTCAATACTTCTAATACCAAACCTGAGATCCTTCCTATAACATGAGATGTGATATCCAAATCCTTATCTTCCAAACCTGAGACCCTTCCTTCCTTTATCCAACTCCTTCCCATTCCAATCCTGAGACTCTTCTGATAGCATAAGATTTGATATCTCAATGCTTCTATACCAAACCTGAGATCCTTCTGATAGCATGAGATGTGATATCTCAATACTTCTAATACCAAACCTGAGATCCTACCTCTAACATGAAATGTGATATCCAACTCTTTCCCCTTGCAAACCTGAGAGCCTTCCTATAGCATGAGATGTGATATCCAAGTCCTTCCCATTCCAATCCTGAGACCCTTCCTATAGCATGAGATGGGATATCCAACTCCTTCCAAATCCAATCCCGATACCCTTCCGATAGCATGAGATGTGATATCCCAATGCTTCTACCAAACCTGAGACCCATACTATGGCATGAGATGTGATATCAAACTCCTTCCCATTCTAATCCTGAGACCCTTCCTATAGCTTGAGATGTGATATCCAACTCCTTCCCATTCCAATTCTGAGACCCTTCCTATACCATGAGACTTGATATCTCAATGCTTCTAATACCAAACCTGAGACCCGTCCTATAACATGAGATGTGATATCCAAATCCTTCCCCTTCCAAACCTTAGACCCTTCCTTTATCATGAGATGTGATATCCAATTCCTTCCCATTCCAATCTTGAGACCCTTCCGATATCATGAAATGTGATATCTCAATGCTTCTAATATCAAACTTGAGACCCTCCTTATAGCATGAGATGTGATATCCAAGTCCTTCCCATTCCAAACCTGAGACCCTTCCTACGGCATGAGATGTCATATTCAACTCCTTCCCATTCCAATCCTGAGACCCTTCCTATAGCATGAGATGTGATATCCAACTCCTTCCCATTCCAATCCTGAGACCCTTCCTATAGCATGAGATGTGATGTCTCAATGCTTCTAATACCAAACCTGATATCCTTCCTATAACATGAGATGTGATATCCAACTCCTTCCATTCCAATCCCGAGACCCTTCCTATAGCATGAGATGTGATATCTCAATGCTTCTACCAAACCTGAGACCCTTCCTATAGCATGAGATGTGATATCCAACTCCTTCCCATTCCAATCCTGAGACCCTTCCTATAGCCTGAGATGTGATATCTCAATGCCCCTAATACCAAACCTGAGATCCTTCCTCTAACATGAAATGTGATATCCAACTCCTTCACTTTCCAAACCTGAGAGCCTATCTATAGCATGAGATGTGATATCTAAGTCCTTCCCATTCCAATCCTTAGACCCTTCCTACAGCATGCAATATGATATCTCAATGATTCTAATAAAAAAACCTGAGACCCGTCCTATAACATGAGATGGGATATCCAACTCCTTCCCATTCCAATCCTGAGACCCTTCCTTTAGCATGAGATGTGATATCCAGCTCCTTCCCATTCCAATCCTGAGACACTTCCGATAGCAGAGATGTGATATCTCAATGTTTATACCAAACCTGAGACCCTTCCTATAACATGAGATGTGATATCCAACTCCTTCCCGTTCCAAACCTGAGACCCTTCCTTTAGCATGAGATGTGATATCCAGCTCCTTCCCATTCCAATCCTGAGACACTTCCGATAGCATGAGATGTGATATCTCAATGCTTCTAATATCAAAACTGAGACCCTCCCTATAGCATGATATGTGATATCTAAGTCCTTCCCATTCCAATCCTGAGACCCTTCCTATAGCATGAGATGTGATATCTCAATGCTTCTACCAAACCTGAGACCCTTCCTTTAGCATGAGATGTGATATCCAACTCCTTCCCATTCCAATCCTGAGACCCTTCCTATAGCATGAGATGTGATATCTCAATACTTCTAACACCAAACCTGAGATCCTTCCGATAACATGAGATGTGATATCTCAATACTTCTAATACCAAACCTGAGATCCATCCTATAACATGAGATGTGATATCCAAATCCTTCCCCTTCCAAACCTGAGAACCTCCCTTTAGCATGAGATGTGATATCCAACTCCTTCCCATTCCAATCCTGAGACCCTTCTGATAGCATAAGATATATCTCAATGCTTCTATACCAAACCTGAGATCCTTCCGATAGCATGAGATGTGATATCTCAATACTTCTAATACCAAACCTGAGATCCTTCCTATAACATGAGATGGGATATCCAACTCCTTCCCATTCCAATCCTGAGACACTTCCGATAGCAGAGATGTGATATCTCAATGTTTATACCAAACCTGAGACCCTTCCTATAACATGAGATGTGATATCCAACTCCTTCCCATTCCAAACCTGAGACCCTTCCTTTAGCATGAGATGTGATATCCAGCTCCTTCCCATTCCAATCCTGAGACACTTCCGATAGCATGAGATGTGATATCTCAATGCTTCTAATATCAAAACTGAGACCCTCCCTATAGCATGATATGTGATATTCAATACTTCTAACACCAAACCTGAGATCCTTCCGATAACATGAGATGTGATATCTCAATACTTCTAATACCAAACCTGAGATGAATCCTAGAACATGAGATGTGATATCCAAATCCTTCCCCTTCCAAACCCGAGACCCTCCCTTTAGCATGAGATGTGATATCCAACTCCTTCCCATTCCAATCCTGAGCCCCTACTGATAGCATAAGATATATCTCAAAGCTTCTATACCAAACCTGAGATCCTTCTGATAGCATGAGATGTGATATCTAAATACTTCTAATACCAAACCTGAGATCCTACCTCTAACATAAAATGTGATATCCAACTCTTTCCCCTTGCAAACCTGAGAGCCTTCCTATAGCATGAGATGTGATATCCAAGTCCTTCCCATTCCAATCCTGAGACCCTTCCTATAACATGAGATGTGATATCCAACTCCTTCCCATTCCAACCTGAGACCCTTCCTATAGCATGAGATGGGATATCCAACTCCTTCCAAATCCAATCCCGATACCCTTCCGATAGCATGAGATGTGATATCCCAATGCTTCTACGAAACCTGAGACCCATACTATGGCATGAGATGTGATATCAAACTCCTTCCCATTCTAATCCTGAGACCCTTCCTATAGCTTGAGATGTGATATCCAACTCCTTCCCATTCCAATTCTGAGACCCTTCCTATAGCATGAGATGTGATATCCAACTCCTTCCCATTCCAATCCTGAGACCCTTCCTATAGCATGAGATGTGATGTCTCAATGCTTCTAATACCAAACCTGATATCCTTCCTATAACATGAGATGTGATATCCAACTCCTTCCATTCCAATCCTGAGACCCTTCCTATAGCATGAGATGTGATATCTCAATGCTTCTACCAAACCTGAGACCCTTCCTATAGCATGAGATGTGATATCCAACTCCTTCCCATTCCAATCCTGAGACCCTTCCTATAGACTGAGATGTGATATCTCAATGCCCCTAATACCAAACCTGAGATCCTTCCTCTAACATGAAATGTGATATCCAACTCCTTCACTTTCCAAACCTGAGAGCCTATCTATAGCATGAGATGTGATATCTAAGTCCTTCCCATTCCAATCCTTAGACCCTTCCTACAGCATGCAATATGATATCTCAATGATTCTAATAAAAAAACCTGAGACCCGTCCTATAACATGAGATGGGATATTCAACTCCTTCCCATTCCAACCTGAGACCCTTCCTATAGCATGAGATGGGATATCCAACTCCTTCCAAATCCAATCCCGATACCCTTCCGATAGCATGAGATGTGATATCCCAATGCTTCTACCAAACCTGAGACCCATACTATGGCATGAGATGTGATATCAAACTCCTTCCCATTCTAATCCTGAGACCCTTCCTATAGCTTGAGATGTGATATCCAACTCCTTCCCATTCCAATTCTGAGACCCTTCCTATAGCATGAGATGTGATATCCAACTCCTTCCCATTCCAATCCTGAGACCCTTCCTATAGCATGAGATGTGATGTCTCAATGCTTCTAATACCAAACCTGATATCCTTCCTATAACATGAGATGTGATATCCAACTCCTTCCATTCCAATCCTGAGACCCTTCCTATAGCATGAGATGTGATATCTCAATGCTTCTACCAAACCTGAGACCCTTCCTATAGCATGAGATGTGATATCCAACTCCTTCCCATTCCAATCCTGAGACCCTTCCTATAGACTGAGATGTGATATCTCAATGCCCCTAATACCGAACCTGAGATCCTTCCTCTAACATGAAATGTGATATCCAACTCCTTCACTTTCCAAACCTGAGAGCCTATCTATAGCATGAGATGTGATATCTAAGTCCTTCCCATTCCAATCCTTAGACCCTTCCTACAGCATGCAATATGATATCTCAATGATTCTAATAAAAAAACCTGAGACCCTTCCTATAACATGAGATGTGATATCCAACTCCTTCCCGTTCCAAACCTGAGACCCTTCCTTTAGCATGAGATGTGATATCCAGCTCCTTCCCATTCCAATCCTGAGACACTTCCGATAGCATGAGATGTGATATCCAGCTCCTTCCCATTCCAATCCTGAGACACTTCCGATAGCAGAGATGTGATATCTCAATGTTTATACCAAACCTGAGACCCTTCCTATAACATGAGATGTGATATCCAACTCCTTCCCATTCCAATCCTGAGACCCTTCCTATAGCATGAGATGTGATATCTCAATACTTCTAATACCAAACCTGAGATCCTTCCGATAACATGAGATGTGATATCTCAATACTTCTAATACCAAACCTGAGATCCATCCTATAACATGAGATGTGATATCCAAATCCTTCCCCTTCCAAACCTGAGACCCTCCCTTTAGCATGAGATGTGATATCCAACTCCTTCCCATTCCAATCCTGAGACCCTTCTGATAGCATAAGATATATCTCAATGCTTCTATACCAAACCTGAGATCCTTCCGATAGCATGAGATGTGATATCTCAATACTTCTAATACCAAACCTGAGATCCTTCCTATAACATGAGATGTGATATCCAAATCCTTCCCCTTCCAAACCTGAGACCCTCCCTTTAGCATGAGATGTGATATCCAACTCCTTCCCATTCCAATCCTGAGACTCTTCTGATAGCATAAGATTTGATATCTCAATGCTTCTATACCAAACCTGAGATCCTTCTGATAGCATGAGATGTGATATCTCAATACTTCTACCAAACCTGAGATCCTACCTCTAACATGAAATGTGATATCCAACTCTTTCCCCTTGCAAACCTGAGAGCCTTCCTATAGCATGAGATGTGATATCCAAGTCCTTCCCATTCCAATCCTGAGACCCTTCCTATAACATGAGATGTGATATCCAACTCCTTCCCATTCCAACCTGAGACCCTTCCTATAGCATGAGATGGGATATCCAACTCCTTCCAAATCCAATCCCGATACCCTTCCGATAGCATGAGATGTGATATCCCAATGCTTCTACCAAACCTGAGACCCATACTATGGCATGAGATGGGATATCAAACTCCTTCCCATTCTAATCCTGAGACCCTTCCTATAGCTTGAGATGTGATATCCAACTCCTTCCCATTCCAATTCTGAGACCCTTCCTATACCATGAGACTTGATATCTCAATGCTTCTAATACCAAACCTGAGACCCGTCCTATAACATGAGATGTGATATCCAAATCCTTCCCCTTCCAAACCTTAGACCCTTCCTTTATCATGAGATGTGATATCCAATTCCTTCCCATTCCAATCTTGAGACCCTTCCGATATCATGAAATGTGATATCTCAATGCTTCTAATATCAAACTTGAGACCCTCCTTATAGCATGAGATGTGATATCCAAGTCCTTCCCATTCCAAACCTGAGACCCTTCCTACGGCATGAGATGTCATATTCAACTCCTTCCCATTCCAATCCTGAGACCCTTCCTATAGCATGAGATGTGATATCCAACTCCTTCCCATTCCAATCCTGAGAACCTTCCTATAGCATGGGATGTGATGTCTCAATGCTTCTAATACCAAACCTGATATCCTTCCTATAACATGAGATGTGATATCCAACTCCTTCCATTCCAATCCTGAGACCCTTCCTATAGCATGAGATGTGATATCTCAATGCTTCTACCAAACCTGAGACCCTTCCTATAGCATGAGATGTGATATCCAACTCCTTCCCATTCCAATCCTGAGACCCTTCCTATAGCCTGAGATGTGATATCTCAATGCCCCTAATGCCAAACCTGAGATCCTTCCTCTAACATGAAATGTGATATCCAACTCCTTCACTTTCCAAACCTGAGAGCCTATCTATAGCATGAGATGTGATATCTAAGTCCTTCCCATTCCAATCCTTAGACCCTTCCTACAGCATGCAATATGATATCTCAATGATTCTAATAAAAAAACCTGAGACCCGTCCTATAACATGAGATGGGATATCCAACTCCTTCCCATTCCAATCCTGAGACACTTCCGATAGCAGAGATGTGATATCTCAATGTTTATACCAAACCTGAGACCCTTCCTATAACATGAGATGTGATATCCAACTCCTTCACGTTCCAAACCCGAGACCCTTCCTTTAGCATGAGATGTGATATCCAGCTCCTTCCCATTCCAATCCTGAGACACTTCCGATAGCAGAGATGTGATATCTCAATGCTTATACCAAACCTGAGACCCTTCCTATAACATGAGATGTGATATCCAAATCCTTCCCGTTCCAAACCTGAGACCCTTCCTTTAGCATGAGATGTGATATCCAGCTCCTTCCCATTCCAATCCTGAGACACTTCCGATAGCATGAGATGTGATATCTCAATGCTTCTAATATCAAAACTGAGACCCTCCCTATAGCATGATATGTGATATCTAAGTCCTTCCCATTCCAATCCTGAGACCCTCCCTATAGCATGAGATGTGATATCCAACTCCTTCCCATTCCAATCCTGAGACCCTTCCTATAGCATGAGATATATCTCAATACTTCTAATACCAAACGTGAGATCCTTCCGATAACATGAGATGTGATATCCAAATCCTTCCCCTTCCAAACCTGAGACCCTCCCTTTAGCATGAGATGTGATATCCAACTCCTTCCTATTCCAATCCTGAGACTCTTCTGATAGCATGAGATGTGATATCTCAATGCTTCTAATACCAAACCTGAGATCCTTCCGATAGCATGAGATGTGATATCTCAATGCTTCTAATACCAAACCTGAGATCCTTCCTATAACATGAGATGTGATATCCAAATCCTTCCCCTTCCAAACCTGAGACCCTCCCTTTAGCATGAGATGTGATATCCAACTCCTTCCCATTCCATTCCTGAGACCCTTCTGATAGCATGAGATGTGATATCTCAATGCCTCTAATACCAAACCTGAGATCCTACCTCTAACATGAAATGTGGTATGCAACTCTTTCCCCTTCCAAACCTGAGAGCCTTCCTATAGCATGAGATGTGATATCGAAGTCCTTCCCATTCCAATCCTGAGACCCTTCCTAGATCTTGAGATGTGATATCCAACTCCTTCCCATTCCAATTCTGAGACCCTTCCTATACTATGAGACTTGATATCTCAATGCTTCTAATACCAAACCTGAGACCCATAATATAACATGAGACGTGATATCCAAATCCTTCCCCTTCCAAACCTTAGACCCTTCCTTTATCATGAGATGTGATATCCAACTCCTTCCCATTCCAATCCTGAGACCCTTCCGATATCATGAGATGTGATATCTCAAAGCTTCTAATATCAAACTTGAGACCCTCCCTATAGCATGAGATGTGATATCCAAGTCCTTCCCATTCCAATCCTGAGACCCTTCCTATAGCATGAGATGTGATATCTCAATGCTTCTAATACCAAACCTGAGACCCTTCCTATGACATGAGATGGGAATATCCAACTCCTTCCCATTCCAATCCTGAGACCCTTCCGATAGCAGAGATGTGATATCTCAATGCTTATACCAAACCTGAGATCCTTCCTATAACATGAGATGTGATATCCAACTCCTTCCCATTCCAATCCTGAGACACTTCCTATAGCATGAGATGTGATATCTCACTGCTTATACCAAACCTGAGACCCTTCCCATAGCATGAGATGTGATATCTAAGTCCTTCCCATTCCAATCCTGAGACACTTCCTATAGCATGAGATGTGATATCTCAATGCTTCTAATACCAAACCTGAGACTCTTCCTATAACATGAGATGGGAAATCCAACTCCTTCCCATTCCAATCCTGAGACCCTTTTGATAGCAGAGATGTGATATCTCAATGTTTATACCAAACCTGAGACCCTTCCTACGGCATGAGATGTCATATTCAACTCCTTCCCATTCCAATCCTGAGACCCTTCCTATAGCATGAGATGTGATATCCAACTCCTTCCCATTCCAATCCTGAGACCCTTCCTATAGCATGAGATGTGATGTCTCAATGCTTCTAATACCAAACCTGATATCCTTCCTATAACATGAGATGTGATATCCAACTCCTTCCATTCCAATCCTGAGACCCTTCCTATAGCATGAGATGTGATATCTCAATGCTTCTACCAAACCTGAGACCCTTCCTATAGCATGAGATGTGATATCCAACTCCTTCCCATTCCAATCCTGAGACCCTTCCTATAGCCTGAGATGTGATATCTCAATGCCCCTAATACCAAACCTGAGATCCTTCCTCTAACATGAAATGTGATATCCAACTCCTTCACTTTCCAAACCTGAGAGCCTATCTATAGCATGAGATGTGATATCTAAGTCCTTCCCATTCCAATCCTTAGACCCTTCCTACAGCATGCAATATGATATCTCAATGATTCTAATAAAAAAACCTGAGACCCGTCCTATAACATGAGATGGGATATTCAACTCCTTCCCATTCCAATCCTGAGACACTTCCGATAGCAGAGCTGTGATATCTCAATGTTTATACCAAACCTGAGACCCTTCCTATAACATGAGATGTGATATCCAACTCCTTCCCGTTCCAAACCTGAGACCCTTCCTTTAGCATGAGATGTGATATCCAGCTCCTTCCCATTCCAATCCTGAGACACTTCCGATAGCATGAGATGTGATATCCAGCTCCTTCCCATTCCAATCCTGAGACACTTCCGATAGCAGAGATGTGATATCTCAATGTTTATACCAAACCTGAGACCCTTCCTATAACATGAGATGTGATATCCAACTCCTTCCCATTCCAATCCTGAGACCCTTCCTATAGCATGAGATGTGATATCTCAATACTTCTAATACCAAACCTGAGATCCTTCCGATAACATGAGATGTGATATCTCAATACTTCTAATACCAAACCTGAGATCCATCCTATAACATGAGATGTGATATCCAAATCCTTCCCCTTCCAAACCTGAGACCCTCCCTTTAGCATGAGATGTGATATCCAACTCCTTCCCATTCCAATCCTGAGACCCTTCTGATAGCATAAGATATATCTCAATGCTTCTATACCAAACCTGAGATCCTTCCGATAGCATGAGATGTGATATCTCAATACTTCTAATACCAAACCTGAGATCCTTCCTATAACATGAGATGTGATATCCAAATCCTTATCTTCCAAACCTGAGACCCTTCCTTCCTTTATCCAACTCCTTCCCATTCCAATCCTGAGACTCTTCTGATAGCATAAGATTTGATATCTCAATGCTTCTATACCAAACCTGAGATCCTTCTGATAGCATGAGATGTGATATCTCAATACTTCTAATACCAAACCTGAGATCCTACCTCTAACATGAAATGTGATATCCAACTCTTTCCCCTTGCAAACCTGAGAGCCTTCCTATAGCATGAGATGTGATATCCAAGTCCTTCCCATTCCAATCCTGAGACCCTTCCTATAGCATGAGATGGGATATCCAACTCCTTCCAAATCCAATCCCGATACCCTTCCGATAGCATGAGATGTGATATCCCAATGCTTCTACCAAACCTGAGACCCATACTATGGCATGAGATGTGATATCAAACTCCTTCCCATTCTAATCCTGAGACCCTTCCTATAGCTTGAGATGTGATATCCAACTCCTTCCCATTCCAATTCTGAGACCCTTCCTATACCATGAGACTTGATATCTCAATGCTTCTAATACCAAACCTGAGACCCGTCCTATAACATGAGATGTGATATCCAAATCCTTCCCCTTCCAAACCTTAGACCCTTCCTTTATCATGAGATGTGATATCCAATTCCTTCCCATTCCAATCTTGAGACCCTTCCGATATCATGAAATGTGATATCTCAATGCTTCTAATATCAAACTTGAGACCCTCCTTATAGCATGAGATGTGATATCCAAGTCCTTCCCATTCCAAACCTGAGACCCTTCCTACGGCATGAGATGTCATATTCAACTCCTTCCCATTCCAATCCTGAGACCCTTCCTATAGCATGAGATGTGATATCCAACTCCTTCCCATTCCAATCCTGAGACCCTTCCTATAGCATGAGATGTGATGTCTCAATGCTTCTAATACCAAACCTGATATCCTTCCTATAACATGAGATGTGATATCCAACTCCTTCCATTCCAATCCCGAGACCCTTCCTATAGCATGAGATGTGATATCTCAATGCTTCTACCAAACCTGAGACCCTTCCTATAGCATGAGATGTGATATCCAACTCCTTCCCATTCCAATCCTGAGACCCTTCCTATAGCCTGAGATGTGATATCTCAATGCCCCTAATACCAAACCTGAGATCCTTCCTCTAACATGAAATGTGATATCCAACTCCTTCACTTTCCAAACCTGAGAGCCTATCTATAGCATGAGATGTGATATCTAAGTCCTTCCCATTCCAATCCTTAGACCCTTCCTACAGCATGCAATATGATATCTCAATGATTCTAATAAAAAAACCTGAGACCCGTCCTATAACATGAGATGGGATATCCAACTCCTTCCCATTCCAATCCTGAGACCCTTCCTTTAGCATGAGATGTGATATCCAGCTCCTTCCCATTCCAATCCTGAGACACTTCCGATAGCAGAGATGTGATATCTCAATGTTTATACCAAACCTGAGACCCTTCCTATAACATGAGATGTGATATCCAACTCCTTCCCGTTCCAAACCTGAGACCCTTCCTTTAGCATGAGATGTGATATCCAGCTCCTTCCCATTCCAATCCTGAGACACTTCCGATAGCATGAGATGTGATATCTCAATGCTTCTAATATCAAAACTGAGACCCTCCCTATAGCATGATATGTGATATCTAAGTCCTTCCCATTCCAATCCTGAGACCCTTCCTATAGCATGAGATGTGATATCTCAATGCTTCTACCAAACCTGAGACCCTTCCTTTAGCATGAGATGTGATATCCAACTCCTTCCCATTCCAATCCTGAGACCCTTCCTATAGCATGAGATGTGATATCTCAATACTTCTAACACCAAACCTGAGATCCTTCCGATAACATGAGATGTGATATCTCAATACTTCTAATACCAAACCTGAGATCCATCCTATAACATGAGATGTGATATCCAAATCCTTCCCCTTCCAAACCTGAGAACCTCCCTTTAGCATGAGATGTGATATCCAACTCCTTCCCATTCCAATCCTGAGACCCTTCTGATAGCATAAGATATATCTCAATGCTTCTATACCAAACCTGAGATCCTTCCGATAGCATGAGATGTGATATCTCAATACTTCTAATACCAAACCTGAGATCCTTCCTATAACATGAGATGGGATATCCAACTCCTTCCCATTCCAATCCTGAGACACTTCCGATAGCAGAGATGTGATATCTCAATGTTTATACCAAACCTGAGACCTTTCCTATAACATGAGATGTGATATCCAACTCCTTCCCATTCCAAACCTGAGACCCTTCCTTTAGCATGAGATGTGATATCCAGCTCCTTCCCATTCCAATCCTGAGACACTTCCGATAGCATGAGATGTGATATCTCAATGCTTCTAATATCAAAACTGAGACCCTCCCTATAGCATGATATGTGATATTCAATACTTCTAACACCAAACCTGAGATCCTTCCGATAACATGAGATGTGATATCTCAATACTTCTAATACCAAACCTGAGATGAATCCTAGAACATGAGATGTGATATCCAAATCCTTCCCCTTCCAAACCCGAGACCCTCCCTTTAGCATGAGATGTGATATCCAACTCCTTCCCATTCCAATCCTGAGCCCCTACTGATAGCATTTGATATATCTCAAAGCTTCTATACCAAACCTGAGATCCTTCTGATAGCATGAGATGTGATATCTAAATACTTCTAATACCAAACCTGAGATCCTACCTCTAACATAAAATGTGATATCCAACTCTTTCCCCTTGCAAACCTGAGAGCCTTCCTATAGCATGAGATGTGATATCCAAGTCCTTCCCATTCCAATCCTGAGACCCTTCCTATAACATGAGATGTGATATCCAACTCCTTCCCATTCCAACCTGAGACCCTTCCTATAGCATGAGATGGGATATCCAACTCCTTCCAAATCCAATCCCGATACCCTTCCGATAGCATGAGATGTGATATCCCAATGCTTCTACGAAACCTGAGACCCATACTATGGCATGAGATGTGATATCAAACTCCTTCCCATTCTAATCCTGAGACCCTTCCTATAGCTTGAGATGTGATATCCAACTCCTTCCCATTCCAATTCTGAGACCCTTCCTATAGCATGAGATGTGATATCCAACTCCTTCCCATTCCAATCCTGAGACCCTTCCTATAGCATGAGATGTGATGTCTCAATGCTTCTAATACCAAACCTGATATCCTTCCTATAACATGAGATGTGATATCCAACTCCTTCCATTCCAATCCTGAGACCCTTCCTATAGCATGAGATGTGATATCTCAATGCTTCTACCAAACCTGAGACCCTTCCTATAGCATGAGATGTGATATCCAACTCCTTCCCATTCCAATCCTGAGACCCTTCCTATAGACTGAGATGTGATATCTCAATGCCCCTAATACCGAACCTGAGATCCTTCCTCTAACATGAAATGTGATATCCAACTCCTTCACTTTCCAAACCTGAGAGCCTATCTATAGCATGAGATGTGATATCTAAGTCCTTCCCATTCCAATCCTTAGACCCTTCCTACAGCATGCAATATGATATCTCAATGATTCTAATAAAAAAACCTGAGACCCTTCCTATAACATGAGATGTGATATCCAACTCCTTCCCGTTCCAAACCTGAGACCCTTCCTTTAGCATGAGATGTGATATCCAGCTCCTTCCCATTCCAATCCTGAGACACTTCCGATAGCATGAGATGTGATATCCAGCTCCTTCCCATTCCAATCCTGAGACACTTCCGATAGCAGAGATGTGATATCTCAATGTTTATACCAAACCTGAGACCCTTCCTATAACATGAGATGTGATATCCAACTCCTTCCCATTCCAATCCTGAGACCCTTCCAATAGCATGAGATGTGATATCTCAATACTTCTAATACCAAACCTGAGATCCTTCCGATAACATGAGATGTGATATCTCAATACTTCTAATACCAAACCTGAGATCCATCCTATAACATGAGATGTGATATCCAAATCCTTCCCCTTCCAAACCTGAGACCCTCCCTTTAGCATGAGATGTGATATCCAACTCCTTCCCATTCCAATCCTGAGACCCTTCTGATAGCATAAGATATATCTCAATGCTTCTATACCAAACCTGAGATCCTTCCGATAGCATGAGATGTGATATCTCAATACTTCTAATACCAAACCTGAGATCCTTCCTATAACATGAGATGTGATATCCAAATCCTTCCCCTTCCAAACCTGAGACCCTCCCTTTAGCATGAGATGTGATATCCAACTCCTTCCCATTCCAATCCTGAGACTCTTCTGATAGCATAAGATTTGATATCTCAATGCTTCTATACCAAACCTGAGATCCTTCTGATAGCATGAGATGTGATATCTCAATACTTCTACCAAACCTGAGATCCTACCTCTAACATGAAATGTGATATCCAACTCTTTCCCCTTGCAAACCTGAGAGCCTTCCTATAGCATGAGATGTGATATCCAAGTCCTTCCCATTCCAATCCTGAGACCCTTCCTATAACATGAGATGTGATATCCAACTCCTTCCCATTCCAACCTGAGACCCTTCCTATAGCATGAGATGGGATATCCAACTCCTTCCAAATCCAATCCCGATACCCTTCCGATAGCATGAGATGTGATATCCCAATGCTTCTACCAAACCTGAGACCCATACTATGGCATGAGATGTGATATCAAACTCCTTCCCATTCTAATCCTGAGACCCTTCCTATAGCTTGAGATGTGATATCCAACTCCTTCCCATTCCAATTCTGAGACCCTTCCTATACCATGAGACTTGATATCTCAATGCTTCTAATACCAAACCTGAGACCCGTCCTATAACATGAGATGTGATATCCAAATCCTTCCCCTTCCAAACCTTAGACCCTTCCTTTATCATGAGATGTGATATCCAATTCCTTCCCATTCCAATCTTGAGACCCTTCCGATATCATGAAATGTGATATCTCAATGCTTCTAATATCAAACTTGAGACCCTCCTTATAGCATGAGATGTGATATCCAAGTCCTTCCCATTCCAAACCTGAGACCCTTCCTACGGCATGAGATGTCATATTCAACTCCTTCCCATTCCAATCCTGAGACCCTTCCTATAGCATGAGATGTGATATCCAACTCCTTCCCATTCCAATCCTGAGAACCTTCCTATAGCATGAGATGTGATGTCTCAATGCTTCTAATACCAAACCTGATATCCTTCCTATAACATGAGATGTGATATCCAACTCCTTCCATTCCAATCCTGAGACCCTTCCTATAGCATGAGATGTGATATCTCAATGCTTCTACCAAACCTGAGACCCTTCCTATAGCATGAGATGTGATATCCAACTCCTTCCCATTCCAATCCTGAGACCCTTCCTATAGACTGAGATGTGATATCTCAATGCCCCTAATACCAAACCTGAGATCCTTCCTCTAACATGAAATGTGATATCCAACTCCTTCACTTTCCAAACCTGAGAGCCTATCTATAGCATGAGATGTGATATCTAAGTCCTTCCCATTCCAATCCTTAGACCCTTCCTACAGCATGCAATATGATATCTCAATGATTCTAATAAAAAAACCTGAGACCCATCCTATAACATGAGATGGGATATTCAACTCCTTCCCATTCCAACCTGAGACCCTTCCTATAGCATGAGATGGGATATCCAACTCCTTCCAAATCCAATCCCGATACCCTTCCGATAGCATGAGATGTGATATCCCAATGCTTCTACCAAACCTGAGACCCATACTATGGCATGAGATGTGATATCAAACTCCTTCCCATTCTAATCCTGAGACCCTTCCTATAGCTTGAGATGTGATATCCAACTCCTTCCCATTCCAATTCTGAGACCCTTCCTATAGCATGAGATGTGATATCCAACTCCTTCCCATTCCAATCCTGAGACCCTTCCTATAGCATGAGATGTGATGTCTCAATGCTTCTAATACCAAACCTGATATCCTTCCTATAACATGAGATGTGATATCCAACTCCTTCCATTCCAATCCTGAGACCCTTCCTATAGCATGAGATGTGATATCTCAATGCTTCTACCAAACCTGAGACCCTTCCTATAGCATGAGATGTGATATCCAACTCCTTCCCATTCCAATCCTGAGACCCTTCCTATAGACTGAGATGTGATATCTCAATGCCCCTAATACCGAACCTGAGATCCTTCCTCTAACATGAAATGTGATATCCAACTCCTTCACTTTCCAAACCTGAGAGCCTATCTATAGCATGAGATGTGATATCTAAGTCCTTCCCATTCCAATCCTTAGACCCTTCCTACAGCATGCAATATGATATCTCAATGATTCTAATAAAAAAACCTGAGACCCTTCCTATAACATGAGATGTGATATCCAACTCCTTCCCGTTCCAAACCTGAGACCCTTCCTTTAGCATGAGATGTGATATCCAGCTCCTTCCCATTCCAATCCTGAGACACTTCCGATAGCATGAGATGTGATATCCAGCTCCTTCCCATTCCAATCCTGAGACACTTCCGATAGCAGAGATGTGATATCTCAATGTTTATACCAAACCTGAGACCCTTCCTATAACATGAGATGTGATATCCAACTCCTTCCCATTCCAATCCTGAGACCCTTCCTATAGCATGAGATGTGATATCTCAATACTTCTAATACCAAACCTGAGATCCTTCCGATAACATGAGATGTGATATCTCAATACTTCTAATACCAAACCTGAGATCCATCCTATAACATGAGATGTGATATCCAAATCCTTCCCCTTCCAAACCTGAGACCCTCCCTTTAGCATGAGATGTGATATCCAACTCCTTCCCATTCCAATCCTGAGACCCTTCTGATAGCATAAGATATATCTCAATGCTTCTATACCAAACCTGAGATCCTTCCGATAGCATGAGATGTGATATCTCAATACTTCTAATACCAAACCTGAGATCCTTCCTATAACATGAGATGTGATATCCAAATCCTTCCCCTTCCAAACCTGAGACCCTCCCTTTAGCATGAGATGTGATATCCAACTCCTTCCCATTCCAATCCTGAGACTCTTCTGATAGCATAAGATTTGATATCTCAATGCTTCTATACCAAACCTGAGATCCTTCTGATAGCATGAGATGTGATATCTCAATACTTCTACCAAACCTGAGATCCTACCTCTAACATGAAATGTGATATCCAACTCTTTCCCCTTGCAAACCTGAGAGCCTTCCTATAGCATGAGATGTGATATCCAAGTCCTTCCCATTCCAATCCTGAGACCCTTCCTATAACATGAGATGTGATATCCAACTCCTTCCCATTCCAACCTGAGACCCTTCCTATAGCATGAGATGGGATATCCAACTCCTTCCAAATCCAATCCCGATACCCTTCCGATAGCATGAGATGTGATATCCCAATGCTTCTACCAAACCTGAGACCCATACTATGGCATGAGATGTGATATCAAACTCCTTCCCATTCTAATCCTGAGACCCTTCCTATAGCTTGAGATGTGATATCCAACTCCTTCCCATTCCAATTCTGAGACCCTTCCTATACCATGAGACTTGATATCTCAATGCTTCTAATACCAAACCTGAGACCCGTCCTATAACATGAGATGTGATATCCAAATCCTTCCCCTTCCAAACCTTAGACCCTTCCTTTATCATGAGATGTGATATCCAATTCCTTCCCATTCCAATCTTGAGACCCTTCCGATATCATGAAATGTGATATCTCAATGCTTCTAATATCAAACTTGAGACCCTCCTTATAGCATGAGATGTGATATCCAAGTCCTTCCCATTCCAAACCTGAGACCCTTCCTACGGCATGAGATGTCATATTCAACTCCTTCCCATTCCAATCCTGAGACCCTTCCTATAGCATGAGATGTGATATCCAACTCCTTCCCATTCCAATCCTGAGAACCTTCCTATAGCATGAGATGTGATGTCTCAATGCTTCTAATACCAAACCTGATATCCTTCCTATAACATGAGATGTGATATCCAACTCCTTCCATTCCAATCCTGAGACCCTTCCTATAGCATGAGATGTGATATCTCAATGCTTCTACCAAACCTGAGACCCTTCCTATAGCATGAGATGTGATATCCAACTCCTTCCCATTCCAATCCTGAGACCCTTCCTATAGCCTGAGATGTGATATCTCAATGCCCCTAATGCCAAACCTGAGATCCTTCCTCTAACATGAAATGTGATATCCAACTCCTTCACTTTCCAAACCTGAGAGCCTATCTATAGCATGAGATGTGATATCTAAGTCCTTCCCATTCCAATCCTTAGACCCTTCCTACAGCATGCAATATGATATCTCAATGATTCTAATAAAAAAACCTGAGACCCGTCCTATAACATGAGATGGGATATCCAACTCCTTCCCATTCCAATCCTGAGACACTTCCGATAGCAGAGATGTGATATCTCAATGTTTATACCAAACCTGAGACCCTTCCTATAACATGAGATGTGATATCCAACTCCTTCACGTTCCAAACCCGAGACCCTTCCTTTAGCATGAGATGTGATATCCAGCTCCTTCCCATTCCAATCCTGAGACACTTCCGATAGCATGAGATGTGATATCTCAATGCTTCTAATATCAAAACTGAGAACCTCCCTATAGCATGATATGTGATATCTAAGTCCTTCACATTCCAATCCTGAGACCCTTCCTATAGCATGAGATGTGATATCTCAATGCTTCTACCAAACCTGAGACCCTTCCTTTAGCATGAGATGTGATATCCAACTCCTTCCCATTCCAATCCTGAGACCCTTCCTATAACATGAGATGTGATATCCAACTCCTTCCCATTCCAACCTGAGACACTTCCTATAGCATGAGAAGGGATATCCAACTCCTTCCCAATCCAATCCTGAGACCCTTCCGATAGCAGAGATGTGATATCTCAATGCTTATACCAAACCTGAGACCCTTCCTATGGCATGAGATGTGATATCCAACTCCTTGCCATTCAAATCCTGAGACCCTTCCTATAGCATGAGAAGGGATAGCCAACTCCTTCCCAATCCAATCCTGAGACCCTTCCGATAGCAGAGACGTGATATCTCAATGCTTCTACCAAACCTGAGACCCTTCCTTTAGCATGAGATGTGATATCCAAATCCTTCACATTCCAATCCTGAGACCCTTCCTATAGCATGAGATGTGATATCTCAATGCTTCTAATACCAAACCTGAGATCCTTCCTATAACATGAGATGTGATATCCAATTCCTTCCCATTCCAAACCTGAGACCCTTCCTATTGGATGAGATGTGATATCCAACTCCTTCCCATTCCAACCCTGAGACCCTTCCTATAGCATGAGATGTGATGTCTCAATGCTTCTAATACCAAACCTGAGATCCTTCCTATAACATGAGATGTGATATCCAACTCCTTCCATTCCAATCCTGAGACCCGTCCTATAGCATGAGATGTGATATCCAACTCCTTGCCATTCAAATCCTGAGACCCTTCCTATAGCATGAGAAGGGATAGCCAACTCCTTCCCAATCCAATCCTGAGACCCTTCCGATAGCAGAGATGTGATATCTCAATGCTTATACCAAACCTGAGACCCTTCCTATGGCATGAGATGTGATATCCAACTCCTTGCCATTCAAATCCTGAGACCCTTCCTATAGCATGAGAAGGGATAGCCAACTCCTTCCCAATCCAATCCGGAGACCCTTCCGATAGCAGAGACGTGATATCTCAATGCTTATACCAAACCTGAGACCCTTCCTATAGCATGAAATGTGATATCCAACTGCTTCCCATTCCAATCCTGAGACCCTTCCTATAGCATGAGATGTGATATCTCAATGCTTCTAATACCAAACCTGAGATCCTTCCTCTAACATGAAATGTGATATCCAACTCCTTCCCTTTCAAAACCTAAGAGCCTATCTATAGCATGAGATGTGATATCCAAGTCCTTCACATTCCAACCCTTAGACCCTTCCTACAGCATGCAATATGATATCTCAATGATTCTAATAACAAACCTGAGACCCGTCCTATAACATGAGATGGGATATCCAACTCCTTCCCATTCCAATCCTGAGACACTTCCGATAGCATGTGATATCTCAATGCTTATACCAAACCTGAGACCCTTCCTATAACATGAGATGTGATATCCAAATCCTTCCCGTTCCAAACCTGAGACCCTTCCTTTAGCATGAGATGTGATATCCAGCTCCTTCCCATTCCAATCCTGAGACACTTCCGATAGCATGAGATGTGATATCTCAATGCTTCTAATATCAAAACTGAGACCCTCCCTATAGCATGATATGTGATATCTAAGTCCTTCCCATTCCAATCCTGAGACCCTCCCTATAGCATGAGATGTGATATCCAACTCCTTCCCATTCCAATCCTGAGACCCTTCCTATAGCATGAGATATATCTCAATACTTCTAATACCAAACGTGAGATCCTTCCGATAACATGAGATGTGATATCCAAATCCTTCCCCTTCCAAACCTGAGACCCTCCCTTTAGCATGAGATGTGATATCCAACTCCTTCCTATTCCAATCCTGAGACTCTTCTGATAGCATGAGATGTGATATCTCAATGCTTCTAATACCAAACCTGAGATCCTTCCGATAGCATGAGATGTGATATCTCAATGCTTCTAATACCAAACCTGAGATCCTTCCTAGAAAACATGAGATGTGATATCCAAATCCTTCCCCTTCCAAACCTGAGACCCTCCCTTTAGCATGAGATGTGATATCCAACTCCTTCCCATTCCATTCCTGAGACCCTTCTGATAGCATGAGATGTGATATCTCAATGCCTCTAATACCAAACCTGAGATCCTACCTCTAACATGAAATGTGATATCCAACTCTTTCCCCTTCCAAACCTGAGAGCCTTCCTATAGCATGAGATGTGATATCCAAGTCCTTCCCATTCCAATCCTGAGACCCTTCCTAGATCTTGAGATGTGATATCCAACTCCTTCCCATTCCAATTCTGAGACCCTTCCTATACTATGAGACTTGATATCTCAATGCTTCTAATACCAAACCTGAGACCCATAATATAACATGAGACGTGATATCCAAATCCTTCCCCTTCCAAACCTTAGACCCTTCCTTTATCATGAGATGTGATATCCAACTCCTTCCCATTCCAATCCTGAGACCCTTCCGATATCATGAGATGTGATATCTCAAAGCTTCTAATATCAAACTTGAGACCCTCCCTATAGCATGAGATGTGATATCCAAGTCCTTCCCATTCCAATCCTGAGACCCTTCCTATAGCATGAGATGTGATATCTCAATGCTTCTAATACCAAACCTGAGACCCTTCCTATGACATGAGATGGGAATATCCAACTCCTTCCCATTCCAATCCTGAGACCCTTCCGATAGCAGAGATGTGATATCTCAATGCTTATACCAAACCTGAGATCCTTCCTATAACATGAGATGTGATATCCAACTCCTTCCCATTCCAATCCTGAGACACTTCCTATAGCATGAGATGTGATATCTCACTGCTTATACCAAACCTGAGACCCTTCCCATAGCATGAGATGTGATATCTAAGTCCTTCCCATTCCAATCCTGAGACACTTCCTATAGCATGAGATGTGATATCTCAATGCTTCTAATACCAAACCTGAGACTCTTCCTATAACATGAGATGGGAAATCCAACTCCTTCCCATTCCAATCCTGAGACCCTTTTGATAGCAGAGATGTGATATCTCAATGTTTATACCAAACCTGAGACCCTTCCTACGGCATGAGATGTCATATTCAACTCCTTCCCATTCCAATCCTGAGACCCTTCCTATAGCATGAGATGTGATATCCAACTCCTTCCCATTCCAATCCTGAGACCCTTCCTATAGCATGAGATGTGATGTCTCAATGCTTCTAATACCAAACCTGATATCCTTCCTATAACATGAGATGTGATATCCAACTCCTTCCATTCCAATCCTGAGACCCTTCCTATAGCATGAGATGTGATATCTCAATGCTTCTACCAAACCTGAGACCCTTCCTATAGCATGAGATGTGATATCCAACTTCTTCCCATTCCAATCCTGAGACCCTTCCTATAGCCTGAGATGTGATATCTCAATGCCCCTAATACCAAACCTGAGATCCTTCCTCTAACATGAAATGTGATATCCAACTCCTTCACTTTCCAAACCTGAGAGCCTATCTATAGCATGAGATGTGATATCTAAGTCCTTCCCATTCCAATCCTTAGACCCTTCCTACAGCATGCAATATGATATCTCAATGATTCTAATAAAAAAACCTGAGACCCGTCCTATAACATGAGATGGGATATTCAACTCCTTCCCATTCCAATCCTGAGACACTTCCGATAGCAGAGCTGTGATATCTCAATGTTTATACCAAACCTGAGACCCTTCCTATAACATGAGATGTGATATCCAACTCCTTCCCGTTCCAAACCTGAGACCCTTCCTTTAGCATGAGATGTGATATCCAGCTCCTTCCCATTCCAATCCTGAGACACTTCCGATAGCATGAGATGTGATATCCAGCTCCTTCCCATTCCAATCCTGAGACACTTCCAATAGCAGAGATGTGATATCTCAATGTTTATACCAAACCTGAGACCCTTCCTATAACATGAGATGTGATATCCAACTCCTTCCCATTCCAATCCTGAGACCCTTCCTATAGCATGAGATGTGATATCTCAATACTTCTAATACCAAACCTGAGATCCTTCCGATAACATGAGATGTGATATCTCAATACTTCTAATACCAAACCTGAGATCCATCCTATAACATGAGATGTGATATCCAAATCCTTCCCCTTCCAAACCTGAGACCCTCCCTTTAGCATGAGATGTGATATCCAGCTCCTTCCCATTCCAATCCTGAGACCCTTCTGATAGCATAAGATATATCTCAATGCTTCTATACCAAACCTGAGATCCTTCCGATAGCATGAGATGTGATATCTCAATACTTCTAATACCAAACCTGAGATCCTTCCTATAACATGAGATGTGATATCCAAATCCTTATCTTCCAAACCTGAGACCCTTCCTTCCTTTATCCAACTCCTTCCCATTCCAATCCTGAGACTCTTCTGATAGCATAAGATTTGATATCTCAATGCTTCTATACCAAACCTAAGATCCTTCTGATAGCATGAGATGTGATATCTCAATACTTATAATACCAAACCTGAGATCCTACCTCTAACATGAAATGTGATATCCAACTCTTTCCCCTTGCAAACCTGAGAGCCTTCCTATAGCATGAGATGTGATATCCAAGTCCTTCCCATTCCAATCCTGAGACCCTTCCTATAACATGAGATGTGATATCCAACTCCTTCCCATTCCAACCTGAGACCCTTCCTATAGCATGAGATGGGATATCCAACTCATTCCAAATCCAATCCCGATACCCTTCCGATAGCATGAGATGTGATATCCCAATGCTTCTACCAAACCTGAGACCCATACTATGGCATGAGATGTGATATCAAACTCCTTCCCATTCCAATCCTGAGACCCTTCCTATAGCTTGAGATGTGATATCGAACTCCTTCCCATTCCAATTCTGAGACCCTTCCTATACCATGAGACTTGATATCTCAATGCTTCTAATACCAAACCTGAGATCCGTCCTATAACATGAGATGTGATATCCAAATCCTTCCCCTTCCAAACCTTAGACCCTTCCTTTATCATGAGATGTGATATCCAATTCCTTCCCATTCCAATCTTGAGACCCTTCCGATATCATGAAATGTGATATCTCAATGCTTCTAATATCAAACTTGAGACCCTCCTTATAGCATGAGATGTGATATCCAAGTCCTTCCCATTCCAAACCTGAGACCCTTCCTACGGCATGAGATGTCATATTCAACTCCTTCCCATTCCAATCCTGAGACCCTTCCTATAGCATGAGATGTGATATCCAACTCCTTCCCATTCCAATCCTGAGACCCTTCCTATAGCATGAGATGTGATGTCTCAATGCTTCTAATACCAAACCTGATATCCTTCCTATAACATGAGATGTGATATCCAACTCCTTCCATTCCAATCCCGAGACCCTTCCTATAGCATGAGATGTGATATCTCAATGCTTCTACCAAACCTGAGACCCTTCCTATAGCATGAGATGTGATATCCAACTCCTTCCCATTCCAATCCTGAGACCCTTCCTATAGCCTGAGATGTGATATCTCAATGCCCCTAATACCAAACCTGAGATCCTTCCTCTAACATGAAATGTGATATACAACTCCTTCACTTTCCAAACCTGAGAGCCTATCTATAGCATGAGATGTGATATCTAAGTCCTTCCCATTCCAATCCTTAGACCCTTCCTACAGCATGCAATATGATATCTCAATGATTCTAATAAAAAAACCTGAGACCCGTCCTATAACATGAGATGGGATATCCAACTCCTTCCCATTCCAATCCTGAGACACTTCCGATAGCAGAGATGTGATATCTCAATGTTTATACCAAACCTGAGACCCTTCCTATAACATGAGATGTGATATCCAACTCCTTCCCGTTCCAAACCTGAGACCCTTCCTTTAGCATGAGATGTGATATCCAGCTCCTTCCCATTCCAATCCTGAGACACTTCCGATAGCATGAGATGTGATATCTCAATGCTTCTAATATCAAAACTGAGACCCTCCCTATAGCATGATATGTGATATCTAAGTCCTTCCCATTCCAATCCTGAGACCCTTCCTAAAGCATGAGATGTGATATCTCAATGCTTCTACCAAACCTGAGACCCTTCCTTTAGCATGAGATGTGATATCCAAATCCTTCACATTCCAATCCTGAGACCCTTCCTATAGCATGAGATGTGATATCTCAATGCTTCTAATACCAAACCCGAGATCCTTCCTATAACATGAGATGTGATATCCAATTCCTTCCCATTCCAAACCTGAGACCCTTCCTATTGGATGAGATGTGATATCCAACTCCTTCCCATTCCAACCCTGAGACCCTTCCTATAGCATGAGATGTGATGTCTCAATGCTTCTAATACCAAACCTGAGATCCTTCCTATAACATGAGATGTGATATCCAACTCCTTCCATTCCAATCCTGAGACCCGTCCTATAGCATGAGATGTGATATCTCAATGCTTATACCAAACCTGAGACCCTTCCTATAGCATGAGATGTGATATCCAACTGCTTCCCATTCCAATCCTGAGACCCTTCCTGTAGCATGAGATGTGATATCTCAATGCTTCTAATACCAAACCTGAGATCCTTCCTCTAACATGAAATGTGATATCCAACTCCTTCCCTTTCAAAACCTAAGAGCCTATCTATAGCATGAGATGTGATATCCAAGTCCTTCACATTCCAACCCTTAGACCCTTCCTACAGCATGCAATATGATATCTCAATGATTCTAATAACAAACCTGAGACCCGTCCTATAACATGAGATGGGATATCCAACTCCTTCCCATTCCAATCCTGAGACACTTCCGATAGCATGTGATATCTCAATGCTTATACCAAACCTGAGACCCTTCCTATAACATGAGATGTGATTTCCAAATCCTTCCCGTTCCAAACCTGAGACCCTTCCTTTAGCATGAGATGTGATATCCAGCTCCTTCCCATTCCAATCCTGAGACACTTCCGATAGCATGAGATGTGATATCTCAATGCTTCTAATATCAAAACTGAGACCCTCCCTATAGCATGATATGTGATATCTAAGTCCTTCCCATTCCAATCCTGAGACCCTCCCTATAGCATGAGATGTGATATCCAACTCCTTCCCATTCCAATCCTGAGACCCTTCCTATAGCATGAGATATATCTCAATACTTATAATACCAAACCTGAGATCCTACCTCTAACATGAAATGTGATATCCAACTCTTTCCCCTTGCAAACCTGAGAGCCTTCCTATAGCATGAGATTTGATATCCAAGTCCTTCCCATTCCAATCCTGAGACCCTTCCTATAACATGAGATGTGATATCCAACTCCTTCCCATTCCAACCTGAGACCCTTCCTATAGCATGAGATGGCATATCCAACTCCTTCCAAATCCAATCCCGATACCCTTCCGATAGCATGAGATGTGATATCCCAATGCTTCTACCAAACCTGAGACCCATACTATGGCATGAGATGTGATATCAAACTCCTTCCCATTCTAATCCTGAGACCCTTCCTATAGCTTGAGATGTGATATCCAACTCCTTCCCATTCCAATTCTGAGACCCTTCCTATACCATGAGACTTGATATCTCAATGCTTCTAATACCAAACCTGAGACCCGTCCTATAACATGAGATGTGATATCCAAATCCTTCCCCTTCCAAACCTTAGACCCTTCCTTTATCATGAGATGTGATATCCAATTCCTTCCCATTCCAATCTTGAGACCCTTCCGATATCATGAAATGTGATATCTCAATGCTTCTAATATCAAACTTGAGACCCTCCTTATAGCATGAGATGTGAAATCCAAGTCCTTCCCATTCCAAACCTGAGACCCTTCCTACGGCATGAGATGTCATATTCAACTCCTTCCCATTCCAATCCTGAGACCCTTCCTATAGCATGAGATGTGATATCCAACTCCTTCCCATTCCAATCCTGAGACCCTTCCTATAGCATGAGATGTGATTTCTCAATGCTTCTAATACCAAACCTGATATCCTTCCTATAACATGAGATGTGATATCCAACTCCTTCCATTCCAATCCCGAGACCCTTCCTATAGCATGAGATGTGATATCTCAATGCTTCTACCAAACCTGAGACCCTTCCTATAGCATGAGATGTGATATCCAAATCCTTCCCGTTCCAAACCTGAGACCCTTCCTTTAGCATGAGATGTGATATCCAGCTCCTTCCCATTTCAATCCTGAGACACTTCCGATAGCATGTGATATCTCAATGCTTATACCAAACCTGAGACCCTTCCTATAACATGAGATGTGATATCCAAATCCTTCCCGTTCCAAACCTGAGACCCTTCCTTTAGCATGAGATGTGATATCCAGCTCCTTCCCATTCCAATCCTGAGACACTTCCGATAGCATGAGATGTGATATCTCAATGCTTCTAATATCAAAACTGAGACCCTCCCTATAGCATGATATGTGATATCTAAGTCCTTCCCATTCCAATCCTGAGACCCTCCCTATAGCATGAGATGTGATATCCAACTCCTTCCCATTCCAATCCTGAGACCCTTCCTATAGCATGAGATATATCTCAATACTTATAATACCAAACCTGAGATCCTACCTCTAACATGAAATGTGATATCCAACTCTTTCCCCTTGCAAACCTGAGAGCCTTCCTATAGCATGAGATTTGATATCCAAGTCCTTCCCATTCCAATCCTGAGACCCTTCCTATAACATGAGATGTGATATCCAACTCCTTCCCATTCCAACCTGAGACCCTTCCTATAGCATGAGATGGGATATCCAACTCCTTCCAAATCCAATCCCGATACCCTTCCGATAGCATGAGATGTGATATCCCAATGCTTCTACCAAACCTGAGACCCATACTATGGCATGAGATGTGATATCAAACTCCTTCCCATTCTAATCCTGAGACCCTTCCTATAGCTTGAGATGTGATATCCAACTCCTTCCCATTCCAATTCTGAGACCCTTCCTATACCATGAGACTTGATATCTCAATGCTTCTAATACCAAACCTGAGACCCGTCCTATAACATGAGATGTGATATCCAAATCCTTCCCCTTCCAAACCTTAGACCCTTCCTTTATCATGAGATGTGATATCCAATTCCTTCCCATTCCAATCTTGAGACCCTTCCGATATCATGAAATGTGATATCTCAATGCTTCTAATATCAAACTTGAGACCCTCCTTATAGCATGAGATGTGAAATCCAAGTCCTTCCCATTCCAAACCTGAGACCCTTCCTACGGCATGAGATGTCATATTCAACTCCTTCCCATTCCAATCCTGAGACCCTTCCTATAGCATGAGATGTGATATCCAACTCCTTCCCATTCCAATCCTGAGACCCTTCCTATAGCATGAGATGTGATTTCTCAATGCTTCTAATACCAAACCTGATATCCTTCCTATAACATGAGATGTGATATCCAACTCCTTCCATTCCAATCCCGAGACCCTTCCTATAGCATGAGATGTGATATCTCAATGCTTCTACCAAACCTGAGACCCTTCCTATAGCATGAGATGTGATATCCAACTCCTTCCCATTCCAATCCTGAGACCCTTCCTATAGCCTGAGATGTGATATCTCAATGCCCCTAATACCAAACCTGAGATCCTTCCTCTAACATGAAATGTGATATCCAACTCCTTCACTTTCCAAACCTGAGAGCCTATCTATAGCATGAGATGTGATATCTAAGTCCTTCCCATTCCAATCCTTAGACCCTTCCTACAGCATGCAATATGATATCTCAATGATTCTAATAAAAAAACCTGAGACCCGTCCTATAACATGAGATGGGATATCCAACTCCTTCCCATTCCAATCCTGAGACACTTCCGATAGCAGAGATGTGATATCTCAATGTTTATACCAAACCTGAGACCCTTCCTATAACATGAGATGTGATATCCAACTCCTTCCCGTTCCAAACCTGAGACCCTTCCTTTAGCATGAGATGTGATATCCAGCTCCTTCCCATTCCAATCCTGAGACACTTCCGATAGCATGAGATGTGATATCTCAATGCTTCTAATATCAAAACTGAGACCCTCCCTATAGCATGATATGTGATATCTAAGTCCTTCCCATTCCAATCCTGAGACCCTTCCTATAGCATGAGATGTGATATCTCAATGCTTCTACCAAACCTGAGACCCTTCCTTTAGCATGAGATGTGATATCCAACTCCTTCCCATTCCAATCCTGAGACCCTTCCTATAGCATGAGATGTGATATCTCAATACTTCTAACACCAAACCTGAGATCCTTCCGATAACATGAGATGTGATATCTCAATACTTCTAATACCAAACCTGAGATCCATCCTATAACATGAGATGTGATATCCAAATCCTTCCCCTTCCAAACCTGAGACCCTCCCTTTAGCATGAGATGTGATATCCAACTCCTTCCCATTCCAATCCTGAGACCCTTCTGATAGCATAAAATATATCTCAATGCTTCTATACCAAACCTGAGATCCTTCCGATAGAATGAGATGTGATATCTCAATACTTCTAATACCAAACCTGAGATCCTTCCTATAACATGAGATGTGATATCCAAATCCTTATCTTCCAAACCTGAGACCCTTCCTTTACCATGAGATGTGATATCCAACTCCTTCCCATTCCAATCCTGAGACTCTTCTGATAGCATAAGGTTTGATATCTCAATGCTTCTATACCAAACCTGAGATCCTTCTGATAGCATGAGATGTGATATCTCAATACTTCTAATACCAAACCTGAGATCCTACCTCTAACATAAAATGTGATATCCAACTCTTTCCCCTTGCAAACCTGAGAGCCTTCCTATAGCATGAGATGTGATATCCAAGTCCTTCCCATTCCAATCCTGAGACCCTTCCTATAACATGAGATGTGATATCCAACTCCTTCCCATTCCAACCTGAGACCCTTCCTATAGCATGAGATGGGATATCCAACTCCTTCCAAATCCAATCCCGATACCCTTCCGATAGCATGAGATGTGATATCCCAATGCTTCTACCAAACCTGAGACCCATACTATGGCATGAGATGTGATATCAAACTCCTTCCCATTCTAATCCTGAGACCCTTCCTATAGCTTGAGATGTGATATCCAACTCCTTCTCATTCCAATTCTGAGACCCTTCCTATAGCTTGAGATGTGATATCCAACTCCTTCCCATTCCAATCCTGAGACCCTTCCTATAGCATGAGATGTGATGTCTCAATGCTTCTAATACCAAACCTGATATCCTTCCTATAACATGAGATGTGATATCCAACTCCTTCCATTCCAATCCTGAGACCCTTCCTATAGCATGAGATGTGATATCTCAAAGCTTCTACCAAACCTGAGACCCTTCCTAGAGCATGAGATGTGATATCCAACTCCTTCCCATTCCAATCCTGAGACCCTTCCTATAGCCTGAGATGTGATATCTCAATGCCCCTAATACCAAACCTGAGATCCTTCCTCTAACATGAAATGTGATATCGAACTCCTTCACTTTCCAAACCTGAGAGCCTATCTATAGCATGAGATGTGATATCTAAGTCCTTCCCATTCCAATCCTTAGACCCTTCCTACAGCATGCAATATGATATCTCAATGATTCTAATAAAAAAACCTGAGACCCTTCCTATAACATGAGATGGGATATCCAACTCCTTCCCATTCCAATCCTGAGACACTTCCGATAGCAGAGATGTGATATCTCAATGTTTATACCAAACCTGAGACCCTTCCTATAACATGAGATGTGATATCCAACTCCTTCCCATTCCAAACCTGAGACCCTTCCTTTAGCATGAGATGTGATATCCAGCTCCTTCCCATTCCAATCCTGAGACACTTCCGATAGCATGAGATGTGATATCTCAATGCTTCTAATATCAAAACTGAGACCCTCCCTATAGCATGATATGTGATATCTCAATACTTCTAACACCAAACCTGAGATCCTTCCGATAACATGAGATGTGATATCTCAATACTTCTAATACCAAACCTGAGATCCATCCTAGAACATGAGATGTGATATCCAAATCCTTCCCCTTCCAAACCCGAGACACTCCCTTTAGCATGAGATGTGATATCCAACTCCTTCCCATTCCAATCCTGAGACCCTACTGATAGCATAAGATATATCTCAAAGCTTCTATACCAAACCTGAGATCCTTCTGATAGCATGAGATGTGATATCTCAATACTTCTAATACCAAACCTGAGATCCTACCTCTAACATAAAATGTGATAGCCAACTCTTTCCCCTTGCAAACCTGAGAGCCTTCCTATAGCATAAGATGTGATATCCAAGTCCTTCCCATTCCAATCCTGAGACCCTTCCTATAACATGAGATGTGATATCCAACTCCTTCCCATTCCAACCTGAGACCCTTCCTATAGCATGAGATGGGATATCCAACTCCTTCCAAATCCAATCCCGATACCCTTCCGATAGCATGAGATGTGATATCCCAATGCTTCTACCAAACCTGAGACCCATACTATGGCATGAGATGTGATATCAAACTCCTTCCCATTCTAATCCTGAGACCCTTCCTATAGCTTGAGATGTGATATCCAACTCCTTCCCATTCCAATTCTGAGACCCTTCCTATAGCATGAGATGTGATATCCAACTCCTTCCCATTCCAATCCTGAGACCCTTCCTATAGCATGAGATGTGATGTCTCAATGCTTCTAATACCAAACCTGATATCCTTCCTATAACATGAGATGTGATATCCAACTCCTTCCATTCCAATCCTGAGACCCTTCCTATAGCATGAGATGTGATATCTCAATGCTTCTACCAAACCTGAGACCCTTCCTATAGCATGAGATGTGATATCCAACTCCTTCCCATTCCAATCCTGAGACCCTTCCTATAGACTGAGATGTGATATCTCAATGCCCCTAATACCAAACCTGAGATCCTTCCTCTAACATGAAATGTGATATCCAACTCCTTCACTTTCCAAACCTGAGAGCCTATCTATAGCATGAGATGTGATATCTAAGTCCTTCCCATTCCAATCCTTAGACCCTTCCTACAGCATGCAATATGATATCTCAATGATTCTAATAAAAAAACCTGAGACCCGTCCTATAACATGAGATGGGATATTTGTTAAGACGGATTTCCGAACTCTGTCCTGGTGGCGCAGAGGTTCAGAAGGCCAACCTAATTACTTGGAACAGGGTAACCTCTGGACAAGCCAGACCAATCAAGGTAGCGATCGCGGCGGTCAAGACTAGGTCTCAAGAGGGGTGAGGGTGACTGAAAGCCCGCAATGAGCACACAGAGCAAGAGCGCTTACAAACTACTCCAAACAGTTGTTTATATCAAAAATAGATACACATTTATTATAAGGCCTTGAAACTAATAACCACAGTAAAAGCAGCAATATACAACGATATTAAACCAACACATACACTATCCACCCAATATATATACAGAATACACAGTTTCACAGCATTAGCAGCACGAAATATGTTATCCACCTGCAGGGGAAGGAAAACAGGCAGTGCGAACCAATGCGTGTGATATGTCCGCCTTCTGAGGTCCCTAACTGGATGGTAGTCCAATCCCTACGAAGAGTGGAGCCTAGCGCTCAAAAGTACCTGCACACGCCGGTGCCAATGGGCAGAAGGTGAAGCTCTTCGGAGGACGTTGAACAGCTCTGTAGGGAGCTCTAATGAAGGAGAACACGGTCCGCGACTCTAGCGCAGCCTCCACTGTGAGGCAGAAGCAGGGCGCGAGTACGGACAAGGGGTGCTGTATTCACAGCGGGGAAAAGCAAGGGGCACTGCAGGAGGGCGACCAGATCCTAGCTAATCTACTCACCGGTCCCCGAAGCAAGCAGGCCCGAGCTTCTCCTCGATAGATGCAGCTTCTGGCAGGTTCTGAAGAGCAGGGAACGTCTCGTCGTCGTGCAGAGTAAAAAGACGTCCCGATCGAAGAAACAAGCACAGTTTTGTCGCCACAGCAGGGCAACGGAACGGCCGGGTGTATTCAAGCCAAACGAGCACTGCTCACCTCTAGCTTAGGACTGCTAAGCAAACGAAGCGTGTGAGCATGCCCCGGACTCAGAATACCACCCAACCTGTCGGCGATTACAGAGCAGGCCTCCTTAGTAAGCTGGTCAGTCAACTGGATGGCCCAGAGACACTTCCGAAGGCTTACAGCAGGAGTTGATGAAGGTGCCGGGAATAGCTGGTCCTGCTATTCCAATAGGTCGAAGCGCCAGTACAGGCCTTCTTGTTCGATCTTAGGTGGAAAGGGCTTCACCGGACGACAGCAATGAGGAGCAGAAGTTCTTCAGGGGGTCACCAGCGATTCCTCGGTCCAGCCTCGTGTTCGCAGGATACTTGGCTCCTGTATCCCTGGGTTCGTAAGAACTCAGGAGATCGACATGGCAGTGGTGTTTCCAGCTCCCTCTTATCCACGGTTCCCTTCGCGCCAAAACGGAGGGGAGCCAATGGGAGATCCGCTCATCAACACACATACCATACGTGGACCAATCACGGACCACGGTGGTCCCAGGCATTCACACCACCCTAGACTCTCTGGCACCCAGGATGTGTATTGGGACCAGACAGCCCAGCCCACATCCTGGGGGCACTCAAACGACATGTAGAAGCCCGCGAAAGCAACCGTGTTTCGCGGGAAACTACATGCCCAAATAAGGAAGGCCCCGGGTCGCCTGACCCGGGGGAAGGTAAAGGGAGCAAGACGGACAGTGGACGAGACAAAGGAGCCTCGTGGTCCGGCCATTTTGTGTAGCCGGGCCACCCTTTTGTGTTCGCGGCAAAAACGTGCTCAGAACGGCAAAAGGAGCTCAAAATAAACCAAATGATCGCTGCCACCAGCCCAGTCCCTGAATGACTTGCACCGATCCAAAAACCATCCTACAAGAGTGTCTAGGGTCTGTAGAAGGCTAGAGACCCAAGAGAGCTGTAACTTAGCTTACAGTGCCCTCTTGTGTCGTGTTGCACTAAAATGGCGACACGATAAAAGAAACTACGGGAAACAGCGTTCCCCGGTACTGACTGTCTTAAGGGCATGTCAGTTTCCCCGTAAGAAAGGAGCGAAAGCCCAGAGGAGTACAGCAGAAGGCTGCACTTCTCTGGCAAAGTCAAGAAAACAGGTTGAAAACAATAGCAAAAAGTTTAGGGGTTGCCACATGGAAGGAAAGTTCCCTACAATAACGAAATCTTTCCTAACACTCGCCCCTCCCAGACTATGGACAGGGGGAACTAATCCACCCCTGGATGAGTCTCTTGTTCAGGTCGGTAAAACATTCTGGACAACCCATCAGCATTGCTATGTTGGACACCTGGCCTATGCTCAATAGTGAAGTCGAAGCCTTGTAGACTTATGGACCACCTAAGCAACTTTGGATTCTCCCCCTTCATGTTCATTAGCCACTTTAACGGCTTATGGTCAGTCTGCACAGTGAAGTGGGTCCCATAGAGGTAGGGCCGCAGCTTCCTTAGGGCCCACACAACAGAGAAACATTCTTTCTCTACCGTGGACCATCTGAGCTCTCTGTCCTTAAGCTGGCGACTAATAAAACCGATAGGGTGTTCCTTACCCTTCTCATCTACTTGTGATAGTACAGCTCCTATCCCAGTGTCAGAGGCATCCGTCTGCACGATAAAAGGTCTTTGATAATCAGGGGCCCTGAGCACAGGGGCCTGGCACAAGGAGTCTTTCAAGCCATTGAAGGCCTTCTCACACTCGTCAGTCCAAGTTACCTTCTTGGGTTTCTTCGGAGTTGTGAGGGCAGTCAGAGGAGCAGCTATGGTGCCATAGTCTGCCACAAAATTGCGGTAATAACCCGTGAGTCCTAAGAAGGCTCTCACTTGGGTTTGCGTAGTGGGGGTAGGCCAGTCTTGTACCGCTGGTACCTTACTGGATAGAGGCTGTCTCCTCCCTCCACCTACTTCATGTCCAAGGCAAACCACTGAGCCTTGTCCATTTTGGTGAGGGGCCACTCGGACACCCTCAAAAGAGCTTTCTGAAGGACTGCTTTGGAACAGGTCAGGGAGAGGTTCAGACTCCTCTTCCTCAACGTCTGAAGCCAATAGCAGTGCTGCGATTTCGCCGCTTGGGACGAAAGCCTTCAGCCTATTCACGTGAAACACTTTTAGAGCCTGTCCAGGCCTTCCAAGGTCCACTGAATAGCTAACCTCACCCAGGGGCTCCACCACTGGGTAAGGGCCTGACCATTTGTCCTGTAAAGCTCGAGGCCTTATGGGATTCACGATCAGGACTTGCTGGCCATGTGTAAAGTTGATGAGGGAAGCTTTCTGGTCGTACCAATGTTTCACCAGCGCTTGCCCTGCCTTCAATTTAGCACTAGCCAAGCCCATCAGAAGTACCATCCGTTTTCTGAGCCCTAGCACATAATCAACTACATTGGTAGTAACAGGGGGAGTGGGCATCTCCCATCCCTCCTTGACAATGGCTAAGGGTCCCCGTACGGGATGACCGAACAGAAGTTCGAAGGGGCTGAAGCCAACACCCTCCTGTGGTACCTCTCGGTAGGCAAACAGTAAGCATGAAACAAGAAGATCCCATTCTCTTCTCTGAGGCTCCTCCAGAGCCCCAATCATGCTCGTTAACGTCCTGTTGAAACGCCCCCCCAGACCATCGGTCTGGGGGCGGTATGCAGAAGAGAACCTGTAGGTGACCCCACATTCTTTCCACATAGCCTGCCTATACTTCGACATAAAGTTGCTGCCATGATCCGACACAACTTCTTTAGGGAAGCCAACCCTAGTAAACATGCCGAGTAAAGCTTCTGCAACTGGCTTGGCAGTTACAGTTGTAAATGGGACGGCCTCAGGATACCTGGTTGCATGGTCGACCAGCACCAGGATAAACCTATTGCCTGAGGATGTTTGCGGGTCAAGGGGACCAACCATGTCGATCCCTACCCTTTCAAATGGTACCCCCACAACTGGGAGCGGTACCAACGGAGCTTGGATTGTCGCACCAACCTTACCAGACAACTGGCAGGCGGCACAACTCCTGCAGTGACTTTCTACTTGCTCCCCCATCTTGGGCCAGTAGAAGTGCATGGATAACCTTTGCTTGGTCCTCCTCATACCAAGGTGACCAGCAAGGGGAACGACATGCGCCAACTGCAGGAGGAAGGGCCTAACAGCAAGGGAAACCACCAACCTCCTATGGTCTCCTTCTGTAGACTCTGTGGGCTCACTATAAAGGAGTCCACCTTCCTGGTAAATCCTTTGCAACCCAGGAGGTTCACCCTCAAGCTGGGAGCAGGCCTGTCTCCTTAGGCCTTCCAGAGATGGGCACTCACGTTGGCCCTTACTGAAGTCGTCCCTATCAGGACCTCCTTCAACTAACAAGTCTTTTAGTTCAGGATGGTCGTTGGGGTCGAACACTTCAGGCATCGCCACCTCCTCGTCAGGCTCGGGCGATTGACCAACTCCCTCCACCGCAGTGGTAGGCGAGTTCGGGGGAATATTCTCTTTCCCCCGTCGGGACTTGTTGACTCCTTTCGCCTTGGGTTTCCCCTTCGGCTGGGGCGGCGTATTGGACTTGGCCAATGCTGCCCGTGCTTGAGACCGTGTGTAGGGTCTTTCGGCAGTGTCTCCTACGAGCCCTAGAGCTCTGAGATCATTGCCCAACAAGACCTTTCCTGGGACGTTTCTCTGAATGCTCACTGGAATCCTAACTGCTGTACCATTTAAAGTTAGATTAACAGGGATCACGGGAAACATACGGAGGGGGCCGTCAGCCAACTTAGTGGGCATCAGAGTAGCTCTGGCAACTTCCTCTGAGTCTACCAAGGTAGAATCCACTACAGTTCGACTGCACCCACTATCCCTAAGAGCTGGAGTATCCACTCCATTGATCAGCACACTGTCTTTAAAGTAGTGCTTGGTATTATCCGGAATCCTAGCATACGCCTCTGCGACTTTAGGCTCCCAGGAACCCAGGGACACTAAAACTACCTCAGCCTCTATTCCGCTGGGAAATGAGTCTGAGGAGAAGGATGCTCCTGTAATCTCTTCTTCCTCGTAGGAGGAGAAGGCCAGATTAGCGGAGTGGACCCCCAAAGGTCTAACCTTACAACGGGGATCCCCCTTCACATGGTCAGTTGCTCCACAAGAAAAACAAGCCCCATTGGGTCTGTTTACGTAGGGAGGCTTATTATAACCAGAGTTCTGTTTCGGAGGCGAACCTCCGCTACCCTGTGAGTTCTCGGATGGCTTACCCTTATTTTTCTTTTTGTGGCCCTTATGGGAAGATGATTTAGCAGGTTCCCCACCCTCCATATCTTTGGTCTTTTTCCCTTCCTCCTGCTTACCAGGATGAGTTTTGTCCTTATGGGACACTCGATGTGACACCCATAAGTCTGCTGCAATGGCCAGCTTCTTAGGATCTATCTCCTTCGAATCGGCCAAATGCTGCTTGAGCTCCGGGGAAGAAGAAGCAAAAATGTGTTCCAGCATGACCAGATTGATCATGCCTTCGAAGGTAGAAACCTTATAACCTTCAACCCAGCCAGTCAAGTTTTTCAGGGACTCAGCTACATACGACACCCAAGTACCACCTTCCTTTTTCTTATACTCTCTAAACCTTTTCAAATATTGGGTCGGAGTCTTCCCAAACTTTAAAATGAGAGTCTGCTTCAACATTGCAAAATCAGCGCGCTCAGCCTTCGACATTTCCATAATGGCACTGCAACCAGAATGGGGCAGTCTGCTGAGTAACCATGCAATCTTATCCGCATTATCAACCTCTTGAACCTCGCATGCATACTCAAACGCATTTAACCAGTCCATAATGTCATTTCGTTCCTCATACACACTGAGCAGATCTTTTGGAAACCGTGGATGAGAGGAAGCCCCAGAACCATGTCCAGGACCCTTGGACCCATTTGCGAACTGAAGCTTGGCCAGTTCCAACTGGTGATCCCTGTCTTTTTGTTTTTCTGCCTGGTCGATTTTCAGTTTGGCTATGCTGAATTCAAGCTCCTGCTGCCTAAACCGCAGCTCTTGCTTCTTGAATTCAAGCATAGCCTCCCCATCAACACTGGCAGAGGAAACGTTAGACATTACATCCTCCCTGTCCTCGTGGTCGTGATGGATCAGTGCAGCGGCAGAACCGTCGGTTCTGCCAGTGAGAGCAGCCCCACCACCTTCTGCACTGTCCTCGGAAGTTATAGCGTCCAGCTGCGCTTCTTGCCACGCCACGATTCTCTGGATCATTTCCAATTTAGTGCCTTGAGAGGAAACCCCTCTCTCCGCACACATCTTCTTCAATGTTTCAGATTTCGAAGCATTTAAGGTTAATAAAGTATTCGTTTCCATACTGTTGATAGGACTATGGCCTTTTTAATGTTATATTCAATACTTTACTGCGTGTCCTGGTTGGAATAACCTGAAAACGCCTTAGCTCGTGCGCAACACTGGATACCTTCAGTCGTATCCCACCGCTGTACACCAATTTGTTAAGACGGATTTCTGAACTCTGTCCTGGTGGCGCAGAGGTTCAGAAGGCCAACCTAATTACTTGGAACAGGGTAACCTCTGGACAAGCCAGACCAATCAAGGTAGCGATCGCGGCGGTCAAGACTAGGTCTCAAGAGGGGTGAGGGTGACTGAAAGCCCGCAATGAGCACACAGAGCAAGAGCGCTTACAAACTACTCCAAACAGTTGTTTATATCAAAAATAGATACACATTTATTATAAGGCCTTGAAACTAATAACCACAGTAAAAGCAGCAATATACAACGATATTAAACCAACACATACACTATCCACCCAATATATATACAGAATACACAGTTTCACAGCATTAGCAGCACGAAATATGTTATCCACCTGCAGGGGAAGGAAAACAGGCAGTGCGAACCAATGCGTGTGATATGTCCGCCTTCTGAGGTCCCTAACTGGATGGTAGTCCAATCCCTACGAAGAGTGGAGCCTAGCGCTCAAAAGTACCTGCACACGCCGGTGCCAATGGGCAGAAGGTGAAGCTCTTCGGAGGACGTTGAACAGCTCTGTAGGGAGCTCTAATGAAGGAGAACACGGTCCGCGACTCTAGCGCAGCCTCCACTGTGAGGCAGAAGCAGGGCGCGAGTACGGACAAGGGGTGCTGTATTCACAGCGGGGAAAAGCAAGGGGCACTGCAGGAGGGCGACCAGATCCTAGCTAATCTACTCACCGGTCCCCGAAGCAAGCAGGCCCGAGCTTCTCCTCGATAGATGCAGCTTCTGGCAGGTTCTGAAGAGCAGGGAACGTCTCGTCGTCGTGCAGAGTAAAAAGACGTCCCGATCGAAGAAACAAGCACAGTTTTGTCGCCACAGCAGGGCAACGGAACGGCCGGGTGTATTCAAGCCAAACGAGCACTGCTCACCTCTAGCTTAGGACTGCTAAGCAAACGAAGCGTGTGAGCATGCCCCGGACTCAGAATACCACCCAACCTGTCGGCGATTACAGAGCAGGCCTCCTTAGTAAGCTGGTCAGTCAACTGGATGGCCCAGAGACACTTCCGAAGGCTTACAGCAGGAGTTGATGAAGGTGCCGGGAATAGCTGGTCCTGCTATTCCAATAGGTCGAAGCGCCAGTACAGGCCTTCTTGTTCGATCTTAGGTGGAAAGGGCTTCACCGGACGACAGCAATGAGGAGCAGAAGTTCTTCAGGGGGTCACCAGCGATTCCTCGGTCCAGCCTCGTGTTCGCAGGATACTTGGCTCCTGTATCCCTGGGTTCGTAAGAACTCAGGAGATCGACATGGCAGTGGTGTTTCCAGCTCCCTCTTATCCACGGTTCCCTTCGCGCCAAAACGGAGGGGAGCCAATGGGAGATCCGCTCATCAACACACATACCATACGTGGACCAATCACGGACCACGGTGGTCCCAGGCATTCACACCACCCTAGACTCTCTGGCACCCAGGATGTGTATTGGGACCAGACAGCCCAGCCCACATCCTGGGGGCACTCAAACGACATGTAGAAGCCCGCGAAAGCAACCGTGTTTCGCGGGAAACTACATGCCCAAATAAGGAAGGCCCCGGGTCGCCTGACCCGGGGGAAGGTAAAGGGAGCAAGACGGACAGTGGACGAGACAAAGGAGCCTCGTGGTCCGGCCATTTTGTGTAGCCGGGCCACCCTTTTGTGTTCGCGGCAAAAACGTGCTCAGAACGGCAAAAGGAGCTCAAAATAAACCAAATGATCGCTGCCACCAGCCCAGTCCCTGAATGACTTGCACCGATCCAAAAACCATCCTACAAGAGTGTCTAGGGTCTGTAGAAGGCTAGAGACCCAAGAGAGCTGTAACTTAGCTTACAGTGCCCTCTTGTGTCGTGTTGCACTAAAATGGCGACACGATAAAAGAAACTACGGGAAACAGCGTTCCCCGGTACTGACTGTCTTAAGGGCATGTCAGTTTCCCCGTAAGAAAGGAGCGAAAGCCCAGAGGAGTACAGCAGAAGGCTGCACTTCTCTGGCAAAGTCAAGAAAACAGGTTGAAAACAATAGCAAAAAGTTTAGGGGTTGCCACATGGAAGGAAAGTTCCCTACAATAACGAAATCTTTCCTAACAATATTCAACTCCTTCCCATTCCAATCCTGAGACACTTCCGATAGCAGAGCTGTGATATCTCAATGTTTATACCAAACCTGAGATCCTTCCTATAACATGAGATGTGATATCCAACTCCTTCCCGTTCCAAACCTGAGACCCTTCCTTTAGCATGAGATGTGATATCCAGCTCCTTCCCATTCCAATCCTGAGACACTTCCGATAGCATGAGATGTGATATCCAGCTCCTTCCCATTCCAATCCTGAGACACTTCCGATAGCAGAGATGTGATATCTCAATGTTTATACCAAACCTGAGACCCTTCCTATAACATGAGATGTGATATCCAACTCCTTCCCATTCCAATCCTGAGACCCTTCCTATAGCATGAGATGTGATATCTCAATACTTCTAATACCAAACCTGAGATCCTTCCGATAACATGAGATGTGATATCTCAATACTTCTAATACCAAACCTGAGATCCATCCTATAACATGAGATGTGATATCCAAATCCTTCCCCTTCCAAACCTGAGACCCTCCCTTTAGCATGAGATGTGATATCCAACTCCTTCCCATTCCAATCCTGAGACCCTTCTGATAGCATAAGATATATCTCAATGCTTCTATACCAAACCTGAGATCCTTCCGATAGCATGAGATGTGATATCTCAATACTTCTAATACCAAACCTGAGATCCTTCCTATAACATGAGATGTGATATCCAAATCCTTATCTTCCAAACCTGAGACCCTTCCTTCCTTTATCCAACTCCTTCCCATTCCAATCCTGAGACTCTTCTGATAGCATAAGATTTGATATCTCAATGCTTCTATTCCAAACCTGAGATCCTTCTGATAGCATGAGATGTGATATCTCAATACTTCTACCAAACCTGAGATCCTACCTCTAACATGAAATGTGATATCCAACTCTTTCCCCTTGCAAACCTGAGAGCCTTCCTATAGCATGAGATGTGATATCCAAGTCCTTCCCATTCCAATCCTGAGACCCTTCCTATAACATGAGATGTGATATCCAACTCCTTCCCATTCCAACCTGAGACCCTTCCTATAGCATGAGATGGGATATCCAACTCCTTCCAAATCCAATCCCGATACCCTTCCGATAGCATGAGATGTGATATCCCAATGCTTCTACCAAACCTGAGACCCATACTTTGGCATGAGATGTGATATCAAACTCCTTCCCATTCTAATCCTGAGACCCTTCCTATAGCTTGAGATGTGATATCCAACTCCTTCCCATTCCAATTCTGAGACCCTTCCTATACCATGAGACTTGATATCTCAATGCTTCTAATACCAAACCTGAGACCCGTCCTATAACATGAGATGTGATATCCAAAGCCTTCCCCTTCCAAACCTTAGACCCTTCCTTTATCATGAGATGTGATATCCAATTCCTTCCCATTCCAATCTTGAGACCCTTCCGATATCATGAAATGTGATATCTCAATGCTTCTAATATCAAACTTGAGACCCTCCTTATAGCATGAGATGTGATATCCAAGTCCTTCCCATTCCAAACCCGAGACCCTTCCTACGGCATGAGATGTCATATTCAACTCCTTCCCATTCCAATCCTGAGACCCTTCCTATAGCATGAGATGTGATATCCAACTCCTTCCCATTCCAATCCTGAGACCCTTCCTATAGCATGAGATGTGATGTCTCAATGCTTCTAATACCAAACCTGATATCCTTCCTATAACATGAGATGTGATATCCAACTCCTTCCATTCCAATCCCGAGACCCTTCCTATAGCATGAGATGTGATATCTCAATGCTTCTACCAAACCTGAGACCCTTCCTATAGCATGAGATGTGATATCCAACTCCTTCCCATTCCAATCCTGAGACCCTTCCTATAGCCTGAGATGTGATATCTCAATGCCCCTAATACCAAACCTGAGATCCTTCCTCTAACATGAAATGTGATATCCAACTCCTTCACTTTCCAAACCTGAGAGCCTATCTATAGCATGAGATGTGATATCTAAGTCCTTCCCATTCCAATCCTTAGACCCTTCCTACAGCATGCAATATGATATCTCAATGATTCTAATAAAAAAACCTGAGACCCGTCCTATAACATGAGATGGGATATCCAACTCCTTCCCATTCCAATCCTGAGACACTTCCGATAGCAGAGATGTGATATCTCAATGTTTATACCAAACCTGAGACCCTTCCTATAACATGAGATGTGATATCCAACTCCTTCCCGTTCCAAACCTGAGACCCTTCCTTTAGCATGAGATGTGATATCCAGCTCCTTCCCATTCCAATCCTGAGACACTTCCGATAGCATGAGATGTGATATCCAGCTCCTTCCCATTCCAATCCTGAGACACTTCCGATAGCAGAGATGTGATATCTCAATGTTTATACCAAACCTGAGACCCTTCCTATAACATGAGATGTGATATCCAACTCCTTCCCATTCCAATCCTGAGACCCTTCCTATAGCATGAGATGTGATATCTCAATACTTCTAATACCAAACCTGAGATCCTTCCGATAACATGAGATGTGATATCTCAATACTTCTAATACCAAACCTGAGATCCATCCTATAACATGAGATGTGATATCCAAATCCTTCCCCTTCCAAACCTGAGACCCTCCCTTTAGCATGAGATGTGATATCCAGCTCCTTCCCATTCCAATCCTGAGACCCTTCTGATAGCATAAGATATATCTCAATGCTTCTATACCAAACCTGAGATCCTTCCGATAGCATGAGATGTGATATCTCAATACTTCTAATACCAAACCTGAGATCCTTCCTATAACATGAGATGTGATATCCAAATCCTTATCTTCCAAACCTGAGACCCTTCCTTCCTTTATCCAACTCCTTCCCATTCCAATCCTGAGACTCTTCTGATAGCATAAGATTTGATATCTCAATGCTTCTATACCAAACCTGAGATCCTTCTGATAGCATGAGATGTGATATCTCAATACTTCTAATACCAAACCTGAGATCCTACCTCTAACATGAAATGTGATATCCAACTCTTTCCCCTTGCAAACCTGAGAGCCTTCCTATAGCATGAGATGTGATATCCAAGTCCTTCCCATTCCAATCCTGAGACCCTTCCTATAACATGAGATGTGATATCCAACTCCTTCCCATTCCAACCTGAGACCCTTCCTATAGCATGAGATGGGATATCCAACTCATTCCAAATCCAATCCCGATACCCTTCCGATAGCATGAGATGTGATATCCCAATGCTTCTACCAAACCTGAGACCCATACTATGGCATGAGATGTGATATCAAACTCCTTCCCATTCCAATCCTGAGACCCTTCCTATAGCTTGAGATGTGATATCCAACTCCTTCCCATTCCAATTCTGAGACCCTTCCTATACCATGAGACTTGATATCTCAATGCTTCTAATACCAAACCTGAGACCCGTCCTATAACATGAGATGTGATATCCAAATCCTTCCCCTTCCAAACCTTAGACCCTTCCTTTATCATGAGATGTGATGTCCAATTCCTTCCCATTCCAATCTTGAGACCCTTCCGATATCATGAAATGTGATATCTCAATGCTTCTAATATCAAACTTGAGACCCTCCTTATAGCATGAGATGTGATATCCAAGTCCTTCCCATTCCAAACCTGAGACCCTTCCTACGGCATGAGATGTCATATTCAACTCCTTCCCATTCCAATCCTGAGACCCTTCCTATAGCATGAGATGTGATATCCAACTCCTTCCCATTCCAATCCTGAGACCCTTCCTATAGCATGAGATGTGATGTCTCAATGCTTCTAATACCAAACCTGATATCCTTCCTATAACATGAGATGTGATATCCAACTCCTTCCATTCCAATCCCGAGACCCTTCCTATAGCATGAGATGTGATATCTCAATGCTTCTACCAAACCTGAGACCCTTCCTATAGCATGAGATGTGATATCCAACTCCTTCCCATTCCAATCCTGAGACCCTTCCTATAGCCTGAGATGTGATATCTCAATGCCCCTAATACCAAACCTGAGATCCTTCCTCTAACATGAAATGTGATATCCAACTCCTTCACTTTCCAAACCTGAGAGCCTATCTATAGCATGAGATGTGATATCTAAGTCCTTCCCATTCCAATCCTTAGACCCTTCCTACAGCATGCAATATGATATCTCAATGATTCTAATAAAAAAACCTGAGACCCGTCCTATAACATGAGATGGGATATCCAACTCCTTCCCATTCCAATCCTGAGACACTTCCGATAGCAGAGATGTGATATCTCAATGTTTATACCAAACCTGAGACCCTCCCTTTAGCATGAGATGTGATATCCAACTCCTTCCTATTCCAATCCTGAAACTCTTCCGATAGCATGAGATGTGATATCTCAATGCTTCTAATACCAAACATGAGATCCTTCCGATAGCATGAGATGTGATATCTCAATGCTTCTAATACCAAACCTGAGATCCTTCCTATAACATGAGATGTGATATCCAAATCCTTCCCCTTCCAAACCTGAGACCCTCCCTTTAGCATGAGATGTGATATCCAACTCCTTCCCATTCCATTCCTGAGACCCTTCTGATAGCATGAGATGTGATATCTCAATGCCTCTAATACCAAACCTGAGATCCTACCTCTAACATGAAATGTGATATCCAACTCTTTCCCCTTCCAAACCTGAGAGCCTTTCTATAGCATGAGATGTGATATCCAAGTCCTTCCCATTCCAATCCTGAGACCCTTCCTATAGCTTGAGATGTGATATCCAACTCCTTCCCATTCCAATTCTGAGACCCTTCCTATACTATGAGACTTGATATCTCAATGCTTCTAATACCAAATGTGAGACCCGTAATATAACATGAGATGTGATATCGAAATCCTTCCCCTTCCAAACCTTAGACCCTTCCTTTAGCATGAGATGTGATATCCAGCTCCTTCCCATTCCAATCCTGAGACACTTCCGATAGCATGAGATGTGATATCTCAATGCTTCTAATATCAAAACTGAGACCCTCCCTATAGCATGATATGTGATATCTAAGTCCTTCCCATTCCAATCCTGAGACCCTTCCTAAAGCATGAGATGTGATATCTCAATGCTTCTACCAAACCTGAGACCCTTCCTTTAGCATGAGATGTGATATCCAAATCCTTCACATTCCAATCCTGAGACCCTTCCTATAGCATGAGATGTGATATCGCAATGCTTCTAATACCAAACCTGAGATCCTTCCTATAACATGAGATGTGATATCCAATTCCTTCCCATTCCAAACCTGAGACCCTTCCTATTGGATGAGATGTGATATCCAACTCCTTCCCATTCCAACCCTGAGACCCTTCCTATAGCATGAGATGTGATGTCTCAATGCTTCTAATACCAAACCTGAGATCCTTCCTATAACATGAGATGTGATATCCAACTCCTTCCATTCCAATCCTGAGACCCGTCCTATAGCATGAGATGTGATATCTCAATGCTTATACCAAACCTGAGACCCTTCCTATAGCATGAGATGTGATATCCAACTGCTTCCCATTCCAATCCTGAGACCCTTCCTATAGCATGAGATGTGATATCTCAATGCTTCTAATACCAAACCTGAGATCCTTCCTCTAACATGAAATGTGATATCCAACTCCTTCCCTTTCAAAACCTAAGAGCCTATCTATAGCATGAGATGTGATATCCAAGTCCTTCACATTCCAACCCTTAGACCCTTCCTACAGCATGCAATATGATATCTCAATGATTCTAATAACAAACCTGAGACCCGTCCTATAACATGAGATGGGATATCCAACTCCTTCCCATTCCAATCCTGAGACACTTCCGATAGCATGTGATATCTCAATGCTTATACCAAACCTGAGACCCTTCCTATAACATGAGATGTGATATCCAAATCCTTCCCGTTCCAAACCTGAGACCCTTCCTTTAGCATGAGATGTGATATCCAGCTCCTTCCCATTCCAATCCTGAGACACTTCCGATAGCATGAGATGTGATATCTCAATGCTTCTAATATCAAAACTGAGACCCTCCCTATAGCATGATATGTGATATCTAAGTCCTTCCCATTCCAATCCTGAGACCCTCCCTATAGCATGAGATGTGATATCCAACTCCTTCCCATTCCAATCCTGAGACCCTTCCTATAGCATGAGACATATCTCAATACTTATAATACCAAACCTGAGATCCTACCTCTAACATGAAATGTGATATCCAACTCTTTCCCCTTGCAAACCTGAGAGCCTTCCTATAGCATGAGATTTGATATCCAAGTCCTTCCCATTCCAATCCTGAGACCCTTCCTATAACATGAGATGTGATATCCAACTCCTTCCCATTCCAACCTGAGACCCTTCCTATAGCATGAGATGGGATATCCAACTCCTTCCAAATCCAATCCCGATACCCTTCCGATAGCATGAGATGTGATATCCCAATGCTTCTACCAAACCTGAGACCCATACTATGGCATGAGATGTGATATCAAACTCCTTCCCATTCTAATCCTGAGACCCTTCCTATAGCTTGAGATGTGATATCCAACTCCTTCCCATTCCAATTCTGAGACCCTTCCTATACCATGAGACTTGATATCTCAATGCTTCTAATACCAAACCTGAGACCCGTCCTATAACATGAGATGTGATATCCAAATCCTTCCCCTTCCAAACCTTAGACCCTTCCTTTATCATGAGATGTGATATCCAATTCCTTCCCATTCCAATCTTGAGACCCTTCCGATATCATGAAATGTGATATCTCAATGCTTCTAATATCAAACTTGAGACCCTCCTTATAGCATGAGATGTGAAATCCAAGTCCTTCCCATTCCAAACCTGAGACCCTTCCTACGGCATGAGATGTCATATTCAACTCCTTCCCATTCCAATCCTGAGACCCTTCCTATAGCATGAGATGTGATATCCAACTCCTTCCCATTCCAATCCTGAGACCCTTCCTATAGCATGAGATGTGATGTCTCAATGCTTCTAATACCAAACCTGATATCCTTCCTATAACATGAGATGTGATGTCCAACTCCTTCCATTCCAATCCCGAGACCCTTCCTATAGCATGAGATGTGATATCTCAATGCTTCTACCAAACCTGAGACCCTTCCTATAGCATGAGATGTGATATCCAACTCCTTCCCATTCCAATCCTGAGACCCTTCCTATAGCCTGAGATGTGATATCTCAATGCCCCTAATACCAAACCTGAGATCCTTCCTCTAACATGAAATGTGATATCCAACTCCTTCACTTTCCAAACCTGAGAGCCTATCTATAGCATGAGATGTGATATCTAAGTCCTTCCCATTCCAATCCTTAGACCCTTCCTACAGCATGCAATATGATATCTCAATGATTCTAATAAAAAAACCTGAGACCCGTCCTATAACATGAGATGGGATATCCAACTCCTTCCCATTCCAATCCTGAGACACTTCCGATAGCAGAGATGTGATATCTCAATGTTTATACCAAACCTGAGACCCTTCCTATAACATGAGATGTGATATCCAACTCCTTCCCGTTCCAAACCTGAGACCCTTCCTTTAGCATGAGATGTGATATCCAGCTCCTTCCCATTCCAATCCTGAGACACTTCCGATAGCATGAGATGTGATATCTCAATGCTTCTAATATCAAAACTGAGACCCTCCCTATAGCATGATATGTGATATCTAAGTCCTTCCCATTCCAATCCTGAGACCCTTCCTATAGCATGAGATGTGATATCTCAATGCTTCTACCAAACCTGAGACCCTTCCTTTAGCATGAGATGTGATATCCAACTCCTTCCCATTCCAATCCTGAGACCCTTCCTATAGCATGAGATGTGATATCTCAATACTTCTAACACCAAACCTGAGATCCTTCCGATAACATGAGATGTGATATCTCAATACTTCTAATACCAAACCTGAGATCCATCCTATAACATGAGATGTGATATCCAAATCCTTCCCCTTCCAAACCTGAGACCCTCCCTTTAGCATGAGATGTGATATCCAACTCCTTCCCATTCCAATCCTGAGACCCTTCTGATAGCATAAAATATATCTCAATGCTTCTATACCAAACCTGAGATCCTTCCGATAGAATGAGATGTGATATCTCAATACTTCTAATACCAAACCTGAGATCCTTCCTATAACATGAGATGTGATATCCAAATCCTTATCTTCCAAACCTGAGACCCTTCCTTTACCATGAGATGTGATATCCAACTCCTTCCCATTCCAATCCTGAGACTCTTCTGATAGCATAAGATTTGATATCTCAATGCTTCTATACCAAACCTGAGATCCTTCTGATAGCATGAGATGTGATATCTCAATACTTCTAATACCAAACCTGAGATCCTACCTCTAACATAAAATGTGATATCCAACTCTTTCCCCTTGCAAACCTGAGAGCCTTCCTATAGCATGAGATGTGATATCCAAGTCCTTCCCATTCCAATCCTGAGACCCTTCCTATAACATGAGATGTGATATCCAACTCCTTCCATTCCAACCTGAGACCCTTCCTATAGCATGAGATGGGATATCCAACTCCTTCCAAATCCAATCCCGATACCCTTACGATAGCATGAGATGTGATATCCCAATGCTTCTACCAAACCTGAGACCCATACTATGGCATGAGATGTGATATCAAACTCCTTCCCATTCTAATCCTGAGACCCTTCCTATAGCTTGAGATGTGATATCCAACTCCTTCTCATTCCAATTCTGAGACCCTTCCTATAGCATGAGATGTGATATCCAACTCCTTCCCATTCCAATCCTGAGACCCTTCCTATAGCATGAGATGTGATGTCTCAATGCTTCTAATACCAAACCTGATATCCTTCCTATAACATGAGATGTGATATCCAACTCCTTCCATTCCAATCCTGAGACCCTTCCTATAGCATGAGATGTGATATCTCAATGCTTCTACCAAACCTGAGACCCTTCCTAGAGCATGAGATGTGATATCCAACTCCTTCCCATTCCAATCCTGAGACCCTTCCTATAGCCTGAGATGTGATATCTCAATGCCCCTAATACCAAACCTGAGATCCTTCCTCTAACATAAAATGTGATATCGAACTCCTTCACTTTCCAAACCTGAGAGCCTATCTATAGCATGAGATGTGATATCTAAGTCCTTCCCATTCCAATCCTTAGACCCTTCCTACAGCATGCAATATGATATCTCAATGATTCTAATAAAAAAACCTGAGACCCTTCCTATAACATGAGATGGGATATCCAACTCCTTCCCATTCCAATCCTGAGACACTTCCGATAGCAGAGATGTGATATCTCAATGTTTATACCAAACCTGAGACCCTTCCTATAACATGAGATGTGATATCCAACTCCTTCCCATTCCAAACCTGAGACCCTTCCTTTAGCATGAGATGTGATATCCAGCTCCTTCCCATTCCAATCCTGAGACACTTCCGATAGCATGAGATGTGATATCTCAATGCTTCTAATATCAAAACTGAGACCCTCCCTATAGCATGATATGTGATATCTCAATACTTCTAACACCAAACCTGAGATCCTTCCGATAACATGAGATGTGATATCTCAATACTTCTAATACCAAACCTGAGATCCATCCTAGAACATGAGATGTGATATCCAAATCCTTCCCCTTCCAAACCCGAGACACTCCCTTTAGCATGAGATGTGATATCCAACTCCTTCCCATTCCAATCCTGAGACCCTACTGATAGCATAAGATATATCTCAAAGCTTCTATACCAAACCTGAGATCCTTCTGATAGCATGAGATGTGATATCTCAATACTTCTAATACCAAACCTGAGATCCTACCTCTAACATAAAATGTGATATCCAACTCTTTCCCCTTGCAAACCTGAGAGCCTTCCTATAGCATAAGATGTGATATCCAAGTCCTTCCCATTCCAATCCTGAGACCCTTCCTATAACATGAGATGTGATATCCAACTCCTTCCCATTCCAACCTGAGACCCTTCCTATAGCATGAGATGGGATATCCAACTCCTTCCAAATCCAATCCCGATACCCTTCCGATAGCATGAGATGTGATATCCCAATGCTTCTACCAAACCTGAGACCCATACTATGGCATGAGATGTGATATCAAACTCCTTCCCATTCTAATCCTGAGACCCTTCCTATAGCTTGAGATGTGATATCCAACTCCTTCCCATTCCAATTCTGAGACCCTTCCTATAGCATGAGATGTGATATCCAACTCCTTCCCATTCCAATCCTGAGACCCTTCCTATAGCATGAGATGTGATGTCTCAATGCTTCTAATACCAAACCTGATATCCTTCCTATAACATGAGATGTGATATCCAACTCCTTCCATTCCAATCCTGAGACCCTTCCTATAGCATGAGATGTGATATCTCAATGCTTCTACCAAACCTGAGACCCTTCCTATAGCATGAGATGTGATATCCAACTCCTTCCCATTCCAATCCTGAGACCCTTCCTATAGACTGAGATGTGATATCTCAATGCCCCTAATACCAAACCTGAGATCCTTCCTCTAACATGAAATGTGATATCCAACTCCTTCACTTTCCAAACCTGAGAGCCTATCTATAGCATGAGATGTGATATCTAAGTCCTTCCCATTCCAATCCTTAGACCCTTCCTACAGCATGCAATATGATATCTCAATGATTCTAATAAAAAAACCTGAGACCCGTCCTATAACATGAGATGGGATATTCAACTCCTTCCCATTCCAATCCTGAGACACTTCCGATAGCAGAGCTGTGATATCTCAATGTTTATACCAAACCTGAGATCCTTCCTATAACATGAGATGTGATATCCAACTCCTTCCCGTTCCAAACCTGAGACCCTTCCTTTAGCATGAGATGTGATATCCAGCTCCTTCCCATTCCAATCCTGAGACACTTCCGATAGCATGAGATGTGATATCCAGCTCCTTCCCATTCCAATCCTGAGACACTTCCGATAGCAGAGATGTGATATCTCAATGTTTATACCAAACCTGAGACCCTTCCTATAACATGAGATGTGATATCCAACTCCTTCCCATTCCAATCCTGAGACCCTTCCTATAGCATGAGATGTGATATCTCAATACTTCTAATACCAAACCTGAGATCCTTCCGATAACATGAGATGTGATATCTCAATACTTCTAATACCAAACCTGAGATCCATCCTATAACATGAGATGTGATATCCAAATCCTTCCCCTTCCAAACCTGAGACCCTCCCTTTAGCATGAGATGTGATATCCAACTCCTTCCCATTCCATTCCTGAGACCCTTCTGATAGCATAAGATATATCTCAATGCTTCTATACCAAACCTGAGATCCTTCCGATAGCATGAGATGTGATATCTCAATACTTCTAATACCAAACCTGAGATCCTTCCTATAACATGAGATGTGATATCCAAATCCTTAACTTCCAAACCTGAGACCCTTCCTTCCTTTATCCAACTCCTTCCCATTCCAATCCTGAGACTCTTCTGATAGCATAAGATTTGATATCTCAATGCTTCTATTCCAAACCTGAGATCCTTCTGATAGCATGAGATGTGATATCTCAATACTTCTACCAAACCTGAGATCCTACCTCTAACATGAAATGTGATATCCAACTCTTTCCCCTTGCAAACCTGAGAGCCTTCCTATAGCATGAGATGTGATATCCAAGTCCTTCCCATTCCAATCCTGAGACCCTTCCTATAACATGAGATGTGATATCCAACTCCTTCCCATTCCAACCTGAGACCCTTCCTATAGCATGAGATGGGATATCCAACTCCTTCCAAATCCAATCCCGATACCCTTCCGATAGCATGAGATGTGATATCCCAATGCTTCTACCAAACCTGAGACCCATACTATGGCATGAGATGTGATATCAAACTCCTTCCCATTCTAATCCTGAGACCCTTCCTATAGCTTGAGATGTGATATCCAACTCCTTCCCATTCCAATTCTGAGACCCTTCCTATACCATGAGACTTGATATCTCAATGCTTCTAATACCAAACCTGAGACCCGTCCTATAACATGAGATGTGATATCCAAATCCTTCCCCTTCCAAACCTTAGACCCTTCCTTTATCATGAGATGTGATATCCAATTCCTTCCCATTCCAATCTTGAGACCCTTCCGATATCATGAAATGTGATATCTCAATGCTTCTAATATCAAACTTGAGACCCTCCTTATAGCATGAGATGTGATATCCAAGTCCTTCCCATTCCAAACCTGAGACCCTTCCTACGGCATGAGATGTCATATTCAACTCCTTCCCATTCCAATCCTGAGACCCTTCCTATAGCATGAGATGTGATATCCAACTCCTTCCCATTCCAATCCTGAGACCCTTCCTATAGCATGAGATGTGATGTCTCAATGCTTCTAATACCAAACCTGATATCCTTCCTATAACATGAGATGTGATATCCAACTCCTTCCATTCCAATCCTGAGACCCTTCCTATAGCATGAGATGTGATATCTCAATGCTTCTACCAAACCTGAGACCCTTCCTATAGCATGAGATGTGATATCCAACTCCTTCCCATTCCAATCCTGAGACCCTTCCTATAGCCTGAGATGTGATATCTCAATGCCCCTAATACCAAACCTGAGATCCTTCCTCTAACATGAAATGTGATATCCAACTCCTTCACTTTCCAAACCTGAGAGCCTATCTATAGCATGAGATGTGATATCTAAGTCCTTCCCATTCCAATCCTTAGACCCTTCCTACAGCATGCAATATGATATCTCAATGATTCTAATAAAAAAACCTGAGACCCGTCCTATAACATGAGATGGGATATCCAACTCCTTCCCATTCCAATCCTGAGACACTTCCGATAGCAGAGATGTGATATCTCAATGTTTATACCAAACCTGAGACCCTTCCTATAACATGAGATGTGATATCCAACTCCTTCCCGTTCCAAACCTGAGACCCTTCCTTTAGCATGAGATGTGATATCCAGCTCCTTCCCATTCCAATCCTGAGACACTTCCGATAGCATGAGATGTGATATCTCAATGCTTCTAATATCAAAACTGAGACCCTCCCTATAGCATGATATGTGATATCTAAGTCCTTCCCATTCCAATCCTGAGACCCTTCCTAAAGCATGAGATGTGATATCTCAATGCTTCTACCAAACCTGAGACCCTTCCTTTAGCATGAGATGTGATATCCAAATCCTTCACATTCCAATCCTGAGACCCTTCCTATAGCATGAGATGTGATATCTCAATGCTTCTAATACCAAACCTGAGATCCTTCCTATAACATGAGATGTGATATCCAATTCCTTCCCATTCCAAACCTGAGACCCTTCCTATTGGATGAGATGTGATATCCAACTCCTTCCCATTCCAACCCTGAGACCCTTCCTATAGCATGAGATGTGATGTCTCAATGCTTCTAATACCAAACCTGAGATCCTTCCTATAACATGAGATGTGATATCCAACTCCTTCCATTCCAATCCTGAGACCCGTCCTATAGCATGAGATGTGATATCTCAATGCTTATACCAAACCTGAGACCCTTCCTATAGCATGAGATGTGATATCCAACTGCTTCCCATTCCAATCCTGAGACCCTTCCTATAGCATGAGATGTGATATCTCAATGCTTCTAATACCAAACCTGAGATCCTTCCTCTAACATGAAATGTGATATCCAACTCCTTCCCTTTCAAAACCTAAGAGCCTATCTATAGCATGAGATGTGATATCCAAGTCCTTCACATTCCAACCCTTAGACCCTTCCTACAGCATGCAATATGATATCTCAATGATTCTAATAACAAACCTGAGACCCGTCCTATAACATGAGATGGGATATCCAACTCCTTCCCATTCCAATCCTGAGACACTTCCGATAGCATGTGATATCTCAATGCTTATACCAAACCTGAGACCCTTCCTATAACATGAGATGTGATATCCAAATCCTTCCCGTTCCAAACCTGAGACCCTTCCTTTAGCATGAGATGTGATATCCAGCTCCTTCCCATTCCAATCCTGAGACACTTCCGATAGCATGAGATGTGATATCTCAATGCTTCTAATATCAAAACTGAGACCCTCCCTATAGCATGATATGTGATATCTAAGTCCTTCCCATTCCAATCCTGAGACCCTCCCTATAGCATGAGATGTGATATCCAACTCCTTCCCATTCCAATCCTGAGACCCTTCCTATAGCATGAGATATATCTCAATACTTATAATACCAAACCTGAGATCCTACCTCTAACATGAAATGTGATATCCAACTCTTTCCCCTTGCAAACCTGAGAGCCTTCCTATAGCATGAGATTTGATATCCAAGTCCTTCCCATTCCAATCCTGAGACCCTTCCTATAACATGAGATGTGATATCCAACTCCTTCCCATTCCAACCTGAGACCCTTCCTATAGCATGAGATGGGATATCCAACTCCTTCCAAATCCAATCCCGATACCCTTCCGATAGCATGAGATGTGATATCCCAATGCTTCTACCAAACCTGAGACCCATACTATGGCATGAGATGTGATATCAAACTCCTTCCCATTCTAATCCTGAGACCCTTCCTATAGCTTGAGATGTGATATCCAACTCCTTCCCATTCCAATTCTGAGACCCTTCCTATACCATGAGACTTGATATCTCAATGCTTCTAATACAAAACCTGAGACCCGTCCTATAACATGAGATGTGATATCCAAATCCTTCCCCTTCCAAACCTTAGACCCTTCCTTTATCATGAGATGTGATATCCAATTCCTTCCCATTCCAATCTTGAGACCCTTCCGATATCATGAAATGTGATATCTCAATGCTTCTAATATCAAACTTGAGACCCTCCTTATAGCATGAGATGTGAAATCCAAGTCCTTCCCATTCCAATCCTGAGACCCTTCCTATAGCATGAGATGTGATATCCAACTCCTTCCCATTCCAATCCTGAGACCCTTCCTATAGCATGAGATGTGATATCTCAATGCTTCTACCAAACCTGGGACCCTTCCTATAGCATGTGATGTGATATCCAACTCCTTCCCATTCCAATCCTGAGACCCTTCCTATAGCCTGAGATGTGATATCTCAATGCCCCTAATACCAAACCTGAGATCCTTCCTCTAACATGAAATGTGATATCCAACTCCTTCACTTTCCAAACCTGAGAGCCTATCTATAGCATGAGATGTGATATCTAAGTCCTTCCCATTCCTACAGCATGCAATATGATATCTCAATGATTCTAATAAAAAAACCTGAGACCCGTCCTATAACATGAGATGGGATATCCAACTCCTTCCCATTCCAATCCTGAGACACTTCCGATAGCAGAGATGTGATATCTCAATGTTTATACCAAACCTGAGACCCTTCCTATAACATGAGATGTGATATCCAACTCCTTCCCGTTCCAAACCTGAGACCCTTCCTTTAGCATGAGATGTGATATCCAGCTCCTTCCCATTCCAATCCTGAGACACTTCCGATAGCATGAGATGTGATATCTCAATGCTTCTAATATCAAAACTGAGACCCTCCCTATAGCATGATATGTGATATCTAAGTCCTTCCCATTCCAATCCTGAGACCCTTCCTATAGCATGAGATGTGATATCTCAATGCATCTACCAAACCTGAGACCCTTCCTTTAGCATGAGATGTGATATCCAACTCCTTCCCATTCCAATCCTGAGACCCTTCCTATAGCATGAGATGTGATATCTCAATACTTCTAACACCAAACCTGAGATCCTTCCGATAACATGAGATGTGATATCTCAATACTTCTAATACCAAACCTGAGATCCTTCCGATAACATGAGATGTGATATCTCAATACTTCTAATACCAAACCTGAGATCCATCCTATAACATGAGATGTGATATCCAAATCCTTCCCCTTCCAAACCTGAGACCCTCCCTTTAGCATGAGATGTGATATCCAACTCCTTCCCATTCCAATCCTGAGACCCTTCTGATAGCATAAAATATATCTCAATGCTTCTATACCAAACCTGAGATCCTTCCGATAGAATGAGATGTGATATCTCAATACTTCTAATACCAAACCTGAGATCCTTCCTATAACATGAGATGTGATATCCAAATCCTTATCTTCCAAACCTGAGACCCTTCCTTTACCATGAGATGTGATATCCAACTCCTTCCCATTCCAATCCTGAGACTCTTCTGATAGCATAAGATTTGATATCTCAATGCTTCTATACCAAACCTGAGATCCTTCTGATAGCATGAGATGTGATATCTCAATACTTCTAATACCAAACCTGAGATCCTACCTCTAACATAAAATGTGATATCCAACTCTTTCCCCTTGCAAACCTGAGAGCCTTCCTATAGCATGAGATGTGATATCCAAGTCCTTCCCATTCCAATCCTGAGACCCTTCCTATAACATGAGATGTGATATCCAACTCCTTCCCATTCCAACCTGAGACCCTTCCTATAGCATGAGATGGGATATCCAACTCCTTCCAAATCCAATCCCGATACCCTTCCGATAGCATGAGATGTGATATCCCAATGCTTCTACCAAACCTGAGACCCATACTATGGCATGAGATGTGATATCAAACTCCTTCCCATTCTAATCCTGAGACCCTTCCTATAGCTTGAGATGTGATATCCAACTCCTTCTCATTCCAATTCTGAGACCCTTCCTATAGCATGAGATGTGATATCCAACTCCTTCCCATTCCAATCCTGAGACCCTTCCTACAGCATGAGATGTGATGTCTCAATGCTTCTAATACCAAACCTGATATCCTTCCTATAACATGAGATGTGATATCCAACTCCTTCCATTCCAATCCTGAGACCCTTCCTATAGCATGAGATGTGATATCTCAATGCTTCTACCAAACCTGAGACCCTTCCTATAGCATGAGATGTGATATCCAACTCCTTCCCATTCCAATCCTGAGACCCTTCCTATAGCCTGAGATGTGATATCTCAATGCCCCTAATACCAAACCTGAGATCCTTCCTCTAACATGAAATGTGATATCGAACTCCTTCACTTTCCAAACCTGAGAGCCTATCTTTAGCATGAGATGTGATATCTAAGTCCTTCCCATTCCAATCCTTAGACCCTTCCTACAGCATGCAATATGATATCTCAATGATTCTAATAAAAAAACCTGAGACCCTTCCTATAACATGAGATGGGACATCCAACTCCTTCCCATTCCAATCCTGAGACACTTCCGATAGCAGAGATGTGATATCTCAATGTTTATACCAAACCTGAGACCCTTCCTATAACATGAGATGTGATATCCAACTCCTTCCCATTCCAAACCTGAGACCCTTCCTTTAGCATGAGATGTGATATCCAGCTCCTTCCCATTCCAATCCTGAGACACTTCCGATAGCATGAGATGTGATATCTCAATGCTTCTAATATCAAAACTGAGACCCTCCCTATAGCATGATATGTGATATCTCAATACTTCTAACACCAAACCTGAGATCCTTCCGATAACATGAGATGTGATATCTCAATACTTCTAATACCAAACCTGAGATCCATCCTAGAACATGAGATGTGATATCCAAATCCTTCCCCTTCCAAACCCGAGACACTCCCTTTAGCATGAGATGTGATATCCAACTCCTTCCCATTCCAATCCTGAGACCCTACTGATAGCATAAGATATATCTCAAAGCTTCTATACCAAACCTGAGATCCTTCTGATAGCATGAGATGTGATATCTCAATACTTCTAATACCAAACCTGAGATCCTACCTCTAACATAAAATGTGATATCCAACTCTTTCCCCTTGCAAACCTGAGAGCCTTCCTATAGCATAAGATGTGATATCCAAGTCCTTCCCATTCCAATCCTGAGACCCTTCCTATAACATGAGATGTGATATCCAACTCCTTCCCATTCCAACCTGAGACCCTTCCTATAGCATGAGATGGGATATCCAACTCCTTCCAAATCCAATCCCGATACCCTTCCGATAGCATGAGATGTGATATCCCAATGCTTCTACCAAACCTGAGACCCATACTATGGCATGAGATGTGATATCAAACTCCTTCCCATTCTAATCCTGAGACCCTTCCTATAGCTTGAGATGTGATATCCAACTCCTTCCCATTCCAATTCTGAGACCCTTCCTATAGCATGAGATGTGATATCCAACTCCTTCCCATTCCAATCCTGAGACCCTTCCTATAGCATGAGATGTGATGTCTCAATGCTTCTAATACCAAACCTGATATCCTTCCTATAACATGAGATGTGATATCCAACTCCTTCCATTCCAATCCTGAGACCCTTCCTATAGCAAGAGATGTGATATCTCAATGCTTCTACCAAACCTGAGACCCTTCCTATAGCATGAGATGTGATATCCAACTCCTTCCCATTCCAATCCTGAGACCCTTCCTATAGACTGAGATGTGATATCTCAATGCCCCTAATACCAAACCTGAGATCCTTCCTCTAACATGAAATGTGATATCCAACTCCTTCACTTTCCAAACCTGAGAGCCTATCTATAGCATGAGATGTGATATCTAAGTCCTTCCCATTCCAATCCTTAGACCCTTCCTACAGCATGCAATATGATATCTCAATGATTCTAATAAAAAAACCTGAGACCCGTCCTATAACATGAGATGGGATATTCAACTCCTTCCCATTCCAATCCTGAGACACTTCCGATAGCAGAGCTGTGATATCTCAATGTTTATACCAAACCTGAGATCCTTCCTATAACATGAGATGTGATATCCAACTCCTTCCCGTTCCAAACCTGAGACCCTTCCTTTAGCATGAGATGTGATATCCAGCTCCTTCCCATTCCAATCCTGAGACACTTCCGATAGCATGAGATGTGATATCCAGCTCCTTCCCATTCCAATCCTGAGACACTTCCGATAGCAGAGATGTGATATCTCAATGTTTATACCAAACCTGAGACCCTTCCTATAACATGAGATGTGATATCCAACTCCTTCCCATTCCAATCCTGAGACCCTTCCTATAGCATGAGATGTGATATCTCAATACTTCTAATACCAAACCTGAGATCCTTCCGATAACATGAGATGTGATATCTCAATACTTCTAATACCAAACCTGAGATCCATCCTATAACATGAGATGTGATATCCAAATCCTTCCCCTTCCAAACCTGAGACCCTCCCTTTAGCATGAGATGTGATATCCAACTCCTTCCCATTCCAATCCTGAGACCCTTCTGATAGCATAAGATATATCTCAATGCTTCTATACCAAACCTGAGATCCTTCCGATAGCATGAGATGTGATATCTCAATACTTCTAATACCAAACCTGAGATCCTTCCTAAACATGAGATGTGATATCCAAATCCTTATCTTCCAAACCTGAGACCCTTCCTTCCTTTATCCAACTCCTTCCCATTCCAATCCTGAGACTCTTCTGATAGCATAAGATTTGATATCTCAATGCTTCTATTCCAAACCTGAGATCCTTCTGATAGCATGAGATGTGATATCTCAATACTTCTACCAAACCTGAGATCCTACCTCTAACATGAAATGTGATATCCAACTCTTTCCCCTTGCAAACCTGAGAGCCTTCCTATAGCATGAGATGTGATATCCAAGTCCTTCCCATTCCAATCCTGAGACCCTTCCTATAACATGAGATGTGATATCCAACTCCTTCCCATTCCAACCTGAGACCCTTCCTATAGCATGAGATGGGATATCCAACTCCTTCCAAATCCAATCCCGATACCCTTCCGATAGCATGAGATGTGATATCCCAATGCTTCTACCAAACCTGAGACCCATACTATGGCATGAGATGTGATATCAAACTCCTTCCCATTCTAATCCTGAGACCCTTCCTATAGCTTGAGATGTGATATCCAACTCCTTCCCATTCCAATTCTGAGACCCTTCCTATACCATGAGACTTGATATCTCAATGCTTCTAATACCAAACCTGAGACCCGTCCTATAACATGAGATGTGATATCCAAATCCTTCCCCTTCCAAACCTTAGACCCTTCCTTTATCATGAGATGTGATATCCAATTCCTTCCCATTCCAATCTTGAGACCCTTCCGATATCATGAAATGTGATATCTCAATGCTTCTAATATCAAACTTGAGACCCTCCTTATAGCATGAGATGTGATATCCAAGTCCTTCCAATTCCAAACCTGAGACCCTTCCTACGGCATGAGATGTCATATTCAACTCCTTCCCATTCCAATCCTGAGACCCTTCCTATAGCATGAGATGTGATATCCAACTCCTTCCCATTCCAATCCTGAGACCCTTCCTATAGCATGAGATGTGATGTCTCAATGCTTCTAATACCAAACCTGATATCCTTCCTATAACATGAGATGTGATATCCAACTCCTTCCATTCCAATCCTGAGACCCTTCCTATAGCATGAGATGTGATATCTCAATGCTTCTACCAAACCTGAGACCCTTCCTATAGCATGAGATGTGATATCCAACTCCTTCCCATTCCAATCCTGAGACCCTTCCTATAGCCTGAGATGTGATATCTCAATGCCCCTAATACCAAACCTGAGATCCTTCCTCTAACATGAAATGTGATATCCAACTCCTTCACTTTCCAAACCTGAGAGCCTATCTATAGCATGAGATGTGATATCTAAGTCCTTCCCATTCCAATCCTTAGACCCTTCCTACAGCATGCAATATGATATCTCAATGATTCTAATAAAAAAACCTGAGACCCGTCCTATAACATGAGATGGGATATCCAACTCCTTCCCATTCCAATCCTGAGACACTTCCGATAGCAGAGATGTGATATCTCAATGTTTATACCAAACCTGAGACCCTTCCTATAACATGAGATGTGATATCCAACTCCTTCCCGTTCCAAACCTGAGACCCTTCCTTTAGCATGAGATGTGATATCCAGCTCCTTCCCATTCCAATCCTGAGACACTTCCGATAGCATGAGATGTGATATCTCAATGCTTCTAATATCAAAACTGAGACCCTCCCTATAGCATGATATGTGATATCTAAGTCCTTCCCATTCCAATCCTGAGACCCTTCCTAAAGCATGAGATGTGATATCTCAATGCTTCTACCAAACCTGAGACCCTTCCTTTAGCATGAGATGTGATATCCAAATCCTTCACATTCCAATCCTGAGACCCTTCCTATAGCATGAGATGTGATATCTCAATGCTTCTAATACCAAACCTGAGATCCTTCCTATAACATGAGATGTGATATCCAATTCCTTCCCATTCCAAACCTGAGACCCTTCCTATTGGATGAGATGTGATATCCAACTCCTTCCCATTCCAACCCTGAGACCCTTCCTATAGCATGAGATGTGATGTCTCAATGCTTCTAATACCAAACCTGAGATCCTTCCTATAACATGAGATGTGATATCCAACTCCTTCCATTCCAATCCTGAGACCCGTCCTATAGCATGAGATGTGATATCTCAATGCTTATACCAAACCTGAGACCCTTCCTATAGCATGAGATGTGATATCCAACTGCTTCCCATTCCAATCCTGAGACCCTTCCTATAGCATGAGATGTGATATCTCAATGCTTCTAATACCAAACCTGAGATCCTTCCTCTAACATGAAATGTGATATCCAACTCCTTCCCTTTCAAAACCTAAGAGCCTATCTATAGCATGAGATGTGATATCCAAGTCCTTCACATTCCAACCATTAGACCCTTCCTACAGCATGCAATATGATATCTCAATGATTCTAATAACAAACCTGAGACCCGTCCTATAACATGAGATGGGATATCCAACTCCTTCCCATTCCAATCCTGAGACACTTCCGATAGCATGTGATATCTCAATGCTTATACCAAACCTGAGACCCTTCCTATAACATGAGATGTGATATCCAAATCCTTCCCGTTCCAAACCTGAGACCCTTCCTTTAGCATGAGATGTGATATCCAGCTCCTTCCCATTCCAATCCTGAGACACTTCCGATAGCATGAGATGTGATATCTCAATGCTTCTAATATCAAAACTGAGACCCTCCCTATAGCATGATATGTGATATCTAAGTCCTTCCCATTCCAATCCTGAGACCCTCCCTATAGCATGAGATGTGATATCCAACTCCTTCCCATTCCAATCCTGAAACCCTTCCTATAGCATGAGATATATCTCAATACTTATAATACCAAACCTGAGATCCTACCTCTAACATGAAATGTGATATCCAACTCTTTCCCCTTGCAAACCTGAGAGCCTTCCTATAGCATGAGATTTGATATCCAAGTCCTTCCCATTCCAATCCTGAGACCCTTCCTATAACATGAGATGTGATATCCAACTCCTTCCCATTCCAACCTGAGACCCTTCCTATAGCATGAGATGGGATATCCAACTCCTTCCAAATCCAATCCCGATACCCTTCCGATAGCATGAGATGTGATATCCCAATGCTTCTACCAAACCTGAGACCCATACTATGGCATGAGATGTGATATCAAACTCCTTCCCATTCTAATCCTGAGACCCTTCCTATAGCTTGAGATGTGATATCCAACTCCTTCCCATTCCAATTCTGAGACCCTTCCTATACCATGAGACTTGATATCTCAATGCTTCTAATACCAAACCTGAGACCCGTCCTATAACATGAGATGTGATATCCAAATCCTTCCCCTTCCAAACCTTAGACCCTTCCTTTATCATGAGATGTGATATCCAATTCCTTCCCATTCCAATCTTGAGACCCTTCCGATATCATGAAATGTGATATCTCAATGCTTCTAATATCAAACTTGAGACCCTCCTTATAGCATGAGATGTGAAATCCAAGTCCTTCCCATTCCAAACCTGAGACCCTTCCTACGGCATGAGATGTCATATTCAACTCCTTCCCATTCCAATCCTGAGACCCTTCCTATAGCATGAGATGTGATATCCAACTCCTTCCCATTCCAATCCTGAGACCCTTCCTATAGCATGAGATGTGATGTCTCAATGCTTCTAATACCAAACCTGATATCCTTCCTATAACATGAGATGTGATATCCAACTCCTTCCATTCCAATCCCGAGACCCTTCCTATAGCATGAGATGTGATATCTCAATGCTTCTACCAAACCTGAGACCCTTCCTATAGCATGAGATGTGATATCCAACTCCTTCCCATTCCAATCCTGAGACCCTTCCTATAGCCTGAGATGTGATATCTCAATGCCCCTAATACCAAACCTGAGATCCTTCCTCTAACATGAAATGTGATATCCAACTCCTTCACTTTCCAAACCTGAGAGCCTATCTATAGCATGAGATGTGATATCTAAGTCCTTCCCATTCCTACAGCATGCAATATGATATCTCAATGATTCTAATAAAAAAACCTGAGACCCGTCCTATAACATGAGATGGGATATCCAACTCCTTCCCATTCCAATCCTGAGACACTTCCGATAGCAGAGATGTGATATCTCAATGTTTATACCAAACCTGAGACCCTTCCTATAACATGAGATGTGATATCCAACTCCTTCCCGTTCCAAACCTGAGACCCTTCCTTTAGCATGAGATGTGATATCCAGCTCCTTCCCATTCCAATCCTGAGACACTTCCGATAGCATGAGATGTGATATCTCAATGCTTCTAATATCAAAACTGAGACCCTCCCTATAGCATATGTGATATCTAAGTCCTTCCCATTCCAATCCTGAGACCCTTCCTATAGCATGAGATGTGATATCTCAATGCTTCTACCAAACCTGAGACCCTTCCTTTAGCATGAGATGTGATATCCAACTCCTTCCCATTCCAATCCTGAGACCCTTCCTATAGCATGAGATGTGATATCTCAATACTTCTAACACCAAACCTGAGATCCTTCCGATAACATGAGATGTGATATCTCAATACTTCTAATACCAAACCTGAGATCCTTCCGATAACATGAGATGTGATATCTCAATACTTCTAATACCAAACCTGAGATCCATCCTATAACATGAGATGTGATATCCAAATCCTTCCCCTTCCAAACCTGAGACCCTCCCTTTAGCATGAGATGTGATATCCAACTCCTTCCCATTCCAATCCTGAGACCCTTCTGATAGCATAAAATATATCTCAATGCTTCTATACCAAACCTGAGATCCTTCCGATAGAATGAGATGTGATATCTCAATACTTCTAATACCAAACCTGAAATCCTTCCTATAACATGAGATGTGATATCCAAATCCTTATCTTCCAAACCTGAGACCCTTCCTTTACCATGAGATGTGATATCCAACTCCTTCCCATTCCAATCCTGAGACTCTTCTGATAGCATAAGATTTGATATCTCAATGCTTCTATACCAAACCTGAGATCCTTCTGATAGCATGAGATGTGATATCTCAATACTTCTAATACCAAACCTGAGATCCTACCTCTAACATAAAATGTGATATCCAACTCTTTCCCCTTGCAAACCTGAGAGCCTTCCTATAGCATGAGATGTTATATCCAAGTCCTTCCCATTCCAATCCTGAGACCCTTCCTATAACATGAGATGTGATATCCAACTCCTTCCCATTCCAACCTGAGACCCTTCCTATAGCATGAGATGGGATATCCAAATCCTTCCAAATCCAATCCCGATACCCTTCCGATAGCATGAGATGTGATATCCCAATGCTTCTACCAAACCTGAGACCCATACTATGGCATGAGATGTGATATCAAACTCCTTCCCATTCTAATCCTGAGACCCTTCCTATAGCTTGAGATGTGATATCCAACTCCTTCTCATTCCAATTCTGAGACCCTTCCTATAGCATGAGATGTGATATCCAACTCCTTCCCATTCCAATCCTGAGACCCTTCCTATAGCATGAGATGTGATGTCTCAATGCTTCTAATACCAAACCTGATATCCTTCCTATAACATGAGATGTGATATCCAACTCCTTCCATTCCAATCCTGAGACCCTTCCTATAGCATGAGATCTGATATCTCAATGCTTCTACCAAACCTGAGACCCTTCCTATAGCATGAGATGTGATATCCAACTCCTTCCCATTCCAATCCTGAGACCCTTCCTATAGCCTGAGATGTGATATCTCAATGCCCCTAATACCAAACCTGAGATCCTTCCTCTAACATGAAATGTGATATCGAACTCCTTCACTTTCCAAACCTGAGAGCCTATCTATAGCATGAGATGTGATATCTAAGTCCTTCCCATTCCAATCCTTAGACCCTTCCTACAGCATGCAATATGATATCTCAATGATTCTAATAAAAAAACCTGAGACCCTTCCTATAACATGAGATGGGATATCCAACTCCTTCCCATTCCAATCCTGAGACACTTCCGATAGCAGAGATGTGATATCTCAATGTTTATACCAAACCTGAGACCCTTCCTATAACATGAGATGTGATATCCAACTCCTTCCCATTCCAAACCTGAGACCCTTCCTTTAGCATGAGATGTGATATCCAGCTCCTTCCCATTCCAATCCTGAGACACTTCCGATAGCATGAGATGTGATATCTCAATGCTTCTAATATCAAAACTGAGACCCTCCCTATAGCATGATATGTGATATCTCAATACTTCTAACACCAAACCTGATATCCTTCCGATAACATGAGATGTGATATCTCAATACTTCTAATACCAAACCTGAGATCCATCCTAGAACATGAGATGTGATATCCAAATCCTTCCCCTTCCAAACCCGAGACACTCCCTTTAGCATAAGATGTGATATCCAACTCCTTCCCATTCCAATCCTGAGACCCTTCCTATAGCATGAGATGTGATATCTCAATACTTCTAATACCAAACCTGAGATCCTTCCGATAACATGAGATGTGATATCTCAATACTTCTAATACCAAACCTGAGATCCATCCTATAACATGAGATGTGATATCCAAATCCTTCCCCTTCCAAACCTGAGACCCTCCCTTTAGCATGAGATGTGATATCCAACTCCTTCCCATTCCAATCCTGAGACCCTTCTGATAGCATAAGATATATCTCAATGCTTCTATACCAAACCTGAGATCCTTCCGATAGCATGAGATGTGATATCTCAATACTTCTAATACCAAACCTGAGATCCTTCCTATAACATGAGATGTGATATCCAAATCCTTATCTTCCAAACCTGAGACCCTTCCTTCCTTTATCCAACTCCTTCCCATTCCAATCCTGAGACTCTTCTGATAGCATAAGATTTGATATCTCAATGCTTCTATTCCAAACCTGAGATCCTTCTGATAGCATGAGATGTGATATCTCAATACTTCTACCAAACCTGAGATCCTACCTCTAACATGAAATGTGATATCCAACTCTTTCCCCTTGCAAACCTGAGAGCCTTCCTATAGCATGAGATGTGATATCCAAGTCCTTCCCATTCCAATCCTGAGACCCTTCCTATAACATGAGATGTGATATCCAACTCCTTCCCATTCCAACCTGAGACCCTTCCTATAGCATGAGATGGGATATCCAACTCCTTCCAAATCCAATCCCGATACCCTTCCGATAGCATGAGATGTGATATCCCAATGCTTCTACCAAACCTGAGACCCATACTATGGCATGAGATGTGATATCAAACTCCTTCCCATTCTAATCCTGAGACCCTTCCTATAGCTTGAGATGTGATATCCAACTCCTTCCCATTCCAATTCTGAGACCCTTCCTATACCATGAGACTTGATATCTCAATGCTTCTAATACCAAACCTGAGACCCGTCCTATAACATGAGATGTGATATCCAAATCCTTCCCCTTCCAAACCTTAGACCCTTCCTTTATCATGAGATGTGATATCCAATTCCTTCCCATTCCAATCTTGAGACCCTTCCGATATCATGAAATGTGATATCTCAATGCTTCTAATATCAAACTTGAGACCCTCCTTATAGCATGAGATGTGATATCCAAGTCCTTCCCATTCCAAACCTGAGACCCTTCCTACGGCATGAGATGTCATATTCAACTCCTTCCCATTCCAATCCTGAGACCCTTCCTATAGCATGAGATGTGATATCCAACTCCTTCCCATTCCAATCCTGAGACCCTTCCTATAGCATGAGATGTGATGTCTCAATGCTTCTAATACCAAACCTGATATCCTTCCTATAACATGAGATGTGATATCCAACTCCTTCCATTCCAATCCTGAGACCCTTCCTATAGCATGAGATGTGATATCTCAATGCTTCTACCAAACCTGAGACCCTTCCTATAGCATGAGATGTGATATCCAACTCCTTCCCATTCAAATCCTGAGACCCTTCCTATAGCCTGAGATGTGATATCTCAATGCCCCTAATACCAAACCTGAGATCCTTCCTCTAACATGAAATGTGATATCCAACTCCTTCACTTTCCAAACCTGAGAGCCTATCTATAGCATGAGATGTGATATCTAAGTCCTTCCCATTCCAATCCTTAGACCCTTCCTACAGCATGCAATATATCTCAATGATTCTAATAAAAAAACCTGAGACCCTTCCTATAACATGAGATGGGATATCCAACTCCTTCCCATTCCAATCCTGAGACACTTCCGATAGCAGAGATGTGATATCTCAATGTTTATACCAAACCTGAGACCCTTCCTATAACATGAGATGTGATATCCAACTCCTTCCCATTCCAAACCTGAGACCCTTCCTTTAGCATGAGATGTGATATCCAGCTCCTTCCCATTCCAATCCTGAGACACTTCCGATAGCATGAGATGTGATATCTCAATGCTTCTAATATCAAAACTGAGACCCTCCCTATAGCATATGTGATATCTCAATACTTCTAACACCAAACCTGAGATCCTTCCGATAACATGAGATGTGATATCTCAATACTTCTAATACCAAACCTGAGATCCATCCTAGAACATGAGATGTGATATCCAAATCCTTCCCCTTCCAAACCCGAGACCCTCCCTTTAGCATGAGATGTGATATCCAACTCCTTCCCATTCCAATCCTGAGACCCTACTGATAGCATAAGATATATCTCAATGCTTCTATACCAAACCTGAGATCCTTCCGATAGCATGATATGTGATATCTCAATACTTCTAATACCAAACCTGAGATCCTTCCTATAACATGAGATGTGATATCCAACTCCTTCCCATTCCAATCCTGAGACTCTTCTGATAGCATAAGATTTGATATCTCAATGCTTCTATACCAAACCTGAGATCCTTCTGATAGCATGAGATGTGATATCTCAATACTTCTAATACCAAACCTGAGATCCTACCTCTAACATGAAATGTGATATCCAACTCTTTCCCCTTGCAAACCTGAGAGCCTTCCTATAGCATGAGATGTGATATCCAAGTCCTTCCCATTCCAATCCTGAGACCCTTCCTATAACATGAGATGTGATATCCAACTCCTTCCCATTCCAACCTGAGACCCTTCATATAGCATGAGATGGGATATCCAACTCCTTCCAAATCCAATCCCGATACCCTTCCGATAGCATGAGATGTGATATCCCAATGCTTCTACCAAACCTGAGACCCATACTATGGCATGAGATGTGATATCAAACAGTTCCCATTCTAATCCTGAGACCCTTCCTATAGCTTGAGATGTGATATCCAACTCCTTCCCATTCCAATTCTGAGACCCGTCCTATACCATGAGACTTGATATCTCAATGCTTCTAATACCAAACCTGAGACCCGTCCTATAACATGAGATGTGATATCCAAATCCTTCCCCTTCCAAACCTTAGACCCTTCCTTTATCATGAGATGTGATATCCAACTCCTTCCCATTCCAATCTTTAGACCCTTCCAATAACATGAAATGTGATATCTCAATGCTTCTAATATCACACTTGAGACCCTCCTTATAGCATGAGATGTGATATCCAAGTCCTTCCCATTCCAATCCTGAGACCCTTCCTATAGCATGAGATTTGATATCTCAATGCTTCTAATACCAAACCTGAGACCCTTCCTATAACATGAGATGGGAATATCCAATGTGATATCCAACTCCTTCCCATTCCAATCCTGAGACCTTTCCTATAGCATGAGATGTGATATCTCAATGCTTCTAATATCAAACTTGAGACCCTCCCTATAGCATGAGATGTGATACCCAAGTCCTTCCCATTCCAATCCTGAGACCCTTCCTATAGCATGAGATGTGATATCCAATTCCTTCCCATTCCAATCCTGAGACCCTTCCTATAGCCTGAGATGTGATATCTCAATGCCTCTGATACCAAACCTGAGATCCTTCCTCTAACATGAAATGTGATATCCAACTCCTTCACTTTCCAAACCTGAGAGCCTATCTATAGCATGAGATGTGATATCCAAGTCCTTCCCATTCCAATCCTTAGACCCTTCCTACAGCATGCAATATGATATCTCAATGATTTTAATAAAAAACCTGAGACCCGTCCTATAACATGAGATGGGATATCCAACTCCTTCCCATTCCAACCTGAGACCCTTCCTATAGCATGAGATGGGATATCCAACTCCTTCCAAATCCAATCCCGATACCCTTCCGATAGCATGAGATGTGATATCCCAATGCTTCTACCAAACCTGAGACCCATACTATGGCATGAGATGTGATATCAAACTCCTTCCCATTCTAATCCTGAGACCCTTCCTATAGCTTGAGATGTGATATCCAACTCCTTCCCATTCCAATTCTGAGACCCTTCCTATAGCATGAGATGTGATATCCAACTCCTTCCCATTCCAATCCTGAGACCCTTCCTATAGCATGAGATGTGATGTCTCAATGCTTCTAATACCAAACCTGATATCCTTCCTATAACATGAGATGTGATATCCAACTCCTTCCATTCCAATCCTGAGACCCTTCCTATAGCATGAGATGTGATATCTCAATGCTTCTACCAAACCTGAGACCCTTCCTATAGCATGAGATGTGATATCCAACTCCTTCCCATTCCAATCCTGAGACCCTTCCTATAGACTGAGATGTGATATCTCAATGCCCCTAATACCAAACCTGAGATCCTTCCTCTAACATGAAATGTGATATCCAACTCCTTCACTTTCCAAACCTGAGAGCCTATCTATAGCATGAGATGTGATATCTAAGTCCTTCCCATTCCAATCCTTAGACCCTTCCTACAGCATGCAATATGATATCTCAATGATTCTAATAAAAAAACCTGAGACCCGTCCTATAACATGAGATGGGATATTCAACTCCTTCCCATTCCAATCCTGAGACACTTCCGATAGCAGAGCTGTGATATCTCAATGTTTATACCAAACCTGAGATCCTTCCTATAACATGAGATGTGATATCCAACTCCTTCCCGTTCCAAACCTGAGACCCTTCCTTTAGCATGAGATGTGATATCCAGCTCCTTCCCATTCCAATCCTGAGACACTTCCGATAGCATGAGATGTGATATCCAGCTCCTTCCCATTCCAATCCTGAGACACTTCCGATAGCAGAGATGTGATATCTCAATGTTTATACCAAACCTGAGACCCTTCCTATAACATGAGATGTGATATCCAACTCCTTCCCATTCCAATCCTGAGACCCTTCCTATAGCATGAGATGTGATATCTCAATACTTCTAATACCAAACCTGAGATCCTTCCGATAACATGAGATGTGATATCTCAATACTTCTAATACCAAACCTGAGATCCATCCTATAACATGAGATGTGATATCCAAATCCTTCCCCTTCCAAACCTGAGACCCTCCCTTTAGCATGAGATGTGATATCCAACTCCTTCCCATTCCAATCCTGAGACCCTTCTGATAGCATAAGATATATCTCAATGCTTCTATACCAAACCTGAGATCCTTCCGATAGCATGAGATGTGATATCTCAATACTTCTAATACCAAACCTGAGATCCTTCCTATAACATGAGATGTGATATCCAAATCCTTATCTTCCAAACCTGAGACCCTTCCTTCCTTTATCCAACTCCTTCCCATTCCAATCCTGAGACTCTTCTGATAGCATAAGATTTGATATCTCAATGCTTCTATTCCAAACCTGAGATCCTTCTGATAGCATGAGATGTGATATCTCAATACTTCTACCAAACCTGAGATCCTACCTCTAACATGAAATGTGATATCCAACTCTTTCCCCTTGCAAACCTGAGAGCCTTCCTATAGCATGAGATGTGATATCCAAGTCCTTCCCATTCCAATCCTGAGACCCTTCCTATAACATGAGATGTGATATCCAACTCCTTCCCATTCCAACCTGAGACCCTTCCTATAGCATGAGATGGGATATCCAACTCCTTCCAAATCCAATCCCGATACCCTTCCGATAGCATGAGATGTGATATCCCAATGCTTCTACCAAACCTGAGACCCATACTTTGGCATGAGATGTGATATCAAACTCCTTCCCATTCTAATCCTGAGACCCTTCCTATAGCTTGAGATGTGATATCCAACTCCTTCCCATTCCAATTCTGAGACCCTTCCTATACCATGAGACTTGATATCTCAATGCTTCTAATACCAAACCTGAGACCCGTCCTATAACATGAGATGTGATATCCAAAGCCTTCCCCTTCCAAACCTTAGACCCTTCCTTTATCATGAGATGTGATATCCAATTCCTTCCCATTCCAATCTTGAGACCCTTCCGATATCATGAAATGTGATATCTCAATGCTTCTAATATCAAACTTGAGACCCTCCTTATAGCATGAGATGTGATATCCAAGTCCTTCCCATTCCAAACCCGAGACCCTTCCTACGGCATGAGATGTCATATTCAACTCCTTCCCATTCCAATCCTGAGACCCTTCCTATAGCATGAGATGTGATATCCAACTCCTTCCCATTCCAATCCTGAGACCCTTCCTATAGCATGAGATGTGATGTCTCAATGCTTCTAATACCAAACCTGATATCCTTCCTATAACATGAGATGTGATATCCAACTCCTTCCATTCCAATCCCGAGACCCTTCCTATAGCATGAGATGTGATATCTCAATGCTTCTACCAAACCTGAGACCCTTCCTATAGCATGAGATGTGATATCCAACTCCTTCCCATTCCAATCCTGAGACCCTTCCTATAGCCTGAGATGTGATATCTCAATGCCCCTAATACCAAACCTGAGATCCTTCCTCTAACATGAAATGTGATATCCAACTCCTTCACTTTCCAAACCTGAGAGCCTATCTATAGCATGAGATGTGATATCTAAGTCCTTCCCATTCCAATCCTTAGACCCTTCCTACAGCATGCAATATGATATCTCAATGATTCTAATAAAAAAACCTGAGACCCGTCCTATAACATGAGATGGGATATCCAACTCCTTCCCATTCCAATCCTGAGACACTTCCGATAGCAGAGATGTGATATCTCAATGTTTATACCAAACCTGAGACCCTTCCTATAACATGAGATGTGATATCCAACTCCTTCCCGTTCCAAACCTGAGACCCTTCCTTTAGCATGAGATGTGATATCCAGCTCCTTCCCATTCCAATCCTGAGACACTTCCGATAGCATGAGATGTGATATCCAGCTCCTTCCCATTCCAATCCTGAGACACTTCCGATAGCAGAGATGTGATATCTCAATGTTTATACCAAACCTGAGACCCTTCCTATAACATGAGATGTGATATCCAACTCCTTCCCATTCCAATCCTGAGACCCTTCCTATAGCATGAGATGTGATATCTCAATACTTCTAATACCAAACCTGAGATCCTTCCGATAACATGAGATGTGATATCTCAATACTTCTAATACCAAACCTGAGATCCATCCTATAACATGAGATGTGATATCCAAATCCTTCCCCTTCCAAACCTGAGACCCTCCCTTTAGCATGAGATGTGATATCCAGCTCCTTCCCATTCCAATCCTGAGACCCTTCTGATAGCATAAGATATATCTCAATGCTTCTATACCAAACCTGAGATCCTTCCGATAGCATGAGATGTGATATCTCAATACTTCTAATACCAAACCTGAGATCCTTCCTATAACATGAGATGTGATATCCAAATCCTTATCTTCCAAACCTGAGACCCTTCCTTCCTTTATCCAACTCCTTCCCATTCCAATCCTGAGACTCTTCTGATAGCATAAGATTTGATATCTCAATGCTTCTATACCAAACCTGAGATCCTTCTGATAGCATGAGATGTGATATCTCAATACTTCTAATACCAAACCTGAGATCCTACCTCTAACATGAAATGTGATATCCAACTCTTTCCCCTTGCAAACCTGAGAGCCTTCCTATAGCATGAGATGTGATATCCAAGTCCTTCCCATTCCAATCCTGAGACCCTTCCTATAACATGAGATGTGATATCCAACTCCTTCCCATTCCAACCTGAGACCCTTCCTATAGCATGAGATGGGATATCCAACTCATTCCAAATCCAATCCCGATACCCTTCCGATAGCATGAGATGTGATATCCCAATGCTTCTACCAAACCTGAGACCCATACTATGGCATGAGATGTGATATCAAACTCCTTCCCATTCCAATCCTGAGACCCTTCCTATAGCTTGAGATGTGATATCCAACTCCTTCCCATTCCAATTCTGAGACCCTTCCTATACCATGAGACTTGATATCTCAATGCTTCTAATACCAAACCTGAGACCCGTCCTATAACATGAGATGTGATATCCAAATCCTTCCCCTTCCAAACCTTAGACCCTTCCTTTATCATGAGATGTGATGTCCAATTCCTTCCCATTCCAATCTTGAGACCCTTCCGATATCATGAAATGTGATATCTCAATGCTTCTAATATCAAACTTGAGACCCTCCTTATAGCATGAGATGTGATATCCAAGTCCTTCCCATTCCAAACCTGAGACCCTTCCTACGGCATGAGATGTCATATTCAACTCCTTCCCATTCCAATCCTGAGACCCTTCCTATAGCATGAGATGTGATATCCAACTCCTTCCCATTCCAATCCTGAGACCCTTCCTATAGCATGAGATGTGATGTCTCAATGCTTCTAATACCAAACCTGATATCCTTCCTATAACATGAGATGTGATATCCAACTCCTTCCATTCCAATCCCGAGACCCTTCCTATAGCATGAGATGTGATATCTCAATGCTTCTACCAAACCTGAGACCCTTCCTATAGCATGAGATGTGATATCCAACTCCTTCCCATTCCAATCCTGAGACCCTTCCTATAGCCTGAGATGTGATATCTCAATGCCCCTAATACCAAACCTGAGATCCTTCCTCTAACATGAAATGTGATATCCAACTCCTTCACTTTCCAAACCTGAGAGCCTATCTATAGCATGAGATGTGATATCTAAGTCCTTCCCATTCCAATCCTTAGACCCTTCCTACAGCATGCAATATGATATCTCAATGATTCTAATAAAAAAACCTGAGACCCGTCCTATAACATGAGATGGGATATCCAACTCCTTCCCATTCCAATCCTGAGACACTTCCGATAGCAGAGATGTGATATCTCAATGTTTATACCAAACCTGAGACCCTCCCTTTAGCATGAGATGTGATATCCAACTCCTTCCTATTCCAATCCTGAAACTCTTCCGATAGCATGAGATGTGATATCTCAATGCTTCTAATACCAAACATGAGATCCTTCCGATAGCATGAGATGTGATATCTCAATGCTTCTAATACCAAACCTGAGATCCTTCCTATAACATGAGATGTGATATCCAAATCCTTCCCCTTCCAAACCTGAGACCCTCCCTTTAGCATGAGATGTGATATCCAACTCCTTCCCATTCCATTCCTGAGACCCTTCTGATAGCATGAGATGTGATATCTCAATGCCTCTAATACCAAACCTGAGATCCTACCTCTAACATGAAATGTGATATCCAACTCTTTCCCCTTCCAAACCTGAGAGCCTTTCTATAGCATGAGATGTGATATCCAAGTCCTTCCCATTCCAATCCTGAGACCCTTCCTATAGCTTGAGATGTGATATCCAACTCCTTCCCATTCCAATTCTGAGACCCTTCCTATACTATGAGACTTGATATCTCAATGCTTCTAATACCAAATGTGAGACCCGTAATATAACATGAGATGTGATATCGAAATCCTTCCCCTTCCAAACCTTAGACCCTTCCTTTAGCATGAGATGTGATATCCAGCTCCTTCCCATTCCAATCCTGAGACACTTCCGATAGCATGAGATGTGATATCTCAATGCTTCTAATATCAAAACTGAGACCCTCCCTATAGCATGATATGTGATATCTAAGTCCTTCCCATTCCAATCCTGAGACCCTTCCTAAAGCATGAGATGTGATATCTCAATGCTTCTACCAAACCTGAGACCCTTCCTTTAGCATGAGATGTGATATCCAAATCCTTCACATTCCAATCCTGAGACCCTTCCTATAGCATGAGATGTGATATCGCAATGCTTCTAATACCAAACCTGAGATCCTTCCTATAACATGAGATGTGATATCCAATTCCTTCCCATTCCAAACCTGAGACCCTTCCTATTGGATGAGATGTGATATCCAACTCCTTCCCATTCCAACCCTGAGACCCTTCCTATAGCATGAGATGTGATGTCTCAATGCTTCTAATACCAAACCTGAGATCCTTCCTATAACATGAGATGTGATATCCAACTCCTTCCATTCCAATCCTGAGACCCGTCCTATAGCATGAGATGTGATATCTCAATGCTTATACCAAACCTGAGACCCTTCCTATAGCATGAGATGTGATATCCAACTGCTTCCCATTCCAATCCTGAGACCCTTCCTATAGCATGAGATGTGATATCTCAATGCTTCTAATACCAAACCTGAGATCCTTCCTCTAACATGAAATGTGATATCCAACTCCTTCCCTTTCAAAACCTAAGAGCCTATCTATAGCATGAGATGTGATATCCAAGTCCTTCACATTCCAACCCTTAGACCCTTCCTACAGCATGCAATATGATATCTCAATGATTCTAATAACAAACCTGAGACCCGTCCTATAACATGAGATGGGATATCCAACTCCTTCCCATTCCAATCCTGAGACACTTCCGATAGCATGTGATATCTCAATGCTTATACCAAACCTGAGACCCTTCCTATAACATGAGATGTGATATCCAAATCCTTCCCGTTCCAAACCTGAGACCCTTCCTTTAGCATGAGATGTGATATCCAGCTCCTTCCCATTCCAATCCTGAGACACTTCCGATAGCATGAGATGTGATATCTCAATGCTTCTAATATCAAAACTGAGACCCTCCCTATAGCATGATATGTGATATCTAAGTCCTTCCCATTCCAATCCTGAGACCCTCCCTATAGCATGAGATGTGATATCCAACTCCTTCCCATTCCAATCCTGAGACCCTTCCTATAGCATGAGACATATCTCAATACTTATAATACCAAACCTGAGATCCTACCTCTAACATGAAATGTGATATCCAACTCTTTCCCCTTGCAAACCTGAGAGCCTTCCTATAGCATGAGATTTGATATCCAAGTCCTTCCCATTCCAATCCTGAGACCCTTCCTATAACATGAGATGTGATATCCAACTCCTTCCCATTCCAACCTGAGACCCTTCCTATAGCATGAGATGGGATATCCAACTCCTTCCAAATCCAATCCCGATACCCTTCCGATAGCATGAGATGTGATATCCCAATGCTTCTACCAAACCTGAGACCCATACTATGGCATGAGATGTGATATCAAACTCCTTCCCATTCTAATCCTGAGACCCTTCCTATAGCTTGAGATGTGATATCCAACTCCTTCCCATTCCAATTCTGAGACCCTTCCTATACCATGAGACTTGATATCTCAATGCTTCTAATACCAAACCTGAGACCCGTCCTATAACATGAGATGTGATATCCAAATCCTTCCCCTTCCAAACCTTAGACCCTTCCTTTATCATGAGATGTGATATCCAATTCCTTCCCATTCCAATCTTGAGACCCTTCCGATATCATGAAATGTGATATCTCAATGCTTCTAATATCAAACTTGAGACCCTCCTTATAGCATGAGATGTGAAATCCAAGTCCTTCCCATTCCAAACCTGAGACCCTTCCTACGGCATGAGATGTCATATTCAACTCCTTCCCATTCCAATCCTGAGACCCTTCCTATAGCATGAGATGTGATATCCAACTCCTTCCCATTCCAATCCTGAGACCCTTCCTATAGCATGAGATGTGATGTCTCAATGCTTCTAATACCAAACCTGATATCCTTCCTATAACATGAGATGTGATGTCCAACTCCTTCCATTCCAATCCCGAGACCCTTCCTATAGCATGAGATGTGATATCTCAATGCTTCTACCAAACCTGAGACCCTTCCTATAGCATGAGATGTGATATCCAACTCCTTCCCATTCCAATCCTGAGACCCTTCCTATAGCCTGAGATGTGATATCTCAATGCCCCTAATACCAAACCTGAGATCCTTCCTCTAACATGAAATGTGATATCCAACTCCTTCACTTTCCAAACCTGAGAGCCTATCTATAGCATGAGATGTGATATCTAAGTCCTTCCCATTCCAATCCTTAGACCCTTCCTACAGCATGCAATATGATATCTCAATGATTCTAATAAAAAAACCTGAGACCCGTCCTATAACATGAGATGGGATATCCAACTCCTTCCCATTCCAATCCTGAGACACTTCCGATAGCAGAGATGTGATATCTCAATGTTTATACCAAACCTGAGACCCTTCCTATAACATGAGATGTGATATCCAACTCCTTCCCGTTCCAAACCTGAGACCCTTCCTTTAGCATGAGATGTGATATCCAGCTCCTTCCCATTCCAATCCTGAGACACTTCCGATAGCATGAGATGTGATATCTCAATGCTTCTAATATCAAAACTGAGACCCTCCCTATAGCATGATATGTGATATCTAAGTCCTTCCCATTCCAATCCTGAGACCCTTCCTATAGCATGAGATGTGATATCTCAATGCTTCTACCAAACCTGAGACCCTTCCTTTAGCATGAGATGTGATATCCAACTCCTTCCCATTCCAATCCTGAGACCCTTCCTATAGCATGAGATGTGATATCTCAATACTTCTAACACCAAACCTGAGATCCTTCCGATAACATGAGATGTGATATCTCAATACTTCTAATACCAAACCTGAGATCCATCCTATAACATGAGATGTGATATCCAAATCCTTCCCCTTCCAAACCTGAGACCCTCCCTTTAGCATGAGATGTGATATCCAACTCCTTCCCATTCCAATCCTGAGACCCTTCTGATAGCATAAAATATATCTCAATGCTTCTATACCAAACCTGAGATCCTTCCGATAGAATGAGATGTGATATCTCAATACTTCTAATACCAAACCTGAGATCCTTCCTATAACATGAGATGTGATATCCAAATCCTTATCTTCCAAACCTGAGACCCTTCCTTTACCATGAGATGTGATATCCAACTCCTTCCCATTCCAATCCTGAGACTCTTCTGATAGCATAAGATTTGATATCTCAATGCTTCTATACCAAACCTGAGATCCTTCTGATAGCATGAGATGTGATATCTCAATACTTCTAATACCAAACCTGAGATCCTACCTCTAACATAAAATGTGATATCCAACTCTTTCCCCTTGCAAACCTGAGAGCCTTCCTATAGCATGAGATGTGATATCCAAGTCCTTCCCATTCCAATCCTGAGACCCTTCCTATAACATGAGATGTGATATCCAACTCCTTCCATTCCAACCTGAGACCCTTCCTATAGCATGAGATGGGATATCCAACTCCTTCCAAATCCAATCCCGATACCCTTACGATAGCATGAGATGTGATATCCCAATGCTTCTACCAAACCTGAGACCCATACTATGGCATGAGATGTGATATCAAACTCCTTCCCATTCTAATCCTGAGACCCTTCCTATAGCTTGAGATGTGATATCCAACTCCTTCTCATTCCAATTCTGAGACCCTTCCTATAGCATGAGATGTGATATCCAACTCCTTCCCATTCCAATCCTGAGACCCTTCCTATAGCATGAGATGTGATGTCTCAATGCTTCTAATACCAAACCTGATATCCTTCCTATAACATGAGATGTGATATCCAACTCCTTCCATTCCAATCCTGAGACCCTTCCTATAGCATGAGATGTGATATCTCAATGCTTCTACCAAACCTGAGACCCTTCCTAGAGCATGAGATGTGATATCCAACTCCTTCCCATTCCAATCCTGAGACCCTTCCTATAGCCTGAGATGTGATATCTCAATGCCCCTAATACCAAACCTGAGATCCTTCCTCTAACATAAAATGTGATATCGAACTCCTTCACTTTCCAAACCTGAGAGCCTATCTATAGCATGAGATGTGATATCTAAGTCCTTCCCATTCCAATCCTTAGACCCTTCCTACAGCATGCAATATGATATCTCAATGATTCTAATAAAAAAACCTGAGACCCTTCCTATAACATGAGATGGGATATCCAACTCCTTCCCATTCCAATCCTGAGACACTTCCGATAGCAGAGATGTGATATCTCAATGTTTATACCAAACCTGAGACCCTTCCTATAACATGAGATGTGATATCCAACTCCTTCCCATTCCAAACCTGAGACCCTTCCTTTAGCATGAGATGTGATATCCAGCTCCTTCCCATTCCAATCCTGAGACACTTCCGATAGCATGAGATGTGATATCTCAATGCTTCTAATATCAAAACTGAGACCCTCCCTATAGCATGATATGTGATATCTCAATACTTCTAACACCAAACCTGAGATCCTTCCGATAACATGAGATGTGATATCTCAATACTTCTAATACCAAACCTGAGATCCATCCTAGAACATGAGATGTGATATCCAAATCCTTCCCCTTCCAAACCCGAGACACTCCCTTTAGCATGAGATGTGATATCCAACTCCTTCCCATTCCAATCCTGAGACCCTACTGATAGCATAAGATATATCTCAAAGCTTCTATACCAAACCTGAGATCCTTCTGATAGCATGAGATGTGATATCTCAATACTTCTAATACCAAACCTGAGATCCTACCTCTAACATAAAATGTGATATCCAACTCTTTCCCCTTGCAAACCTGAGAGCCTTCCTATAGCATAAGATGTGATATCCAAGTCCTTCCCATTCCAATCCTGAGACCCTTCCTATAACATGAGATGTGATATCCAACTCCTTCCCATTCCAACCTGAGACCCTTCCTATAGCATGAGATGGGATATCCAACTCCTTCCAAATCCAATCCCGATACCCTTCCGATAGCATGAGATGTGATATCCCAATGCTTCTACCAAACCTGAGACCCATACTATGGCATGAGATGTGATATCAAACTCCTTCCCATTCTAATCCTGAGACCCTTCCTATAGCTTGAGATGTGATATCCAACTCCTTCCCATTCCAATTCTGAGACCCTTCCTATAGCATGAGATGTGATATCCAACTCCTTCCCATTCCAATCCTGAGACCCTTCCTATAGCATGAGATGTGATGTCTCAATGCTTCTAATACCAAACCTGATATCCTTCCTATAACATGAGATGTGATATCCAACTCCTTCCATTCCAATCCTGAGACCCTTCCTATAGCATGAGATGTGATATCTCAATGCTTCTACCAAACCTGAGACCCTTCCTATAGCATGAGATGTGATATCCAACTCCTTCCCATTCCAATCCTGAGACCCTTCCTATAGACTGAGATGTGATATCTCAATGCCCCTAATACCAAACCTGAGATCCTTCCTCTAACATGAAATGTGATATCCAACTCCTTCACTTTCCAAACCTGAGAGCCTATCTATAGCATGAGATGTGATATCTAAGTCCTTCCCATTCCAATCCTTAGACCCTTCCTACAGCATGCAATATGATATCTCAATGATTCTAATAAAAAAACCTGAGACCCGTCCTATAACATGAGATGGGATATTCAACTCCTTCCCATTCCAATCCTGAGACACTTCCGATAGCAGAGCTGTGATATCTCAATGTTTATACCAAACCTGAGATCCTTCCTATAACATGAGATGTGATATCCAACTCCTTCCCGTTCCAAACCTGAGACCCTTCCTTTAGCATGAGATGTGATATCCAGCTCCTTCCCATTCCAATCCTGAGACACTTCCGATAGCATGAGATGTGATATCCAGCTCCTTCCCATTCCAATCCTGAGACACTTCCGATAGCAGAGATGTGATATCTCAATGTTTATACCAAACCTGAGACCCTTCCTATAACATGAGATGTGATATCCAACTCCTTCCCATTCCAATCCTGAGACCCTTCCTATAGCATGAGATGTGATATCTCAATACTTCTAATACCAAACCTGAGATCCTTCCGATAACATGAGATGTGATATCTCAATACTTCTAATACCAAACCTGAGATCCATCCTATAACATGAGATGTGATATCCAAATCCTTCCCCTTCCAAACCTGAGACCCTCCCTTTAGCATGAGATGTGATATCCAACTCCTTCCCATTCCATTCCTGAGACCCTTCTGATAGCATAAGATATATCTCAATGCTTCTATACCAAACCTGAGATCCTTCCGATAGCATGAGATGTGATATCTCAATACTTCTAATACCAAACCTGAGATCCTTCCTATAACATGAGATGTGATATCCAAATCCTTAACTTCCAAACCTGAGACCCTTCCTTCCTTTATCCAACTCCTTCCCATTCCAATCCTGAGACTCTTCTGATAGCATAAGATTTGATATCTCAATGCTTCTATTCCAAACCTGAGATCCTTCTGATAGCATGAGATGTGATATCTCAATACTTCTACCAAACCTGAGATCCTACCTCTAACATGAAATGTGATATCCAACTCTTTCCCCTTGCAAACCTGAGAGCCTTCCTATAGCATGAGATGTGATATCCAAGTCCTTCCCATTCCAATCCTGAGACCCTTCCTATAACATGAGATGTGATATCCAACTCCTTCCCATTCCAACCTGAGACCCTTCCTATAGCATGAGATGGGATATCCAACTCCTTCCAAATCCAATCCCGATACCCTTCCGATAGCATGAGATGTGATATCCCAATGCTTCTACCAAACCTGAGACCCATACTATGGCATGAGATGTGATATCAAACTCCTTCCCATTCTAATCCTGAGACCCTTCCTATAGCTTGAGATGTGATATCCAACTCCTTCCCATTCCAATTCTGAGACCCTTCCTATACCATGAGACTTGATATCTCAATGCTTCTAATACCAAACCTGAGACCCGTCCTATAACATGAGATGTGATATCCAAATCCTTCCCCTTCCAAACCTTAGACCCTTCCTTTATCATGAGATGTGATATCCAATTCCTTCCCATTCCAATCTTGAGACCCTTCCGATATCATGAAATGTGATATCTCAATGCTTCTAATATCAAACTTGAGACCCTCCTTATAGCATGAGATGTGATATCCAAGTCCTTCCCATTCCAAACCTGAGACCCTTCCTACGGCATGAGATGTCATATTCAACTCCTTCCCATTCCAATCCTGAGACCCTTCCTATAGCATGAGATGTGATATCCAACTCCTTCCCATTCCAATCCTGAGACCCTTCCTATAGCATGAGATGTGATGTCTCAATGCTTCTAATACCAAACCTGATATCCTTCCTATAACATGAGATGTGATATCCAACTCCTTCCATTCCAATCCTGAGACCCTTCCTATAGCATGAGATGTGATATCTCAATGCTTCTACCAAACCTGAGACCCTTCCTATAGCATGAGATGTGATATCCAACTCCTTCCCATTCCAATCCTGAGACCCTTCCTATAGCCTGAGATGTGATATCTCAATGCCCCTAATACCAAACCTGAGATCCTTCCTCTAACATGAAATGTGATATCCAACTCCTTCACTTTCCAAACCTGAGAGCCTATCTATAGCATGAGATGTGATATCTAAGTCCTTCCCATTCCAATCCTTAGACCCTTCCTACAGCATGCAATATGATATCTCAATGATTCTAATAAAAAAACCTGAGACCCGTCCTATAACATGAGATGGGATATCCAACTCCTTCCCATTCCAATCCTGAGACACTTCCGATAGCAGAGATGTGATATCTCAATGTTTATACCAAACCTGAGACCCTTCCTATAACATGAGATGTGATATCCAACTCCTTCCCGTTCCAAACCTGAGACCCTTCCTTTAGCATGAGATGTGATATCCAGCTCCTTCCCATTCCAATCCTGAGACACTTCCGATAGCATGAGATGTGATATCTCAATGCTTCTAATATCAAAACTGAGACCCTCCCTATAGCATGATATGTGATATCTAAGTCCTTCCCATTCCAATCCTGAGACCCTTCCTAAAGCATGAGATGTGATATCTCAATGCTTCTACCAAACCTGAGACCCTTCCTTTAGCATGAGATGTGATATCCAAATCCTTCACATTCCAATCCTGAGACCCTTCCTATAGCATGAGATGTGATATCTCAATGCTTCTAATACCAAACCTGAGATCCTTCCTATAACATGAGATGTGATATCCAATTCCTTCCCATTCCAAACCTGAGACCCTTCCTATTGGATGAGATGTGATATCCAACTCCTTCCCATTCCAACCCTGAGACCCTTCCTATAGCATGAGATGTGATGTCTCAATGCTTCTAATACCAAACCTGAGATCCTTCCTATAACATGAGATGTGATATCCAACTCCTTCCATTCCAATCCTGAGACCCGTCCTATAGCATGAGATGTGATATCTCAATGCTTATACCAAACCTGAGACCCTTCCTATAGCATGAGATGTGATATCCAACTGCTTCCCATTCCAATCCTGAGACCCTTCCTATAGCATGAGATGTGATATCTCAATGCTTCTAATACCAAACCTGAGATCCTTCCTCTAACATGAAATGTGATATCCAACTCCTTCCCTTTCAAAACCTAAGAGCCTATCTATAGCATGAGATGTGATATCCAAGTCCTTCACATTCCAACCCTTAGACCCTTCCTACAGCATGCAATATGATATCTCAATGATTCTAATAACAAACCTGAGACCCGTCCTATAACATGAGATGGGATATCCAACTCCTTCCCATTCCAATCCTGAGACACTTCCGATAGCATGTGATATCTCAATGCTTATACCAAACCTGAGACCCTTCCTATAACATGAGATGTGATATCCAAATCCTTCCCGTTCCAAACCTGAGACCCTTCCTTTAGCATGAGATGTGATATCCAGCTCCTTCCCATTCCAATCCTGAGACACTTCCGATAGCATGAGATGTGATATCTCAATGCTTCTAATATCAAAACTGAGACCCTCCCTATAGCATGATATGTGATATCTAAGTCCTTCCCATTCCAATCCTGAGACCCTCCCTATAGCATGAGATGTGATATCCAACTCCTTCCCATTCCAATCCTGAGACCCTTCCTATAGCATGAGATATATCTCAATACTTATAATACCAAACCTGAGATCCTACCTCTAACATGAAATGTGATATCCAACTCTTTCCCCTTGCAAACCTGAGAGCCTTCCTATAGCATGAGATTTGATATCCAAGTCCTTCCCATTCCAATCCTGAGACCCTTCCTATAACATGAGATGTGATATCCAACTCCTTCCCATTCCAACCTGAGACCCTTCCTATAGCATGAGATGGGATATCCAACTCCTTCCAAATCCAATCCCGATACCCTTCCGATAGCATGAGATGTGATATCCCAATGCTTCTACCAAACCTGAGACCCATACTATGGCATGAGATGTGATATCAAACTCCTTCCCATTCTAATCCTGAGACCCTTCCTATAGCTTGAGATGTGATATCCAACTCCTTCCCATTCCAATTCTGAGACCCTTCCTATACCATGAGACTTGATATCTCAATGCTTCTAATACCAAACCTGAGACCCGTCCTATAACATGAGATGTGATATCCAAATCCTTCCCCTTCCAAACCTTAGACCCTTCCTTTATCATGAGATGTGATATCCAATTCCTTCCCATTCCAATCTTGAGACCCTTCCGATATCATGAAATGTGATATCTCAATGCTTCTAATATCAAACTTGAGACCCTCCTTATAGCATGAGATGTGAAATCCAAGTCCTTCCCATTCCAATCCTGAGACCCTTCCTATAGCATGAGATGTGATATCCAACTCCTTCCCATTCCAATCCTGAGACCCTTCCTATAGCATGAGATGTGATATCTCAATGCTTCTACCAAACCTGGGACCCTTCCTATAGCATGTGATGTGATATCCAACTCCTTCCCATTCCAATCCTGAGACCCTTCCTATAGCCTGAGATGTGATATCTCAATGCCCCTAATACCAAACCTGAGATCCTTCCTCTAACATGAAATGTGATATCCAACTCCTTCACTTTCCAAACCTGAGAGCCTATCTATAGCATGAGATGTGATATCTAAGTCCTTCCCATTCCTACAGCATGCAATATGATATCTCAATGATTCTAATAAAAAAACCTGAGACCCGTCCTATAACATGAGATGGGATATCCAACTCCTTCCCATTCCAATCCTGAGACACTTCCGATAGCAGAGATGTGATATCTCAATGTTTATACCAAACCTGAGACCCTTCCTATAACATGAGATGTGATATCCAACTCCTTCCCGTTCCAAACCTGAGACCCTTCCTTTAGCATGAGATGTGATATCCAGCTCCTTCCCATTCCAATCCTGAGACACTTCCGATAGCATGAGATGTGATATCTCAATGCTTCTAATATCAAAACTGAGACCCTCCCTATAGCATGATATGTGATATCTAAGTCCTTCCCATTCCAATCCTGAGACCCTTCCTATAGCATGAGATGTGATATCTCAATGCATCTACCAAACCTGAGACCCTTCCTTTAGCATGAGATGTGATATCCAACTCCTTCCCATTCCAATCCTGAGACCCTTCCTATAGCATGAGATGTGATATCTCAATACTTCTAACACCAAACCTGAGATCCTTCCGATAACATGAGATGTGATATCTCAATACTTCTAATACCAAACCTGAGATCCTTCCGATAACATGAGATGTGATATCTCAATACTTCTAATACCAAACCTGAGATCCATCCTATAACATGAGATGTGATATCCAAATCCTTCCCCTTCCAAACCTGAGACCCTCCCTTTAGCATGAGATGTGATATCCAACTCCTTCCCATTCCAATCCTGAGACCCTTCTGATAGCATAAAATATATCTCAATGCTTCTATACCAAACCTGAGATCCTTCCGATAGAATGAGATGTGATATCTCAATACTTCTAATACCAAACCTGAGATCCTTCCTATAACATGAGATGTGATATCCAAATCCTTATCTTCCAAACCTGAGACCCTTCCTTTACCATGAGATGTGATATCCAACTCCTTCCCATTCCAATCCTGAGACTCTTCTGATAGCATAAGATTTGATATCTCAATGCTTCTATACCAAACCTGAGATCCTTCTGATAGCATGAGATGTGATATCTCAATACTTCTAATACCAAACCTGAGATCCTACCTCTAACATAAAATGTGATATCCAACTCTTTCCCCTTGCAAACCTGAGAGCCTTCCTATAGCATGAGATGTGATATCCAAGTCCTTCCCATTCCAATCCTGAGACCCTTCCTATAACATGAGATGTGATATCCAACTCCTTCCCATTCCAACCTGAGACCCTTCCTATAGCATGAGATGGGATATCCAACTCCTTCCAAATCCAATCCCGATACCCTTCCGATAGCATGAGATGTGATATCCCAATGCTTCTACCAAACCTGAGACCCATACTATGGCATGAGATGTGATATCAAACTCCTTCCCATTCTAATCCTGAGACCCTTCCTATAGCTTGAGATGTGATATCCAACTCCTTCTCATTCCAATTCTGAGACCCTTCCTATAGCATGAGATGTGATATCCAACTCCTTCCCATTCCAATCCTGAGACCCTTCCTACAGCATGAGATGTGATGTCTCAATGCTTCTAATACCAAACCTGATATCCTTCCTATAACATGAGATGTGATATCCAACTCCTTCCATTCCAATCCTGAGACCCTTCCTATAGCATGAGATGTGATATCTCAATGCTTCTACCAAACCTGAGACCCTTCCTATAGCATGAGATGTGATATCCAACTCCTTCCCATTCCAATCCTGAGACCCTTCCTATAGCCTGAGATGTGATATCTCAATGCCCCTAATACCAAACCTGAGATCCTTCCTCTAACATGAAATGTGATATCGAACTCCTTCACTTTCCAAACCTGAGAGCCTATCTTTAGCATGAGATGTGATATCTAAGTCCTTCCCATTCCAATCCTTAGACCCTTCCTACAGCATGCAATATGATATCTCAATGATTCTAATAAAAAAACCTGAGACCCTTCCTATAACATGAGATGGGACATCCAACTCCTTCCCATTCCAATCCTGAGACACTTCCGATAGCAGAGATGTGATATCTCAATGTTTATACCAAACCTGAGACCCTTCCTATAACATGAGATGTGATATCCAACTCCTTCCCATTCCAAACCTGAGACCCTTCCTTTAGCATGAGATGTGATATCCAGCTCCTTCCCATTCCAATCCTGAGACACTTCCGATAGCATGAGATGTGATATCTCAATGCTTCTAATATCAAAACTGAGACCCTCCCTATAGCATGATATGTGATATCTCAATACTTCTAACACCAAACCTGAGATCCTTCCGATAACATGAGATGTGATATCTCAATACTTCTAATACCAAACCTGAGATCCATCCTAGAACATGAGATGTGATATCCAAATCCTTCCCCTTCCAAACCCGAGACACTCCCTTTAGCATGAGATGTGATATCCAACTCCTTCCCATTCCAATCCTGAGACCCTACTGATAGCATAAGATATATCTCAAAGCTTCTATACCAAACCTGAGATCCTTCTGATAGCATGAGATGTGATATCTCAATACTTCTAATACCAAACCTGAGATCCTACCTCTAACATAAAATGTGATATCCAACTCTTTCCCCTTGCAAACCTGAGAGCCTTCCTATAGCATAAGATGTGATATCCAAGTCCTTCCCATTCCAATCCTGAGACCCTTCCTATAACATGAGATGTGATATCCAACTCCTTCCCATTCCAACCTGAGACCCTTCCTATAGCATGAGATGGGATATCCAACTCCTTCCAAATCCAATCCCGATACCCTTCCGATAGCATGAGATGTGATATCCCAATGCTTCTACCAAACCTGAGACCCATACTATGGCATGAGATGTGATATCAAACTCCTTCCCATTCTAATCCTGAGACCCTTCCTATAGCTTGAGATGTGATATCCAACTCCTTCCCATTCCAATTCTGAGACCCTTCCTATAGCATGAGATGTGATATCCAACTCCTTCCCATTCCAATCCTGAGACCCTTCCTATAGCATGAGATGTGATGTCTCAATGCTTCTAATACCAAACCTGATATCCTTCCTATAACATGAGATGTGATATCCAACTCCTTCCATTCCAATCCTGAGACCCTTCCTATAGCAAGAGATGTGATATCTCAATGCTTCTACCAAACCTGAGACCCTTCCTATAGCATGAGATGTGATATCCAACTCCTTCCCATTCCAATCCTGAGACCCTTCCTATAGACTGAGATGTGATATCTCAATGCCCCTAATACCAAACCTGAGATCCTTCCTCTAACATGAAATGTGATATCCAACTCCTTCACTTTCCAAACCTGAGAGCCTATCTATAGCATGAGATGTGATATCTAAGTCCTTCCCATTCCAATCCTTAGACCCTTCCTACAGCATGCAATATGATATCTCAATGATTCTAATAAAAAAACCTGAGACCCGTCCTATAACATGAGATGGGATATTCAACTCCTTCCCATTCCAATCCTGAGACACTTCCGATAGCAGAGCTGTGATATCTCAATGTTTATACCAAACCTGAGATCCTTCCTATAACATGAGATGTGATATCCAACTCCTTCCCGTTCCAAACCTGAGACCCTTCCTTTAGCATGAGATGTGATATCCAGCTCCTTCCCATTCCAATCCTGAGACACTTCCGATAGCATGAGATGTGATATCCAGCTCCTTCCCATTCCAATCCTGAGACACTTCCGATAGCAGAGATGTGATATCTCAATGTTTATACCAAACCTGAGACCCTTCCTATAACATGAGATGTGATATCCAACTCCTTCCCATTCCAATCCTGAGACCCTTCCTATAGCATGAGATGTGATATCTCAATACTTCTAATACCAAACCTGAGATCCTTCCGATAACATGAGATGTGATATCTCAATACTTCTAATACCAAACCTGAGATCCATCCTATAACATGAGATGTGATATCCAAATCCTTCCCCTTCCAAACCTGAGACCCTCCCTTTAGCATGAGATGTGATATCCAACTCCTTCCCATTCCAATCCTGAGACCCTTCTGATAGCATAAGATATATCTCAATGCTTCTATACCAAACCTGAGATCCTTCCGATAGCATGAGATGTGATATCTCAATACTTCTAATACCAAACCTGAGATCCTTCCTAAACATGAGATGTGATATCCAAATCCTTATCTTCCAAACCTGAGACCCTTCCTTCCTTTATCCAACTCCTTCCCATTCCAATCCTGAGACTCTTCTGATAGCATAAGATTTGATATCTCAATGCTTCTATTCCAAACCTGAGATCCTTCTGATAGCATGAGATGTGATATCTCAATACTTCTACCAAACCTGAGATCCTACCTCTAACATGAAATGTGATATCCAACTCTTTCCCCTTGCAAACCTGAGAGCCTTCCTATAGCATGAGATGTGATATCCAAGTCCTTCCCATTCCAATCCTGAGACCCTTCCTATAACATGAGATGTGATATCCAACTCCTTCCCATTCCAACCTGAGACCCTTCCTATAGCATGAGATGGGATATCCAACTCCTTCCAAATCCAATCCCGATACCCTTCCGATAGGATGAGATGTGATATCCCAATGCTTCTACCAAACCTGAGACCCATACTATGGCATGAGATGTGATATCAAACTCCTTCCCATTCTAATCCTGAGACCCTTCCTATAGCTTGAGATGTGATATCCAACTCCTTCCCATTCCAATTCTGAGACCCTTCCTATACCATGAGACTTGATATCTCAATGCTTCTAATACCAAACCTGAGACCCGTCCTATAACATGAGATGTGATATCCAAATCCTTCCCCTTCCAAACCTTAGACCCTTCCTTTATCATGAGATGTGATATCCAATTCCTTCCCATTCCAATCTTGAGACCCTTCCGATATCATGAAATGTGATATCTCAATGCTTCTAATATCAAACTTGAGACCCTCCTTATAGCATGAGATGTGATATCCAAGTCCTTCCAATTCCAAACCTGAGACCCTTCCTACGGCATGAGATGTCATATTCAACTCCTTCCCATTCCAATCCTGAGACCCTTCCTATAGCATGAGATGTGATATCCAACTCCTTCCCATTCCAATCCTGAGACCCTTCCTATAGCATGAGATGTGATGTCTCAATGCTTCTAATACCAAACCTGATATCCTTCCTATAACATGAGATGTGATATCCAACTCCTTCCATTCCAATCCTGAGACCCTTCCTATAGCATGAGATGTGATATCTCAATGCTTCTACCAAACCTGAGACCCTTCCTATAGCATGAGATGTGATATCCAACTCCTTCCCATTCCAATCCTGAGACCCTTCCTATAGCCTGAGATGTGATATCTCAATGCCCCTAATACCAAACCTGAGATCCTTCCTCTAACATGAAATGTGATATCCAACTCCTTCACTTTCCAAACCTGAGAGCCTATCTATAGCATGAGATGTGATATCTAAGTCCTTCCCATTCCAATCCTTAGACCCTTCCTACAGCATGCAATATGATATCTCAATGATTCTAATAAAAAAACCTGAGACCCGTCCTATAACATGAGATGGGATATCCAACTCCTTCCCATTCCAATCCTGAGACACTTCCGATAGCAGAGATGTGATATCTCAATGTTTATACCAAACCTGAGACCCTTCCTATAACATGAGATGTGATATCCAACTCCTTCCCGTTCCAAACCTGAGACCCTTCCTTTAGCATGAGATGTGATATCCAGCTCCTTCCCATTCCAATCCTGAGACACTTCCGATAGCATGAGATGTGATATCTCAATGCTTCTAATATCAAAACTGAGACCCTCCCTATAGCATGATATGTGATATCTAAGTCCTTCCCATTCCAATCCTGAGACCCTTCCTAAAGCATGAGATGTGATATCTCAATGCTTCTACCAAACCTGAGACCCTTCCTTTAGCATGAGATGTGATATCCAAATCCTTCACATTCCAATCCTGAGACCCTTCCTATAGCATGAGATGTGATATCTCAATGCTTCTAATACCAAACCTGAGATCCTTCCTATAACATGAGATGTGATATCCAATTCCTTCCCATTCCAAACCTGAGACCCTTCCTATTGGATGAGATGTGATATCCAACTCCTTCCCATTCCAACCCTGAGACCCTTCCTATAGCATGAGATGTGATGTCTCAATGCTTCTAATACCAAACCTGAGATCCTTCCTATAACATGAGATGTGATATCCAACTCCTTCCATTCCAATCCTGAGACCCGTCCTATAGCATGAGATGTGATATCTCAATGCTTATACCAAACCTGAGACCCTTCCTATAGCATGAGATGTGATATCCAACTGCTTCCCATTCCAATCCTGAGACCCTTCCTATAGCATGAGATGTGATATCTCAATGCTTCTAATACCAAACCTGAGATCCTTCCTCTAACATGAAATGTGATATCCAACTCCTTCCCTTTCAAAACCTAAGAGCCTATCTATAGCATGAGATGTGATATCCAAGTCCTTCACATTCCAACCATTAGACCCTTCCTACAGCATGCAATATGATATCTCAATGATTCTAATAACAAACCTGAGACCCGTCCTATAACATGAGATGGGATATCCAACTCCTTCCCATTCCAATCCTGAGACACTTCCGATAGCATGTGATATCTCAATGCTTATACCAAACCTGAGACCCTTCCTATAACATGAGATGTGATATCCAAATCCTTCCCGTTCCAAACCTGAGACCCTTCCTTTAGCATGAGATGTGATATCCAGCTCCTTCCCATTCCAATCCTGAGACACTTCCGATAGCATGAGATGTGATATCTCAATGCTTCTAATATCAAAACTGAGACCCTCCCTATAGCATGATATGTGATATCTAAGTCCTTCCCATTCCAATCCTGAGACCCTCCCTATAGCATGAGATGTGATATCCAACTCCTTCCCATTCCAATCCTGAAACCCTTCCTATAGCATGAGATATATCTCAATACTTATAATACCAAACCTGAGATCCTACCTCTAACATGAAATGTGATATCCAACTCTTTCCCCTTGCAAACCTGAGAGCCTTCCTATAGCATGAGATTTGATATCCAAGTCCTTCCCATTCCAATCCTGAGACCCTTCCTATAACATGAGATGTGATATCCAACTCCTTCCCATTCCAACCTGAGACCCTTCCTATAGCATGAGATGGGATATCCAACTCCTTCCAAATCCAATCCCGATACCCTTCCGATAGCATGAGATGTGATATCCCAATGCTTCTACCAAACCTGAGACCCATACTATGGCATGAGATGTGATATCAAACTCCTTCCCATTCTAATCCTGAGACCCTTCCTATAGCTTGAGATGTGATATCCAACTCCTTCCCATTCCAATTCTGAGACCCTTCCTATACCATGAGACTTGATATCTCAATGCTTCTAATACCAAACCTGAGACCCGTCCTATAACATGAGATGTGATATCCAAATCCTTCCCCTTCCAAACCTTAGACCCTTCCTTTATCATGAGATGTGATATCCAATTCCTTCCCATTCCAATCTTGAGACCCTTCCGATATCATGAAATGTGATATCTCAATGCTTCTAATATCAAACTTGAGACCCTCCTTATAGCATGAGATGTGAAATCCAAGTCCTTCCCATTCCAAACCTGAGACCCTTCCTACGGCATGAGATGTCATATTCAACTCCTTCCCATTCCAATCCTGAGACCCTTCCTAAAGCATGAGATGTGATATCCAACTCCTTCCCATTCCAATCCTGAGACCCTTCCTATAGCATGAGATGTGATGTCTCAATGCTTCTAATACCAAACCTGATATCCTTCCTATAACATGAGATGTGATATCCAACTCCTTCCATTCCAATCCCGAGACCCTTCCTATAGCATGAGATGTGATATCTCAATGCTTCTACCAAACCTGAGACCCTTCCTATAGCATGAGATGTGATATCCAACTCCTTCCCATTCCAATCCTGAGACCCTTCCTATAGCCTGAGATGTGATATCTCAATGCCCCTAATACCAAACCTGAGATCCTTCCTCTAACATGAAATGTGATATCCAACTCCTTCACTTTCCAAACCTGAGAGCCTATCTATAGCATGAGATGTGATATCTAAGTCCTTCCCATTCCTACAGCATGCAATATGATATCTCAATGATTCTAATAAAAAAACCTGAGACCCGTCCTATAACATGAGATGGGATATCCAACTCCTTCCCATTCCAATCCTGAGACACTTCCGATAGCAGAGATGTGATATCTCAATGTTTATACCAAACCTGAGACCCTTCCTATAACATGAGATGTGATATCCAACTCCTTCCCGTTCCAAACCTGAGACCCTTCCTTTAGCATGAGATGTGATATCCAGCTCCTTCCCATTCCAATCCTGAGACACTTCCGATAGCATGAGATGTGATATCTCAATGCTTCTAATATCAAAACTGAGACCCTCCCTATAGCATATGTGATATCTAAGTCCTTCCCATTCCAATCCTGAGACCCTTCCTATAGCATGAGATGTGATATCTCAATGCTTCTACCAAACCTGAGACCCTTCCTTTAGCATGAGATGTGATATCCAACTCCTTCCCATTCCAATCCTGAGACCCTTCCTATAGCATGAGATGTGATATCTCAATACTTCTAACACCAAACCTGAGATCCTTCCGATAACATGAGATGTGATATCTCAATACTTCTAATACCAAACCTGAGATCCTTCCGATAACATGAGATGTGATATCTCAATACTTCTAATACCAAACCTGAGATCCATCCTATAACATGAGATGTGATATCCAAATCCTTCCCCTTCCAAACCTGAGACCCTCCCTTTAGCATGAGATGTGATATCCAACTCCTTCCCATTCCAATCCTGAGACCCTTCTGATAGCATAAAATATATCTCAATGCTTCTATACCAAACCTGAGATCCTTCCGATAGAATGAGATGTGATATCTCAATACTTCTAATACCAAACCTGAAATCCTTCCTATAACATGAGATGTGATATCCAAATCCTTATCTTCCAAACCTGAGACCCTTCCTTTACCATGAGATGTGATATCCAACTCCTTCCCATTCCAATCCTGAGACTCTTCTGATAGCATAAGATTTGATATCTCAATGCTTCTATACCAAACCTGAGATCCTTCTGATAGCATGAGATGTGATATCTCAATACTTCTAATACCAAACCTGAGATCCTACCTCTAACATAAAATGTGATATCCAACTCTTTCCCCTTGCAAACCTGAGAGCCTTCCTATAGCATGAGATGTTATATCCAAGTCCTTCCCATTCCAATCCTGAGACCCTTCCTATAACATGAGATGTGATATCCAACTCCTTCCCATTCCAACCTGAGACCCTTCCTATAGCATGAGATGGGATATCCAAATCCTTCCAAATCCAATCCCGATACCCTTCCGATAGCATGAGATGTGATATCCCAATGCTTCTACCAAACCTGAGACCCATACTATGGCATGAGATGTGATATCAAACTCCTTCCCATTCTAATCCTGAGACCCTTCCTATAGCTTGAGATGTGATATCCAACTCCTTCTCATTCCAATTCTGAGACCCTTCCTATAGCATGAGATGTGATATCCAACTCCTTCCCATTCCAATCCTGAGACCCTTCCTATAGCATGAGATGTGATGTCTCAATGCTTCTAATACCAAACCTGATATCCTTCCTATAACATGAGATGTGATATCCAACTCCTTCCATTCCAATCCTGAGACCCTTCCTATAGCATGAGATCTGATATCTCAATGCTTCTACCAAACCTGAGACCCTTCCTATAGCATGAGATGTGATATCCAACTCCTTCCCATTCCAATCCTGAGACCCTTCCTATAGCCTGAGATGTGATATCTCAATGCCCCTAATACCAAACCTGAGATCCTTCCTCTAACATGAAATGTGATATCGAACTCCTTCACTTTCCAAACCTGAGAGCCTATCTATAGCATGAGATGTGATATCTAAGTCCTTCCCATTCCAATCCTTAGACCCTTCCTACAGCATGCAATATGATATCTCAATGATTCTAATAAAAAAACCTGAGACCCTTCCTATAACATGAGATGGGATATCCAACTCCTTCCCATTCCAATCCTGAGACACTTCCGATAGCAGAGATGTGATATCTCAATGTTTATACCAAACCTGAGACCCTTCCTATAACATGAGATGTGATATCCAACTCCTTCCCATTCCAAACCTGAGACCCTTCCTTTAGCATGAGATGTGATATCCAGCTCCTTCCCATTCCAATCCTGAGACACTTCCGATAGCATGAGATGTGATATCTCAATGCTTCTAATATCAAAACTGAGACCCTCCCTATAGCATGATATGTGATATCTCAATACTTCTAACACCAAACCTGATATCCTTCCGATAACATGAGATGTGATATCTCAATACTTCTAATACCAAACCTGAGATCCATCCTAGAACATGAGATGTGATATCCAAATCCTTCCCCTTCCAAACCCGAGACACTCCCTTTAGCATAAGATGTGATATCCAACTCCTTCCCATTCCAATCCTGAGACCCTTCCTATAGCATGAGATGTGATATCTCAATACTTCTAATACCAAACCTGAGATCCTTCCGATAACATGAGATGTGATATCTCAATACTTCTAATACCAAACCTGAGATCCATCCTATAACATGAGATGTGATATCCAAATCCTTCCCCTTCCAAACCTGAGACCCTCCCTTTAGCATGAGATGTGATATCCAACTCCTTCCCATTCCAATCCTGAGACCCTTCTGATAGCATAAGATATATCTCAATGCTTCTATACCAAACCTGAGATCCTTCCGATAGCATGAGATGTGATATCTCAATACTTCTAATACCAAACCTGAGATCCTTCCTATAACATGAGATGTGATATCCAAATCCTTATCTTCCAAACCTGAGACCCTTCCTTCCTTTATCCAACTCCTTCCCATTCCAATCCTGAGACTCTTCTGATAGCATAAGATTTGATATCTCAATGCTTCTATTCCAAACCTGAGATCCTTCTGATAGCATGAGATGTGATATCTCAATACTTCTACCAAACCTGAGATCCTACCTCTAACATGAAATGTGATATCCAACTCTTTCCCCTTGCAAACCTGAGAGCCTTCCTATAGCATGAGATGTGATATCCAAGTCCTTCCCATTCCAATCCTGAGACCCTTCCTATAACATGAGATGTGATATCCAACTCCTTCCCATTCCAACCTGAGACCCTTCCTATAGCATGAGATGGGATATCCAACTCCTTCCAAATCCAATCCCGATACCCTTCCGATAGCATGAGATGTGATATCCCAATGCTTCTACCAAACCTGAGACCCATACTATGGCATGAGATGTGATATCAAACTCCTTCCCATTCTAATCCTGAGACCCTTCCTATAGCTTGAGATGTGATATCCAACTCCTTCCCATTCCAATTCTGAGACCCTTCCTATACCATGAGACTTGATATCTCAATGCTTCTAATACCAAACCTGAGACCCGTCCTATAACATGAGATGTGATATCCAAATCCTTCCCCTTCCAAACCTTAGACCCTTCCTTTATCATGAGATGTGATATCCAATTCCTTCCCATTCCAATCTTGAGACCCTTCCGATATCATGAAATGTGATATCTCAATGCTTCTAATATCAAACTTGAGACCCTCCTTATAGCATGAGATGTGATATCCAAGTCCTTCCCATTCCAAACCTGAGACCCTTCCTACGGCATGAGATGTCATATTCAACTCCTTCCCATTCCAATCCTGAGACCCTTCCTATAGCATGAGATGTGATATCCAACTCCTTCCCATTCCAATCCTGAGACCCTTCCTATAGCATGAGATGTGATGTCTCAATGCTTCTAATACCAAACCTGATATCCTTCCTATAACATGAGATGTGATATCCAACTCCTTCCATTCCAATCCTGAGACCCTTCCTATAGCATGAGATGTGATATCTCAATGCTTCTACCAAACCTGAGACCCTTCCTATAGCATGAGATGTGATATCCAACTCCTTCCCATTCAAATCCTGAGACCCTTCCTATAGCCTGAGATGTGATATCTCAATGCCCCTAATACCAAACCTGAGATCCTTCCTCTAACATGAAATGTGATATCCAACTCCTTCACTTTCCAAACCTGAGAGCCTATCTATAGCATGAGATGTGATATCTAAGTCCTTCCCATTCCAATCCTTAGACCCTTCCTACAGCATGCAATATATCTCAATGATTCTAATAAAAAAACCTGAGACCCTTCCTATAACATGAGATGGGATATCCAACTCCTTCCCATTCCAATCCTGAGACACTTCCGATAGCAGAGATGTGATATCTCAATGTTTATACCAAACCTGAGACCCTTCCTATAACATGAGATGTGATATCCAACTCCTTCCCATTCCAAACCTGAGACCCTTCCTTTAGCATGAGATGTGATATCCAGCTCCTTCCCATTCCAATCCTGAGACACTTCCGATAGCATGAGATGTGATATCTCAATGCTTCTAATATCAAAACTGAGACCCTCCCTATAGCATATGTGATATCTCAATACTTCTAACACCAAACCTGAGATCCTTCCGATAACATGAGATGTGATATCTCAATACTTCTAATACCAAACCTGAGATCCATCCTAGAACATGAGATGTGATATCCAAATCCTTCCCCTTCCAAACCCGAGACCCTCCCTTTAGCATGAGATGTGATATCCAACTCCTTCCCATTCCAATCCTGAGACCCTACTGATAGCATAAGATATATCTCAATGCTTCTATACCAAACCTGAGATCCTTCCGATAGCATGATATGTGATATCTCAATACTTCTAATACCAAACCTGAGATCCTTCCTATAACATGAGATGTGATATCCAACTCCTTCCCATTCCAATCCTGAGACTCTTCTGATAGCATAAGATTTGATATCTCAATGCTTCTATACCAAACCTGAGATCCTTCTGATAGCATGAGATGTGATATCTCAATACTTCTAATACCAAACCTGAGATCCTACCTCTAACATGAAATGTGATATCCAACTCTTTCCCCTTGCAAACCTGAGAGCCTTCCTATAGCATGAGATGTGATATCCAAGTCCTTCCCATTCCAATCCTGAGACCCTTCCTATAACATGAGATGTGATATCCAACTCCTTCCCATTCCAACCTGAGACCCTTCATATAGCATGAGATGGGATATCCAACTCCTTCCAAATCCAATCCCGATACCCTTCCGATAGCATGAGATGTGATATCCCAATGCTTCTACCAAACCTGAGACCCATACTATGGCATGAGATGTGATATCAAACAGTTCCCATTCTAATCCTGAGACCCTTCCTATAGCTTGAGATGTGATATCCAACTCCTTCCCATTCCAATTCTGAGACCCGTCCTATACCATGAGACTTGATATCTCAATGCTTCTAATACCAAACCTGAGACCCGTCCTATAACATGAGATGTGATATCCAAATCCTTCCCCTTCCAAACCTTAGACCCTTCCTTTATCATGAGATGTGATATCCAACTCCTTCCCATTCCAATCTTTAGACCCTTCCAATAACATGAAATGTGATATCTCAATGCTTCTAATATCACACTTGAGACCCTCCTTATAGCATGAGATGTGATATCCAAGTCCTTCCCATTCCAATCCTGAGACCCTTCCTATAGCATGAGATTTGATATCTCAATGCTTCTAATACCAAACCTGAGACCCTTCCTATAACATGAGATGGGAATATCCAATGTGATATCCAACTCCTTCCCATTCCAATCCTGAGACCTTTCCTATAGCATGAGATGTGATATCTCAATGCTTCTAATATCAAACTTGAGACCCTCCCTATAGCATGAGATGTGATACCCAAGTCCTTCCCATTCCAATCCTGAGACCCTTCCTATAGCATGAGATGTGATATCCAATTCCTTCCCATTCCAATCCTGAGACCCTTCCTATAGCCTGAGATGTGATATCTCAATGCCTCTGATACCAAACCTGAGATCCTTCCTCTAACATGAAATGTGATATCCAACTCCTTCACTTTCCAAACCTGAGAGCCTATCTATAGCATGAGATGTGATATCCAAGTCCTTCCCATTCCAATCCTTAGACCCTTCCTACAGCATGCAATATGATATCTCAATGATTTTAATAAAAAACCTGAGACCCGTCCTATAACATGAGATGGGATATCCAACTCCTTCCCATTCCAATCCTGAGACACTTCCGATAGCAGAGATGTGATATCTCAATGTTTATACCAAACCTGAGACCCTTCCTATAACATGAGATGTGATATCCAACTCCTTCCCGTTCCAAACCTGAGACCCTTCCTTTAGCATATGTGATATCCAGCTCCTTCCCATTCCAATCCTGAGACACTTCCGATAGCATGAGATGTGATATCTCAATGCTTCTAATATCTAAACTGAGACCCTCCCTATAGCATATGTGATATCTAAGTCCTTCCCATTCCAATCCTGAGACACTTCCTATAGCATGAGATGTGATATCTCAATGCTTATCCTTGATTCCTGTAGTAAATTGATTTCCTTTGCAGGCCGACTCCTGTCACGAATGCCTTGTCTGCATGCATTCTCTCCTGGCCATTCGCTCACCGTGGCTATTTGCCTACCCCCTTCCTCTCTCAGTGGATGGACTTCTCCATCCTAGCCTCCTACCACTCAACTCCGCCTACTTGGAGAATTCAACATGAACCTGTATGCTTCCTGACCTGGACTTTTACGAGATCTGCAACTCTTCATGTCGCTGGCCGTACACACTGCAGGGAATACTCAGGTTTTTCTGATCTCAGACCTCCCCCTCTGTAACCCTCTCAACAATCCTCTCCCGTGGTGATCAAGTTCTCATCTTCAAAGAAGGCTAACTGCCAGCTGTTCCTCCTCAGAGGAGTTCTCCCTTTCTGTCCCTGCTCCCTGCACCGTTTCGCGTTGCAAACACTCGCTTCCCTGCTCTCTTATTTAGACGCTTTTCCTTCTCAGAGGCCTTCTTGCTTTCTGCCCTTTTCGCGTTGCAAGTACTCGCTTCCCAGCTCTCTGGTTTAGACGCGTGTTCCCTGCCTTCTCTCTTCTTCCCGCTGCCTTCAAATCAAAAAATGAGCTCCAAAAGATACACAGTGCTCAGAATGCTCTATAACACCCATTATTCAACATATAGACGTAACCCGCTAGACGTATTGATACGTGCTGTAAACTAGCAAAAACAGCTAGAAAATGTACTTTCCTCGCGTTTTTGTAAATGCTAATTCTGATGGGTTCCCATGTATACTGTCCGTGCGTTTGTTGTCGAATCCTGAAGTTTTTAACCACTGTTCTCCCATACAAGGGGGGGTCAACGTCTACTGCTGTTCACAGGCTGAATGTATACGGCTGAAATCTTCAAGGAATTATCAGCTTTCCTGACTGTTTTGGAACGTGTATTTGTCATCTGTTAATGCAGTCGCCCTGTGTTCATCGTCCCTTCTACTTTACAGGCTGCACTCCCCTGGTGATCACATTCTCCTCTCCAGAGCAGGCTGACTACCAGCTGCTCCTCCTCATAGGCGTTCATCCTTTCTGTCCCTGCTCCCTGCACCGTTTCGCGTTGCATGTACTCGCTTCCCAGCTCTCTGGTTTAGATGCGTGTTCCCTGCCTTCTCTCCTCTTCCTACAGCCTTCCAATGAGCTCCACAAGATACAGTGTTCAGAATGCTTTATAACACCCATTATTCAACATATTGCTGTAACCCGCTAGACGTATTGAAACGTGCTAAAAACGAGCAGAAACAGCTAGAAAATGTACTTTCCTCGCGTTTTGGTAAATGCGAATTGTGGTGGATTCCCATTTTGTACTCTGTTCGTGCGTTTGTTCAGTCGAATCCTGGTCCTTTGACCCACTCTTCTCCCATACAAGGGAGGGTCAAAATGTGTTGTTCACAGGCTGAATTTATACTGCTGAAATGCTCGCTTCCCTGCTTTCTGGTTTAGACGCGTGTACCCTGCATTTACCAAAACGCGAGGGAAGTACATTTTCTAGCTGTTTTTGCTAGTTTTTAGCACGTTTCAATACGTCTAGCGGGTTACAGCTATATGTTGAATAATGGGTGTTATAAAGCATTCTGAACACTGTATCTTGTGGAGCAAATTGGAAGGCTGTAGCAAGAGGAGAGAAGGCAGGGAACACGCATCTCAACCAGAGAGCTGGGAAGCGAGTACATGCAACGCGAAACGGTGCAGGGAGCAGGGACAGAAAGGATGAACACCTATGAGGAGGAGCAGCTGGTAGTTAGCCTGCATATGAGAGAAGAATGTGATCACTAGGGGAGTGCAGCCTGTAAACTAGAAGGAACGATGAACAAAGGGCGACTGCATTAACAGATGGCAAATAAACGTTCCAAAACAGTCAGGAAAGCTGATAATGCCTTGAAGATTTCAGCCGTATACATTCAGCCTGTGAACAGCAGATGTTGACCCCCACTCCCTAGTATGGGAGAACAGTGATTAAAAACTTCAGGATTCGAAACAAACGCACGGACACAGTACATACAACATGGGAACCCACCAGAATTCGCATTTACAAAAACGCGAGGGAAGTACATTTTCTAGCTATTTTTGCTAGTTTTTTAGCACGTTTCAATACGTCTAGCGGGTTACAGCTATATGTTGAATAATGGGGTTATAAAGCATTCTGAACACTATCTTGTGGAGCTCTTTGGAAGGCTGTAGGAAGAGAGAAGGCAGGGAACACGCATCTAAACCAGAGAGCAGGGAAGCGAGCATTTCAGCAGTATAAATTCAGCCTGTGAACAACACATTTTGACCCTCCCTTGTATGGGAGAAGAGTGGTTCAAAAGACCAGGATTCGACTGAACAAACGCACGAACAGAGTACAAAATGGGAATCCACCAGAATTCGCATTTACCAAAACGCGAGAAAATACATTTTCTAGCTGTCTCTGCTCGTTTTTAGCACGTTTCAATACGTCTAACGGGTTACAGCTATATGTTGAATAATGGGTGTTATAAAGCATTCTGAACACTATCTTGTGGAGCTCATTGGAAGGCTGTAGGAAGAGGAGAGAAGGCAGGGAACACGCATCTAAACCAGAGAGCTGGGAAGCGAGTACATGCAACGCGGAACGGTGCAGGGAGCAGGGACAGAAAGGATGAACGCCTATGAGGAGGAGCAGCTGGTAGTCAGCCTGCTCTGGAGAGGAGAATGTGATCACCAGGGGAGTGCAGCCTGTAAAGTAGAAGGGACGATGAACACAGGGCGACTGCATGAACAGATGGCATATACACGTTCCAAAACAGTCAGGAAAGCTGATAATGCCTTGAAGATTTCAGCCGTATACATTCAGCCTGTGAACAGCAGTAGACGTTGACCCCCCCCCCCCCCCCTTATATGGGAGAACAGTGGTTAAAAACTTCAGGATTCGACAACAAACGCACGGACAGTACATACATGAGAACCCATCAGAATTAGCATTTACAAAAACGCGAGGAAAGTACATTTTCTAGCTGTTTTTGCTAGTTTACAGCACGTTTCAACACGTCTAGCGGGTTACGGCTATATGTTGAATAATGGGTGTTATAGAGCATTCTGAGCACTGTGTATCTTTTGGAGCTCATTTTTTGATTTGAAGGCAGCGGGAAGAGAGAAGGCAGGGAACACGCGTCTAAACCAGAGAGCTGGGAAGCGAGTGTTTGCAACGCGAAACGGTGCAGGGAGCAGGGACAGAAAGGGAGAACTCCTCTGAGGAGGAACAGCTGGCAGTTAGCCTTCTTTGGAGATGAGAACTTGATCACCACGGGAGAGGATTGTTGAGAGGGTTACAGAGGGGGAGGTCTGAGATCACAAAATCCTGAGTATTCCCTGCAGTGTGTAGGGCCAGCGACATGAAGAGTTGCAGATCTCGTAAAAGTCCAGGTCAGGAAGCATACAGGTTCATGTTGAATTCTCCAAGTAGGCGGAGTTGAGTGGTAGGAGGCTAGGATGGAGAAGTCCATCCACTGAGAGAGGAAGGGGGTAGGCAAATAGCCACGGTGAGCGAATGGCCAGGAGAGAATGCATGCAGACAAGGCATTCGTGACAGGAGTCGGCCTGCAAAGGAAATCAATTTACTACAGGAATCGAGGATAAGCATTGAGATATCACATCTCATGCTATAGGAAGGGTCTCAGGATTGGAATGGGAAGGACTTAGATATCACATATGCTATAGGGAGGGTCTCAGTTTTGATATTAGAAGCATTGAGATATCAAATCTCATGCTATCGGAAGTGTCTCAGGATTGGAATGGGAAGGAGCTGGATATCACATCTCATGCTAAAGGAAGGGTCTCAGGTTTGGAACGGGAAGGAGTTGGATATCACATCTCATGCTAAAGGAAGGGTCTCAGGTTTGGAACGGGAAGGAGTTGGATATCACATCTCATGTTATAGGAAGGATCTCAGGTTTGGTATTAGAAGTATTGAGATATCACATCTCATGCTATCGGAAGGATCTCAGGTTTGGTATAGAAGCATTGAGATATATCTTATGCTATCAGAAGGGTCTCAGGATTGGAATGGGAAGGAGTTGGATATCACATCTCATGCTAAAGGGAGGGTCTCAGGTTTGGAAGGGGATGGATTTGGATATCACATCTCATGTTATAGGATGGATCTCAGGTTTGGTATTAGAAGTATTGAGATATCACATCTCATGTTATTGGAAGGATCTCAGGTTTGGTATTAGAAGTATTGAGATATCACATCTCATGCTATAGGAAGGGTCTCAGGATTGGAATGGGAAGGAGTTGGATATCACATCTCATGCTAAAGGAAGGGTCTCAGCTTTGGTAGAAGCATTGAGATATCACATCTCATGCTATAGGAAGGGTCTCAGGATTGGAATGGGTAGGACTTAGATATCACATATGCTATAGGGAGGGTCTCAGTTTTGATATTAGAAGCATTGAGATATCACATCTCATGCTATCGGAAGTGTCTCAGGATTGGAATGGGAAGGAGCTGGATATCACATCTCATGCTAAAGGAAGGGTCTCAGGTTTGGAACGGGAAGGAGTTGGATATCACATCTCATGTTATAGGAAGGGTCTCAGGTTTGGTATAAACATTGAGATATCACATCTCTGCTATGGGAAGTGTCTCAGGATTGGAATGGGAAGGAGTTGGATATCCCATCTCATGTTATAGGACGGGTCTCAGGTTTTTTATTAGAATCATTGAGATATCATATTGCATGCTGTAGGAAGGGTCTAAGGATTGGAATGGGAAGGACTTGGATATCACATCTCATGCTATAGATAGGCTCTCAGGTTTGGAAAGTGAAGGAGTTGGATATCACATTTCATGTTAGAGGAAGGATCTCAGGTTTGGTATTAGAGGCATTGAGATATCACATCTCAGGCTATAGGAAGGGTCTCAGGATTGGAATGGGAAGGAGTTGGATATCACATCTCATGCTATAGGAAGGGTCTCAGGTTTGGTATAAGCATTGAGATATCACATCTCATGCTATAGGAAGGGTCTCAGGATTGGAGTGGAAGGAGTTGGATATCACATCTCATGTTATAGGAAGGATCTCAGGTTTGGTATTAGAAGCATTGAGACATCACATCTCATGCTATAGGAAGGGTCTGAGGATTGGAATGGGAAGGAGTTGATATCACATCTCATGCTATGGGAAGGGTCTCAGGTTTGGTATAAGCAGTGAGATATCACATCTCATGCTATAGGAAGTGTCTCAGGATTGGAATGGGAAGGAGTTGGATATCACATCTCATGTTATAGGAAGGATCTCAGGTTTGGTATAAGCATTGAGATATCAGATCTCTGCTATCGGAAGGGTCTCAGGATTGGAATGGGAAGGAGTTGGATATTCCCATCTCATGTTATAGGAAGGGTCTCAGGTTTGGTATTAGAAGCATTGAGATATCACATCTCATGCTATAGGAAGGGTCTCAGGATTGGAATGGGAAGGACTTGGATATCACATCTCATGCTTTAGGGAGGGTCTCAAGTTTGATATTAGAAGCTTTGAGATATCACATCTCATGATATCGGAAGGGTCTCAGGATTGGAATGGGAAGGAGTTGGATATCACATCTCATGATAAAGGAAGGGTCTAAGGTTTGGAAGGGGAAGGATTTGGATATCACATCTCATGTTATATTACGGGTCTCAGGTTTGGTATTAGAAGCATTGAGATATCAAGTCTCATAGTATAGGAAGGGGCTCAGAATTGGAATGGGAAGGAGTTGGATATCACATCTCAAGCTTTAGGAAGGGTCTCAGGATTGGAATGGGAAGGACTTGGATATCACATCTCATGCTATAGGAAGGCTCTCAGGTTTGGAAGGGGAAAGAGTTGGATATCACATTTCATGTTAGAGGTAGGATCTCAGGTTTGGTATTAGAGGCATCTCATGCTATCAGAAGTGTCTCAGGAGTTGGATATCACATCTCAAGCTTTAGGAAGGGTCTCAGGATTGGAATGGGAAGGACTTGGATATCACATCTCATGCTATAGGAAGGCTCTCAGGTTTGGAAGGGGAAAGAGTTGGATATCACATTTCATGTTAGAGGTAGGATCTCAGGTTTGGTATTAGAGGCATCTCATGCTATCAGAAGTGTCTCAGGAATGGAATGGGAAGGAGTTGGATATCACATCTCATGCTAAAGGGAGGGTCTCAGGTTTGGAAGGGGAAGGATTTGGATATCACATCTCATGTTATAGGAAGGATCTCAGGTTTGGTATTAGAAGCATTGAGATATCACATCTCATGCTATCAGAAGGGTCTCAGGATTGGAATAGGAAGGAGTTGGATATCACATCTCATGCTAAAGGGAGGGCCTCAGGTTTGGAAGGGGAAGGATTTGGATATCACATCTCATGTTATCGGAAGGATCTCAGGTTTGGTATTAGAAGCATTGAGATATCACATCTCATGCTATCAGAAGGGTCTCAGGATTGGAATAGGAAGGAGTTGGAAATCACATCTCATGCTAAAGGGAGGGCCTCAGGTTTGGAAGGGGAAGGATTTGGATATCACATCTCATGCTATCAGAAGGGTCTCAGGATTGGAATAGGAAGGAGTTGGATATCACATCTCATGCTATAGGAAGGGTCTCAGGATTGGATTGGGAAGGAGTTGGATATCCCTTCTCATGCTATAGGAAGGGTCTCAGGATTTGAATGGCAAGGAGTTGGATATCACATCTCATGCCATAGGAAGGGTCTCAGGTTTGGTATAAGCATTGAGATATCACATCTCTGCTATCGGAAGGGCCTCAGGATTGGATTGGGAAGGAGTTGGATATCCCTTCTCATGCTATAGGAAGTGTCTCAGGTTGGAATGGGAAGGAGTTGGATATCACATCTCATGTTATAGGAAGGGTCTCAGGATTGGAATGGGAAGGATTTGGATATCACATCTCTTGCTATAGGAAGGGTCTCAGGATTGGAATGGGTAGGAGTTGGATATTACTTTCTTGCTATAGGAAGGGTCTCATGTTTGGAATGGGAAGGAGTTGGATATCACATATGCTATAGTTAGTGTCTCAGGTTTGGAACGGGAAGGAGTTGGATATCACATCTCATGTTATAGGAAGGGTCTCAGGTTTGGTGTAAGCATTGAGATATCACATCTCTGCTATCGGAAGCGGCTCAGGATTGGAATGGGAAGGAGTTGGATATCCCATCTCATGTTATAGGAAGAGTCTCTGGTTTGTTATTAGAATCATTGAGATATCACATCGCATGCTGTAGGAAGGGTCTAGGGATTGGAATGGGATGGACTTGGATATCACATCTCATGTTATAGGTAGGCTCTCAGGTTTGGTATAAGCATTGAGATATCACATCTCATGCTATAGGAAGGGTCTCAGGATTGGATTGGGAAGGAATTGGATATCACATCTCATGCTATAGGAAGGGTCTCAGATTTGGTATAAGCATTGAGATAATCACATCTCATGCTAAAGGAAGGGTCTCAGGATTGGAATGGGAAGGAGTTGTATATGACATCTCAGGCCATAGGAAGGTTCTCAGGTTTGGTATGAGCATTGAGATATCACATCTCTGCTATCGGAAAGGTCAAAGGATTGGAATGGGAAGGAGTTGGATATCCCATCTCATGTTATAGGAAGGGTCTCAGGTTTGGTATTAGAAGCATAGAGATATCACATCTCATGCTATAGGAAGGGTCTCAGGATTGGAATGGGAAGGACTTGGATGTCACATCTCATGCTATAGGGAGGGTCTCAAGTTTGATATTAGAAGCATTGAGATAACAAATCTCATGATATCGGAAGGGTCTCAGGATTGGAATGGGAAGGAGTTGGATATCACATCTCATGATAAAGGAAGGGTCTAAGGTTTGGAAGGGGAAGGATTTGGATATCACATCTCATGTTATGGGACGGGTCTCAGGTTTGGTATTAGAAGCATTGAGATATCAAGTCTCATGGTATAAGAAGGGTCTCAGAATTGGAATGGGAAGGAGTTGGATATCACACCTCAAGCTATAGGAAGGGTCTCAGGATTGGAATGGGAAGGAGTTTGATATCACATCTCATGCCATAGTATGGGTCTCAGGTTTGGTAGAAGCATTGGGATATCACATCTCATGCTATCGGAAGGGTATCAGTATTGGATTTGGAAGAAGTTGGATATCCCATCTCATGCTATAGGAAGGGTCTCAGGTTGGAATGGGAAGGAGTTGGATATCACATTTCATGTTATAGGAAGGGTCTCAGGATTGGAATGGGAAGGACTTGGATATCATATCTCATGCTATAGGACGGGTCTCAGGTTTGTTATTAGAATCATTGAGATATCATATTGCATGCTGTAGGAAGGGTCTAAGGATTGGAATGGGAAGGACCTGGATATCACATCTCATGCTATAGAACGGCTCTCAGGTTTGGAAAGGGAAGGAGTTGGATATCACATCTCATGTTATAGGATGGATCTCAGGTTTGGTATTAGAAGTATTGAGATATCACATCTCATGTTATCGGAAGGATCTCAGGTTTGGTATTAGAAGTATTGAGATATCACATCTCATGCTATAGGAAGGGTCTCAGGATTGGAATGGGAAGGAGTTGGATATCACATCTCATGCTAAAGGAAGGGTCTCAGGTTTGGTAGAAGCATTGAGATATCACATCTCATGCTATAGGAAGGGTCTCAGGATTGGAATGGGAAGGACTTAGATATCACATATCATGCTATAGGGAGGGTCTCAGTTTTGATATTAGAAGCATTGAGATATCACATCTCATGCTATCGGAATTGTCTCAGGATTGGAATGGGAAGGAGCTGGATATCACATCTCATGCTAAAGGAAGGGTCTCAGGTTTGGAACGGGAAGAAGTTGGATATCACATCTCATGTTATAGGAAGGGTCTCAGGTTTGGTATAAACATTGAGATATCACATCTCTGCTATCGGAAGTGTCTCAGGATTGGAATGGGAAGGAGTTGGATATCCCATCTCACGTTATAGGACGGGTCTCAGGTTTGTTATTAGAATCATTGAGATATCATATTGCATGCTGTAGGAAGGGTCTAAGGGTTGGAATGTGAAGGACTTGGATATCACATCTCATGCTATAGATAGGCTCTTAGGTTTGGAAAGGGAAGGAGTTGGATATCACATTTCATGTTAGAGGAAGGATCTCAGGTTTGGTATTAGAAGCATTGAGATATCACATCTCATGCTATAGGAAGAGTCTCAGGATTGGAATGGGAAGGAGTTGGATATCATATCTCATACTATAGGAAGGGTCTCAGGTTTGGTATAAGCATTGAGATATCACATCTCATGCTATAGGACGGGTCTCAGGATTGGAATGGAAGGAGTTGGATATCACATCTCATGTTATAGGAAGGATCTCAGGTTTGGTATTAGAAGCATTGAGACATCACATCTCATGCTATAGGAAGGGTCTCAGGGCTGGAATGGGAAGGAGTTGGATATCACTTCTCATCCAATAGGAAGGGTCTCAGGTTTGGAATGGGAAGGAATTGGATATCACATCTCATGTTATAAGAAGGATCTCAGGTTTGGTATTAGAAGCATTGAGATATCAAATCTCATGCTATAGGAAGGGTCTCAGGATTGGAATGTGAAGGATTTGGATATCACATCTCATGCTAAAGGAAGGGTCTCAGGTTTGGTAGAAGCATTGAGATATCACGTCTCTGCTATCGGAAGGGTCTCAGGATTGGATTGGGAAGGAGTTGGATATCCCTTTTCATGCTATAGGAAGGGTCTCAGGATTTGAATGGCAAGGAGTTGGATATCACATCTCATGCCATAGGAAGGGTCTCAGGTTTGGTATAAGCATTGAGATATCACATCTCTGCTATCGGAAGGGTCTCAGGATTGGATTGGGAAGGAGTTGGATATCCCTTCTCATGCTATAGGAAGTGTCTCAGGTTGGAATGGGAAGGAGTTGGATATCACATCTCATGTTATAGAAAGGGTCTCAGGATTGGAATGGGAAGGAATTGGATATCACATCTCATGCTATAGGAAGGGTCTCAGATTTGGTATAAGCATTGAGATATCACATCTCATGCTAAAGGAAGGGTCTCAGGATTGGAATGGGAAGGAGTTGTATATGACATCTCAGGCCATAGGAAGGTTCTCAGGTTTGGTATAAGCATTGAGATATCACATCTCTGCTATCGGAAAGGTCTCAGGATTGGAATGGGAAGGAGTTGGATATCCCATCTCATGTTATAGGAAGGGTCTCAGGTTTGGTATTAGAAGCATAGAGATATCACATCTCATGCTATAGGAAGGGTCTCAGGATTGGAATGGGAAGGACTTGGATGTCACATCTCATGCTATAGGGAGGGTCTCAAGTTTGATATTAGAAGCATTGAGATAACAAATCTCATGATATCGGAAGGGTCTCAGGATTGGAATGGGAAGGAGTTGGATATCACATCTCATGATAAAGGAAGGGTCTAAGGTTTGGAAGGGGAAGGATTTGGATATCACATCTCATGTTATAGGACGGGTCTCAGGTTTGGTATTAGAAGCATTGAGATATCAAGTCTCATGGTATAAGAAGGGTCTCAGAATTGGAATGGGAAGGAGTTGGATATCACACCTCAAGCTATAGGAAGGGTCTCAGGATTGGAATGGGAAGGAGTTTGATATCACATCTCATGTTATAGGAAGGGTATCAGTATTGGATTTGGAAGAAGTTGGATATCCCATCTCATGCTATAGGAAGGGTCTCAGGTTGGAATGGGAAGGACTTGGATATCATATCTCATGCTATAGGACGGGTCTCAGGTTTGTTATTAGAATCATTGAGATATCATATTGCATGCTGTAGGAAGGGTCTAAGGATTGGAATGGGAAGGACCTGGATATCACATCTCATGCTATAGATAGGCTCTTAGGTTTGGAAAGGGAAGGAGTTGGATATCACATTTCATGTTAGAGGAAGGATCTCAGGTTTGGTATTAGAAGCATTGAGATATCACATCTCATGCTATAGGAAGGGTCTCAGGATTGGAATGGGAAGTAGTTGGATATCACATCTCATGCTATAGGAAGGGTCTCAGGTTTGGTATAAGCATTGAGATATCACATCTCATGCTATAGGACCGGTCTCAGGATTGGAATGGAAGGAGTTGGATATCACATCTCATGTTATAGGAAGGATCTCAGGTTTGGTATTAGAAGCATTGAGACATCACATCTCATGCTATAGGAAGGGTCTCAGGGTTGGAATGGGAAGGAGTTGGATATCACAACTCATCCAATAGGAAGGGTCTCAGGTTTGGAATGGGAAGGAATTGGATATCACATCTCATGTTATAGGAAGGATCTCAGGTTTGGTATTAGAAGCATTGAGATATCACATCTCATGCTATAGGAAGGGTCTCAGGATTGGAATGGGAAGGATTTGGATATCACATCTCATGCTAAAGGAAGGGTCTCAGGTTTGGTAGAAGCATTGAGATATCACGTCTCTGCTATCGGAAGGGTCTCAGGATTGGATTGGGAAGGAGTTGGATATCCCTTCTCATGCTATAGGAAGGGTCTCAGGATTTGAATGGCAAGGAGTTGGATATCACATCTCTTGTTATAGGAAGGATCTCAGGTTTGGTATAAGCATTGAGATATCACATCTCTGCTATCGGAAGGGTCTCAGGATTGGAATGGGAAGGAGTTGGATATTCCCATCTCATGTTATAGGAAGGGTCTCAGGTTTGGTATTAGAAGCATTGAGATATCACATCTCATGCTATAGGAAGGGTCTCAGGATTGGAATGGGAAGGACTTGGATATCACATCTCATGCTATAGGGAGGGTCTCAAGTTTGATATTAGAAGCTTTGAGATATCACATCTCATGATATCGGAAGGGTCTCAGGATTAGAATGGGAAGGAGTTGGATATCACATCTCATGATAAAGGAAGGGTCTAAGGTTTGGAAGGGGAAGGATTTGGATATCACATCTCATGTTATATTACGGGTCTCACGTTTGGTATTAGAAGCATTGAGATATCAAGTCTCAGAGTATAGGAAGGGTCTCAGAATTGGCATGGGAAGGAGTTGGATATCACATCTCAAGCTATAGGAAGTGTCTCAGGATTGGAATGGGAAGGACTTGGATATCACATCTCATGCTATAGGAAGGCTCTCAGGTTTGGAAGGGGAAAGAGTTGGATATCACATTTCATGTTAGAGGTAGGATCTCAGGTTTGGTATTAGAGGCATTGAGATATCACATCTCATGCTATCAGAAGGGTCTCAGGAATGGAATGGGAAGGAGTTGGATATCACATCTCATGCTAAAGGGAGGGTCTCAGGTTTGGAAGGGGAAGGATTTGGATATCACATCTCATGTTATCGGAAGGATCTCACGTTTGGTATTAGAAGTATTGAGATATCAAGTCCCATAGTATAGGAAGGGTCTCAGAATTGGAATGGGAAGGAGTTGGATATCACATCTCAAGCTATAGGAAGGGTCTCAGGATTGGAATGGGAAGGACTTGGATATCACATCTCATGCTATAGAAAGGCTCTCAGGTTTGGAAGGGGAAAGAGTTGGATATCACATTTCATGTTAGAGGTAGGATCTCAGGTTTGGTATTAGAGGCATTGAGATATCACATCTCATGCTATCAGAAGGGTCTCAGGATTGGAATGGGAAGGAGTTGGATATCACATCTCATGCTATAGGGAGGGTCTCAGGATTGGAATGGGAAGGACTTAGATATCACATATCATGCTATAGGGAGGGTCTCAGTTTTGATATTAGAAGCATTGAGATATCACATCTCATGCTATCGGAAGTGTCTCAGGATTGGAATGGGAAGGAGCTGGATATCACATCTCATGCTAAAGGAAGGGTCTCAGGTTTGGAACGGGAAGGATTTGGATATCACATCTCATGTTATAGGAAGGGTCTCAGGTTTGGTATAAGCATTGAGATATCACATCTCTGCTATCGGAAGTGTCTCAGGATTGGAATGGGAAGGAGCTGGATATCACATCTCATGCTAAAGGAAGGGTCTCAGGTTTGGAACGGGAAGGAGTTGGATATCACATCTCATGTTATAGGAAGGGTCTCAGGTTTGGTATAAACATTGAGATATCACATCTCTGCTATCGGAAGTGTCTCAGGATTGGAATGGGAAGGAGTTGGATATCACATCTCATGCTAAAGGAAGGGTCTCAGGTTTGGAACGGGAAGGAGTTGGATATCACATCTCATGTTATAGGAAGGGTCTCAGGTTTGGTATAAACATTCAGATATCACATCTCTGCTATCGGAAGTGTCTCAGGATTGGAATGGGAAGGAGTTGGATATCCCATCTCATGTTATAGGACGGGTCTCAGGTTTGTTATTAGAATCATTGAGATATCATATTGCATGCTGTAGGAAGGGTCTAAGGGTTGGAATGTGAAGGACTTGGATATCACATCTCATGCTATAGATAGGCTCTTAGGTTTGGAAAGGGAAGGAGTTGGATATCACATTTCATGTTAGAGGAAGGATCTCAGGTTTGATATTAGAAGCATTGAGATATCACATCTCATGCTATCGGAATTGTCTCAGGATTGGAATGGGAAGGAGCTGGATATCACATCTCATGCTAAAGGAAGGGTCTCAGGTTTGGAACGGGAAGGAGTTGGATATCACATCTCATGTTATAAGAAGGGTCTCAGGTTTGGTATAAACATTGAGATATCACATCTCTGCTATCGGAAGGGTCTCAGGATTGGATTGGGAAGGAGTTGGATATCCCTTCTCATGCTATAGGAAGTGTCTCAGGTTGGAATGGGAAGGAGTTGGATATCACATCTCATGTTATAGGAAGGGTCTCAGGATTGGAATGGGAAGGATTTGGATATCACATCTCTTGCTATAGGAAGGGTCTCAGGATTGGAATGGGTAGGAGTTGGATATTACTTTCTTGCTATAGGAAGGGTCTCATGTTTGGAATGGGAAGGAGTTGGATATCACATATGCTATAGTTAGTGTCTCAGGTTTGGAACGGGAAGGAGTTGGATATCACATCTCATGTTATAGGAAGGGTCTCAGGTTTGGTGTAAGCATTGAGATATCACATCTCTGCTATCGGAAGCGGCTCAGGATTGGAATGGGAAGGAGTTGGATATCCCATCTCATGTTATAGGAAGAGTCTCTGGTTTGGTATTAGAATCAATTGAGATATCACATTGCATGCTGTAGGAAGGGTCTAAGGATTGGAATGGGATGGACTTGGATATCACATCTCATGTTATAGGTAGGCTCTCAGGTTTGGTATAAGCATTGAGATATCACATCTCATGCTATAGGAAGGGTCTCAGGTTTGGAAGGGGAAAGAGTTGGATATCACATCTCAAGCTATAGGAAGAGTCTCAGGTTTGGTATTAGAGGCATTGAGATATCACATCTCATGCTATCAGAAGGGTCTCAGGAATGGAATGGGAAGGAGTTGGATATCACATCTCATGCTAAAGGGAGGGTCTCAGGTTTGGAAGGGGAAGGATTTGGATATCACATCTCATGTTATAGGAAGGATCTCAGGTTTGGTATTAGAAGCATTGAGATATCACATCTCATGCTATAGGAAGGGTCTCAGGATTGGAATGGGACGCAGTTGGATATCACATCTCATGCTATAGGAAGGGTCTCAGGTTTGGTATAAGCATTGAGATATCACATCTCTGCTATCGGAAGCGGCTCAGGATTGGAATGGGAAGGAGTTGGATATCCCATCTCATGTTATAGGAAGAGTCTCTGGTTTGGTATTAGAATCATTGAGATATCACATCGCATACTGTAGGAAGGGTCTAGGGATTGGAATGGGATGGACTTGGATATCACATCTCATGTTATAGGTAGGCTCTCAGGTTTGGTATAAGCATTGAGATATCACATCTCATGCTATAGGAAGGGTCTCAGGATTGGATTGGGAAGGAATTGGATATCACATCTCATGCTATAGGAAGTGTCTCAGATTTGGTATAAGCATTGACATAATCACATCTCATGCTAAAGGAAGGGTCTCAGGATTGGAATGGGAAGGAGTTGGATATCACACCTCAAGCTATAGGAAGGGTCTCAGGATTGGAATGGGAAGGAGTTTGATATCACATCTCATGTTATAGGAAGGGTATCAGTATTGGATTTGGAAGAAGTTGGATATCCCATCTCATGCTATAGGAAGGGTCTCAGGTTGGAATGGGAAGGACTTGGATATCATATCTCATGCTATAGGACGGGTCTCAGGTTTGTTATTAGAATCATTGAGATATCATATTGCATGCTGTAGGAAGGGTCTAAGGATTGGAATGGGAAGGACCTGGATATCACATCTCATGCTATAGATAGGCTCTTAGGTTTGGAAAGGGAAGGAGTTGGATATCACATTTCATGTTAGAGGAAGGATCTCAGGTTTGGTATTAGAAGCATTGAGATATCACATCTCATGCTATAGGAAGGGTCTCAGGATTGGAATGGGAAGTAGTTGGATATCACATCTCATGCTATAGGAAGGGTCTCAGGTTTGGTATAAGCATTGAGATATCACATCTCATGCTATAGGACCGGTCTCAGGATTGGAATGGAAGGAGTTGGATATCACATCTCATGTTATAGGAAGGATCTCAGGTTTGGTATTAGAAGCATTGAGACATCACATCTCATGCTATAGGAAGGGTCTCAGGGTTGGAATGGGAAGGAGTTGGATATCACAACTCATCCAATAGGAAGGGTCTCAGGTTTGGAATGGGAAGGAATTGGATATCACATCTCATGTTATAGGAAGGATCTCAGGTTTGGTATTAGAAGCATTGAGATATCACATCTCATGCTATAGGAAGGGTCTCAGGATTGGAATGGGAAGGATTTGGATATCACATCTCATGCTAAAGGAAGGGTCTCAGGTTTGGTAGAAGCATTGAGATATCACGTCTCTGCTATCGGAAGGGTCTCAGGATTGGATTGGGAAGGAGTTGGATATCCCTTCTCATGCTATAGGAAGGGTCTCAGGATTTGAATGGCAAGGAGTTGGATATCACATCTCTTGTTATAGGAAGGATCTCAGGTTTGGTATAAGCATTGAGATATCACATCTCTGCTATCGGAAGGGTCTCAGGATTGGAATGGGAAGGAGTTGGATATTCCCATCTCATGTTATAGGAAGGGTCTCAGGTTTGGTATTAGAAGCATTGAGATATCACATCTCATGCTATAGGAAGGGTCTCAGGATTGGAATGGGAAGGACTTGGATATCACATCTCATGCTATAGGGAGGGTCTCAAGTTTGATATTAGAAGCTTTGAGATATCACATCTCATGATATCGGAAGGGTCTCAGGATTAGAATGGGAAGGAGTTGGATATCACATCTCATGATAAAGGAAGGGTCTAAGGTTTGGAAGGGGAAGGATTTGGATATCACATCTCATGTTATATTACGGGTCTCACGTTTGGTATTAGAAGCATTGAGATATCAAGTCTCAGAGTATAGGAAGGGTCTCAGAATTGGCATGGGAAGGAGTTGGATATCACATCTCAAGCTATAGGAAGTGTCTCAGGATTGGAATGGGAAGGACTTGGATATCACATCTCATGCTATAGGAAGGCTCTCAGGTTTGGAAGGGGAAAGAGTTGGATATCACATTTCATGTTAGAGGTAGGATCTCAGGTTTGGTATTAGAGGCATTGAGATATCACATCTCATGCTATCAGAAGGGTCTCAGGAATGGAATGGGAAGGAGTTGGATATCACATCTCATGCTAAAGGGAGGGTCTCAGGTTTGGAAGGGGAAGGATTTGGATATCACATCTCATGTTATCGGAAGGATCTCACGTTTGGTATTAGAAGTATTGAGATATCAAGTCCCATAGTATAGGAAGGGTCTCAGAATTGGAATGGGAAGGAGTTGGATATCACATCTCAAGCTATAGGAAGGGTCTCAGGATTGGAATGGGAAGGACTTGGATATCACATCTCATGCTATAGAAAGGCTCTCAGGTTTGGAAGGGGAAAGAGTTGGATATCACATTTCATGTTAGAGGTAGGATCTCAGGTTTGGTATTAGAGGCATTGAGATATCACATCTCATGCTATCAGAAGGGTCTCAGGATTGGAATGGGAAGGAGTTGGATATCACATCTCATGCTATAGGGAGGGTCTCAGGATTGGAATGGGAAGGACTTAGATATCACATATCATGCTATAGGGAGGGTCTCAGTTTTGATATTAGAAGCATTGAGATATCACATCTCATGCTATCGGAAGTGTCTCAGGATTGGAATGGGAAGGAGCTGGATATCACATCTCATGCTAAAGGAAGGGTCTCAGGTTTGGAACGGGAAGGATTTGGATATCACATCTCATGTTATAGGAAGGGTCTCAGGTTTGGTATAAGCATTGAGATATCACATCTCTGCTATCGGAAGTGTCTCAGGATTGGAATGGGAAGGAGCTGGATATCACATCTCATGCTAAAGGAAGGGTCTCAGGTTTGGAACGGGAAGGAGTTGGATATCACATCTCATGTTATAGGAAGGGTCTCAGGTTTGGTATAAACATTGAGATATCACATCTCTGCTATCGGAAGTGTCTCAGGATTGGAATGGGAAGGAGTTGGATATCACATCTCATGCTAAAGGAAGGGTCTCAGGTTTGGAACGGGAAGGAGTTGGATATCACATCTCATGTTATAGGAAGGGTCTCAGGTTTGGTATAAACATTCAGATATCACATCTCTGCTATCGGAAGTGTCTCAGGATTGGAATGGGAAGGAGTTGGATATCCCATCTCATGTTATAGGACGGGTCTCAGGTTTGTTATTAGAATCATTGAGATATCATATTGCATGCTGTAGGAAGGGTCTAAGGGTTGGAATGTGAAGGACTTGGATATCACATCTCATGCTATAGATAGGCTCTTAGGTTTGGAAAGGGAAGGAGTTGGATATCACATTTCATGTTAGAGGAAGGATCTCAGGTTTGATATTAGAAGCATTGAGATATCACATCTCATGCTATCGGAATTGTCTCAGGATTGGAATGGGAAGGAGCTGGATATCACATCTCATGCTAAAGGAAGGGTCTCAGGTTTGGAACGGGAAGGAGTTGGATATCACATCTCATGTTATAAGAAGGGTCTCAGGTTTGGTATAAACATTGAGATATCACATCTCTGCTATCGGAAGGGTCTCAGGATTGGATTGGGAAGGAGTTGGATATCCCTTCTCATGCTATAGGAAGTGTCTCAGGTTGGAATGGGAAGGAGTTGGATATCACATCTCATGTTATAGGAAGGGTCTCAGGATTGGAATGGGAAGGATTTGGATATCACATCTCTTGCTATAGGAAGGGTCTCAGGATTGGAATGGGTAGGAGTTGGATATTACTTTCTTGCTATAGGAAGGGTCTCATGTTTGGAATGGGAAGGAGTTGGATATCACATATGCTATAGTTAGTGTCTCAGGTTTGGAACGGGAAGGAGTTGGATATCACATCTCATGTTATAGGAAGGGTCTCAGGTTTGGTGTAAGCATTGAGATATCACATCTCTGCTATCGGAAGCGGCTCAGGATTGGAATGGGAAGGAGTTGGATATCCCATCTCATGTTATAGGAAGAGTCTCTGGTTTGGTATTAGAATCAATTGAGATATCACATTGCATGCTGTAGGAAGGGTCTAAGGATTGGAATGGGATGGACTTGGATATCACATCTCATGTTATAGGTAGGCTCTCAGGTTTGGTATAAGCATTGAGATATCACATCTCATGCTATAGGAAGGGTCTCAGGTTTGGAAGGGGAAAGAGTTGGATATCACATCTCAAGCTATAGGAAGAGTCTCAGGTTTGGTATTAGAGGCATTGAGATATCACATCTCATGCTATCAGAAGGGTCTCAGGAATGGAATGGGAAGGAGTTGGATATCACATCTCATGCTAAAGGGAGGGTCTCAGGTTTGGAAGGGGAAGGATTTGGATATCACATCTCATGTTATAGGAAGGATCTCAGGTTTGGTATTAGAAGCATTGAGATATCACATCTCATGCTATAGGAAGGGTCTCAGGATTGGAATGGGACGCAGTTGGATATCACATCTCATGCTATAGGAAGGGTCTCAGGTTTGGTATAAGCATTGAGATATCACATCTCTGCTATCGGAAGCGGCTCAGGATTGGAATGGGAAGGAGTTGGATATCCCATCTCATGTTATAGGAAGAGTCTCTGGTTTGGTATTAGAATCATTGAGATATCACATCGCATACTGTAGGAAGGGTCTAGGGATTGGAATGGGATGGACTTGGATATCACATCTCATGTTATAGGTAGGCTCTCAGGTTTGGTATAAGCATTGAGATATCACATCTCATGCTATAGGAAGGGTCTCAGGATTGGATTGGGAAGGAATTGGATATCACATCTCATGCTATAGGAAGTGTCTCAGATTTGGTATAAGCATTGACATAATCACATCTCATGCTAAAGGAAGGGTCTCAGGATTGGAATGGGAAGGAGTTGTATATGACATCTTAGGCCATAGGAAGGTTCTCAGGTTTGGTATGAGCATTGAGATATCACATCTCTGCTATCGGAAAGGTCAAAGGATTGGAATGGGAAGGAGTTGGATATCCCATCTCATGTTATAGGAAGGGTCTCAGGTTTGGTATTAGAAGCATAGAGATATCACATCTCATGCTATAGGAAGGGTCTCAGGATTGGAATGGGAAGGACTTGGATGTCACATCTCATGCTATAGGGAGGGTCTCAAGTTTGATATTAGAAGCATTGAGATAACAAATCTCATGATATCGGAAGGGTCTCAGGATTGGAATGGGAAGGAGTTGGATATCACATCTCATGATAAAGGAAGGGTCTAAGGTTTGGAAGGGGAAGGATTTGGATATCACATCTCATGTTATAGGACGGGTCTCAGGTTTGGTATTAGAAGCATTGAGATATCAAGTCTCATGGTATAAGAAGGGTCTCAGAATTGGAATGGGAAGGAGTTGGATATCACACCTCAAGCTATAGGAAGGGTCTCAGGATTGGAATGGGAAGGAGTTTGATATCACATCTCATGCCATAGTATGGGTCTCAGGTTTGGTAGAAGCATTGGGATATCACATCTCATGCTATCGGAAGGGTATCAGTATTGGATTTGGAAGAAGTTGGATATCCCATCTCATGCTATAGGAAGGGTCTCAGGTTGGAATGGGAAGGAGTTGGATATCACATTTCATGTTATAGGAAGGGTCTCAGGATTGGAATGGGAAGGACTTGGATATCATATCTCATGCTATATGACGGGTCTCAGGTTTGTTATTAGAATCATTGAGATATCATATTGCATGCTGTAGGAAGGGTCTAAGGATTGGAATGGGAAGGACCTGAATATCACATCTTATGCTATAGAACGGCTCTCAGGTTTGGAAAGGGAAGGAGTTGGATATCACATCTCATGTTATAGGATGGATCTCAGGTTTGGTATTAGAAGTATTGAGATATCACATCTCATGTTATCGGAAGGATCTCAGGTTTGGTATTAGAAGTATTGAGATATCACATCTCATGCTATAGGAAGGGTCTCAGGATTGGAATGGGAAGGAGTTGGATATCACATCTCATGCTAAAGGAAGGGTCTCAGGTTTGGTAGAAGCATTGAGATATCACATCTCATGCTATAGGAAGGGTCTCAGGATTGGAATGGGAAGGACTTAGATATCACATATCATGCTATAGGGAGGGTCTCAGTTTTGATATTAGAAGCATTGAGATATCACATCTCATGCTATCGGAATTGTCTCAGGATTGGAATGGGAAGGAGCTGGATATCACATCTCATGCTAAAGGAAGGGTCTCAGGTTTGGAACGGGAAGGAGTTGGATATCACATCTCATGTTATAGGAAGGATCTCAGGTTTGGTATAAGCATTGAGATATCAGATCTCTGCTATCGGAAGGGTCTCAGGATTGGAATGGGAAGGAGTTGGATATTCCCATCTCATGTTATAGGAAGGGTCTCAGGTTTGGTATTAGAAGCATTGAGATATCACATCTCATGCTATAGAAAGGGTCTCAGGATTGGAATGGGAAGGACTTGGATATCACATCTCATGCTATAGGGAGGGTCTCAAGTTTGATATTAGAAGCTTTGAGATATCACATCTCATGATATCGGAAGGGTCTCAGGATTGGAATGGGAAGGAGTTGGATATCACATCTCATGATAAAGGAAGGGTCTAAGGTTTGGAAGGGGAAGGATTTGGATATCACATCTCATGTTATATTACGGGTCTCAGGTTTGGTATTAGAAGCATTGAAATATCAAGTCTCATAGTATAGGAAGGGTCTCAGAATTGGAATGGGAAGGAGTTGGATATCACATCTCAAGCTATAGGAAGGGTCTCAGGATTGGAATGGGAAGGACTTGGATATCACATCTCATGCTATAGGAAGGCTCTCAGGTTTGGAAGGGGAAAGAGTTGGATATCACATTTCATGTTAGAGGTAGGATCTCAGGTTTGGTATTAGAGGCATTGAGATATCACATCTCATGCTATCAGAAGTGTCTCAGGAATGGAATGGGAAGGAGTTGGATACCACATCTCATGTTATAGGACGGGTCTCAGGTTTGGTATTAGAAGCATTGAGATATCAAGTCTCATGGTATAAGAAGGGTCTCAGAATTGGAATGGGAAGGAGTTGGATATCACACCTCAAGCTATAGGAAGGGTCTCAGGATTGGAATGGGAAGGAGTTTGATATCACATCTCATGTTATAGGAAGGGTATCAGTATTGGATTTGGAAGAAGTTGGATATCCCATCTCATGCTATAGGAAGGGTCTCAGGTTGGAATGGGAAGGAGTTGGATATCACATTTCATGTTATAGGAAGGGTCTCAGGATTGGAATGGGAAGGACTTGGATATCATATCTCATGCTATAGGACGGGTCTCAGGTTTGTTATTAGAATCATTGAGATATCATATTGCATGCTGTAGGAAGGGTCTAAGGATTGGAATGGGAAGGACCTGGATATCACATCTCATGCTATAGATAGGCTCTTAGGTTTGGAAAGGGAAGGAGTTGGATATCACATTTCATGTTAGAGGAAGGATCTCAGGTTTGGTATTAGAAGCATTGAGATATCACATCTCATGCTATAGGAAGGGTCTCAGGATTGGAATGGGAAGTAGTTGGATATCACATCTCATGCTATAGGAAGGGTCTCAGGTTTGGTATAAGCATTGAGATATCACATCTCATGCTATAGGACCGGTCTCAGGATTGGAATGGAAGGAGTTGGATATCACATCTCATGTTATAGGAAGGATCTCAGGTTTGGTATTAGAAGCATTGAGACATCACATCTCATGCTATAGGAAGGGTCTCAGGGTTGGAATGGGAAGGAGTTGGATATCACAACTCATCCAATAGGAAGGGTCTCAGGTTTGGAATGGGAAGGAATTGGATATCACATCTCATGTTATAGGAAGGATCTCAGGTTTGGTATTAGAAGCATTGAGATATCACATCTCATGCTATAGGAAGGGTCTCAGGATTGGAATGTGAAGGATTTGGATATCACATCTCATGCTAAAGGAAGGGTCTCAGGTTTGGTAGAAGCATTGAGATATCACGTCTCTGCTATCGGAAGGGTCTCAGGATTGGATTGGGAAGGAGTTGGATATCCCTTCTCATGCTATAGGAAGGGTCTCAGGATTTGAATGGCAAGGAGTTGGATATCACATCTCTTGTTATAGGAAGGATCTCAGGTTTGGTATAAGCATTGAGATATCACATCTCTGCTATCGGAAGGGTCTCAGGATTGGAATGGGAAGGAGTTGGATATTCCCATCTCATGTTATAGGAAGGGTCTCAGGTTTGGTATTAGAAGCATTGAGATATCACATCTCATGCTATAGGAAGGGTCTCAGGATTGGAATGGGAAGGACTTGGATATCACATCTCATGCTATAGGGAGGGTCTCAAGTTTGATATTAGAAGCTTTGAGATATCACATCTCATGATATCGGAAGGGTCTCAGGATTAGAATGGGAAGGAGTTGGATATCACATCTCATGATAAAGGAAGGGTCTAAGGTTTGGAAGGGGAAGGATTTGGATATCACATCTCATGTTATATTACGGGTCTCACGTTTGGTATTAGAAGCATTGAGATATCAAGTCTCAGAGTATAGGAAGGGTCTCAGAATTGGCATGGGAAGGAGTTGGATATCACATCTCAAGCTATAGGAAGTGTCTCAGGATTGGAATGGGAAGGACTTGGATATCACATCTCATGCTATAGGAAGGCTCTCAGGTTTGGAAGGGGAAAGAGTTGGATATCACATTTCATGTTAGAGGTAGGATCTCAGGTTTGGTATTAGAGGCATTGAGATATCACATCTCATGCTATCAGAAGGGTCTCAGGAATGGAATGGGAAGGAGTTGGATATCACATCTCATGCTAAAGGGAGGGTCTCAGGTTTGGAAGGGGAAGGATTTGGATATCACATCTCATGTTATCGGAAGGATCTCACGTTTGGTATTAGAAGTATTGAGATATCAAGTCCCATAGTATAGGAAGGGTCTCAGAATTGGAATGGGAAGGAGTTGGATATCACATCTCAAGCTATAGGAAGGGTCTCAGGATTGGAATGGGAAGGACTTGGATATCACATCTCATGCTATAGAAAGGCTCTCAGGTTTGGAAGGGGAAAGAGTTGGATATCACATTTCATGTTAGAGGTAGGATCTCAGGTTTGGTATTAGAGGCATTGAGATATCACATCTCATGCTATCAGAAGGGTCTCAGGATTGGAATGGGAAGGAGTTGGATATCACATCTCATGCTATAGGGAGGGTCTCAGGATTGGAATGGGAAGGACTTAGATATCACATATCATGCTATAGGGAGGGTCTCAGTTTTGATATTAGAAGCATTGAGATATCACATCTCATGCTATCGGAAGTGTCTCAGGATTGGAATGGGAAGGAGCTGGATATCACATCTCATGCTAAAGGAAGGGTCTCAGGTTTGGAACGGGAAGGATTTGGATATCACATCTCATGTTATAGGAAGGGTCTCAGGTTTGGTATAAGCATTGAGATATCACATCTCTGCTATCGGAAGTGTCTCAGGATTGGAATGGGAAGGAGCTGGATATCACATCTCATGCTAAAGGAAGGGTCTCAGGTTTGGAACGGGAAGGAGTTGGATATCACATCTCATGTTATAGGAAGGGTCTCAGGTTTGGTATAAACATTGAGATATCACATCTCTGCTATCGGAAGTGTCTCAGGATTGGAATGGGAAGGAGTTGGATATCACATCTCATGCTAAAGGAAGGGTCTCAGGTTTGGAACGGGAAGGAGTTGGATATCACATCTCATGTTATAGGAAGGGTCTCAGGTTTGGTATAAACATTCAGATATCACATCTCTGCTATCGGAAGTGTCTCAGGATTGGAATGGGAAGGAGTTGGATATCCCATCTCATGTTATAGGACGGGTCTCAGGTTTGTTATTAGAATCATTGAGATATCATATTGCATGCTGTAGGAAGGGTCTAAGGGTTGGAATGTGAAGGACTTGGATATCACATCTCATGCTATAGATAGGCTCTTAGGTTTGGAAAGGGAAGGAGTTGGATATCACATTTCATGTTAGAGGAAGGATCTCAGGTTTGATATTAGAAGCATTGAGATATCACATCTCATGCTATCGGAATTGTCTCAGGATTGGAATGGGAAGGAGCTGGATATCACATCTCATGCTAAAGGAAGGGTCTCAGGTTTGGAACGGGAAGGAGTTGGATATCACATCTCATGTTATAAGAAGGGTCTCAGGTTTGGTATAAACATTGAGATATCACATCTCTGCTATCGGAAGTGTCTCAGGATTGGAATGGGAAGGAGTTGGATATCCCATCTCATGTTATAGGACGGGTCTCAGGTTTGTTATTAGAATCATTGAGATATCATATTGCATGCTGTAGGAAGGGTCTAAGGGTTGGAATGTGAAGGACTTGGATATCACATCTCATGCTATAGATAGGCTCTTAGGTTTGGAAAGGGAAGGAGTTGGATATCACATTTCATGTTAGAGGAAGGATCTCAGGTTTGGTATTAGAAGCATTGAGATATCACATCGCATGCTGTAGGAAGGTTCTCAGGTTTGGTATTCGAAGCATTGAGACATCACATCTCATGCTATAGGAAGGGTCTCAGGATTGGAATGGGAAGGAGTTGGATATCACATCTCATGTTATAGGAAGGATCTCAGGTTTGGTATTAGAAGCATTGAGACATCACATCTCATGCTATAGGAAGGGTCTCAGGATTGGAATGGAAGGAGTTGGATATCACATCTCATGTTATAGGAAGGATCTCAGGTTTGGTATTAGAAGCATTGAGACATCACATCTCATGCTATAGGAAGGGTCTCAGGATTGGAATGGGAAGGAGTTGGATATCACATCTCATACTATAGGAAGGGTCTCAGGTTTGGTATAAGCATTGAGATATCACATCTCATGCTATAGGACGGGTCTCAGGATTGGAATGGAAGGAGTTGGATATCACATCTCATGTTATAGGAAGGATCTCAGGTTTGGTATTAGAAGCATTGAGACATCACATCTCATGCTATAGAAAGGGTCTCAGGGTTGGAATGGGAAGGAGTTGGATATCACATCTCATCCAATAGGAAGGGTCTCAGGTTTGGAATGGGAAGGAATTGGATATCACATCTCATGTTATAGGAAGGATCTCATGTTTGGTATTAGAAGCATTGAGATATCACATCTCATGCTATAGGAAGGGTCTCAGGATTGGAATGTGAAGGACTTGGATATCACATCTCATGCTATAGGGAGGGTCTCAAGTTTGATATTAGAAGCTTTGAGATATCACATCTCATGATATCGGAAGGGTCTCAGGATTGGAATGGGAAGGAGTTGGATATCACATCTCATGATAAAGGAAGGGTCTAAGGTTTGGAAGGGGAAGGATTTGGATATCACATCTCATGTTATATTACGGGTCTCAGGTTTGGTATTAGAAGCATTGAGATATCAAGTCTAATAGTATAGGAAGGGTCTCAGAATTGGAATGGGAAGGAGTTGGATATCACATCTCAAGCTATAGGAAGGGTCTCAGGATTGGAATGGGAAGGACTTGGATATCACATCTCATGCTATAGGAAGGCTCTCAGGTTTGGAAGGGGAAAGAGTTGGATATCACATTTCATGTTAGAGGTAGGAACTCAGGTTTGGTATTAGAGGCATTGAGATATCACATCTCATGCTATCAGAAGTGTCTCAGGAATGGAATGGGAAGGAGTTGGATATCACATCTCATGCTAAAGGGAGGGTCTCAGGTTTGGAAGGGGAAGGATTTGGATATCACATCTCATGTTATAGGAAGGATCTCAGGTTTGGTATTAGAAGCATTGAGATATCACATCTCATGCTATCAGAAGGGTCTCAGGATTGGAATAGGAAGGAGTTGGATATCACATCTCATGCTAAAGGGAGGGCCTCAGGTTTGGAAGGTGAAGGATTTGGATATCACATCTCATGTTATCGGAAGGATCTCACGTTTGGTATTGAAGTATTGAGATATATCTCATGCTATAGGAAGGGTCTCAGGATTGGATTGGGAAGGAGTTGGATATCCCTTCTCATGCTATAGGAAGGGTCTCAGGATTTGAATGGCAAGGAGTTGGATATCACATCTCATGCCATAGGAAGGGTCTCAGGTTTGGTATAAGCATTGAGATATCACATCTCTGCTATCGGAAGGGTCTCAGGATTGGATTGGGAAGGAGTTGGATATCCCTTCTCATGCTATAGGAAGTGTCTCAGGTTGGAATGGGAAGGAGTTGGATATCACATCTCATGTTATAGGAAGGGTCTCAGGATTGGAATGGGAAGGATTTGGATATCACATCTCTTGCTATAGGAAGGGTCTCAGGATTGGAATGGGTAGGAGTTGGATATTACTTTCTTGCTATAGGAAGGGTCTCATGTTTGGAATGGGAAGGAGTTGGATATCACATATGCTATAGTTAGTGTCTCAGGTTTGGAACGGGAAGGAGTTGGATATCACATCTCATGTTATAGGAAGGGTCTCAGGTTTGGTGTAAGCATTGAGATATCACATCTCTGCTATCGGAAGCGGCTCAGGATTGGAATGGGAAGGAGTTGGATATCCCATCTCATGTTATAGGAAGAGTCTCTGGTTTGGTATTAGAATCAATTGAGATATCACATTGCATGCTGTAGGAAGGGTCTAAGGATTGGAATGGGATGGACTTGGATATCACATCTCTTGTTATAGGTAGGCTCTCAGGTTTGGTATAAGCATTGAGATATCACATCTCATGCTATAGGAAGGGTCTCAGGTTTGGAAGGGGAAAGAGTTGGATATCACATCTCAAGCTATAGGAAGAGTCTCAGGTTTGGTATTAGAGGCATTGAGATATCACATCTCATGCTATCAGAAGGGTCTCAGGAATGGAATGGGAAGGAGTTGGATATCACATCTCATGCTAAAGGGAGGGTCTCAGGTTTGGAAGGGGAAGGATTTGGATATCACATCTCATGTTATAGGAAGGATCTCAGGTTTGGTATTAGAAGCATTGAGATATCACATCTCATGCTATAGGAAGGGTCTCAGGATTGGAATGGGACGCAGTTGGATATCACATCTCATGCTATAGGAAGGGTCTCAGGTTTGGTATAAGCATTGAGATATCACATCTCTGCTATCGGAAGCGGCTCAGGATTGGAATGGGAAGGAGTTGGATATCCCATCTCATGTTATAGGAAGAGTCTCTGGTTTGGTATTAGAATCATTGAGATATCACATCGCATACTGTAGGAAGGGTCTAGGGATTGGAATGGGATGGACTTGGATATCACATCTCATGTTATAGGTAGGCTCTCAGGTTTGGTATAAGCATTGAGATATCACATCTCATGCTATAGGAAGGGTCTCAGGATTGGATTGGGAAGGAATTGGATATCACATCTCATGCTATAGGAAGTGTCTCAGATTTGGTATAAGCATTGACATAATCACATCTCATGCTAAAGGAAGGGTCTCAGGATTGGAATGGGAAGGAGTTGTATATGACATCTTAGGCCATAGGAAGGTTCTCAGGTTTGGTATGAGCATTGAGATATCACATCTCTGCTATCGGAAAGGTCAAAGGATTGGAATGGGAAGGAGTTGGATATCCCATCTCATGTTATAGGAAGGGTCTCAGGTTTGGTATTAGAAGCATAGAGATATCACATCTCATGCTATAGGAAGGGTCTCAGGATTGGAATGGGAAGGACTTGGATGTCACATCTCATGCTATAGGGAGGGTCTCAAGTTTGATATTAGAAGCATTGAGATAACAAATCTCATGATATCGGAAGGGTCTCAGGATTGGAATGGGAAGGAGTTGGATATCACATCTCATGATAAAGGAAGGGTCTAAGGTTTGGAAGGGGAAGGATTTGGATATCACATCTCATGTTATAGGACGGGTCTCAGGTTTGGTATTAGAAGCATTGAGATATCAAGTCTCATGGTATAAGAAGGGTCTCAGAATTGGAATGGGAAGGAGTTGGATATCACACCTCAAGCTATAGGAAGGGTCTCAGGATTGGAATGGGAAGGAGTTTGATATCACATCTCATGCCATAGTATGGGTCTCAGGTTTGGTAGAAGCATTGGGATATCACATCTCATGCTATCGGAAGGGTATCAGTATTGGATTTGGAAGAAGTTGGATATCCCATCTCATGCTATAGGAAGGGTCTCAGGTTGGAATGGGAAGGAGTTGGATATCACATTTCATGTTATAGGAAGGGTCTCAGGATTGGAATGGGAAGGACTTGGATATCATATCTCATGCTATATGACGGGTCTCAGGTTTGTTATTAGAATCATTGAGATATCATATTGCATGCTGTAGGAAGGGTCTAAGGATTGGAATGGGAAGGACCTGAATATCACATCTCATGCTATAGAACGGCTCTCAGGTTTGGAAAGGGAAGGAGTTGGATATCACATCTCATGTTATAGGATGGATCTCAGGTTTGGTATTAGAAGTATTGAGATATCACATCTCATGTTATCGGAAGGATCTCAGGTTTGGTATTAGAAGTATTGAGATATCACATCTCATGCTATAGGAAGGGTCTCAGGATTGGAATGGGAAGGAGTTGGATATCACATCTCATGCTAAAGGAAGGGTCTCAGGTTTGGTAGAAGCATTGAGATATCACATCTCATGCTATAGGAAGGGTCTCAGGATTGGAATGGGAAGGACTTAGATATCACATATCATGCTATAGGGAGGGTCTCAGTTTTGATATTAGAAGCATTGAGATATCACATCTCATGCTATCGGAATTGTCTCAGGATTGGAATGGGAAGGAGCTGGATATCACATCTCATGCTAAAGGAAGGGTCTCAGGTTTGGAACGGGAAGGAGTTGGATATCACATCTCATGTTATAGGAAGGATCTCAGGTTTGGTATAAGCATTGAGATATCAGATCTCTGCTATCGGAAGGGTCTCAGGATTGGAATGGGAAGGAGTTGGATATTCCCATCTCATGTTATAGGAAGGGTCTCAGGTTTGGTATTAGAAGCATTGAGATATCACATCTCATGCTATAGAAAGGGTCTCAGGATTGGAATGGGAAGGACTTGGATATCACATCTCATGCTATAGGGAGGGTCTCAAGTTTGATATTAGAAGCTTTGAGATATCACATCTCATGATATCGGAAGGGTCTCAGGATTGGAATGGGAAGGAGTTGGATATCACATCTCATGATAAAGGAAGGGTCTAAGGTTTGGAAGGGGAAGGATTTGGATATCACATCTCATGTTATATTACGGGTCTCAGGTTTGGTATTAGAAGCATTGAAATATCAAGTCTCATAGTATAGGAAGGGTCTCAGAATTGGAATGGGAAGGAGTTGGATATCACATCTCAAGCTATAGGAAGGGTCTCAGGATTGGAATGGGAAGGACTTGGATATCACATCTCATGCTATAGGAAGGCTCTCAGGTTTGGAAGGGGAAAGAGTTGGATATCACATTTCATGTTAGAGGTAGGATCTCAGGTTTGGTATTAGAGGCATTGAGATATCACATCTCATGCTATCAGAAGTGTCTCAGGAATGGAATGGGAAGGAGTTGGATATCACATCTCATGTTATAGGACGGGTCTCAGGTTTGGTATTAGAAGCATTGAGATATCAAGTCTCATGGTATAAGAAGGGTCTCAGAATTGGAATGGGAAGGAGTTGGATATCACACCTCAAGCTATAGGAAGGGTCTCAGGATTGGAATGGGAAGGAGTTTGATATCACATCTCATGTTATAGGAAGGGTATCAGTATTGGATTTGGAAGAAGTTGGATATCCCATCTCATGCTATAGGAAGGGTCTCAGGTTGGAATGGGAAGGAGTTGGATATCACATTTCATGTTATAGGAAGGGTCTCAGGATTGGAATGGGAAGGACTTGGATATCATATCTCATGCTATAGGACGGGTCTCAGGTTTGTTATTAGAATCATTGAGATATCATATTGCATGCTGTAGGAAGGGTCTAAGGATTGGAATGGGAAGGACCTGGATATCACATCTCATGCTATAGATAGGCTCTTAGGTTTGGAAAGGGAAGGAGTTGGATATCACATTTCATGTTAGAGGAAGGATCTCAGGTTTGGTATTAGAAGCATTGAGATATCACATCTCATGCTATAGGAAGGGTCTCAGGATTGGAATGGGAAGTAGTTGGATATCACATCTCATGCTATAGGAAGGGTCTCAGGTTTGGTATAAGCATTGAGATATCACATCTCATGCTATAGGACCGGTCTCAGGATTGGAATGGAAGGAGTTGGATATCACATCTCATGTTATAGGAAGGATCTCAGGTTTGGTATTAGAAGCATTGAGACATCACATCTCATGCTATAGGAAGGGTCTCAGGGTTGGAATGGGAAGGAGTTGGATATCACAACTCATCCAATAGGAAGGGTCTCAGGTTTGGAATGGGAAGGAATTGGATATCACATCTCATGTTATAGGAAGGATCTCAGGTTTGGTATTAGAAGCATTGAGATATCACATCTCATGCTATAGGAAGGGTCTCAGGATTGGAATGTGAAGGATTTGGATATCACATCTCATGCTAAAGGAAGGGTCTCAGGTTTGGTAGAAGCATTGAGATATCACGTCTCTGCTATCGGAAGGGTCTCAGGATTGGATTGGGAAGGAGTTGGATATCCCTTCTCATGCTATAGGAAGGGTCTCAGGATTTGAATGGCAAGGAGTTGGATATCACATCTCTTGTTATAGGAAGGATCTCAGGTTTGGTATAAGCATTGAGATATCACATCTCTGCTATCGGAAGGGTCTCAGGATTGGAATGGGAAGGAGTTGGATATTCCCATCTCATGTTATAGGAAGGGTCTCAGGTTTGGTATTAGAAGCATTGAGATATCACATCTCATGCTATAGGAAGGGTCTCAGGATTGGAATGGGAAGGACTTGGATATCACATCTCATGCTATAGGGAGGGTCTCAAGTTTGATATTAGAAGCTTTGAGATATCACATCTCATGATATCGGAAGGGTCTCAGGATTAGAATGGGAAGGAGTTGGATATCACATCTCATGATAAAGGAAGGGTCTAAGGTTTGGAAGGGGAAGGATTTGGATATCACATCTCATGTTATATTACGGGTCTCACGTTTGGTATTAGAAGCATTGAGATATCAAGTCTCAGAGTATAGGAAGGGTCTCAGAATTGGCATGGGAAGGAGTTGGATATCACATCTCAAGCTATAGGAAGTGTCTCAGGATTGGAATGGGAAGGACTTGGATATCACATCTCATGCTATAGGAAGGCTCTCAGGTTTGGAAGGGGAAAGAGTTGGATATCACATTTCATGTTAGAGGTAGGATCTCAGGTTTGGTATTAGAGGCATTGAGATATCACATCTCATGCTATCAGAAGGGTCTCAGGAATGGAATGGGAAGGAGTTGGATATCACATCTCATGCTAAAGGGAGGGTCTCAGGTTTGGAAGGGGAAGGATTTGGATATCACATCTCATGTTATCGGAAGGATCTCACGTTTGGTATTAGAAGTATTGAGATATCAAGTCTCATAGTATAGGAAGGGTCTCAGAATTGGAATGGGAAGGAGTTGGATATCACATCTCAAGCTATAGGAAGGGTCTCAGGATTGGAATGGGAAGGACTTGGATATCACATCTCATGCTATAGAAAGGCTCTCAGGTTTGGAAGGGGAAAGAGTTGGATATCACATTTCATGTTAGAGGTAGGATCTCAGGTTTGGTATTAGAGGCATTGAGATATCACATCTCATGCTATCAGAAGGGTCTCAGGATTGGAATGGGAAGGAGTTGGATATCACATCTCATGCTATAGGGAGGGTCTCAGGATTGGAATGGGAAGGACTTAGATATCACATATCATGCTATAGGGAGGGTCTCAGTTTTGATATTAGAAGCATTGAGATATCACATCTCATGCTATCGGAAGTGTCTCAGGATTGGAATGGGAATGAGCTGGATATCACATCTCATGCTAAAGGAAGGGTCTCAGGTTTGGAACGGGAAGGATTTGGATATCACATCTCATGTTATAGGAAGGGTCTCAGGTTTGGTATAAGCATTGAGATATCACATCTCTGCTATCGGAAGTGTCTCAGGATTGGAATGGGAAGGAGCTGGATATCACATCTCATGCTAAAGGAAGGGTCTCAGGTTTGGAACGGGAAGGAGTTGGATATCACATCTCATGTTATAGGAAGGGTCTCAGGTTTGGTATAAACATTGAGATATCACATCTCTGCTATCGGAAGTGTCTCAGGATTGGAATGGGAAGGAGTTGGATATCACATCTCATGCTAAAGGAAGGGTCTCAGGTTTGGAACGGGAAGGAGTTGGATATCACATCTCATGTTATAGGAAGGGTCTCAGGTTTGGTATAAACATTCAGATATCACATCTCTGCTATCGGAAGTGTCTCAGGATTGGAATGGGAAGGAGTTGGATATCCCATCTCATGTTATAGGACGGGTCTCAGGTTTGTTATTAGAATCATTGAGATATCATATTGCATGCTGTAGGAAGGGTCTAAGGGTTGGAATGCGAAGGACTTGGATATCACATCTCATGCTATAGATAGGCTCATAGGTTTGGAAAGGGAAGGAGTTGGATATCACATTTCATGTTAGAGGAAGGATCTCAGGTTTGATATTAGAAGCATTGAGATATCACATCTCATGCTATCGGAATTGTCTCAGGATTGGAATGGGAAGGAGCTGGATATCACATCTCATGCTAAAGGAAGGGTCTCAGGTTTGGAACGGGAAGGAGTTGGATATCACATCTCATGTTATAAGAAGGGTCTCAGGTTTGGTATAAACATTGAGATATCACATCTCTGCTATCGGAAGTGTCTCAGGATTGGAATGGGAAGGAGTTGGATATCCCATCTCATGTTATAGGACGGGTCTCAGGTTTGTTATTAGAATCATTGAGATATCATATTGCATGCTGTAGGAAGGGTCTAAGGGTTGGAATGTGAAGGACTTGGATATCACATCTCATGCTATAGATAGGCTCTTAGGTTTGGAAAGGGAAGGAGTTGGATATCACATTTCATGTTAGAGGAAGGATCTCAGGTTTGGTATTAGAAGCATTGAGATATCACATCGCATGCTGTAGGAAGGTTCTCAGGTTTGGTATTCGAAGCATTGAGACATCACATCTCATGCTATAGGAAGGGTCTCAGGATTGGAATGGGAAGGAGTTGGATATCACATCTCATGTTATAGGAAGGATCTCAGGTTTGGTATTAGAAGCATTGAGACATCACATCTCATGCTATAGGAAGGGTCTCAGGATTGGAATGGAAGGAGTTGGATATCACATCTCATGTTATAGGAAGGATCTCAGGTTTGGTATTAGAAGCATTGAGACATCACATCTCATGCTATAGGAAGGGTCTCAGGATTGGAATGGGAAGGAGTTGGATATCACATCTCATACTATAGGAAGGGTCTCAGGTTTGGTATAAGCATTGAGATATCACATCTCATGCTATAGGACGGGTCTCAGGATTGGAATGGAAGGAGTTGGATATCACATCTCATGTTATAGGAAGGATCTCAGGTTTGGTATTAGAAGCATTGAGACATCACATCTCATGCTATAGAAAGGGTCTCAGGGTTGGAATGGGAAGGAGTTGGATATCACATCTCATCCAATAGGAAGGGTCTCAGGTTTGGAATGGGAAGGAATTGGATATCACATCTCATGTTATAGGAAGGATCTCAGGTTTGGTATTAGAAGCATTGAGATATCACATCTCATGCTATAGGAAGGGTCTCAGGATTGGAATGTGAAGGACTTGGATATCACATCTCATGCTATAGGGAGGGTCTCAAGTTTGATATTAGAAGCTTTGAGATATCACATCTCATGATATCGGAAGGGTCTCAGGATTGGAATGGGAAGGAGTTGGATATCACATCTCATGATAAAGGAAGGGTCTAAGGTTTGGAAGGGGAAGGATTTGGATATCACATCTCATGTTATATTACGGGTCTCAGGTTTGGTATTAGAAGCATTGAGATATCAAGTCTAATAGTATAGGAAGGGTCTCAGAATTGGAATGGGAAGGAGTTGGATATCACATCTCAAGCTATAGGAAGGGTCTCAGGATTGGAATGGGAAGGACTTGGATATCACATCTCATGCTATAGGAAGGCTCTCAGGTTTGGAAGGGGAAAGAGTTGGATATCACATTTCATGTTAGAGGTAGGAACTCAGGTTTGGTATTAGAGGCATTGAGATATCACATCTCATGCTATCAGAAGTGTCTCAGGAATGGAATGGGAAGGAGTTGGATATCACATCTCATGCTAAAGGGAGGGTCTCAGGTTTGGAAGGGGAAGGATTTGGATATCACATCTCATGTTATAGGAAGGATCTCAGGTTTGGTATTAGAAGCATTGAGATATCACATCTCATGCTATCAGAAGGGTCTCAGGATTGGAATAGGAAGGAGTTGGATATCACATCTCATGCTAAAGGGAGGGCCTCAGGTTTGGAAGTTGAAGGATTTGGATATCACATCTCATGTTATCGGAAGGATCTCACGTTTGGTATTGAAGTATTGAGATATATCTCATGCTATAGGAAGGGTCTCAGGATTGGATTGGGAAGGAGTTGGATATCCCTTCTCATGCTATAGGAAGGGTCTCAGGATTTGAATGGCAAGGAGTTGGATATCACATCTCATGCCATAGGAAGGGTCTCAGGTTTGGTATAAGCATTGAGATATCACATCTCTGCTATCGGAAGGGTCTCAGGATTGGATTGGGAAGGAGTTGGATATCCCTTCTCATGCTATAGGAAGTGTCTCAGGTTGGAATGGGAAGGAGTTGGATATCACATCTCATGTTATAGGAAGGGTCTCAGGATTGGAATGGGAAGGATTTGGATATCACATCTCTTGCTATAGGAAGGGTCTCAGGATTGGAATGGGTAGGAGTTGGATATTACTTTCTTGCTATAGGAAGGGTCTCATGTTTGGAATGGGAAGGAGTTGGATATCACATATGCTATAGTTAGTGTCTCAGGTTTGGAACGGGAAGGAGTTGGATATCACATCTCATGTTATAGGAAGGGTCTCAGGTTTGGTGTAAGCATTGAGATATCACATCTCTGCTATCGGAAGCGGCTCAGGATTGGAATGGGAAGGAGTTGGATATCCCATCTCATGTTATAGGAAGAGTCTCTGGTTTGGTATTAGAATCAATTGAGATATCACATTGCATGCTGTAGGAAGGGTCTAAGGATTGGAATGGGATGGACTTGGATATCACATCTCATGTTATAGGTAGGCTCTCAGGTTTGGTATAAGCATTGAGATATCACATCTCATGCTATAGGAAGGGTCTCAGGTTTGGAAGGGGAAAGAGTTGGATATCACATCTCAAGCTATAGGAAGAGTCTCAGGTTTGGTATTAGAGGCATTGAGATATCACATCTCATGCTATCAGAAGGGTCTCAGGAATGGAATGGGAAGGAGTTGGATATCACATCTCATGCTAAAGGGAGGGTCTCAGGTTTGGAAGGGGAAGGATTTGGATAACACATCTCATGTTATAGGAAGGATCTCAGGTTTGGTATTAGAAGCATTGAGATATCACATCTCATGCTATAGGAAGGGTCTCAGGATTGGAATGGGACGCAGTTGGATATCACATCTCATGCTATAGGAAGGGTCTCAGGTTTGGTATAAGCATTGAGATATCACATCTCTGCTATCGGAAGCGGCTCAGGATTGGAATGGGAAGGAGTTGGATATCCCATCTCATGTTATAGGAAGAGTCTCTGGTTTGGTATTAGAATCATTGAGATATCACATCGCATACTGTAGGAAGGGTCTAGGGATTGGAATGGGATGGACTTGGATATCACATCTCATGTTATAGGTAGGCTCTCAGGTTTGGTATAAGCATTGAGATATCACATCTCATGCTATAGGAAGGGTCTCAGGATTGGATTGGGAAGGAATTGGATATCACATCTCATGCTATAGGAAGTGTCTCAGATTTGGTATAAGCATTGACATAATCACATCTCATGCTAAAGGAAGGGTCTCAGGATTGGAATGGGAAGGAGTTGTATATGACATCTTAGGCCATAGGAAGGTTCTCAGGTTTGGTATGAGCATTGAGATATCACATCTCTGCTATCGGAAAGGTCAAAGGATTGGAATGGGAAGGAGTTGGATATCCCATCTCATGTTATAGGAAGGGTCTCAGGTTTGGTATTAGAAGCATAGAGATATCACATCTCATGCTATAGGAAGGGTCTCAGGATTGGAATGGGAAGGACTTGGATGTCACATCTCATGCTATAGGGAGGGTCTCAAGTTTGATATTAGAAGCATTGAGATAACAAATCTCATGATATCGGAAGGGTCTCAGGATTGGAATGGGAAGGAGTTGGATATCACATCTCATGATAAAGGAAGGGTCTAAGGTTTGGAAGGGGAAGGATTTGGATATCACATCTCATGTTATAGGACGGGTCTCAGGTTTGGTATTAGAAGCATTGAGATATCAAGTCTCATGGTATAAGAAGGGTCTCAGAATTGGAATGGGAAGGAGTTGGATATCACACCTCAAGCTATAGGAAGGGTCTCAGGATTGGAATGGGAAGGAGTTTGATATCACATCTCATGCCATAGTATGGGTCTCAGGTTTGGTAGAAGCATTGGGATATCACATCTCATGCTATCGGAAGGGTATCAGTATTGGATTTGGAAGAAGTTGGATATCCCATCTCATGCTATAGGAAGGGTCTCAGGTTGGAATGGGAAGGAGTTGGATATCACATTTCATGTTATAGGAAGGGTCTCAGGATTGGAATGGGAAGGACTTGGATATCATATCTCATGCTATATGACGGGTCTCAGGTTTGTTATTAGAATCATTGAGATATCATATTGCATGCTGTAGGAAGGGTCTAAGGATTGGAATGGGAAGGACCTGGATATCACATCTCATGCTATAGAACGGCTCTCAGGTTTGGAAAGGGAAGGAGTTGGATATCACATCTCATGTTATAGGATGGATCTCAGGTTTGGTATTAGAAGTATTGAGATATCACATCTCATGTTATCGGAAGGATCTCAGGTTTGGTATTAGAAGTATTGAGATATCACATCTCATGCTATAGGAAGGGTCTCAGGATTGGAATGGGAAGGAGTTGGATATCACATCTCATGCTAAAGGAAGGGTCTCAGGTTTGGTAGAAGCATTGAGATATCACATCTCATGCTATAGGAAGGGTCTCAGGATTGGAATGGGAAGGAGCTGGATATCACATCTCATGCTAAAGGAAGGGTCTCAGGTTTGGAACGGGAAGGAGTTGGATATCACATCTCATGTTATAGGAAGGATCTCAGGTTTGGTATAAGCATTGAGATATCAGATCTCTGCTATCGGAAGGGTCTCAGGATTGGAATGGGAAGGAGTTGGATATTCCCATCTCATGTTATAGGAAGGGTCTCAGGTTTGGTATTAGAAGCATTGAGATATCACATCTCATGCTATAGAAAGGGTCTCAGGATTGGAATGGGAAGGACTTGGATATCACATCTCATGCTATAGGGAGGGTCTCAAGTTTGATATTAGAAGCTTTGAGATATCACATCTCATGATATCGGAAGGGTCTCAGGATTGGAATGGGAAGGAGTTGGATATCACATCTCATGATAAAGGAAGGGTCTAAGGTTTGGAAGGGGAAGGATTTGGATATCACATCTCATGTTATATTACGGGTCTCAGGTTTGGTATTAGAAGCATTGAGATATCAAGTCTCATAGTATAGGAAGGGTCTCAGAATTGGAATGGGAAGGAGTTGGATATCACATCTCAAGCTATAGGAAGGGTCTCAGGATTGGAATGGGAAGGACTTGGATATCACATCTCATGCTATAGGAAGGGTCTCAGGATTGGAATGGGAAGGAGTTGGATATCACATCTCATGCTAAAGGAAGGGTCTCAGCTTTGGTAGAAGCATTGAGATATCACATCTCATGCTATAGGAAGGGTCTCAGGATTGGAATGGGTAGGACTTAGATATCACATATGCTATAGGGAGGGTCTCAGTTTTGATATTAGAAGCATTGAGATATCACATCTCATGCTATCGGAAGTGTCTCAGGATTGGAATGGGAAGGAGCTGGATATCACATCTCATGCTAAAGGAAGGGTCTCAGGTTTGGAACGGGAAGGAGTTGGATATCACATCTCATGTTATAGGAAGGGTCTCAGGTTTGGTATAAACATTGAGATATCACATCTCTGCTATGGGAAGTGTCTCAGGATTGGAATGGGAAGGAGTTGGATATCCCATCTCATGTTATAGGACGGGTCTCAGGTTTTTTATTAGAATCATTGAGATATCATATTGCATGCTGTAGGAAGGGTCTAAGGATTGGAATGGGAAGGACTTGGATATCACATCTCATGCTATAGATAGGCTCTCAGGTTTGGAAAGTGAAGGAGTTGGATATCACATTTCATGTTAGAGGAAGGATCTCAGGTTTGGTATTAGAGGCATTGAGATATCACATCTCAGGCTATAGGAAGGGTCTCAGGATTGGAATGGGAAGGAGTTGGATATCACATCTCATGCTATAGGAAGGGTCTCAGGTTTGGTATAAGCATTGAGATATCACATCTCATGCTATAGGAAGGGTCTCAGGATTGGAGTGGAAGGAGTTGGATATCACATCTCATGTTATAGGAAGGATCTCAGGTTTGGTATTAGAAGCATTGAGACATCACATCTCATGCTATAGGAAGGGTCTGAGGATTGGAATGGGAAGGAGTTGATATCACATCTCATGCTATGGGAAGGGTCTCAGGTTTGGTATAAGCAGTGAGATATCACATCTCATGCTATAGGAAGTGTCTCAGGATTGGAATGGGAAGGAGTTGGATATCACATCTCATGTTATAGGAAGGATCTCAGGTTTGGTATAAGCATTGAGATATCAGATCTCTGCTATCGGAAGGGTCTCAGGATTGGAATGGGAAGGAGTTGGATATTCCCATCTCATGTTATAGGAAGGGTCTCAGGTTTGGTATTAGAAGCATTGAGATATCACATCTCATGCTATAGGAAGGGTCTCAGGATTGGAATGGGAAGGACTTGGATATCACATCTCATGCTTTAGGGAGGGTCTCAAGTTTGATATTAGAAGCTTTGAGATATCACATCTCATGATATCGGAAGGGTCTCAGGATTGGAATGGGAAGGAGTTGGATATCACATCTCATGATAAAGGAAGGGTCTAAGGTTTGGAAGGGGAAGGATTTGGATATCACATCTCATGTTATATTACGGGTCTCAGGTTTGGTATTAGAAGCATTGAGATATCAAGTCTCATAGTATAGGAAGGGGCTCAGAATTGGAATGGGAAGGAGTTGGATATCACATCTCAAGCTTTAGGAAGGGTCTCAGGATTGGAATGGGAAGGACTTGGATATCACATCTCATGCTATAGGAAGGCTCTCAGGTTTGGAAGGGGAAAGAGTTGGATATCACATTTCATGTTAGAGGTAGGATCTCAGGTTTGGTATTAGAGGCATTGAGATATCACATCTCATGCTATCAGAAGTGTCTCAGGAATGGAATGGGAAGGAGTTGGATATCACATCTCATGCTAAAGGGAGGGTCTCAGGTTTGGAAGGGGAAGGATTTGGATATCACATCTCATGTTATAGGAAGGATCTCAGGTTTGGTATTAGAAGCATTGAGATATCACATCTCATGCTATCAGAAGGGTCTCAGGATTGGAATAGGAAGGAGTTGGATATCACATCTCATGCTAAAGGGAGGGCCTCAGGTTTGGAAGGGGAAGGATTTGGATATCACATCTCATGTTATCGGAAGGATCTCAGGTTTGGTATTAGAAGCATTGAGATATCACATCTCATGCTATCAGAAGGGTCTCAGGATTGGAATCGGAAGGAGTTGGATATCACATCTCATGCTAAAGGGAGGGCCTCAGGTTTGGAAGGGGAAGGATTTGGATATCACATCTCATGCTATCAGAAGGGTCTCAGGATTGGAATAGGAAGGAGTTGGATATCACATCTCATGCTATAGGAAGGGTCTCAGGATTGGATTGGGAAGGAGTTGGATATCCCTTCTCATGCTATAGGAAGGGTCTCAGGATTTGAATGGCAAGGAGTTGGATATCACATCTCATGCCATAGGAAGGGTCTCAGGTTTGGTATAAGCATTGAGATATCACATCTCTGCTATCGGAAGGGCCTCAGGATTGGATTGGGAAGGAGTTGGATATCCCTTCTCATGCTATAGGAAGTGTCTCAGGTTGGAATGGGAAGGAGTTGGATATCACATCTCATGTTATAGGAAGGGTCTCAGGATTGGAATGGGAAGGATTTGGATATCACATCTCTTGCTATAGGAAGGGTCTCAGGATTGGAATGGGTAGGAGTTGGATATTACTTTCTTGCTATAGGAAGGGTCTCATGTTTGGAATGGGAAGGAGTTGGATATCACATATGCTATAGTTAGTGTCTCAGGTTTGGAACGGGAAGGAGTTGGATATCACATCTCATGTTATAGGAAGGGTCTCAGGTTTGGTGTAAGCATTGAGATATCACATCTCTGCTATCGGAAGCGGCTCAGGATTGGAATGGGAAGGAGTTGGATATCCCATCTCATGTTATAGGAAGAGTCTCTGGTTTGTTATTAGAATCATTGAGATATCACATCGCATGCTGTAGGAAGGGTCTAGGGATTGGAATGGGATGGACTTGGATATCACATCTCATGTTATAGGTAGGCTCTCAGGTTTGGTATAAGCATTGAGATATCACATCTCATGCTATAGGAAGGGTCTCAGGATTGGATTGGGAAGGAATTGGATATCACATCTCATGCTATAGGAAGGGTCTCAGATTTGGTATAAGCATTGAGATAATCACATCTCATGCTAAAGGAAGGGTCTCAGGATTGGAATGGGAAGGAGTTGTATATGACATCTCAGGCCATAGGAAGGTTCTCAGGTTTGGTATGAGCATTGAGATATCACATCTCTGCTATCGGAAAGGTCAAAGGATTGGAATGGGAAGGAGTTGGATATCCCATCTCATGTTATAGGAAGGGTCTCAGGTTTGGTATTAGAAGCATAGAGATATCACATCTCATGCTATAGGAAGGGTCTCAGGATTGGAATGGGAGGGACTTGGATGTCACATCCCATGCTATAGGGAGGGTCTCAAGTTTGATATTAGAAGCATTGAGATAACAAATCTCATGATATCGGAAGGGTCTCAGGATTGGAATGGGAAGGAGTTGGATATCACATCTCATGATAAAGGAAGGGTCTAAGGTTTGGAAGGGGAAGGATTTGGATATCACATCTCATGTTATAGGACGGGTCTCAGGTTTGGTATTAGAAGCATTGAGATACCAAGTCTCATGGTATAAGAAGGGTCTCAGAATTGGAATGGGAAGGAGTTGGATATCACACCTCAAGCTACAGGAAGGGTCTCAGGATTGGAATGTGAAGGAGTTTGATATCACATCTCATGCCATAGTATGGGTCTCAGGTTTGGTAGAAGCATTGGGATATCACATCTCATGCTATCGGAAGGGTATCAGTATTGGATTTGGAAGAAGTTGGATATCCCATCTCATGCTATAGGAAGGGTCTCAGGTTGGAATGGGAAGGAGTTGGATATCACATTTCATGTTATAGGAAGGGTCTCAGGATTGGAATGGGAAGGACTTGGATATCATATCTCATGCTATAGGACGGGTCTCAGGTTTGTTATTAGAATCATTGAGATATCATATTGCATGCTGTAGGAAGGGTCTAAGGATTGGAATGGAAAGGACCTGGATATCACATCTCATGCTATAGAACGGCTCTCAGGTTTGGAAAGGGAAGGAGTTGGATATCACATCTCATGTTATAGGATGGATCTCAGGTTTGGTATTAGAAGTATTGAGATATCACATCTCATGTTATCGGAAGGATCTCAGGTTTGGTATTAGAAGTATTGAGATATCACATCTCATGCTATAGGAAGGGTCTCAGGATTGGAATGGGAAGGAGTTGGATATCACATCTCATGCTAAAGGAAGGGTCTCAGGTTTGGTAGAAGCATTGAGATATCACATCTCATGCTATAGGAAGGGTCTCAGGATTGGAATGGGAAGGACTTAGATATCATATATCATGCTATAGGGAGGGTCTCAGTTTTGATATTAGAAGCATTGAGATATCACATCTCATGCTATCGGAATTGTCTCAGGATTGGAATGGGAAGGAGCTGGATATCACATCTCATGCTAAAGGAAGGGTCTCAGGTTTGGAACGGGAAGGAGTTGGATATCACATCTCATGTTATAGGAAGGATCTCAGGTTTGGTATAAGCATTGAGATATCAGATCTCTGCTATCGGAAGGGTCTCAGGATTGGAATGGGAAGGAGTTGGATATTCCCATCTCATGTTATAGGAAGGGTCTCAGGTTTGGTATTAGAAGCATTGAGATATCACATCTCATGCTAAAGGAAGGGTCTCAGGATTGGAATGGGAAGGAGTTGTATATGACATCTCAGGCCATAGGAAAGTTCTCAGGTTTGGTATGAGCATTGAGATATCACATCTCTGTTATCGGAAAGGTCAAAGGATTGGAATGGGAAGGAGTTGGATATCCCATCTCATGTTATAGGAAGGGTCTCAGGTTTGGTATTAGAAGCATAGAGATATCACATCTCATGCTATAGGAAGGGTCTCAGGATTGGAATGGGAAGGACTTGGATGTCACATCTCATGCTATAGGGAGGGTCTCAGGTTTGGTATTAGAAGCATTGAGATAACAAATCTCATGATATCGGAAGGGTCTCAGGATTGGAATGGGAAGGAGTTGGATATCACATCTCATGATAAAGGAAGGGTCTAAGGTTTGGAAGGGGAAGGATTTGGATATCACATCTCATGCCATAGTATGGGTCTCAGGTTTGGTAGAAGCATTGGGATATCACATCTCATGCTATCGGAAGGGTATCAGTATTGGATTTGGAAGAAGTTGGATATCCCATCTCATGCTATAGGAAGGGTCTCAGGTTGGAATGGGAAGGAGTTGGATATCACATTTCATGTTATAGGAAGGGTCTCAGGATTGGAATGGGAAGGACTTGGATATCATATCTCATGCTATAGGACGGGTCTCAGGTTTGTTATTAGAATCATTGAGATATCATATTGCATGCTGTAGGAAGGGTCTAAGGATTGGAATGGAAAGGACCTGGATATCACATCTCATGCTATAGAACGGCTCTCAGGTTTGGAAAGGGAAGGAGTTGGATATCACATCTCATGTTATAGGATGGATCTCAGGTTTGGTATTAGAAGTATTGAGATATCACATCTCATGTTATCGGAAGGATCTCAGGTTTGGTATTAGAAGTATTGAGATATCACATCTCATGCTATAGGAAGGGTCTCAGGATTGGAATGGGAAGGAGTTGGATATCACATCTCATGCTAAAGGAAGGGTCTCAGGTTTGGTAGAAGCATTGAGATATCACATCTCATGCTATAGGAAGGGTCTCAGGATTGGAATGGGAAGGACTTAGATATCACATATCATGCTATAGGGAGGGTCTCAGTTTTGATATTAGAAGCATTGAGATATCACATCTCATGCTATCGGAATTGTCTCAGGATTGGAATGGGAAGGAGCTGGATATCACATCTCATGCTAAAGGAAGGGTCTCAGGTTTGGAACGGGAAGGAGTTGGATATCACATCTCATGTTATAGGAAGGATCTCAGGTTTGGTATAAGCATTGAGATATCAGATCTCTGCTATCGGAAGGGTCTCAGGATTGGAATGGGAAGGAGTTGGATATTCCCATCTCATGTTATAGGAAGGGTCTCAGGTTTGGTATTAGAAGCATTGAGATATCACATCTCATGCTATAGGAAGGGTCTCAGGATTGGAATGTGAAGGACTTGGATATCACATCTCATGCTATAGGGAGGGTCTCAAGTTTGATATTAGAAGCTTTGAGATATCACATCTCATGATATCGGAAGGGTCTCAGGATTGGAATGGGAAGGAGTTGGATATCACATCTCATGATAAAGGAAGGGTCTAAGGTTTGGAAGGGGAAGGATTTGGATATCACATCTCATGTTATATTACGGGTCTCAGGTTTGGTATTAGAAGCATTGAGATATCAAGTCTAATAGTATAGGAAGGGTCTCAGAATTGGAATGGGAAGGAGTTGGATATCACATCTCAAGCTATAGGAAGGGTCTCAGGATTGGAATGGGAAGGACTTGGATATCACATCTCATGCTATAGGAAGGCTCTCAGGTTTGGAAGGGGAAAGAGTTGGATATCACATTTCATGTTAGAGGTAGGAACTCAGGTTTGGTATTAGAGGCATTGAGATATCACATCTCATGCTATCAGAAGTGTCTCAGGAATGGAATGGGAAGGAGTTGGATATCACATCTCATGCTAAAGGGAGGGTCTCAGGTTTGGAAGGGGAAGGATTTGGATATCACATCTCATGTTATAGGAAGGATCTCAGGTTTGGTATTAGAAGCATTGAGATATCACATCTCATGCTATCAGAAGGGTCTCAGGATTGGAATAGGAAGGAGTTGGATATCACATCTCATGCTAAAGGGAGGGCCTCAGGTTTGGAAGGGGAAGGATTTGGATATCACATCTCATGTTATCGGAAGGATCTCACGTTTGGTATTGAAGTATTGAGATATATCTCATGCTATAGGAAGGGTCTCAGGATTGGATTGGGAAGGAGTTGGATATCCCTTCTCATGCTATAGGAAGGGTCTCAGGATTTGAATGGCAAGGAGTTGGATATCACATCTCATGCCATAGGAAGGGTCTCAGGTTTGGTATAAGCATTGAGATATCACATCTCTGCTATCGGAAGGGTCTCAGGATTGGATTGGGAAGGAGTTGGATATTACTTTCTTGCTATAGGAAGGGTCTCATGTTTGGAATGGGAAGGAGTTGGATATCACATATGCTATAGTTAGTGTCTCAGGTTTGGAACGGGAAGGAGTTGGATATCACATCTCATGTTATAGGAAGGGTCTCAGGTTTGGTGTAAGCATTGAGATATCACATCTCTGCTATAGGAAGTGTCTCAGGTTGGAATGGGAAGGAGTTGGATATCACATCTCATGTTATAGGAAGGGTCTCAGGATTGGAATGGGAAGGATTTGGATATCACATCTCTTGCTATAGGAAGGGTCTCAGGATTGGAATGGGTAGGAGTTGGATATTACTTTCTTGCTATAGGAAGGGTCTCATGTTTGGAATGGGAAGGAGTTGGATATCACATATGCTATAGTTAGTGTCTCAGGTTTGGAACGGGAAGGAGTTGGATATCACATCTCATGTTATAGGAAGGGTCTCAGGTTTGGTGTAAGCATTGAGATATCACATCTCTGCTATCGGAAGCGGCTCAGGATTGGAATGGGAAGGAGTTGGATATCCCATCTCATGTTATAGGAAGAGTCTCTGGTTTGGTATTAGAATCAATTGAGATATCACATTGCATGCTGTAGGAAGGGTCTAAGGATTGGAATGGGATGGACTTGGATATCACATCTCATGTTATAGGTAGGCTCTCAGGTTTGGTATAAGCATTGAGATATCACATCTCATGCTATAGGAAGGGTCTCAGGTTTGGAAGGGGAAAGAGTTGGATATCACATCTCAAGCTATAGGAAGGGTCTCAGGTTTGGTATTAGAGGCATTGAGATATCACATCTCATGCTATCAGAAGGGTCTCAGGAATGGAATGGGAAGGAGTTGGATATCACATCTCATGCTAAAGGGAGGGTCTCAGGTTTGGAAGGGGAAGGATTTGGATATCACATCTCATGTTATAGGAAGGATCTCAGGTTTGGTATTAGAAGCATTGAGATATCACATCTCATGCTATAGGAAGGGTCTCAGGTTTGGTATAAGCATTGAGATATCACATCTCTGCTATCGGAAGCGGCTCAGGATTGGAATGGGAAGGAGTTGGATATCCCATCTCATGTTATAGGAAGAGTCTCTGGTTTGGTATTAGAATCATTGAGATATCACATCGCATGCTGTAGGAAGGGTCTAGGGATTGGAATGGGATGGACTTGGATATCACATCTCATGTTATAGGTAGGCTCTCAGGTTTGGTATAAGCATTGAGATATCACATCTCATGCTATAGGAAGGGTCTCAGGATTGGATTGGGAAGGAATTGGATATCACATCTCATGCTATAGGAAGGGTCTCAGATTTGGTATAAGCATTGAGATAATCACATCTCATGCTAAAGGAAGGGTCTCAGGATTGGAATGGGAAGGAGTTGTATATGACATCTCAGGCCATAGGAAGGTTCTCAGGTTTGGTATGAGCATTGAGATATCACATCTCTGCTATCGGAAAGGTCAAAGGATTGGAATGGGAAGGAGTTGGATATCCCATCTCACGCTATAGGAAGGGTCTCAGGATTGGAATGGGAAGGACTTGGATGTCACATCTCATGCTATAGGGAGGGTCTCAAGTTTGATATTAGAAGCATTGAGATAACAAATCTCATGATATCGGAAGGGTCTCAGGATTGGAATGGGAAGGAGTTGGATATCACATCTCATGATAAAGGAAGGGTCTAAGGTTTGGAAGGGGAAGGATTTGGATATCACATCTCATGTTATAGGACGGGTCTCAGGTTTGGTATTAGAAGCATTGAGATACCAAGTCTCATGGTATAAGAAGGGTCTCAGAATTGGAATGGGAAGGAGTTGGATATCACACCTCAAGCTATAGGAAGGGTCTCAGGATTGGAATGGGAAGGAGTTTGATATCACATCTCATGCCATAGTATGGGTCTCAGGTTTGGTAGAAGCATTGGGATATCACATCTCATGCTATCGGAAGGGTATCAGTATTGGATTTGGAAGAAGTTGGATATCCCATCTCATGCTATAGGAAGGGTCTCAGGTTGGAATGGGAAGGAGTTGGATATCACATTTCATGTTATAGGAAGGGTCTCAGGATTGGAATGGGAAGGACTTGGATATCATATCTCATGCTATAGGACGGGTCTCAGGTTTGTTATTAGAATCATTGAGATATCATATTGCATGCTGTAGGAAGGGTCTAAGGATTGGAATGGAAAGGACCTGGATATCACATCTCATGCTATAGAACGGCTCTCAGGTTTGGAAAGGGAAGGAGTTGGATATCACATCTCATGTTATAGGATGGATCTCAGGTTTGGTATTAGAAGTATTGAGATATCACATCTCATGTTATCGGAAGGATCTCAGGTTTGGTATTAGAAGTATTGAGATATCACATCTCATGCTATAGGAAGGGTCTCAGGATTGGAATGGGAAGGACTTAGATATCACATATCATGCTATAGGGAGGGTCTCAGTTTTGATATTAGAAGCATTGAGATATCACATCTCATGCTATCGGAATTGTCTCAGGATTGGAATGGGAAGGAGCTGGATATCACATCTCATGCTAAAGGAAGGGTCTCAGGTTTGGAACGGGAAGGAGTTGGATATCACATCTCATGTTATAGGAAGGATCTCAGGTTTGGTATAAGCATTGAGATATCAGATCTCTGCTATCGGAAGGGTCTCAGGATTGGAATGGGAAGGAGTTGGATATTCCCATCTCATGTTATAGGAAGGGTCTCAGGTTTGGTATTAGAAGCATTGAGATATCACATCTCATGCTATAGGAAGGGTCTCAGGATTGGAATGTGAAGGACTTGGATATCACATCTCATGCTATAGGGAGGGTCTCAAGTTTGATATTAGAAGCTTTGAGATATCACATCTCATGATATCGGAAGGGTCTCAGGATTGGAATGGGAAGGAGTTGGATATCACATCTCATGATAAAGGAAGGGTCTAAGGTTTGGAAGGGGAAGGATTTGGATATCACATCTCATGTTATATTACGGGTCTCAGGTTTGGTATTAGAAGCATTGAGATATCAAGTCTAATAGTATAGGAAGGGTCTCAGAATTGGAATGGGAAGGAGTTGGATATCACATCTCAAGCTATAGGAAGGGTCTCAGGATTGGAATGGGAAGGACTTGGATATCACATCTCATGCTATAGGAAGGCTCTCAGGTTTGGAAGGGGAAAGAGTTGGATATCACATTTCATGTTAGAGGTAGGAACTCAGGTTTGGTATTAGAGGCATTGAGATATCACATCTCATGCTATCAGAAGTGTCTCAGGAATGGAATGGGAAGGAGTTGGATATCACATCTCATGCTAAAGGGAGGGTCTCAGGTTTGGAAGGGGAAGGATTTGGATATCACATCTCATGTTATAGGAAGGATCTCAGGTTTGGTATTAGAAGCATTGAGATATCACATCTCATGCTATCAGAAGGGTCTCAGGATTGGAATAGGAAGGAGTTGGATATCACATCTCATGCTAAAGGGAGGGCCTCAGGTTTGGAAGGGGAAGGATTTGGATATCACATCTCATGTTATCGGAAGGATCTCACGTTTGGTATTGAAGTATTGAGATATATCTCATGCTATAGGAAGGGTCTCAGGATTGGATTGGGAAGGAGTTGGATATCCCTTCTCATGCTATAGGAAGGGTCTCAGGATTTGAATGGCAAGGAGTTGGATATCACATCTCATGCCATAGGAAGGGTCTCAGGTTTGGTATAAGCATTGAGATATCACATCTCTGCTATCGGAAGGGTCTCAGGATTGGATTGGGAAGGAGTTGAATATCCCTTCTCATGCTATAGGAACTGTCTCAGGTTGGAATGGGAAGGAGTTGGATATCACATCTCATGTTATAGGAAGGGTCTCAGGATTGGAATGGGAAGGATTTGGATATCACATCTCTTGCTATAGGAAGGGTCTCAGGATTGGAATGGGTAGGAGTTGGATATTACTTTCTTGGTATAGGAAGGGTCTCATGTTTGGAATGGGAAGGAGTTGGATATCACATATGCTATAGTTAGTGTCTCAGGTTTGGAACGGGAAGGAGTTGGATATCACATCTCATGTTACAGGAAGGGTCTCAGGTTTGGTGTAAGCATTGAGATATCACATCTCTGCTATCGGAAGCGGCTCAGGATTGGAATGGGAAGGAGTTGGATATCCCATCTCATGTTATAGGAAGAGTCTCTGGTTTGGTATTAGAATCAATTGAGATATCACATTGCATGCTGTAGGAAGGGTCTAAGGATTGGAATGGGATGGACTTGGATATCACATCTCATGTTATAGGTAGGCTCTCAGGTTTGGTATAAGCATTGAGATATCACATCTCATGCTATAGGAAGGGTCTCAGGTTTGGAAGGGGAAAGAGTTGGATATCACATCTCAAGCTATAGGAAGGGTCTCAGGTTTGGTATTAGAGGCATTGAGATATCACATCTCATGCTATCAGAAGGGTCTCAGGAATGGAATGGGAAGGAGTTGGATATCACATCTCATGCTAAAGGGAGGGTCTCAGGTTTGGAAGGGGAAGGATTTGGATATCACATCTCATGTTATAGGAAGGATCTCAGGTTTGGTATTAGAAGCATTGAGATATCACATCTCATGCTATAGGAAGGGTCTCAGGATTGGAATGGGACGCAGTTGGATATCACATCTCATGCTATAGGAAGGGTCTCAGGTTTGGTATAAGCATTGAGATATCACATCTCTGCTATCGGAAGCGGCTCAGGATTGGAATGGGAAGGAGTTGGATATCCCATCTCATGTTATAGGAAGAGTCTCTGGTTTGGTATTAGAATCATTGAGATATCACATCGCATACTGTAGGAAGGGTCTAGGGATTGGAATGGGATGGACTTGGATATCACATCTCATGTTATAGGTAGGCTCTCAGGTTTGGTATAAGCATTGAGATATCACATCTCATGCTATAGGAAGGGTCTCAGGATTGGATTGGGAAGGAATTGGATATCACATCTCATGCTATAGGAAGTGTCTCAGATTTGGTATAAGCATTGACATAATCACATCTCATGCTAAAGGAAGGGTCTCAGGATTGGAATGGGAAGGAGTTGTATATGACATCTTAGGCCATAGGAAGGTTCTCAGGTTTGGTATGAGCATTGAGATATCACATCTCTGCTATCGGAAAGGTCAAAGGATTGGAATGGGAAGGAGTTGGATATCCCATCTCATGTTATAGGAAGGGTCTCAGGTTTGGTATTAGAAGCATAGAGATATCACATCTCATGCTATAGGAAGGGTCTCAGGATTGGAATGGGAAGGACTTGGATGTCACATCTCATGCTATAGGGAGGGTCTCAAGTTTGATATTAGAAGCATTGAGATAACAAATCTCATGATATCGGAAGGGTCTCAGGATTGGAATGGGAAGGAGTTGGATATCACATCTCATGATAAAGGAAGGGTCTAAGGTTTGGAAGGGGAAGTATTTGGATATCACATCTCATGTTATAGGACGGGTCTCAGGTTTGGTATTAGAAGCATTGAGATATCAAGTCTCATGGTATAAGAAGGGTCTCAGAATTGGAATGGGAAGGAGTTGGATATCACACCTCAAGCTATAGGAAGGGTCTCAGGATTGGAATGGGAAGGAGTTTGATATCACATCTCATGCCATAGTATGGGTCTCAGGTTTGGTAGAAGCATTGGGATATCACATCTCATGCTATCGGAAGGGTATCAGTATTGGATTTGGAAGAAGTTGGATATCCCATCTCATGCTATAGGAAGGGTCTCAGGTTGGAATGGGAAGGAGTTGGATATCACATTTCATGTTATAGGAAGGGTCTCAGGATTGGAATGGGAAGGACTTGGATATCATATCTCATGCTATATGACGGGTCTCAGGTTTGTTATTAGAATCATTGAGATATCATATTGCATGCTGTAGGAAGGGTCTAAGGATTGGAATGGGAAGGACCTGGATATCACATCTCATGCTATAGAACGGCTCTCAGGTTTGGAAAGGGAAGGAGTTGGATATCACATCTCATGTTATAGGATGGATCTCAGGTTTGGTATTAGAAGTATTGAGATATCACATCTCATGTTATCGGAAGGATCTCAGGTTTGGTATTAGAAGTATTGAGATATCACATCTCATGCTATAGGAAGGGTCTCAGGATTGGAATGGGAAGGAGTTGGATATCACATCTCATGCTAAAGGAAGGGTCTCAGGTTTGGTAGAAGCATTGAGATATCACATCTCATGCTATAGGAAGGGTCTCAGGATTGGAATGGGAAGGACTTAGATATCACATATCATGCTATAGGGAGGGTCTCAGTTTTGATATTAGAAGCATTGAGATATCACATCTCATGCTATCGGAATTGTCTCAGGATTGGAATGGGAAGGAGCTGGATATCACATCTCATGCTAAAGGAAGGGTCTCAGGTTTGGAACGGGAAGGAGTTGGATATCACATCTCATGTTATAGGAAGGATCTCAGGTTTGGTATAAGCATTGAGATATCAGATCTCTGCTATCGGAAGGGTCTCAGGATTGGAATGGGAAGGAGTTGGATATTCCCATCTCATGTTATAGGAAGGGTCTCAGGTTTGGTATTAGAAGCATTGAGATATCACATCTCATGCTATAGAAAGGGTCTCAGGATTGGAATGGGAAGGACTTGGATATCACATCTCATGCTATAGGGAGGGTCTCAAGTTTGATATTAGAAGCTTTGAGATATCACATCTCATGATATCGGAAGGGTCTCAGGATTGGAATGGGAAGGAGTTGGATATCACATCTCATGATAAAGGAAGGGTCTAAGGTTTGGAAGGGGAAGGATTTGGATATCACATCTCATGTTATATTACGGGTCTCAGGTTTGGTATTAGAAGCATTGAGATATCAAGTCTCATAGTATAGGAAGGGTCTCAGAATTGGAATGGGAAGGAGTTGGATATCACATCTCAAGCTATAGGAAGGGTCTCAGGATTGGAATGGGAAGGACTTGGATATCACATCTCATGCTATAGGAAGGCTCTCAGGTTTGGAAGGGGAAAGAGTTGGATATCACATTTCATGTTAGAGGTAGGATCTCAGGTTTGGTATTAGAGGCATTGAGATATCACATCTCATGCTATCAGAAGTGTCTCAGGAATGGAATGGGAAGGAGTTGGATATCACATCTCATGCTAAAGGGAGGGTCTCAGGTTTGGAAGGGGAAGGATTTGGATATCACATCTCATGTTATAGGAAGGATCTCAGGTTTGGTATTAGAAGCATTGAGATATCACATCTCATGCTATCAGAAGGGTCTCAGGATTGGAATAGGAAGGAGTTGGATATCACATCTCATGCTAAAGGGAGGGCCTCAGGTTTGGAAGGGGAAGGATTTGGATATCACATCTCATGTTATCGGAAGGATCTCACATTTGGTATTGAAGTATTGAGATATATCTCATGCTATAGGAAGGGTCTCAGGATTGGATTGGGAAGGAGTTGGATATCCCTTCTCATGCTATAGGAAGGGTCTCAGGATTTGAATGGCAAGGAGTTGGATATCACATCTCATGCCATAGGAAGGGTCTCAGGTTTGGTATAAGCATTGAGATATCACATCTCTGCTATCGGAAGGGTCTCAGGATTGGATTGGGAAGGAGTTGGATATCCCTTCTCATGCTATAGGAAGTGTCTCAGGTTGGAATGGGAAGGAGTTGGATATCACATCTCATGTTATAGGAAGGGTCTCAGGATTGGAATGGGAAGGATTTGGATATCACATCTCTTGCTATAGGAAGGTTCTCAGGATTGGAATGGGTAGGAGCTGGATATTACTTTCTTGCTATAGGAAGGGTCTCATGTTTGGAATGGGAAGGATTTGGATATCACATATGCTATAGTTAGTGTCTCAGGTTTGGAACGGGAAGGAGTTGGATATCACATCTCATGTTATAGGAAGGGTCTCAGGTTTGGTGTAAGCATTGAGATATCACATCTCTGCTATCGGATGCGGCTCAGGATTGGAATGGGAAGGAGTTGGATATCCCATCTCATGTTATAGGAAGAGTCTCTGGTTTGGTATTAGAATCAATTGAGATATCACATTGCATGCTGTAGGAAGGGTCTAAGGATTGGAATGGGATGGACTTGGATATCACATCTCATGTTATAGGTAGGCTCTCAGGTTTGGTATAAGCATTGAGATATCACATCTCATGCTATAGGAAGGGTCTCAGGTTTGGAAGGGGAAAGAGTTGGATATCACATCTCAAGCTATAGGAAGGGTCTCAGGTTTGGTATTAGAGGCATTGAGATATCACATCTCATGCTATCAGAAGGGTCTCAGGAATGGAATGGGAAGGAGTTGGATATCACATCTCATGCTAAAGGGAGGGTCTCAGGTTTGGAAGGGGAAGGATTTGGATATCACATCTCATGTTATAGGAAGGATCTCAGGTTTGGTATTAGAAGCATTGAGATATCACATCTCATGCTATAGGAAGGGTCTCAGGATTGGAATGGGACGCAGTTGGATATCACATCTCATGCTATAGGAAGGGTCTCAGGTTTGGTATAAGCATTGAGATATCACATCTCTGCTATCGGAAGCGGCTCAGGATTGGAATGGGAAGGAGTTGGATATCCCATCTCATGTTATAGGAAGAGTCTCTGGTTTGGTATTAAAATCATTGAGATATCACATCGCATGCTGTAGGAAGGGTCTAGGGATTGGAATGGGATGGACTTGGATATCACATCTCATGTTATAGGTAGGCTCTCAGGTTTGGTATAAGCATTGAGATATCACATCTCATGCTATAGGAAGGGTCTCAGGATTGGATTGGGAAGGAATTGGATATCACATCTCATGCTATAGGAAGGGTCTCAGATTTGGTATAAGCATTGAGATAATCACATCTCATGCTAAAGGAAGGGTCTCAGGATTGGAATGGGAAGGAGTTGTATATGACATCTCAGGCCATAGGAAGGTTCTCAGGTTTGGTATGAGCATTGAGATATCACATCTCTGCTATCGGAAAGGTCAAAGGATTGGAATGGGAAGGAGTTGGATATCCCATCTCATGTTATAGGAAGGGTCTCAGGTTTGGTATTAGAAGCATAGAGATATCACATCTCATGCTATAGGAAGGGTCTCAGGATTGGAATGGGAAGGAGTTGGATGTCACATCTCATGATAAAGGAAGGGTCTAAGGTTTGGAAGGGGAAGGATTTGGATATCACATCTCATGTTATGGGACGGGTCTCAGGTTTGGTATTAGAAGCATTGAGATATCAAGTCTCATGGTATAAGAAGGGTCTCAGAATTGGAATGGGAAGGAGTTGGATATCACACCTCAAGCTATAGGAAGGGTCTCAGGATTGGAATGGGAAGGAGTTTGATATCACATCTCATGCCATAGTATGGGTCTCAGGTTTGGTAGAAGCATTGGGATATCACATCTCATGCTATCGGAAGGGTATCAGTATTGGATTTGGAAGAAGTTGGATATCCCATCTCATGCTATAGGAAGGGTCTCAGGTTGGAATGGGAAGGAGTTGGATATCACATTTCATGTTATAGGAAGGGTCTCAGGATTGGAATGGGAAGGACTTGGATATCATATCTCATGCTATAGGACGGGTCTCAGGTTTGTTATTAGAATCATTGAGATATCATATTGCATGCTGTAGGAAGGGTCTAAGGATTGGAATGGGAAGGACCTGGATATCACATCTCATGCTATAGAACGGCTCTCAGGTTTGGAAAGGGAAGGAGTTGGATATCACATCTCATGTTATAGGATGGATCTCAGGTTTGGTATTAGAAGTATTGAGATATCACATCTCATGTTATCGGAAGGATCTCAGGTTTGGTATTAGAAGTATTGAGATATCACATCTCATGCTATAGGAAGGGTCTCAGGATTGGAATGGGAAGGAGTTGGATATCACATCTCATGCTAAAGGAAGGGTCTCAGGTTTGGTAGAAGCATTGAGATATCACATCTCATGCTATAGGAAGGGTCTCAGGATTGGAATGGGAAGGACTTAGATATCACATATCATGCTATAGGGAGGGTCTCAGTTTTGATATTAGAAGCATTGAGATATCACATCTCATGCTATCGGAATTGTCTCAGGATTGGAATGGGAAGGAGCTGGATATCACATCTCATGCTAAAGGAAGGGTCTCAGGTTTGGAACGGGAAGAAGTTGGATATCACATTTCATGTTATAGGAAGGGTCTCAGGTTTGGTATAAACATTGAGATATCACATCTCTGCTATCGGAAGTGTCTCAGGATTGGAATGGGAAGGAGTTGGATATCCCATCTCACGTTATAGGACGGGTCTCAGGTTTGTTATTAGAATCATTGAGATATCATATTGCATGCTGTAGGAAGGGTCTAAGGGTTGGAATGTGAAGGACTTGGATATCACATCTCATGCTATAGATAGGCTCTTAGGTTTGGAAAGGGAAGGAGTTGGATATCACATTTCATGTTAGAGGAAGGATCTCAGGTTTGGTATTAGAAGCATTGAGATATCACATCTCATGCTATAGGAAGAGTCTCAGGATTGGAATGGGAAGGAGTTGGATATCATATCTCATACTATAGGAAGGGTCTCAGGTTTGGTATAAGCATTGAGATATCACATCTCATGCTATAGGACGGGTCTCAGGATTGGAATGGAAGGAGTTGGATATCACATCTCATGTTATAGGAAGGATCTCAGGTTTGGTATTAGAAGCATTGAGACATCACATCTCATGCTATAGGAAGGGTCTCAGGGCTGGAATGGGAAGGAGTTGGATATCACATCTCATCCAATAGGAAGGGTCTCAGGTTTGGAATGGGAAGGAATTGGATATCACATCTCATGTTATAAGAAGGATCTCAGGTTTGGTATTAGAAGCATTGAGATATCAAATCTCATGCTATAGGAAGGGTCTCAGGATTGGAATGTGAAGGATTTGGATATCACATCTCATGCTAAAGGAAGGGTCTCAGGTTTGGTAGAAGCATTGAGATATCACGTCTCTGCTATCGGAAGGGTCTCAGGATTGGATTGGGAAGGAGTTGGATATCCCTTTTCATGCTATAGGAAGGGTCTCAGGATTTGAATGGCAAGGAGTTGGATATCACATCTCATGCCATAGGAAGGGTCTCAGGTTTGGTATAAGCATTGAGATATCACATCTCTGCTATCGGAAGGGTCTCAGGATTGGATTGGGAAGGAGTTGGATATCCCTTCTCATGCTATAGGAAGTGTCTCAGGTTGGAATGGGAAGGAGTTGGATATCACATCTCATGTTATAGAAAGGGTCTCAGGATTGGAATGGGAAGGAATTGGATATCACATCTCATGCTATAGGAAGGGTCTCAGATTTGGTATAAGCATTGAGATATCACATCTCATGCTAAAGGAAGGGTCTCAGGATTGGAATGGGAAGGAGTTGTATATGACATCTCAGGCCATAGGAAGGTTCTCAGGTTTGGTATAAGCATTGAGATATCACATCTCTGCTATCGGAAAGGTCTCAGGATTGGAATGGGAAGGAGTTGGATATCCCATCTCATGTTATAGGAAGGGTCTCAGGTTTGGTATTAGAAGCATAGAGATATCACATCTCATGCTATAGGAAGGGTCTCAGGATTGGAATGGGAAGGACTTGGATGTCACATCTCATGCTATAGGGAGGGTCTCAAGTTTGATATTAGAAGCATTGAGATAACAAATCTCATGATATCGGAAGGGTCTCAGGATTGGAATGGGAAGGAGTTGGATATCACATCTCATGATAAAGGAAGGGTCTAAGGTTTGGAAGGGGAAGGATTTGGATATCACATCTCATGTTATAGGACGGGTCTCAGGTTTGGTATTAGAAGCATTGAGATATCAAGTCTCATGGTATAAGAAGGGTCTCAGAATTGGAATGGGAAGGAGTTGGATATCACACCTCAAGCTATAGGAAGGGTCTCAGGATTGGAATGGGAAGGAGTTTGATATCACATCTCATGTTATAGGAAGGGTATCAGTATTGGATTTAGAAGAAGTTGGATATCCCATCTCATGCTATAGGAAGGGTCTCAGGTTGGAATGGGAAGGAGTTGGATATCACATTTCATGTTATAGGAAGGGTCTCAGGATTGGAATGGGAAGGACTTGGATATCATATCTCATGCTATAGGACGGGTCTCAGGTTTGTTATTAGAATCATTGAGATATCATATTGCATGCTGTAGGAAGGGTCTAAGGATTGGAATGGGAAGGACCTGGATATCACATCTCATGCTATAGATAGGCTCTTAGGTTTGGAAAGGGAAGGAGTTGGATATCACATTTCATGTTAGAGGAAGGATCTCAGGTTTGGTATTAGAAGCATTGAGATATCACATCTCATGCTATAGGAAGGGTCTCAGGATTGGAATGGGAAGTAGTTGGATATCACATCTCATGCTATAGGAAGGGTCTCAGGTTTGGTATAAGCATTGAGATATCACATCTCATGCTATAGGACCGGTCTCAGGATTGGAATGGAAGGAGTTGGATATCACATCTCATGTTATAGGAAGGATCTCAGGTTTGGTATTAGAAGCATTGAGACATCACATCTCATGCTATAGGAAGGGTCTCAGGGTTGGAATGGGAAGGAGTTGGATATCACAACTCATCCAATAGGAAGGGTCTCAGGTTTGGAATGGGAAGGAATTGGATATCACATCTCATGTTATAGGAAGGATCTCAGGTTTGGTATTAGAAGCATTGAGATATCACATCTCATGCTATAGGAAGGGTCTCAGGATTGGAATGTGAAGGATTTGGATATCACATCTCATGCTAAAGGAAGGGTCTCAGGTTTGGTAGAAGCATTGAGATATCACGTCTCTGCTATCGGAAGGGTCTCAGGATTGGATTGGGAAGGAGTTGGATATCCCTTCTCATGCTATAGGAAGGGTCTCAGGATTTGAATGGCAAGGAGTTGGATATCACATCTCTTGTTATAGGAAGGATCTCAGGTTTGGTATAAGCATTGAGATATCACATCTCTGCTATCGGAAGGGTCTCAGGATTGGAATGGGAAGGAGTTGGATATTCCCATCTCATGTTATAGGAAGGGTCTCAGGTTTGGTATTAGAAGCATTGAGATATCACATCTCATGCTATAGGAAGGGTCTCAGGATTGGAATGGGAAGGACTTGGATATCACATCTCATGCTATAGGGAGGGTCTCAAGTTTGATATTAGAAGCTTTGAGATATCACATCTCATGATATCGGAAGGGTCTCAGGATTAGAATGGGAAGGAGTTGGATATCACATCTCATGATAAAGGAAGGGTCTAAGGTTTGGAAGGGGAAGGATTTGGATATCACATCTCATGTTATATTACGGGTCTCACGTTTGGTATTAGAAGCATTGAGATATCAAGTCTCAGAGTATAGGAAGGGTCTCAGAATTGGCATGGGAAGGAGTTGGATATCACATCTCAAGCTATAGGAAGTGTCTCAGGATTGGAATGGGAAGGACTTGGATATCACATCTCATGCTATAGGAAGGCTCTCAGGTTTGGAAGGGGAAAGAGTTGGATATCACATTTCATGTTAGAGGTAGGATCTCAGGTTTGGTATTAGAGGCATTGAGATATCACATCTCATGCTATCAGAAGGGTCTCAGGAATGGAATGGGAAGGAGTTGGATATCACATCTCATGCTAAAGGGAGGGTCTCAGGTTTGGAAGGGGAAGGATTTGGATATCACATCTCATGTTATCGGAAGGATCTCACGTTTGGTATTAGAAGTATTGAGATATCAAGTCTCATAGTATAGGAAGGGTCTCAGAATTGGAATGGGAAGGAGTTGGATATCACATCTCAAGCTATAGGAAGGGTCTCAGGATTGGAATGGGAAGGACTTGGATATCACATCTCATGCTATAGAAAGGCTCTCAGGTTTGGAAGGGGAAAGAGTTGGATATCACATTTCATGTTAGAGGTAGGATCTCAGGTTTGGTATTAGAGGCATTGAGATATCACATCTCATGCTATCAGAAGGGTCTCAGGATTGGAATGGGAAGGAGTTGGATATCACATCTCATGCTATAGGGAGGGTCTCAGGATTGGAATGGGAAGGACTTAGATATCACATATCATGCTATAGGGAGGGTCTCAGTTTTGATATTAGAAGCATTGAGATATCACATCTCATGCTATCGGAAGTGTCTCAGGATTGGAATGGGAAGGAGCTGGATATCACATCTCATGCTAAAGGAAGGGTCTCAGGTTTGGAACGGGAAGGATTTGGATATCACATCTCATGTTATAGGAAGGGTCTCAGGTTTGGTATAAGCATTGAGATATCACATCTCTGCTATCGGAAGTGTCTCAGGATTGGAATGGGAAGGAGCTGGATATCACATCTCATGCTAAAGGAAGGGTCTCAGGTTTGGAACGGGAAGGAGTTGGATATCACATCTCATGTTATAGGAAGGGTCTCAGGTTTGGTATAAACATTGAGATATCACATCTCTGCTATCGGAAGTGTCTCAGGATTGGAATGGGAAGGAGTTGGATATCACATCTCATGCTAAAGGAAGGGTCTCAGGTTTGGAACGGGAAGGAGTTGGATATCACATCTCATGTTATAGGAAGGGTCTCAGGTTTGGTATAAACATTCAGATATCACATCTCTGCTATCGGAAGTGTCTCAGGATTGGAATGGGAAGGAGTTGGATATCCCATCTCATGTTATAGGACGGGTCTCAGGTTTGTTATTAGAATCATTGAGATATCATATTGCATGCTGTAGGAAGGGTCTAAGGGTTGGAATGTGAAGGACTTGGATATCACATCTCATGCTATAGATAGGCTCTTAGGTTTGGAAAGGGAAGGAGTTGGATATCACATTTCATGTTAGAGGAAGGATCTCAGGTTTGATATTAGAAGCATTGAGATATCACATCTCATGCTATCGGAATTGTCTCAGGATTGGAATGGGAAGGAGCTGGATATCACATCTCATGCTAAAGGAAGGGTCTCAGGTTTGGAACGGGAAGGAGTTGGATATCACATCTCATGTTATAAGAAGGGTCTCAGGTTTGGTATAAACATTGAGATATCACATCTCTGCTATCGGAAGTGTCTCAGGATTGGAATGGGAAGGAGTTGGATATCCCATCTCATGTTATAGGACGGGTCTCAGGTTTGTTATTAGAATCATTGAGATATCATATTGCATGCTGTAGGAAGGGTCTAAGGGTTGGAATGTGAAGGACTTGGATATCACATCTCATGCTATAGATAGGCTCTTAGGTTTGGAAAGGGAAGGAGTTGGATATCACATTTCATGTTAGAGGAAGGATCTCAGGTTTGGTATTAGAAGCATTGAGATATCACATCGCATGCTGTAGGAAGGTTCTCAGGTTTGGTATTCGAAGCATTGAGACATCACATCTCATGCTATAGGAAGGGTCTCAGGATTGGAATGGGAAGGAGTTGGATATCACATCTCATGTTATAGGAAGGATCTCAGGTTTGGTATTAGAAGCATTGAGACATCACATCTCATGCTATAGGAAGGGTCTCAGGATTGGAATGGAAGGAGTTGGATATCACATCTCATGTTATAGGAAGGATCTCAGGTTTGGTATTAGAAGCATTGAGACATCACATCTCATGCTATAGGAAGGGTCTCAGGATTGGAATGGGAAGGAGTTGGATATCACATCTCATACTATAGGAAGGGTCTCAGGTTTGGTATAAGCATTGAGATATCACATCTCATGCTATAGGACGGGTCTCAGGATTGGAATGGAAGGAGTTGGATATCACATCTCATGTTATAGGAAGGATCTCAGGTTTGGTATTAGAAGCATTGAGACATCACATCTCATGCTATAGAAAGGGTCTCAGGGTTGGAATGGGAAGGAGTTGGATATCACATCTCATCCAATAGGAAGGGTCTCAGGTTTGGAATGGGAAGGAATTGGATATCACATCTCATGTTATAGGAAGGATCTCAGGTTTGGTATTAGAAGCATTGAGATATCACATCTCATGCTATAGGAAGGGTCTCAGGATTGGAATGTGAAGGACTTGGATATCACATCTCATGCTATAGGGAGGGTCTCAAGTTTGATATTAGAAGCTTTGAGATATCACATCTCATGATATCGGAAGGGTCTCAGGATTGGAATGGGAAGGAGTTGGATATCACATCTCATGATAAAGGAAGGGTCTAAGGTTTGGAAGGGGAAGGATTTGGATATCACATCTCATGTTATATTACGGGTCTCAGGTTTGGTATTAGAAGCATTGAGATATCAAGTCTAATAGTATAGGAAGGGTCTCAGAATTGGAATGGGAAGGAGTTGGATATCACATCTCAAGCTATAGGAAGGGTCTCAGGATTGGAATGGGAAGGACTTGGATATCACATCTCATGCTATAGGAAGGCTCTCAGGTTTGGAAGGGGAAAGAGTTGGATATCACATTTCATGTTAGAGGTAGGAACTCAGGTTTGGTATTAGAGGCATTGAGATATCACATCTCATGCTATCAGAAGTGTCTCAGGAATGGAATGGGAAGGAGTTGGATATCACATCTCATGCTAAAGGGAGGGTCTCAGGTTTGGAAGGGGAAGGATTTGGATATCACATCTCATGTTATAGGAAGGATCTCAGGTTTGGTATTAGAAGCATTGAGATATCACATCTCATGCTATCAGAAGGGTCTCAGGATTGGAATAGGAAGGAGTTGGATATCACATCTCATGCTAAAGGGAGGGCCTCAGGTTTGGAAGGTGAAGGATTTGGATATCACATCTCATGTTATCGGAAGGATCTCACGTTTGGTATTGAAGTATTGAGATATATCTCATGCTATAGGAAGGGTCTCAGGATTGGATTGGGAAGGAGTTGGATATCCCTTCTCATGCTATAGGAAGGGTCTCAGGATTTGAATGGCAAGGAGTTGGATATCACATCTCATGCCATAGGAAGGGTCTCAGGTTTGGTATAAGCATTGAGATATCACATCTCTGCTATCGGAAGGGTCTCAGGATTGGATTGGGAAGGAGTTGGATATCCCTTCTCATGCTATAGGAAGTGTCTCAGGTTGGAATGGGAAGGAGTTGGATATCACATCTCATGTTATAGGAAGGGTCTCAGGATTGGAATGGGAAGGATTTGGATATCACATCTCTTGCTATAGGAAGGGTCTCAGGATTGGAATGGGTAGGAGTTGGATATTACTTTCTTGCTATAGGAAGGGTCTCATGTTTGGAATGGGAAGGAGTTGGATATCACATATGCTATAGTTAGTGTCTCAGGTTTGGAACGGGAAGGAGTTGGATATCACATCTCATGTTATAGGAAGGGTCTCAGGTTTGGTGTAAGCATTGAGATATCACATCTCTGCTATCGGAAGCGGCTCAGGATTGGAATGGGAAGGAGTTGGATATCCCATCTCATGTTATAGGAAGAGTCTCTGGTTTGGTATTAGAATCAATTGAGATATCACATTGCATGCTGTAGGAAGGGTCTAAGGATTGGAATGGGATGGACTTGGATATCACATCTCATGTTATAGGTAGGCTCTCAGGTTTGGTATAAGCATTGAGATATCACATCTCATGCTATAGGAAGGGTCTCAGGTTTGGAAGGGGAAAGAGTTGGATATCACATCTCAAGCTATAGGAAGAGTCTCAGGTTTGGTATTAGAGGCATTGAGATATCACATCTCATGCTATCAGAAGGGTCTCAGGAATGGAATGGGAAGGAGTTGGATATCACATCTCATGCTAAAGGGAGGGTCTCAGGTTTGGAAGGGGAAGGATTTGGATATCACATCTCATGTTATAGGAAGGATCTCAGGTTTGGTATTAGAAGCATTGAGATATCACATCTCATGCTATAGGAAGGGTCTCAGGATTGGAATGGGACGCAGTTGGATATCACATCTCATGCTATAGGAAGGGTCTCAGGTTTGGTATAAGCATTGAGATATCACATCTCTGCTATCGGAAGCGGCTCAGGATTGGAATGGGAAGGAGTTGGATATCCCATCTCATGTTATAGGAAGAGTCTCTGGTTTGGTATTAGAATCATTGAGATATCACATCGCATACTGTAGGAAGGGTCTAGGGATTGGAATGGGATGGACTTGGATATCACATCTCATGTTATAGGTAGGCTCTCAGGTTTGGTATAAGCATTGAGATATCACATCTCATGCTATAGGAAGGGTCTCAGGATTGGATTGGGAAGGAATTGGATATCACATCTCATGCTATAGGAAGTGTCTCAGATTTGGTATAAGCATTGACATAATCACATCTCATGCTAAAGGAAGGGTCTCAGGATTGGAATGGGAAGGAGTTGTATATGACATCTTAGGCCATAGGAAGGTTCTCAGGTTTGGTATGAGCATTGAGATATCACATCTCTGCTATCGGAAAGGTCAAAGGATTGGAATGGGAAGGAGTTGGATATCCCATCTCATGTTATAGGAAGGGTCTCAGGTTTGGTATTAGAAGCATAGAGATATCACATCTCATGCTATAGGAAGGGTCTCAGGATTGGAATGGGAAGGACTTGGATGTCACATCTCATGCTATAGGGAGGGTCTCAAGTTTGATATTAGAAGCATTGAGATAACAAATCTCATGATATCGGAAGGGTCTCAGGATTGGAATGGGAAGGAGTTGGATATCACATCTCATGATAAAGGAAGGGTCTAAGGTTTGGAAGGGGAAGGATTTGGATATCACATCTCATGTTATAGGACGGGTCTCAGGTTTGGTATTAGAAGCATTGAGATATCAAGTCTCATGGTATAAGAAGGGTCTCAGAATTGGAATGGGAAGGAGTTGGATATCACACCTCAAGCTATAGGAAGGGTCTCAGGATTGGAATGGGAAGGAGTTTGATATCACATCTCATGCCATAGTATGGGTCTCAGGTTTGGTAGAAGCATTGGGATATCACATCTCATGCTATCGGAAGGGTATCAGTATTGGATTTGGAAGAAGTTGGATATCCCATCTCATGCTATAGGAAGGGTCTCAGGTTGGAATGGGAAGGAGTTGGATATCACATTTCATGTTATAGGAAGGGTCTCAGGATTGGAATGGGAAGGACTTGGATATCATATCTCATGCTATATGACGGGTCTCAGGTTTGTTATTAGAATCATTGAGATATCATATTGCATGCTGTAGGAAGGGTCTAAGGATTGGAATGGGAAGGACCTGGATATCACATCTCATGCTATAGAACGGCTCTCAGGTTTGGAAAGGGAAGGAGTTGGATATCACATCTCATGTTATAGGATGGATCTCAGGTTTGGTATTAGAAGTATTGAGATATCACATCTCATGTTATCGGAAGGATCTCAGGTTTGGTATTAGAAGTATTGAGATATCACATCTCATGCTATAGGAAGGGTCTCAGGATTGGAATGGGAAGGAGTTGGATATCACATCTCATGCTAAAGGAAGGGTCTCAGGTTTGGTAGAAGCATTGAGATATCACATCTCATGCTATAGGAAGGGTCTCAGGATTGGAATGGGAAGGACTTAGATATCACATATCATGCTATAGGGAGGGTCTCAGTTTTGATATTAGAAGCATTGAGATATCACATCTCATGCTATCGGAATTGTCTCAGGATTGGAATGGGAAGGAGCTGGATATCACATCTCATGCTAAAGGAAGGGTCTCAGGTTTGGAACGGGAAGGAGTTGGATATCACATCTCATGTTATAGGAAGGATCTCAGGTTTGGTATAAGCATTGAGATATCAGATCTCTGCTATCGGAAGGGTCTCAGGATTGGAATGGGAAGGAGTTGGATATTCCCATCTCATGTTATAGGAAGGGTCTCAGGTTTGGTATTAGAAGCATTGAGATATCACATCTCATGCTATAGAAAGGGTCTCAGGATTGGAATGGGAAGGACTTGGATATCACATCTCATGCTATAGGGAGGGTCTCAAGTTTGATATTAGAAGCTTTGAGATATCACATCTCATGATATCGGAAGGGTCTCAGGATTGGAATGGGAAGGAGTTGGATATCACATCTCATGATAAAGGAAGGGTCTAAGGTTTGGAAGGGGAAGGATTTGGATATCACATCTCATGTTATATTACGGGTCTCAGGTTTGGTATTAGAAGCATTGAGATATCAAGTCTCATAGTATAGGAAGGGTCTCAGAATTGGAATGGGAAGGAGTTGGATATCACATCTCAAGCTATAGGAAGGGTCTCAGGATTGGAATGGGAAGGACTTGGATATCACATCTCATGCTATAGGAAGGCTCTCAGGTTTGGAAGGGGAAAGAGTTGGATATCACATTTCATGTTAGAGGTAGGATCTCAGGTTTGGTATTAGAGGCATTGAGATATCACATCTCATGCTATCAGAAGTGTCTCAGGAATGGAATGGGAAGGAGTTGGATATCACATCTCATGCTAAAGGGAGGGTCTCAGGTTTGGAAGGGGAAGGATTTGGATATCACATCTCATGTTATAGGAAGGATCTCAGGTTTGGTATTAGAAGCATTGAGATATCACATCTCATGCTATCAGAAGGGTCTCAGGATTGGAATAGGAAGGAGTTGGATATCACATCTCATGCTAAAGGGAGGGCCTCAGGTTTGGAAGTGGAAGGATTTGGATATCACATCTCATGTTATCGGAAGGATCTCACATTTGGTATTGAAGTATTGAGATATATCTCATGCTATAGGAAGGGTCTCAGGATTGGATTGGGAAGGAGTTGGATATCCCTTCTCATGCTATAGGAAGGGTCTCAGGATTTGAATGGCAAGGAGTTGGATATCACATCTCATGCCATAGGAAGGGTCTCAGGTTTGGTATAAGCATTGAGATATCACATCTCTGCTATCGGAAGGGTCTCAGGATTGGATTGGGAAGGAGTTGGATATCCCTTCTCATGCTATAGGAAGTGTCTCAGGTTGGAATGGGAAGGAGTTGGATATCACATCTCATGTTATAGGAAGGGTCTCAGGATTGGAATGGGAAGGATTTGGATATCACATCTCTTGCTATAGGAAGGTTCTCAGGATTGGAATGGGTAGGAGTTGGATATTACTTTCTTGCTATAGGAAGGGTCTCATGTTTGGAATGGGAAGGAGTTGGATATCACATATGCTATAGTTAGTGTCTCAGGTTTGGAACGGGAAGGAGTTGGATATCACATCTCATGTTATAGGAAGGGTCTCAGGTTTGGTGTAAGCATTGAGATATCACATCTCTGCTATCGGATGCGGCTCAGGATTGGAATGGGAAGGAGTTGGATATCCCATCTCATGTTATAGGAAGAGTCTCTGGTTTGGTATTAGAATCAATTGAGATATCACATTGCATGCTGTAGGAAGGGTCTAAGGATTGGAATGGGATGGACTTGGATATCACATCTCATGTTATAGGTAGGCTCTCAGGTTTGGTATAAGCATTGAGATATCACATCTCATGCTATAGGAAGGGTCTCAGGTTTGGAAGGGGAAAGAGTTGGATATCACATCTCAAGCTATAGGAAGGGTCTCAGGTTTGGTATTAGAGGCATTGAGATATCACATCTCATGCTATCAGAAGGGTCTCAGGAATGGAATGGGAAGGAGTTGGATATCACATCTCATGCTAAAGGGAGGGTCTCAGGTTTGGAAGGGGAAGGATTTGGATATCACATCTCATGTTATAGGAAGGATCTCAGGTTTGGTATTAGAAGCATTGAGATATCACATCTCATGCTATAGGAAGGGTCTCAGGATTGGAATGGGACGCAGTTGGATATCACATCTCATGCTATAGGAAGGGTCTCAGGTTTGGTATAAGCATTGAGATATCACATCTCTGCTATCGGAAGCGGCTCAGGATTGGAATGGGAAGGAGTTGGATATCCCATCTCATGTTATAGGAAGAGTCTCTGGTTTGGTATTAGAATCATTGAGATATCACATCGCATGCTGTAGGAAGGGTCTAGGGATTGGAATGGGATGGACTTGGATATCACATCTCATGTTATAGGTAGGCTCTCAGGTTTGGTATAAGCATTGAGATATCACATCTCATGCTATAGGAAGGGTCTCAGGATTGGATTGGGAAGGAATTGGATATCACATCTCATGCTATAGGAAGGGTCTCAGATTTGGTATAAGCATTGAGATAATCACATCTCATGCTAAAGGAAGGGTCTCAGGATTGGAATGGGAAGGAGTTGTATATGACATCTCAGGCCATAGGAAGGTTCTCAGGTTTGGTATGAGCATTGAGATATCACATCTCTGCTATCGGAAAGGTCAAAGGATTGGAATGGGAAGGAGTTGGATATCCCATCTCATGTTATAGGAAGGGTCTCAGGTTTGGTATTAGAAGCATAGAGATATCACATCTCATGCTATAGGAAGGGTCTCAGGATTGGAATGGGAAGGACTTGGATGTCACATCTCATGCTATAGGGAGGGTCTCAAGTTTGATATTAGAAGCATTGAGATAACAAATCTCATGATATCGGAAGGGTCTCAGGATTGGAATGGGAAGGAGTTGGATATCACATCTCATGATAAAGGAAGGGTCTAAGGTTTGGAAGGGGAAGGATTTGGATATCACATCTCATGTTATGGGACGGGTCTCAGGTTTGGTATTAGAAGCATTGAGATATCAAGTCTCATGGTATAAGAAGGGTCTCAGAATTGGAATGGGAAGGAGTTGGATATCACACCTCAAGCTATAGGAAGGGTCTCAGGATTGGAATGGGAAGGAGTTTGATATCACATCTCATGCCATAGTATGGGTCTCAGGTTTGGTAGAAGCATTGGGATATCACATCTCATGCTATCCGAAGGGTATCAGTATTGGATTTGGAAGAAGTTGGATATCCCATCTCATGCTATAGGAAGGGTCTCAGGTTGGAATGGGAAGGAGTTGGATATCACATTTCATGTTATAGGAAGGGTCTCAGGATTGGAATGGGAAGGACTTGGATATCATATCTCATGCTATAGGACGGGTCTCAGGTTTGTTATTAGAATCATTGAGATATCATATTGCATGCTGTAGGAAGGGTCTAAGGATTGGAATGGGAAGGACCTGGATATCACATCTCATGCTATAGAACGGCTCTCAGGTTTGGAAAGGGAAGGAGTTGGATATCACATCTCATGTTATAGGATGGATCTCAGGTTTGGTATTAGAAGTATTGAGATATCACATCTCATGTTATCGGAAGGATCTCAGGTTTGGTATTAGAAGTATTGAGATATCACATCTCATGCTATAGGAAGGGTCTCAGGATTGGAATGGGAAGGAGTTGGATATCACATCTCATGCTAAAGGAAGGGTCTCAGGTTTGGTAGAAGCATTGAGATATCACATCTCATGCTATAGGAAGGGTCTCAGGATTGGAATGGGAAGGACTTAGATATCACATATCATGCTATAGGGAGGGTCTCAGTTTTGATATTAGAAGCATTGAGATATCACATCTCATGCTATCGGAATTGTCTCAGGATTGGAATGGGAAGGAGCTGGATATCACATCTCATGCTAAAGGAAGGGTCTCAGGTTTGGAACGGGAAGAAGTTGGATATCACATCTCATGTTATAGGAAGGGTCTCAGGTTTGGTATAAACATTGAGATATCACATCTCTGCTATCGGAAGTGTCTCAGGATTGGAATGGGAAGGAGTTGGATATCCCATCTCACGTTATAGGACGGGTCTCAGGTTTGTTATTAGAATCATTGAGATATCATATTGCATGCTGTAGGAAGGGTCTAAGGGTTGGAATGTGAAGGACTTGGATATCACATCTCATGCTATAGATAGGCTCTTAGGTTTGGAAAGGGAAGGAGTTGGATATCACATTTCATGTTAGAGGAAGGATCTCAGGTTTGGTATTAGAAGCATTGAGATATCACATCTCATGCTATAGGAAGAGTCTCAGGATTGGAATGGGAAGGAGTTGGATATCATATCTCATACTATAGGAAGGGTCTCAGGTTTGGTATAAGCATTGAGATATCACATCTCATGCTATAGGACGGGTCTCAGGATTGGAATGGAAGGAGTTGGATATCACATCTCATGTTATAGGAAGGATCTCAGGTTTGGTATTAGAAGCATTGAGACATCACATCTCATGCTATAGGAAGGGTCTCAGGGTTGGAATGGGAAGGAGTTGGATATCACATCTCATCCAATAGGAAGGGTCTCAGGTTTGGAATGGGAAGGAATTGGATATCACATCTCATGTTATAAGAAGGATCTCAGGTTTGGTATTAGAAGCATTGAGATATCAAATCTCATGCTATAGGAAGGGTCTCAGGATTGGAATGTGAAGGATTTGGATATCACATCTCATGCTAAAGGAAGGGTCTCAGGTTTGGTAGAAGCATTGAGATATCACGTCTCTGCTATCGGAAGGGTCTCAGGATTGGATTGGGAAGGAGTTGGATATCCCTTTTCATGCTATAGGAAGGGTCTCAGGATTTGAATGGCAAGGAGTTGGATATCACATCTCATGCCATAGGAAGGGTCTCAGGTTTGGTATAAGCATTGAGATATCACATCTCTGCTATCGGAAGGGTCTCAGGATTGGATTGGGAAGGAGTTGGATATCCCTTCTCATGCTATAGGAAGTGTCTCAGGTTGGAATGGGAAGGAGTTGGATATCACATCTCATGTTATAGAAAGGGTCTCAGGATTGGAATGGGAAGGAATTGGATATCACATCTCATGCTATAGGAAGGGTCTCAGATTTGGTATAAGCATTGAGATATCACATCTCATGCTAAAGGAAGGGTCTCAGGATTGGAATGGGAAGGAGTTGTATATGACATCTCAGGCCATAGGAAGGTTCTCAGGTTTGGTATAAGCATTGAGATATCACATCTCTGCTATCGGAAAGGTCTCAGGATTGGAATGGGAAGGAGTTGGATATCCCATCTCATGTTTGTTAAGACGGATTTCTGAACTCTGTCCTGGTGGCGCAGAAGTTCAGAAGGCCAACCTAATTACTTGGAACAGGGTAACCTCTGGACAAGCCAGACCAATCAAGGTAGCGATCGCGGCGGTCAAGACTAGGTCTCAAGAGGGGTGAGGGTGACTGAAAGCCCGCAGTGAGCACACAAAGCAAGAGCGCTTACAAACTACTCCAAACAGTTGTTTATATCAAAAATAGATACACATTTATTATAAGGCCTTGAAACTAATAACCACAGTAAAAGCAGCAATATACAACGATATTAAACCAACACATACACTATCCACCCAATATATATACAGAATACACAGTTTCACAGCATTAGCAGCACGAAATATGTTATCCACCTGCAGGGAAAGAAAAACAGGCAGTGCGAACCAATGCGTGTGATATATCCGCCTTCTGAGGCCCCTAACTAGATGGTAGTCCAATCCCTACGAAGAGTGGAGCCTAGCGCTCAAAAGTACCTGCACACGCCGGTGCCAATGGGCAGAAGGTGAAGCTCTTCGGAGGACGTTGGACAGCTCTGTAGGGTGCCCTAATGAAGGAGAACACGGTCCGCGACTCTAGCGCAGCCTACACTGTGAGGCAGAAGTAGGGCGCGAGTACGGACAAGGGGAGCTGTATTTACAGCGGGGAAAAGCAAGGGGCACTGCAGGAGGGCGACCAGATCCTAGCTAATCTACTCACCGGTCCCCGAAGCAAGCAGGCCCGAGCTTCTCCTCGATAGATGCAGCTTCTGGCAGGTTCTGAAGAGCAGGGAACGTCTCGTCGTCGTGCAGAGTAAAAAGACGTCCCGATCGAAGAATCCTGCACAATTTTGTCGCCACGGCAGGGCAACGGAACGGCCGGGTGTATTCAAGCCAAACGAGCACCGTTCACCTCTAGCTTAGGGTTGCTAAGCAAACGAAGCGTGGGAGCGTGCCCCGGACTCAGAATACCACCCAACCTGTCGGCGATTACAGAGCAGGACTCCTTAGTAAGCTGGTCAGTCAACTGGATGGCCCAGAGACACTTCCGATGGCTTACGGCAGGAGTTGATGAAGGTGCCGGGAATAGCTGGTCCTGCTATTCCAATAGGTCGAAGCGCCAGTACAGGCCTTCTTGTTCGATCTTAGGTGGAAAGGGCTTCACCGGACGACAGCAATGAGGAGCAGAAGTTCTTCAGGGGGTCACCAGCGATTCCTCGGTCCAGCCTCGTGTTCGCAGGATACTTGGCTCCTGTATCCCTGGGTTCGTAAGAACTCAGGAGATCGACATGGCAGTGGTGTTTCCAGCTCCCTCTTATCCACGGTTCCCTTCGCGCCTAAAACGGAGGGGAGCCAATGGGAGATCCGCTCATCAACACACATACCATACGTGGACCAATCACGGACCACAGTGGTCCCAGGCATTCACACCACCCTAGACTCTCTGGCACCCAGGATGTGTATTGGGACCAGACAGCCCAGCCCACATCCTGGGGGCACTCAAACGACATATAGAAGCCCGCGAAAGCAACCGTGTTTCGCGGGAAACTACATGCCCAAATAAGGAAGGCCCCGGGTCGCCTGACCCGGGGGAAGGTAAAGGGAGCAAGACGGACAGTGGACGAGACAAAGGAGCCTCGTGGTCCGGCCATTTTGGGTAGCCGGGCCACCCTTTTGTGTTCGCGGCAAAAAGGTGCTCAGAACGGCAAAAGGAGCTCAAAATAAACCAAATGATCGCTGCCACCAGCCCAGTCCCTGAATGACTTGCACCGATCCAAAAACCATCCTACAAGAGTGTCTAGGGTCTGTAGACGGCTAGAGACCCAAGAGAGCTGTAACTTAGCTTACAGTGCCCTCTTGTGTCGTGTTGCACTAAAATGGCGACACGATAAAAGAAACTACGGGAAACAGCGTTCCCCGGTACTGACTGTCTTAAGGGCATGTCAGTTTCCCCGTAAGAAAGGAGCGAAAGCCCAGAGGAGTACGGCAGACGGCTGCACTTCTCTGGCAAAGTCAAGAAAACAGGTTGAAAACAATAGCAAAAAGTTTAGGGGTTGCCACATGGAAGGAAAGTTCCCTACAATAACGAAATCTTTCCTAACACTCGCCCCTCCCAGACTATGGACAGGGGGAACTAATCCACCCCTGGATGAGTCTCTTGTTCAGGTCGGTAAAACATTCTGGACAACCCATCAGCATTGCTATGTTGGACACCTGGCCTATGCTCAATAGTGAAGTCGAAGCCTTGTAGACTTATGGACCACCTAAGCAACTTTGGATTCTCCCCCTTCATGTTCATTAGCCACTTTAACGGCTTATGGTCAGTCTGCACAGTGAAGTGGGTCCCATAGAGGTAGGGCCGCAGCTTCCTTAGGGCCCACACAACAGAGAAACATTCTTTCTCTACCGTGGACCATCTGAGCTCTCTGTCCTTAAGCTGGCGACTAATAAAACCGATAGGGTGTTCCTTACCCTTCTCATCTACTTGTGATAGTACAGCTCCTATCCCAGTGTCAGAGGCATCCGTCTGCACGATAAAAGGTCTTTGATAATCAGGGGCCCTGAGCACAGGGGCCTGGCACAAGGAGTCTTTCAAGCCATTGAAGGCCTTCTCACACTCGTCAGTCCAAGTTACCTTCTTGGGTTTCTTCGGAGTTGTGAGGGCAGTCAGAGGAGCAGCTATGGTGCCATAGTCTGCCACAAAATTGCGGTAATAACCCGTGAGTCCTAAGAAGGCTCTCACTTGGGTTTGCGTAGTGGGGGTAGGCCAGTCTTGTACTGCTTGTACTTTACTGGGGAGAGGCTGTATCCTTCCTCCACCTACTTCATGCCCAAGGTAAACCACTGAGCCTTGTCCAATCTGGCATTTACTCGCCTTGATGGTCAAGTGGGCTTTCTGAAGAGCCTGGAGCACAATCCCGAGGTGTTTCACATGGTCTTCCCAGGTGGCACTGAAAACTGCGATATCGTCCAGATATGCAAGACAGAATTCGTCCAACCCATTCAACACATGATTCACAAGCCTCTGGAAAGTGGCAGGTGCATTCTTCAATCCGAACGGCATTACCCGGAATTGGTAAAGCCCGTCGGGAGTTGAAAATGCTGTCTTCTCCTTGGCATGTTCTGCTAAAGCTATTTGCCAATAGCCCGCAGTCAGGTCAAACGTGCTGAGGTACTTGGAGGCACCCAAGGTATCCACCAGCTCGTCAGTTCGAGGCAAGGGGTGAGCGTCTGTCTTGGTGACAGCATTCAGAGCCCTGTAATCCACGCAGAACCTCAATTCAGAGGTGCCTGCCTTTGGAACCAATACCACAGGACTGGACCAAGGACTACTAGAGGGTTCAATCACCCCAAGGTCTAACATCTTGTTGACCTCGGTCTTAATATAAGACCGTACTTTATCCGACATCCTGTATCCCCTACTTTTGGTAGGTACACTGTCTCCTGTGTCAATGTTATGTTTGCACCAAGGTGTCAAACCAGGCGACTGTGAAAACAGGGGGGAAAACTGCCTAAGCAAACTTTTCACCTCAGCCTGCTGATCAGAAGTCAGGTGAGGGGCCACTCGGACACCCTCAACGGAGCTATCTGAAGGACCGCTTTGGAACAGGTCGGGAAGAGGTTCTGACTCCTCTTCCTCAACGTCTGACGCCAGTAGCAGTGCTGCGATTTCGACTCTTGGGACGAAAGCCTTCAGCCTATTTACGTGGAACACTTTTGGAGCCTGTCCAGGCCTTCCAAGGTCCACTAAATAGTTCACCTCACCCAGGGGCTCCACCACTGTGTAAGGGCCTGACCATTTGTCCTGTAAAGCGCGAGGCCTTATAGGGTTCATGATCAGGACTTGCTGACCAGGGGTAAAGTGAATTAAGGAAGCTTTCTGGTCGTACCAATGTTTCACCAGCGCTTGTCCTGCCTTCAACTTTTCACTAGCCAAGCCCATCAGGAGTACCATCCATTTTCTGAGCCCTAGCACATAGTCAACTACATTGGTAGTAACAGGGGGAGTGGGCATCTCCCATCCCTCTTTGACGATGGCTAAGGGTCCCCGTACGGGATGACCGAACAGAAGTTCGAAGGGGCTGAAGCCAACACCCTCCTGGGGTACCTCTCTGTAGGCAAACAGCAAGCATGGTAAAAGAAGATCCCATTTTCTTCTCTGGGGCTCCTCCAGAGCCCCAATCATGCTCTTTAACGTTCTGTTGAAACGTTCCACCAGACCATTGGTCTGGGGGTGATATGCAGAAGAGAACTTGTAGGTGACCCCACATTCTTTCCACATAGCCTGCATATACTTCGACATAAAGTTGCTGCCACGATCTGACACAACTTCTTTAGGGAAGCCAACCCTAGTAAATATGCCGAGTAAAGCTTTTGCAACTGACTTGGCAGTTACAGTCTTTAATGGGATGGCCTCAGGATACCTGGTTGCATGGTCGACCAGCACCAGGATAAACCTATTGCCTGAGGATGTTTGCGGGTCAAGGGGACCAACGATGTCGATCCCTACCCTTTCAAATGGTACCCCCACAACTGGGAGCGGTACCAACGGAGCTTGGATTGTCGCGCCAACCTTACCAGACAACTGGCAGGAGGCACAACTCCTGCAGTGACTTTCTACTTGCACCCCCATCTTGGGCCAGTAGAAGTGCATAGATAACCTTTGCTTGGTCCTCTTCATTCCAAGGTGACCAGCAAGGGGAACTTCATGCGCCAACTGCAGGAGGAAGGGTCTAACAGAAAGGGGAACCACCAACCTCCTATGGTCTCCTTCTGTAGACTCTGTGGGCTCACTGTACAGGAGTCCACCTTCCCAATAAATCCTATGCTTCCCAGGAGGTTCACCCTCAAGCTGGGAGCAGGCCTGTCTCCTTAGGCCTTCCAGAGATGGGCACTCACGTTGGCCCTTACTGAAGTCGTCCCTATCAGGACCTCCTTCAACTAACAAGTCTTTTAGTTCAGGATGGTCGTTGGGGTCGAACACTTCAGGCATCGCCACCTCCTCGTCAGGCTCGGGCGATTGACCAACTCCCTCCACCGCAGTGGTAGGCGAGCTCGGGGGAATATTCTCTTTCCCCCGTCGGGACTTGTTGACTCCTTTCGCCTTGGGTTTCCCCTTCGGCTGGGGCGGCGTATTGGACTTGGCCAATGCTGCCCGTGCTTGAGACCGTGTGTAGGGTCTTTCGGCAGTGTCTCCTACGAGCCCTAGAGCTCTGAGATCATTGCCCAACAAGACCTTTCCCGGGACGTTTCTCTGAATGCTCACTGGAATCCTAACTGCTGTACCATTTAAAGTTAGATTAACAGGGATCACGGGAAACATACGGAGGGGGCCGTCAGCCAACTTAGTGGGCATCAGAGGAGCTCTGGCAACTTCCTCTGAGTCTACCAAGGTAGAATCCACTACAGTTCGACTGCACCCACTATCCCTAAGAGCTGGAGTATCCACTCCATTGATCAGCACACTGTCTTTAAAGTAGTGCTTGGTATTATCCGGAATCCTAGCATACGCCTCTGCGACTTTAGGCTCCCAGGAACCCAGGGACACTAAAACTACCTCAGCCTCTATTCCGCTGGGAAATGAGTCTGAGGAGAAGGATGCTCCTGTAATCTCTTCTTCCTCGTAGGAGGAGAAGGCCAGATTAGCGGAGTGGACCCCCAAAGGTCTAACCTTACAACGGGGATCCCCCTTCACATGGTCAGTTGCTCCACAAGAAAAACAAGCCCCAGTGGGTCTGTTTACGTAGGGAGGCTTATTATAACCAGAGTTCTGTTTCGGAGGCGAACCTCCACTACCCTGTGAGTTCTCGTATGGCTTACCCTTATTTTTCTTTTTGTGGCCCTTATGGGAAGAAGATTTAGCAGATTCCCCACCCTCCATATCTTTGGACTTTTTCCCTTCCTCCTGCTTACCAGGATGAGTTTTGTCCTTATGGGACACTCGATGTGACACCCATAAGTCTGCTGCAATGGCCAGCTTCTTAGGATCTATCTCCTTCGAATCGGCCAAATGCTGCTTAAGCTCCGGGGAAGAAGAAGCAAAAATGTGTTCCAGCATGACCAGATTGATCATGCCTTCGAAGGTAGAAACCTTATAACCTTCAACCCAGCCAGTTAAGTTTTTCAGGGACTCAGCTACATACGACACCCAAGTACCACCTTCCTTTTTCTTATACTCTCTAAACCTTTTCAAGTATTGGGTCGGAGTCTTCCCAAACTTTAAAATGAGAGTCTGCTTCAACATTGCAAAATCAGCGCGCTCAGCCTTCGACATTTCCATAATGGCACTGCAACCAGAATGGGGCAGTCTGCTGAGTAACCATGCAATCTTATCCGCATTATCAACCTCTTGAACCTCGCATGCATACTCAAACGCATTTAACCAGTCCATAATGTCATTTCGTTCCTCATACACACTGAGCAGATCTTTTGGAAACCGTGGATGAGAGGAAGCCCCAGAACCATGTCCAGGACCCTTGGACCCATTTGCGAACTGAAGCTTGGCCAGTTCCAACTGGTGATCCCTGTCTTTTTGTTTTTCTGCCTGGTCGATTTTCAGTTTGGCTATGCTGAATTCAAGCTCCTGCTGCCTAAACCGCAGCTCTTGCTTCTTGAATTCAAGCATAGCCTCCCCATCGACACTGGCAGAGGAAACGTTAGACATTACATCCTCCCTGTCCTCGTGGTCGTGATGGATCAGTGCAGCGGCAGAACCGTCGGTTCTGCCAGTGAGAGCAGCCCCACCACCTTCTGCACTGTCCTCAGAAGTTATAGCGTCAAGCTGCGCTTCTTGCCACGCCACGATTCTCTGGATCATTTCCAATTTAGTGCCTTGAGAGGAAACCCCTCTCTCCGCACACATCTTCTTCAATGTTTCAGATTTCGAAGCATTTAAGGTTAATAAAGTATTCGTTTCCATACTGTTGGTAGGACTATGGCCTTTTTAACGTTATATTCAATACTTTACTGCGTGTCCTGGTTGGAATAACCTGAAAACGCCTTAGCTCGTGCGCAACACTGGATACCTTCAGTCGTATCCCACCGCTGTACACCAATTTGTTAAGACGGATTTCTGAACTCTGTCCTGGTGGCGCAGAAGTTCAGAAGGCCAACCTAATTACTTGGAACAGGGTAACCTCTGGACAAGCCAGACCAATCAAGGTAGCGATCGCGGCGGTCAAGACTAGGTCTCAAGAGGGGTGAGGGTGACTGAAAGCCCGCAGTGAGCACACAAAGCAAGAGCGCTTACAAACTACTCCAAACAGTTGTTTATATCAAAAATAGATACACATTTATTATAAGGCCTTGAAACTAATAACCACAGTAAAAGCAGCAATATACAACGATATTAAACCAACACATACACTATCCACCCAATATATATACAGAATACACAGTTTCACAGCATTAGCAGCACGAAATATGTTATCCACCTGCAGGGAAAGAAAAACAGGCAGTGCGAACCAATGCGTGTGATATGTCCGCCTTCTGAGGCCCCTAACTAGATGGTAGTCCAATCCCTACGAAGAGTGGAGCCTAGCGCTCAAAAGTACCTGCACACGCCGGTGCCAATGGGCAGAAGGTGAAGCTCTTCGGAGGACGTTGGACAGCTCTGTAGGGTGCCCTAATGAAGGAGAACACGGTCCGCGACTCTAGCGCAGCCTACACTGTGAGGCAGAAGTAGGGCGCGAGTACGGACAAGGGGAGCTGTATTTACAGCGGGGAAAAGCAAGGGGCACTGCAGGAGGGCGACCAGATCCTAGCTAATCTACTCACCGGTCCCCGAAGCAAGCAGGCCCGAGCTTCTCCTCGATAGATGCAGCTTCTGGCAGGTTCTGAAGAGCAGGGAACGTCTCGTCGTCGTGCAGAGTAAAAAGACGTCCCGATCGAAGAATCCTGCACAATTTTGTCGCCACGGCAGGGCAACGGAACGGCCGGGTGTATTCAAGCCAAACGAGCACCGTTCACCTCTAGCTTAGGGTTGCTAAGCAAACGAAGCGTGTGAGCGTGCCCCGGACTCAGAATACCACCCAACCTGTCGGCGATTACAGAGCAGGACTCCTTAGTAAGCTGGTCAGTCAACTGGATGGCCCAGAGACACTTCCGAAGGCTTACGGCAGGAGTTGATGAAGGTGCCGGGAATAGCTGGTCCTGCTATTCCAATAGGTCGAAGCGCCAGTACAGGCCTTCTTGTTCGATCTTAGGTGGAAAGGGCTTCACCGGACGACAGCAATGAGGAGCAGAAGTTCTTCAGGGGGTCACCAGCGATTCCTCGGTCCAGCCTCGTGTTCGCAGGATACTTGGCTCCTGTATCCCTGGGTTCGTAAGAACTCAGGAGATCGACATGGCAGTGGTGTTTCCAGCTCCCTCTTATCCACGGTTCCCTTCGCGCCTAAAACGGAGGGGAGCCAATGGGAGATCCGCTCATCAACACACATACCATACGTGGACCAATCACGGACCACAGTGGTCCCAGGCATTCACACCACCCTAGACTCTCTGGCACCCAGGATGTGTATTGGGACCAGACAGCCCAGCCCACATCCTGGGGGCACTCAAACGACATGTAGAAGCCCGCAAAAGCAACCGTGTTTCGCGGGAAACTACATGCCCAAATAAGGAAGGCCCCGGGTCGCCTGACCCGGGGGAAGGTAAAGGGAGCAAGACGGACAGTGGACGAGACAAAGGAGCCTCGTGGTCCGGCCATTTTGGGTAGCCGGGCCACCCTTTTGTGTTCGCGGCAAAAAGGTGCTCAGAACGGCAAAAGGAGCTCAAAATAAACCAAATGATCGCTGCCACCAGCCCAGTCCCTGAATGACTTGCACCGATCCAAAAACCATCCTACAAGAGTGTCTAGGGTCTGTAGACGGCTAGAGACCCAAGAGAGCTGTAACTTAGCTTACAGTGCCCTCTTGTGTCGTGTTGCACTAAAATGGCGACACGATAAAAGAAACTACGGGAAACAGCGTTCCCCGGTACTGACTGTCTTAAGGGCATGTCAGTTTCCCCGTAAGAAAGGAGCGAAAGCCCAGAGGAGTACGGCAGACGGCTGCACTTCTCTGGCAAAGTCAAGAAAACAGGTTGAAAACAATAGCAAAAAGTTTAGGGGTTGCCACATGGAAGGAAAGTTCCCTACAATAACGAAATCTTTCCTAACAATGTTATAGGAAGGGTCTCAGGTTTGGTATTAGAAGCATAGAGATATCACATCTCATGCTATAGGAAGGGTCTCAGGATTGGAATGGGAAGGACTTGGATGTCACATCTCATGCTATAGGGAGGGTCTCAAGTTTGATATTAGAAGCATTGAGATAACAAATCTCATGATATCGGAAGGGTCTCAGGATTGGAATGGGAAGGAGTTGGATATCACATCTCATGATAAAGGAAGGGTCTAAGGTTTGGAAGGGGAAGGATTTGGATATCACATCTCATGTTATAGGACGGGTCTCAGGTTTGGTATTAGAAGCATTGAGATATCAAGTCTCATGGTATAAGAAGGGTCTCAGAATTGGAATGGGAAGGAGTTGGATATCACACCTCAAGCTATAGGAAGGGTCTCAGGATTGGAATGGGAAGGAGTTTGATATCACATCTCATGCCATAGTATGGGTCTCAGGTTTGGTAGAAGCATTGGGATATCACATCTCAAGCTATCGGAAGGGTATCAGTATTGGATTTGGAAGAAGTTGGATATCCCATCTCATGCTATAGGAAGGGTCTCAGGTTGGAATGGGAAGGAGTTGGATATCACATTTCATGTTATAGGAAGGGTCTCAGGATTGGAATGGGAAGGACTTGGATATCATATCTCATGCTATAGGATGGGTCTCAGGTTTGTTATTAGAATCATTGAGATATCATATTGCATGCTGTAGGAAGGGTCTAAGGATTGGAATGGGAAGGACCTGGATATCACATCTCATGCTATAGATAGGCTCTTAGGTTTGGAAAGGGAAGGAGTTGGATATCACATTTCATGTTAGAGGAAGGATCTCAGGTTTGGTATTAGAAGCATTGAGATATCACATCTCATGCTATAGGAAGGGTCTCAGGATTGGAATGGGAAGTAGTTGGATATCACATCTCATGCTATAGGAAGGGTCTCAGGTTTGGTATAAGCATTGAGATATCACATCTCATGCTATAGGACCGGTCTCAGGATTGGAATGGAAGGAGTTGGATATCACATCTCATGTTATAGGAAGGATCTCAGGTTTGGTATTAGAAGCATTGAGACATCACATCTCATGCTATAGGAAGGGTCTCAGGGTTGGAATGGGAAGGAGTTGGATATCACAACTCATCCAATAGGAAGGGTCTCAGGTTTGGAATGGGAAGGAATTGGATATCACATCTCATGTTATAGGAAGGATCTCAGGTTTGGTATTAGAAGCATTGAGATATCACATCTCATGCTATAGGAAGGGTCTCAGGATTGGAATGTGAAGGATTTGGATATCACATCTCATGCTAAAGGAAGGGTCTCAGGTTTGGTAGAAGCATTGAGATATCACGTCTCTGCTATCGGAAGGGTCTCAGGATTGGATTGGGAAGGAGTTGGATATCCCTTCTCATGCTATAGGAAGGGTCTCAGGATTTGAATGGCAAGGAGTTGGATATCACATCTCTTGTTATAGGAAGGATCTCAGGTTTGGTATAAGCATTGAGATATCACATCTCTGCTATCGGAAGGGTCTCAGGATTGGAATGGGAAGGAGTTGGATATTCCCATCTCATGTTATAGGAAGGGTCTCAGGTTTGGTATTAGAAGCATTGAGATATCACATCTCATGCTATAGGAAGGGTCTCAGGATTGGAATGGGAAGGACTTGGATATCACATCTCATGCTATAGGGAGGGTCTCAAGTTTGATATTAGAAGCTTTGAGATATCACATCTCATGATATCGGAAGGGTCTCAGGATTAGAATGGGAAGGAGTTGGATATCACATCTCATGATAAAGGAAGGGTCTAAGGTTTGGAAGGGGAAGGATTTGGATATCACATCTCATGTTATATTACGGGTCTCACGTTTGGTATTAGAAGCATTGAGATATCAAGTCTCAGAGTATAGGAAGGGTCTCAGAATTGGCATGGGAAGGAGTTGGATATCACATCTCAAGCTATAGGAAGTGTCTCAGGATTGGAATGGGAAGGACTTGGATATCACATCTCATGCTATATGAAGGCTCTCAGGTTTGGAAGGGGAAAGAGTTGGATATCACATTTCATGTTAGAGGTAGGATCTCAGGTTTGGTATTAGAGGCATTGAGATATCACATCTCATGCTATCAGAAGGGTCTCAGGAATGGAATGGGAAGGAGTTGGATATCACATCTCATGCTAAAGGGAGGGTCTCAGGTTTGGAAGGGGAAGGATTTGGATATCACATCTCATGTTATCGGAAGGATCTCACGTTTGGTATTAGAAGTATTGAGATATCAAGTCTCATAGTATAGGAAGGGTCTCAGAATTGGAATGGGAAGGAGTTGGATATCACATCTCAAGCTATAGGAAGGGTCTCAGGATTGGAATGGGAAGGACTTGGATATCACATCTCATGCTATAGAAAGGCTCTCAGGTTTGGAAGGGGAAAGAGTTGGATATCACATTTCATGTTAGAGGTAGGATCTCAGGTTTGGTATTAGAGGCATTGAGATATCACATCTCATGCTATCAGAAGGGTCTCAGGATTGGAATGGGAAGGAGTTGGATATCACATCTCATGCTATAGGGAGGGTCTCAGGATTGGAATGGGAAGGACTTAGATATCACATATCATGCTATAGGGAGGGTCTCAGTTTTGATATTAGAAGCATTGAGATATCACATCTCATGCTATCGGAAGTGTCTCAGGATTGGAATGGGAAGGAGCTGGATATCACATCTCATGCTAAAGGAAGGGTCTCAGGTTTGGAACGGGAAGGATTTGGATATCACATCTCATGTTATAGGAAGGGTCTCAGGTTTGGTATAAGCATTGAGATATCACATCTCTGCTATCGGAAGTGTCTCAGGATTGGAATGGGAAGGAGCTGGATATCACATCTCATGCTAAAGGAAGGGTCTCAGGTTTGGAACGGGAAGGAGTTGGATATCACATCTCATGTTATAGGAAGGGTCTCAGGTTTGGTATAAACATTGAGATATCACATCTCTGCTATCGGAAGTGTCTCAGGATTGGAATGGGAAGGAGTTGGATATCACATCTCATGCTAAAGGAAGGGTCTCAGGTTTGGAACGGGAAGGAGTTGGATATCACATCTCACGTTATAGGAAGGGTCTCAGGTTTGGTATAAACATTCAGATATCACATCTCTGCTATCGGAAGTGTCTCAGGATTGGAATGGGAAGGAGTTGGATATCCCATCTCATGTTATAGGACGGGTCTCAGGTTTGTTATTAGAAACATTGAGATATCATATTGCATGCTGTAGGAAGGGTCTAAGGGTTGGAATGTGAAGGACTTGGATATCACATCTCATGCTATAGATAGGCTCTTAGGTTTGGAAAGGGAAGGAGTTGGATATCACATTTCATGTTAGAGGAAGGATCTCAGGTTTGATATTAGAAGCATTGAGATATCACATCTCATGCTATTGGAATTGTCTCAGGATTGGAATGGGAAGGAGCTGGATATCACATCTCATGCTAAAGGAAGGGTCTCAGGTTTGGAACGGGAAGGAGTTGGATATCACATCTCATGTTATAGGAAGGGTCTCAGGTTTGGTATAAACATTGAGATATCACATCTCTGCTATCGGAAGTGTCTCAGGATTGGAATGGGAAGGAGTTGGATATCCCATCTCATGTTATAGGACGGGTCTCAGGTTTGTTATTAGAATCATTGAGATATCATATTGCATGCTGTAGGAAGGGTCTAAGGGTTGGAATGTGAAGGACTTGGATATCACATCTCATGCTATAGATAGGCTCTTAGGTTTGGAAAGGGAAGGAGTTGGATATCACATTTCATGTTAGAGGAAGGATCTCAGGTTTGGTATTAGAAGCATTGAGATATCACATCGCATGCTGTAGGAAGGTTCTCAGGTTTGGTATTCGAAGCATTGAGACATCACATCTCATGCTATAGGAAGGGTCTCAGGATTGGAATGGGAAGGAGTTGGATATCACATCTCATGTTATAGGAAGGATCTCAGGTTTGGTATTAGAAGCATTGAGACATCACATCTCATGCTATAGGAAGGGTCTCAGGATTGGAATGGAAGGAGTTGGATATCACATCTCATGTTATAGGAAGGATCTCAGGTTTGGTATTAGAAGCATTGAGACATCACATCTCATGCTATAGGAAGGGTCTCAGGATTGGAATGGGAAGGAGTTGGATATCACATCTCATACTATAGGAAGGGTCTCAGGTTTGGTATAAGCATTGAGATATCACATCTCATGCTATAGGACGGGTCTCAGGATTGGAATGGAAGGAGTTGGATATCACATCTCATGTTATAGGAAGGATCTCAGGTTTGGTATTAGAAGCATTGAGACATCACATCTCATGCTATAGAAAGGGTCTCAGGGTTGGAATGGGAAGGAGTTGGATATCACATCTCATCCAATAGGAAGGGTCTCAGGTTTGGAATGGGAAGGAATTGGATATCACATCTCATGTTATAGGAAGGATCTCAGGTTTGGTATTAGAAGCATTGAGATATCAAATCTCATGCTATAGGAAGGGTCTCAGGATTGGAATGTGAAGGATTTGGATATCACATCTCATGCTAAAGGAAGGGTCTCAGGTTTGGTAGAAGCATTGAGATATCACGTCTCTGCTATCGGAAGGGTCTCAGGATTGGATTGGGAAGGAGTTGGATATCCCTTTTCATGCTATAGGAAGGGTCTCAGGATTTGAATGGCAAGGAGTTGGATATCACATCTCATGCCATAGGAAGGGTCTCAGGTTTGGTATAAGCATTGAGATATCACATCTCTGCTATCGGAAGGGTCTCAGGATTGGATTGGGAAGGAGTTGGATATCCCTTCTCATGCTATAGGAAGTGTCTCAGGTTGGAATGGGAAGGAGTTGGATATCACATCTCATGTTATAGGAAGAGTCTCTGGTTTGGTATTAGAATCATTGAGATATCACATCGCATGCTGTAGGAAGGGTCTAGGGATTGGAATGGGATGGACTTGGATATCACATCTCATGTTATAGGTAGGCTCTCAGGTTTGGTATAAGCATTGAGATATCACATCTCATGCTATAGGAAGGGTCTCAGGATTGGATTGGGAAGGAATTGGATATCACATCTCATGCTATAGGAAGGGTCTCAGATTTGGTATAAGCATTGAGATAATCACATCTCATGCTAAAGGAAGGGTCTCAGGATTGGAATGGGAAGGAGTTGTATATGACATCTCAGGCCATAGGAAGGTTCTCAGGTTTGGTATGAGCATTGAGATATCACATCTCTGCTATCGGAAAGGTCAAAGGATTGGAATGGGAAGGAGTTGGATATCCCATCTCATGTTATAGGAAGGGTCTCAGGTTTGGTATTAGAAGCATAGAGATATCACATCTCATGCTATAGGAAGGGTCTCAGGATTGGAATGGGAAGGACTTGGATGTCACATCTCATGCTATAGGGAGGGTCTCAAGTTTGATATTAGAAGCATTGAGATAACAAATCTCATGATATCGGAAGGGTCTCAGGATTGGAATGGGAAGGAGTTGGATATCACATCTCATGATAAAGGAAGGGTCTAAGGTTTGGAAGGGGAAGGATTTGGATATCACATCTCATGTTATAGGACGGGTCTCAGGTTTGGTATTAGAAGCATTGAGATATCAAGTCTCATGGTATAAGAAGGGTCTCAGAATTGGAATGGGAAGGAGTTGGATATCACACCTCAAGCTATAGGAAGGGTCTCAGGATTGGAATGGGAAGGAGTTTGATATCACATCTCATGCCATAGTATGGGTCTCAGGTTTGGTAGAAGCATTGGGATATCACATCTCATGCTATCGGAAGGGTATCAGTATTGGATTTGGAAGAAGTTGGATATCCCATCTCATGCTATAGGAAGGGTCTCAGGTTGGAATGGGAAGGACCTGGATATCACATCTCATGCTATAGAACGGCTCTCAGGTTTGGAAAGGGAAGGAGTTGGATATCACATCTCATGTTATAGGATGGATCTCAGGTTTGGTATTAGAAGTATTGAGATATCACATCTCATGTTATCGGAAGGATCTCAGGTTTGGTATTAGAAGTATTGAGATATCACATCTCATGCTATAGGAAGGGTCTCAGGATTGGAATGGGAAGGAGTTGGATATCACATCTCATGCTAAAGGAAGGGTCTCAGGTTTGGTAGAAGCATTGAGATATCACATCTCATGCTATAGGAAGGGTCTCAGGATTGGAATGGGAAGGACTTAGATATCACATATCATGCTATAGGGAGGGTCTCAGTTTTGATATTAGAAGCATTGAGATATCACATCTCATGCTATCGGAATTGTCTCAGGATTGGAATGGGAAGGAGCTGGATATCACATCTCATGCTAAAGGAAGGGTCTCAGGTTTGGAACGGGAAGGAGTTGGATATCACATCTCATGTTATAGGAAGGGTCTCAGGTTTGGTATAAACATTGAGATATCACATCTCTGCTATCGGAAGTGTCTCAGGATTGGAATGGGAATGAGTTGGATATCCCATCTCACGTTATAGGACGGGTCTCAGGTTTGTTATTAGAATCATTGAGATATCATATTGCATGCTGTAGGAAGGGTCTAAGGGTTGGAATGTGAAGGACTTGGATATCACATCTCATGCTATAGATAGGCTCTTAGGTTTGGAAAGGGAAGGAGTTGGATATCACATTTCATGTTAGAGGAAGGATCTCAGGTTTGGTATTAGAAGCATTGAGATATCACATCTCATGCTATAGGAAGAGTCTCAGGATTGGAATGGGAAGGAGTTGGATATCACATCTCATACTATAGGAAGGGTCTCAGGTTTGGTATAAGCATTGAGATATCACATCTCATGCTATAGGACGTGTCTCAGGATTGGAATGGAAGGAGTTGGATATCACATCTCATGTTATAGGAAGGATCTCAGGTTTGGTATTAGAAGCATTGAGACATCACATCTTATGCTATAGGAAGGGTCTCAGGGTTGGAATGGGAAGGATTTGGATATCACATCTCATGTTATAGGAAGGATCTCAGGTTTGGTATTAGAAGCATTGAGATATCAAATCTCATGCTATAGGAAGGGTCTCAGGATTGGAATGTGAAGGATTTGGATATCACATCTCATGCTAAAGGAAGGGTCTCAGGTTTGGTAGAAGCATTGAGATATCACGTCTCTGCTATCGGAAGGGTCTCAGGATTGGATTGGGAAGGAGTTGGATATCCCTTTTCATGCTATAGGAAGGGTCTCAGGATTTGAATGGCAAGGAGTTGGATATCACATCTCATGCCATAGGAAGGGTCTCAGGTTTGGTATAAGCATTGAGATATCACATCTCTGCTATCGGAAGGGTCTCAGGATTGGATTGGGAAGGAGTTGGATATCCCTTCTCATGCTATAGGAAGTGTCTCAGGTTGGAATGGGAAGGAGTTGGATATCACATCTCATGTTATAGAAAGGGTCTCAGGATTGGAATGGGAAGGAATTGGATATCACATCTCATGCTATAGGAAGGGTCTCAGATTTGGTATAAGCATTGAGATATCACATCTCATGCTAAAGGAAGGGTCTCAGGATTGGAATGGGAAGGAGTTGGATATCCCATCTCATGTTATAGGAAGGGTCTCAGGTTTGGTATTAGAAGCATAGAGATATCACATCTCATGCTATAGGAAGGGTCTCAGGATTGGAATGGGAAGGACTTGGATGTCACATCTCATGCTATAGGGAGGGTCTCAAGTTTGATATTAGAAGCATTGAGATAACAAATCTCATGATATCGGAAGGGTCTCAGGATTGGAATGGGAAGGAGTTGGATATCACATCTCATGATAAAGGAAGGGTCTAAGGTTTGGAAGGGGAAGGATTTGGATATCACATCTCATGTTATAGGACGGGTCTCAGGTTTGGTATTAGAAGCATTGAGATATCAAGTCTCATGGTATAAGAAGGGTCTCAGAATTGGAATGGGAAGGAGTTGGATATCACACCTCAAGCTATAGGAAGGGTCTCAGGATTGGAATGGGAAGGAGTTTGATATCACATCTCATGCCATAGTATGGGTCTCAGGTTTGGTAGAAGCATTGGGATATCACATCTCATGCTATCGGAAGGGTATCAGTATTGGATTTGGAAGAAGTTGGATATCCCATCTCATGCTATAGGAAGGGTCTCAGGTTGGAATGGGAAGGAGTTGGATATCACATTTCATGTTATAGGAAGGGTCTCAGGATTGGAATGGGAAGGACTTGGATATCATATCTCATGCTATAGGACGGGTCTCAGGTTTGTTATTAGAATCATTGAGATATCATATTGCATGCTGTAGGAAGGGTCTAAGGATTGGAATGGGAAGGACCTGGATATCACATCTCATGCTATAGATAGGCTCTTAGGTTTGGAAAGGGAAGGAGTTGGATATCACATTTCATGTTAGAGGAAGGATCTCAGGTTTGGTATTAGAAGCATTGAGATATCACATCTCATGCTATAGGAAGGGTCTCAGGATTGGAATGGGAAGTAGTTGGATATCACATCTCATGCTATAGGAAGGGTCTCAGGTTTGGTATAAGCATTGAGATATCACATCTCATGCTATAGGACCGGTCTCAGGATTGGAATGGAAGGAGTTGGATATCACATCTCATGTTATAGGAAGGATCTCAGGTTTGGTATTAGAAGCATTGAGACATCACATCTCATGCTATAGAAAGGGTCTCAGGGTTGGAATGGGAAGGAGTTGGATATCACAACTCATCCAATAGGAAGGGTCTCAGGTTTGGAATGGGAAGGAATTGGATATCACATCTCATGTTATAGGAAGGATCTCAGGTTTGGTATTAGAAGCATTGAGATATCACATCTCATGCTATAGGAAGGGTCTCAGGATTGGAATGTGAAGGATTTGGATATCACATCTCATGCTAAAGGAAGGGTCTCAGGTTTGGTAGAAGCATTGAGATATCACGTCTCTGCTATCGGAAGGGTCTCAGGATTGGATTGGGAAGGAGTTGGATATCCCTTCTCATGCTATAGGAAGGGTCTCAGGATTTGAATGGCAAGGAGTTGGATATCACATCTCATGCCATACGAAGGGTCTCAGGTTTGGTATAAGCATTGAGATATCACATCTCTGCTATCGGAAGGGTCTCAGGATTGGAATGGGAAGGAGTTGGATATTCCCATCTCATGTTATAGGAAGGGTCTCAGGTTTGGTATTAGAAGCATTGAGATATCACATCTCATGCTATAGGAAGGGTCTCAGGATTGGAATGGGAAGGACTTGGATATCACATCTCATGCTATAGGGAGGGTCTCAAGTTTGATATTAGAAGCTTTGAGATATCACATCTCATGATATCGGAAGGGTCTCAGGATTGGAATGGGAAGGTGTTGGATATCACATCTCATGATAAAGGAAGGGTCTAAGGTTTGGAAGGGGAAGGATTTGGATATCACATCTCATGTTATATTACGGGTCTCAGGTTTGGTATTAGAAGCATTGAGATATCAAGTCTCAGAGTATAGGAAGGGTCGCAGAATTGGCATGGGAAGGAGTTGGATATCACATCTCAAGCTATAGGAAGGGTCTCAGGATTGGAATGGGAAGGACTTGGATATCACATCTCATGCTATAGAAAGGCTCTCAGGTTTGGAAGGGGAAAGAGTTGGATATCACATTTCATGTTAGAGGTAGGATCTCAGGTTTGGTATTAGAGGCATTGAGATATCACATCTCATGCTATCAGAAGGGTCTCAGGAATGGAATGGGAAGGAGTTGGATATCACATCTCATGCTAAAGGGACGGTCTCAGGTTTGGAAGGGGAAGGATTTGGATATCACATCTCATGTTATAGGAAGGATCTCAGGTTTGGTATTAGAAGCATTGAGATATCACATCTCATGCTATCGGAAGGATCTCAGGTTTGGTATTAGAAGCATTGAGATATCACATCTCATGCTATCAGAAGGGTCTCAGGATTGGAATGGGAAGGAGTTGGATATCACATCTCATGCTAAAGGGAGGGTCTCAGGTTTGGAAGGGGAAGGATTTGGATATCACATCTCATGTTATCGGAAGGATCTCACGTTTGGTATTAGAAGTATTGAGATATCATATCTCATGCTATAGGAAGGGTCTCAGGATTGGAATGGGAAGGAGTTGGATAGCACATCTCATGCTATGGGAAGGGTCTCAGGTTTGGTATAAGCAGTGAGATATCACATCTCATGCTATAGGAAGTGTCTCAGGATTGGAATGGGAAGGAGTTGGATATCACATATCTTGTTATAGGAAGGATCTCAGGTTTGGTATAAGCATTGAGATATCACATTTCTGCTATCGGAAGGGTCTCAGGATTGGAATGGGAAGGAGTTGGATATTCCCATCTCATGTTATAGGAAGGGTCTCAGGTTTGGTATTAGAAGCATTGAGATATCACATCTCATGCTATAGGAAGGGTCTCAGGATTGGAATGGGAAGGACTTGGATATCACATCTCATGCTATAGGGAGGGTCTCAAGTTTGATATTAGAAGCTTTGAGATATCACATCTCATGATATCGGAAGGGTCTCAGGATTAGAATGGGAAGGAGTTGGATATCACATCTCATGATAAAGGAAGGGTCTAAGGTTTGGAAGGGGAAGGATTTGGATATCACATCTCATGTTATATTACGGGTCTCACGTTTGGTATTAGAAGCATTGAGATATCAAGTCTCATAGTATAGGAAGGGTCTCAGAATTGGAATGGGAAGGAGTTGGATATCACATCTCAAGCTATAGGAAGTGTCTCAGGATTGGAATGGGAAGGACTTGGATATCACATCTCATGCTATAGGAAGGCTCTCAGGTTTGGAAGGGGAAAGAGTTGGATATCACATTTCATGTTAGAGGTAGGATCTCAGGTTTGGTATTAGAGGCATTGAGATATCACATCTCATGCTATCAGAAGGGTCTCAGGAATGGAATGGGAAGGAGTTGGATATCACATCTCATGCTAAAGGGAGGGTCTCAGGTTTGGAAGGGGAAGGATTTGGATATCACATCTCATGTTATCGGAAGGATCTCACATTTGGTATTAGAAGTATTGAGATATCAAGTCTCATAGTATAGGAAGGGTCTCAGAATTGGAATGGGAAGGAGTTGGATATCACATCTCAAGCTATAGGAAGTGTCTCAGGATTGGAATGGGAAGGACTTGGATATCACATCTCATGCTATAGAAAGGCTCTCAGGTTTGGAAGGGGAAAGAGTTGGATATCACATTTCATGTTAGAGGTAGGATCTCAGGTTTGGTATTAGAGGCATTGAGATATCACATCTCATGCTATCAGAAGGGTCTCAGGATTGGAATGGGAAGGAGTTGGATATCACATCTCATGCTATAGGGAGGGTCTCAGGATTGGAATGGGAAGGACTTAGATATCACATATCATGCTATAGGGAGGGTCTCAGTTTTGATATTAGAAGCATTGAGATATCACATCTCATGCTATCGGAAGTGTCTCAGGATTGGAATGGGAAGGAGCTGGATATCACATCTCATGCTAAAGGAAGGGTCTCAGGTTTGGAACGGGAAGGATTTGGATATCACATCTCATGCTATAGATAGGCTCTTAGGTTTGGAAAGGGAAGGAGTTGGATATCACATTTCATGTTAGAGGAAGGATCTCAGGTTTGATATTAGAAGCATTGAGATATCACATCTCATGCTATCGGAATTGTCTCAGGATTGGAATGGGAAGGAGCTGGATATCACATCTCATGCTAAAGGAAGGGTCTCAGGTTTGGAACGGGAAGTAGTTGGATATCACTTCTCATGTTATAGGAAGGGTCTCAGGTTTGGTATAAACATTGAGATATCACATCTCTGCTATCGGAAGTGTCTCAGGATTGGAATGGGAAGGAGTTGGATATCCCATCTCATGTTATAGGACGGGTCTCAGGTTTGTTATTAGAATCATTGAGATATCATATTGCATGCTGTAGGAAGGGTCTAAGGGTTGGAATGTGAAGGACTTGGATATCACATCTCATGCTATAGATAGGCTCTTAGGTTTGGAAAGGGAAGGAGTTGGATATCACATTTCATGTTAGAGGAAGGATCTCAGGTTTGGTATTAGAAGCATTGAGATATCACATCGCATGCTGTAGGAAGGTTCTCAGGTTTGGTATTCGAAGCATTGAGACATCACATCTCATGCTATAGGAAGGGTCTCAGGATTGGAATGGGAAGGAGTTGGATATCACATCTCATGTTATAGGAAGGATCTCAGGTTTGGTATTAGAAGCATTGAGACATCACATCTCATGCTATAGGAAGGGTCTCAGGATTGGAATGGAAGGAGTTGGATATCACATCTCATGTTATAGGAAGGATCTCAGGTTTGCTATTAGAAGCATTGAGACATCACATCTCATGCTATAGGAAGGGTCTCAGGATTGGAATGGGAAGGAGTTGGATATCACATCTCATACTATAGGAAGGGTCTCAGGTTTGGTATAAGCATTGAGATATCACATCTCATGCTATAGGACGGGTCTCAGGATTGGAATGGAAGGAGTTGGATATCACAACTCATGTTATAGGAAGGATCTCAGGTTTGGTATTAGAAGCATTGAGACATCACATCTCATGCTATAGAAAGGGTCTCAGGGTTGGAATGGGAAGGAGTTGGATATCACATCTCATCCAATAGGAAGGGTCTCAGGTTTGGAATGGGAAGGAATTGGATATCACATCTCATGTTATAGGAAGGATCTCAGGTTTGGTATTAGAAGCATTGAGATATCAAATCTCATGCTATAGGAAGGGTCTCAGGATTGGAATGTGAAGGATTTGGATATCACATCTCATGCTAAAGGAAGGGTCTCAGGTTTGGTAGAAGCATTGAGATATCACGTCTCTGCTATCGGAAGGGTCTCAGGATTGGATTGGGAAGGAGTTGGATATCCCTTTTCATGCTATAGGAAGGGTCTCAGGATTTGAATGGCAAGGAGTTGGATATCACATCTCATGCCATAGGAAGGGTCTCAAGTTTGGTATAAGCATTGAGATATCACATCTCTGCTATCGGAAGGGTCTCAGGATTGGATTGGGAAGGAGTTGGATATCCCTTCTCATGCTATAGGAAGTGTCTCAGGTTGGAATGGGAAGGAGTTGGATATCACATCTCATGTTATAGGAAGGGTCTCAGGATTGGAATGGGAAGGAATTGGATATCACATCTCATGCTATAGGAAGGGTCTCAGATTTGGTATAAGCATTGAGATATCACATCTCATGCTAAAGGAAGGGTCTCAGGATTGGAATGGGAAGGAGTTGTATATGACATCTCAGGCCATAGGAAGGTTCTCAGGTTTGGTATAAGCATTGAGATATCACATCTCTGCTATCGGAAAGGTCTCAGGATTGGAATGGGAAGGAGTTGGATATCCCATCTCATGTTATAGGAAGGGTCTCAGGTTTGGTATTAGAAGCATAGAGATATCACATCTCATGCTATAGGAAGGGTCTCAGGATTGGAATGGGAAGGACTTGGATGTCACATCTCATGCTATAGGGAGGGTCTCAAGTTTGATATTAGAAGCATTGAGATAACAAATCTCATGATATCGGAAGGGTCTCAGGATTGGAATGGGAAGGAGTTGGATATCACATCTCATGATAAAGGAAGGGTCTAAGGTTTGGAAGGGGAAGGATTTGGATATCACATCTCATGTTATAGGACGGGTCTCAGGTTTGGTATTAGAAGCATTAAGATATCAAGTCTCATGGTATAAGAAGGGTCTCAGAATTGGAATGGGAAGGAGTTGGATATCACACCTCAAGCTATAGGAAGGGTCTCAGGATTGGAATGGGAAGGAGTTTGATATCACATCTCATGCCATAGTATGGGTCTCAGGTTTGGTAGAAGCATTGGGATATCACATCTCGTGCTATCGGAAGGGTATCAGTATTGGATTTGGAAGAAGTTGGATATCCCATCTCATGCTATAGGAAGGGTCTCAGGTTGGAATGGGAAGGAGTTGGATATCACATTTCATGTTATAGGAAGGCTCTCAGGATTGGAATGGGAAGGACTTGGATATCATATCTCATGCTATAGGACGGGTCTCAGGTTTGTTATTAGAATCATTGAGATATCATATTGCATGCTGTAGGAAGGGTCTAAGGATTGGAATGGGAAGGACCTGGATATCACATCTCATGCTATAGATAGGCTCTTAGGTTTGGAAAGGGAAGGAGTTGGATATCACATTTCATGTTAGAGGAAGGATCTCAGGTTTGGTATTAGAAGCATTGAGATATCACATCTCATGCTATAGGAAGGGTCTCAGGATTGGAATGGGAAGTAGTTGGATATCACATCTCATGCTATAGGAAGGGTCTCAGGTTTGGTATAAGCATTGAGATATCACATCTCATGCTATAGGACCGGTCTCAGGATTGGAATGGAAGGAGTTGGATATCACATCTCATGTTATAGGAAGGATCTCAGGTTTGGTATTAGAAGCATTGAGACATCACATCTCATGCTATAGGAAGGGTCTCAGGGTTGGAATGGGAAGGAGTTGGATATCACAACTCATCCAATAGGAAGGGTCTCAGGTTTGGAATGGGAAGGAATTGGATATCACATCTCATGTTATAGGAAGGATCTCAGGTTTGGTATTAGAAGCATTGAGATATCACATCTCATGCTATAGGAAGGGTCTCAGGATTGGAATGTGAAGGATTTGGATATCACATCTCATGCTAAAGGAAGGGTCTCAGGTTTGGTAGAAGCATTGAGATATCACGTCTCTGCTATCGGAAGGGTCTCAGGATTGGATTGGGAAGGAGTTGGATATCCCTTCTCATGCTATAGGAAGGGTCTCAGGATTTGAATGGCAAGGAGTTGGATATCACATCTCATGCCATACAAAGGGTCTCAGGTTTGGTATAAGCATTGAGATATCACATCTCTGCTATCGGAAGGGTCTCAGGATTGGAATGGGAAGGAGTTGGATATTCCCATCTCATGTTATAGGAAGGGTCTCAGGTTTGGTATTAGAAGCATTGAGATATCACATCTCATGCTATAGGAAGGGTCTCAGGATTGGAATGGGAAGGACTTGGATATCACATCTCATGCTATAGGGAGGGTCTCAAGTTTGATATTAGAAGCTTTGAGATATCACATCTCATGATATCGGAAGGGTCTCAGGATTGGAATGGGAAGGTGTTGGATATCACATCTCATGATAAAGGAAGGGTCTAAGGTTTGGAAGGGGAAGGATTTGGATATCACATCTCATGTTATATTACGGGTCTCAGGTTTGGTATTAGAAGCATTGAGATATCAAGTCTCAGAGTATAGGAAGGGTCTCAGAATTGGAATGGGAAGGAGTTGGATATCACATCTCAAGCTATAGGAAGGGTCTCAGGATTGGAATGGGAAGGACTTGGATATCACATCTCATGCTATAGAAAGGCTCTCAGGTTTGGAAGGGGAAAGAGTTGGATATCACATTTCATGTTAGAGGTAGGATCTCAGGTTTGGTATTAGAGGCATTGAGATATCACATCTCATGCTAAAGGGACGGTCTCAGGTTTGGAAGGGGAAGGATTTGGATATCACATCTCATGTTATAGGAAGGATCTCAGGTTTGGTATTAGAAGCATTGAGATATCACATCTCATGCTATCGGAAGGATCTCAGGTTTGGTATTAGAAGCATTGAGATATCACATCTCATGCTATCAGAAGGGTCTCAGGATTGGAATGGGAAGGAGTTGGATATCACATCTCATGCTAAAGGGAGGGTCTCAGGTTTGGAAGGGGAAGGATTTGGATATCACATCTCATGTTATCGGAAGGATCTCACGTTTGGTATTAGAAGTATTGAGATATCATATCTCATGCTATAGGAAGGGTCTCAGGATTGGAATGGGAAGGAGTTGGATATCACATCTCATGCTATGGGAAGGGTCTCAGGTTTGGTATAAGCAGTGAGATATCACATCTCATGCTATAGGAAGTGTCTCAGGATTGGAATGCGAAGGAGTTGGATATCACATCTCTTGTTATAGGAAGGATCTCAGGTTTGGTATAAGCATTGAGATATCACATCTCTGCTATCGGAAGGGTCTCAGGATTGGAATGGGAAGGAGTTGGATATTCCCATCTCATGTTATAGGAAGGGTCTCAGGTTTGGTATTAGAAGCATTGAGATATCACATCTCATGCTATAGGAAGGGTCTCAGGATTGGAATGGGAAGGACTTGGATATTACATCTCATGCTATAGGGAGGGTCTCAAGTTTGATATTAGAAGCTTTGAGATATCACATCTCATGATATAGGAAGGGTCTCAGGATTAGAATGGGAAGGAGTTGGATATCACATCTCATGATAAAGGAAGGGTCTAAGGTTTGGAAGGGGAAGGATTTGGATATCACATCTCATGTTATATTACGGGTCTCACGTTTGGTATTAGAAGAATTGAGATATCAAGTCTCATAGTATAGGAAGGGTCTCAGAATTGGAATGGGAAGGAGTTGGATATCACATCTCAAGCTATAGGAAGTGTCTCAGGATTGGAATGGGAAGGACTTGGATATCACATCTCATGCTATAGGAAGGCTCTCAGGTTTGGAAGGGGAAAGAGTTGGATATCACATTTCATGTTAGAGGTAGGATCTCAGGTTTGGTATTAGAGGCATTGAGATATCACATCTCATGCTATCAGAAGGGTCTCAGGAATGGAATGGGAAGGAGTTGGATATCACATCTCATGCTAAAGGGAGGGTCTCAGGTTTGGAAGGGGAAGGATTTGGATATCACATCTCATGTTATCGGAAGGATCTCACGTTTGGTATTAGAAGTATTGAGATATCAAGTCTCATAGTATAGGAAGGGTCTCAGAATTGGAATGGGAAGGAGTTGGATATCACATCTCAAGCTATAGGAAGTGTCTCAGGATTGGAATGGGAAGGACTTGGATATCACATCTCATGCTATAGGAAGGCTCTCAGGTTTGGAAGGGGAAAGAGTTGGATATCACATCTCATGCTATAGGGAGGGTCTCAGGATTGGAATGGGAAGGACTTAGATATCACATATCATGCTATAGGGAGGGTCTCAGTTTTGATATTAGAAGCATTGAGATATCACATCTCATGCTATCGGAAGTGTCTCAGGATTGGAATGGGAAGGAGCTGGATATCACATCTCATGCTAAAGGAAGGGTCTCAGGTTTGGAACGGGAAGGATTTGGATATCACATCTCATGTTATAGGAAGGGTCTCAGGTTTGGTATAAGCATTGAGATATCACATCTCTGCTATCGGAAGTGTCTCAGGATTGGAATGGGAAGGAGTTGGATATCCCATCTCATGTTATAGGACCGGTCTCAGGTTTGTTATTAGAATCATTGAGATATCATATTGCATGCTGTAGGAAGGGTTGGAATGTGAAGGACTTGGATATCACATCTCATGCTATAGATAGGCTCTTAGGTTTGGAAAGGGAAGGAGTTGGATATCACATTTCATGTTAGAGGAAGGATCTCAGGTTTGGTATTAGAAGCATTGAGATATCACATCTCATGCTTTAGGAAGGGTCTCAGGATTGGAATGGGAAGCAGTTGAATATCACATCTCATGCTATAGGAAGGGTCTCAGGTTTGGTATAAGCATTGAGATATCACATCTCATGCTATAGGACGGGTCTCAGGATTGGAATGGAAGGAGTTGGATATCACATCTCATGTTATAGGAAGGATCTCAGGTTTGGTATTAGAAGCATTGAGACATCACATCTCATGCTATAGGAAGGGTCTCAGGGTTGGAATGGGAAGGAGTTGGATATCACATCTCATCCAATAGGAAGGGTCTCAGGTTTGGAATGGGAAGGAATTGGATATCACATCTCATGTTATAGGAAGGATCTCAGGTTTGGTATTAGAAGCATTGAGATATCACATCTCATGCTATAGGAAGGGTCTCAGGATTGGAATGTGAAGGATTTGGATATCACATCTCATGCTAAAGGAAGGGTCTCAGGTTTGGTAGAAGCATTGAGATATCACGTCTCTGCTATCGGAAGGGTCTCAGGATTGGATTGGGAAGGAGTTGGATATCCCTTCTCATGCTATAGGAAGGGTCTCAGGATTTGAATGGCAAGGAGTTGGATATCACATCTCATGCCATACGAAGGGTCTCAGGTTTGGTATAAGCATTGAGATATCACATCTCTGCTATCGGAAGGGTCTCAGGATTGGAATGGGAAGGAGTTGGATATTCCCATCTCATGTTATAGGAAGGGTCTCAGGTTTGGTATTAGAAGCATAGAGATACCAAATCTCATGATATAGGAAGGGTCTCAGGATTGGAATGGGAAGGAGTTGGATATCACATCTCATGCTATGGGAAGGGTCTCAGGTTTGGTATAAGCAGTGAGATATCACATCTCATGCTATAGGAAGTGTCTCAGGATTGGAATGGGAAGGAGTTGGATATCACATCTCTTGTTATAGGAAGGATCTCAGGTTTGGTATAAGCATTGAGATGTGATATCCAACTCCTTCCCATTCCAATCCTGAGACCCTTCCTATAGCATGAGATGTGCTATCTCAATGCTTATACCAAACCTGAGACCCTTCCTAAAGCTTGAGATGTGATATCCAACTCCTTCCCATTCCAATCCTGAGACCCTTCCTATAACATGAAATGTGATATCCAACTCCTTCCCATTCCAACCTGAGACCCTTCCTATAGCATGAGATGTGATATCTCAAGGCCTCTAATACCAAACCTGAGATCCTTCCTCTAACATGAAATGTGATATCCAACTCCTTCTCCTTCCAAACCTGAGAGCCTTCCTATAGCATGAGATATGATATCCAAGTCCTTCCCATTCCAATCCTGAGACCCTTCCTATAACATGAAATGTGATATCCAACTCCTTCCCATTCCAACCTGAGACCCTTCCTATAGCATGAGATGGGATATCCAACTCCTTCCAAATCCAATACTGATACCCTTCCAATAGCATGAGATGTGATATCCCAATGCTTCTATCAAACCTGAGAACCATACTATGGCATGAGATGTGATATCAAACTCCTTCCCATTCCAATCCTGAGACTCTTCCTATAGCTTGAGATGTGATATCCAACTCCTTCCCATTCCAATTCTGAGACCCTTCCTATACCATGAGACTTGATATCTCAATGCTTCTAATACCAAACCTGAGACCCGTCCTATAACATGAGATGTGATATCCAAATCTTTCCCCTTCCAAACCTTAGACCCTTGCTTTATCATGAGATGTGATATCCAACTCCTTCCCATTCCAATCCTGAGACCCTTCCGATATCATGAGATTTGTTATCTCAATGCTTCTAATATCAAAATTGAGACCCTCCCTATAGCATGAGATGGGATATCCAACTCCTTCCCATTCCAATCCTGAGACCCTTCCGATAGCAGAGATGTGATATCTCAATGCTTATACCAAATCTGAGACCCTTCCTATAGCATGTGATGTGATATCCAACTCCTTCCCATTCCAATCCTGAGACCCTTCCTATAGCATGAGATGTGATGTCTCAATGCTTCTAATACCAAACCTGAGATCCTTCCTATAACATGAGATGTGATATCCAACTCCTTCCCATTCCAATCCTGAGACCCTTCCTACAGCATGAGATGTGATGTCTCAATGCTTCTAATACCAAACCTGAGACCCGTCCTATAACATGAGATGTGATATCCAAATCTTTCCCCTTCCAAACCTTAGACCCTTCCTTTATCATGAGATGTGATATCCAACTCCTTCCCATTCCAATCCTGAGACCCTTCCGATATCATGAGATTTGTTATCTCAATGCTTCTAATATCAAAATTGAGACCCTCCCTATAGCATGAGATGGGATATCCAACTCCTTCCCATTCCAATCCTGAGACCCTTCCGATAGCAGAGATGTGATATCTCAATGCTTATACCAAATCTGAGACCCTTCCTATAGCATGAGATGTGATATCCAACTCCTTCCCATTCCAATCCTGAGACCCTTCCTATAGCATGAGATGTGATGTCTCAATGCTTCTAATACCAAACCTGAGATCCTTCCTATAACATGAGATGTGATATCCAACTCCTTCCCATTCCAATCCTGAGACCCTTCCTATAGCATGAGATGTGCTATCTCAATGCTTATACCAAACCTGAGACCCTTCCTAAAGCTTGAGATGTGATATCCAACTCCTTCCCATTCCAATCCTGCGACCCTTCCTATAGCATGAGATGTGATATCTCAAGGCCTCTAATACCAAACCTGAGATCCTTCCTCTAACATGAAATGTGATATCCAACTCCTTCCCCTTCCAAACCTGAGAGCCTTCCTATAGCATGAGATATGATATCCAAGTCCTTCCCATTCCAATCCTGAGATCCTTCCTATAACATGAAATGTGATATCCAACTCCTTCCCATTCCAACCTGAGACCCTTCCTATAGCATGAGATGGGATATCCAACTCCTTCCAAATCCAATACTGATACCCTTCCAATAGCATGAGATGTGATATCCCAATGCTTCTACCAAACCTGAGACCCATACTATGGCATGAGATGTGATATCAAACTCCTTCCCATTCCAATCCTGAGATTCTTCCTATAGCTTGAGATGTGATATCCAACTCCTTCACATTCCAATTCTGAGACCCTTCCTATGCCATGAGACTTGATATCTCAATGCTTCTAATACCAAACCTGAGACCCGTCCTATAACATGAGATGTGATATCCAAATCTTTCCCCTTCCAAACCTTAGACCCTTCCTTTATCATGAGATGTGATATCCAACTCCTTCCCATTCCAATCCTGAGACCCTTCCGATATCATGAGATTTGTTATCTTAATGCTTCTAATATCAAACTTGAGACCCTCCCTATAGCAGGAGATGTGACATCCAAGTCCTCCCCATTCCAATCCTGAGACTCTTCCTATAGCATGAGATGTGATATCTCAATGCTTCTAATACCAAACCGGAGACCCTTCCTATAACATGAGATGGGATATCCAACTCCTTCCCATTCCAATCCTGAGACCCTTCCAATAGCAGAGATGTGATATCTCAATGCTTATACCAATCCTGAGACCCTTCCTATGGCCTGAGATGTCATATACAACTCCTTCCCAATCCAATCCTGAGACCCTTCCTATAGCATGAGATGTGATATCTCAATGCTTATACCAAATGTGAGACCCTTCCTATAGCATGAGATGTGATATCCAACTCCTTCCCATTCCAATGCTGAGACCCTTCCTATAGCATGAGATGTGATGTCTCAATGCTTCTAATACCAAACCTGAGATCCTTCCTATAACATGAGATGTGATATCCAACTCCTTCCCATTCCAATCCTGAGACCCTTCCTATAGCATGAGATGTGATGTCTCAATGCTTCTAATACCAAACCTGAGAACCTTCCTACAGCATGCAATGTGATATCTCAATGCTTCTAATACCAAACCTGAGACCAGTCCTATAACATGAGATTGGATATCCAACTCCTTCCCCTTCCAAACCTGGGACCCTTCCTATAGCATGAGATGTGATATCCAACTTCTTCCAATTCCAATCCTGAGACCCTTCCTATAACATGAGATGTGATGTCTCAATGCTTCTAATACCAAACCTGAGATCTTTCCTATAACATGAGATGTGATATCCAACTCCTTCCCATTCCAATCCTGAGACCCTTCCTATAGCATGAGAAGGGATATCCAACTCCTTCCCAATCCAATCCTGAGACCCTTCCGATAGCAGAGATGTGATATCTCAATGCTTATACCAAACCTGAGACCCTTCCGATAGCAGAGACGTGATATCTCAATGCTTCTACCAAACCTGAGACCCTTCCTTTAGCATGAGATGTGATATCCAAATCCTTCACATTCCAATCCTGAGACCTTTCCTATAGCATGAGAAGGGATATCTCAATGCTTCTAATACCAAACCTGAGATCCTTCCTATAACATGAGATGTGATATCCAATTCCTTCCCATTCCAATCCTGAGACCCTTCCGATAGCAGAGATGTGATATCTCAATGCTTATACCAAACCTGAGACCCTTCCTATGGCCTGAGATGTCATATACAACTCCTTCCCATTCCAATCCTGAGACCCTTCCTATAGCATGAGATGTGATATCTCAATGCTTATACCAAATCTGAGACCCTTACTATAGCATGAGATGTGATATCCAACTCCTTCCCATTCCAATCCTGAGACCCTTCCTATAGCATGAGATGTGATGTCTCAATGCTTCTAATACCAAACCTGAGATCCTTCCTATAACATGAGATGTGATATCCAACTCCTTCCCATTTCAATCCTGAGACCCTTATGAAAGCATGAGATGTGTTATCTCAATGCTTCTAATACCAAACCTGAGATCCTTCCTATACCATGAGATGTGATTTCCAAATCCTTCCCCTTCCAAACCTGAGACCCTCCCTTTAGCATGAGATGTGATATCCAACTCCTTCCCATTCCAATCCTGAGACCCTTCTGATAGCATGAGATGTGATATCTCAATGCCTCTAATACCAAACCTGAGATCCTACCTCTAACATGAAATGTGATATCCATCTCATTCCCTTTCCAAACCTGAGACCCTTCCTATAGCATGAGATGTGATATCCAAGTCCTTCCCATTCCAATCCTGAGACCCTTCCTATAGCATGTGATGTGATATCTCAATGCTTATACCAAACCTGAGACCCTTCCTATGGCATGAGATGTCATATACAACTCCTTCCCATTACAATCCTGAGACCCTTCCTATAGCATGAGATGTGATATCTCAATGCTTATACCAAACCTGAGACCCTTCCTATAGCATGAGATGTGATATCCAACTTCTTCCCATTCCAATCCTGAGAACCTTCCTATAACATGAGATGTGATGTCTCAATGCTTCTAATACCAAACCTGAGATCTTTCCTATAACATGAGATGTGATATCCAACTCCTTCCCATTCCAATCCTGAGACCCTTCCTATAGCATGAGATGTGATATCACAATGCTTATACCAAACCTGAGACCGTTCCTATAGCTTGAGATGTGATATCCAACTCCTTCCCATTCCAATTCCGAGACCCTTCCTATAGCATGAGATGTGATATCTCAAGGCCTCTAATACCAAACCTGAGATCCTTCCTCTAACATGAAATGTGATATCCAACTCCTTCCCCTTCCAAACCTGAGAGCCTTCCTATAGCATGGGATATGATATCCAAGTCCTTCCCATTCCAATCCTGAGACCCTTCCTATAACATGAAATGCGATATCCAACTCCTTCCCATTCCAACCTGAGACTCTTCCTATAACATGAGATGGGATATCCAACTCCTTCCCATTCCAATCCTAAGACCCTTTCGATAGCAGAGATGTGATATCTCAATGCTTATACCAAACCTGAGACCCTTCCTACGCCATGAGATGTCATATATAACTCCTTCCCATTCCAATCCTGAGACCCTTCCTATAGCACGAGATGTGATATCTCAATGCTTATACCAAACCTGAGACCCTTCCTCTAGCATGAGATGTGATATCCAACTCCTTCCCATTCCAATCCTGAGACCCTTCCTATAGCATGAGATGTGATATCCAATTCCTTCCCATTCCAATCCTGAGACCCTTCCTATAGCCTGAGATCTGATATCTCAATGACTCTAATACCAAGCCTGAGATCCTTCCTCTAACATGAAATGTGATATCCAACTCCTTCCCTTTCCAAACCTGAGAGCCTATCTATAGCATGAGATGTGATATCCAAGTCCTTCCCATTCCAATCCTGAGACACATCCGATAGCAGAGATGTGATATCTCAATGCTTATACCAAACCTGAGACCCTTCCTATAACATGAGATGTAATATCCAACTCCTTCCCGTTCCAAACCTGAGACCCTTCCTTTAGCATGAGATGTGATATCCAGCTACTTCCCATTCCAATCCTGAGACCCTTCTGAGAGCATGAGATGTGATATCTCAATGCTTCTAATATCAAAACTGAGACCCTCCCTATAGCATGATATGTGATATCTAAGTCCTTCCCATTCCAATCCTGAGACCCTTCCTATAGCATGAGATGTGATATCTCAATGCTTCTACCAAACCTGAGACCCTTCCTTTAGCATGAGATGTGATAACCAACTCCTTCCCATTCCAATCCTGAGACCCTTCCTATAGCATGAGATGTGATATCTCAATACTTCTAATACCAAACCTGAGATCCTTCCGATAACATGAGATGTGATATCCAAATCCTTCCCCTTCCAAACCTGAGACCCTCCCTTTAGCATGAGATGTGATATCCAACTCCTTCCCATTCCAATCCTGAGAACCTTCTGATAGCATGAGATGTGATATCTCAATGCTTCTATACCAAACCTGAGATCCTTCCGATAGCATGAGATGTGATATCTCAATGCTTCTAATACCAAACCTGAGATCCTTCCTATAACATGAGATGTGATATCCAAATCCTTCCCCTTCCAAACCTGAGACCCTCCCTTTAGCATGAGATGTGATATCCAACTCCTTCCCATTCCAATCCTGAGACTCTTCTGATAGCATGAGATGTGATATCTCAATGCCTCTAATACCAAACCTGAGATCCTACCTCTAACATGAAATGTGATATCCAACTCTTTCCCCTTCCAAACCTGAGAGCCTTCCTATAGCATGAGATGTGATATCCAAGTCCTTCTAATTCCAATCCTGAGACCCTTCCTATAACATGAGATGTGATATCAAACTCCTTCCCCTTCCAAACCTTAGACACTTCCTTTATCATGAGATGTGATATCCAACTCCTTCCCATTCCATCCCTGAGACCCTTCCGATATCATGAGATGTGATATCTCAATGCTTCTAATATCAAACTTTAGACCCTCCTTATAGCATGAGATGTGATATCCAAGTCCTTCCCATTCCAATCCTGAGACCTTTCCTATAGCATGAGATGTGATATCCCAATGCTTCTAATACCAAACCTGAGACCCTTCCTATAACATGAGATGGGAATATCCAACTCCTTCCCATTCCAATCCTGAGACCCTTCCGATAGTAGAGATGTGATATCTCAATGCTTATACCAAACCTGAGATCCTTCCTATAACATGAGATGTGATATCCAACTCCTTCCCATTCCAATCCTGAGACACTTCCTATAGCATGAGATGTGATATCTCACTGCTTATACCAAACCTGAGACCCTTCCTATAGCATGAGATGTGATATCCAACTCCTTCCCATTCCAATCCTGAGACCCTTCCTATAGCATGAGATATGATATCTCAATGCTTCTAATATCAAACTTGAGACCCTCCCTATAGCATGAGATGTGATATCCAAGTCCTTCCCATTCCAATCCTGAGACCCTTCCGATAGCATGAGATGTGATGTCTCAATGCTTCTAATACCAAACCTGAGATCCTTCCTATAACATGAGATGTGATATCCAACTCCTTCCCAATCCAATCCTGAGACCCTTCCTATAGCATGAGATGTGATATCTCAATGCTTATACCAAACCTGAGACCCTTCCTATAGCATGAGATGTGATATCCAACTCCTTCCCATTCCAATCCTGAGACCCTTCCTATAGCATGAGATGTGATATCTCAATGCCTCTAATACCAAACCTGAGATCCTTCCTCTAACATGAAATGTGATATCCAACTCCTTCCCATTCCAATCCTGAGACACTTCCTATAGCATGAGATGTGATATCTAAATGCTTCTAATACCAAACTTGAGACTCTTCCTATAACATGAGATGGGATATCCAACTCCTTCCCATTCCAATCCTTAGACCCTTCCTACAGCATGCAATATGATATCTCAATGATTCTAATAACAAACCTGAGACCCGTCCTATAACATGAGATGGGATATCCAACACCTTCCCATTCCAATCCTGAGACACTTCCGATAGCAGAGATGTGATATCTCAATGCTTATACCAAACCTGAGACCCTTCCTATAACATGAGATGTGATATCCAACTCCTTCCCGTTCCAAACCTGAGACCCTTCCTATAGCACATGTGATATCCAACACATTCCCATTCCAAACATGAGACCCTTCCTATAGCAGGAATGTAATATCCAACTCCTTCCCATTCCAATCCTGAGACCATTCCTATAGCATGAGATGTGATATCTCAATGCTTCTAATACCAAACCTGAGATCCTTCCTATGACATGAGATGTGATATCCAATTCCTCCTCATTCCAAACCTGAGAACCTTCCTACAGCATGCGATGTGATATCTCAATGCTTCTAATACCAAACCTGAGACCAGTCCTATAACATGAGATTGGATATCCAACTCCTTCCCCTTCCAAACCTGAGACCCTTCCTATAGCATGAGATGTGATATCCAAATTCTTCCCATTCCAATCCTGAGACCCTTCCTATAACATGAGATGTGATGTCTCAATGCTTCTAATACCAAACCTGAGATCTTTCCTATAACATGAGATGTGATATCCAACTCCTTCCCATTCCAATCCTGAGACCATTCCTATAGCATGAGATGTGCTATCTCAATGCTTATACCAAACCTGAGACCCTTCCTAAAGCTTGAGATGTGATATCCAACTCCTTCCCATTCCAATCCTGAGACCCTTCCTATAACATGAAATGTGATATCCAACTCCTTCCCATTCCAACCTGAGACCCTTCCTATAGCATGAGATGTGATATCTCAAGGCCTCTAATACCAAACCTGAGATCCTTCCTCTAACATGAAATGTGATATCCAACTCCTTCTCCTTCCAAACCTGAGAGCCTTCCTATAGCATGAGATATGATATCCAAGTCCTTCCCATTCCAATCCTGAGACCCTTCCTATAACATGAAATGTGATATCCAACTCCTTCCCATTCCAACCTGAGACCCTTCCTATAGCATGAGATGGGATATCCAACTCCTTCCAAATCCAATACTGATACCCTTCCAATAGCATGAGATGTGATATCCCAATGCTTCTATCAAACCTGAGAACCATACTATGGCATGAGATGTGATATCAAACTCCTTCCCATTCCAATCCTGAGACTCTTCCTATAGCTTGAGATGTGATATCCAACTCCTTCCCATTCCAATTCTGAGACCCTTCCTATACCATGGGACTTGATATCTCAATGCTTCTAATACCAAACCTGAGACCCGTCCTATAACATGAGATGTGATATCCAAATCTTTCCCCTTCCAAACCTTAGACCCTTGCTTTATCATGAGATGTGATATCCAACTCCTTCCCATTCCAATCCTGAGACCCTTCCGATATCATGAGATTTGTTATCTCAATGCTTCTAATATCAAAATTGAGACCCTCCCTATAGCATGAGATGGGATATCCAACTCCTTCCCATTCCAATCCTGAGACCCTTCCGATAGCAGAGATGTGATATCTCAATGCTTATACCAAATCTGAGACCCTTCCTATAGCATGAGATGTGATATCCAACTCCTTCCCATTCCAATCCTGAGACCCTTCCTATAGCATGAGATGTGATGTCTCAATGCTTCTAATACCAAACCTGAGATCCTTCCTATAACATGAGATGTGATATCCAACTCCTTCCCATTCCAATCCTGAGACCCTTCCTACAGCATGAGATGTGATGTCTCAATGCTTCTAATACCAAACCTGAGACCCGTCCTATAACATGAGATGTGATATCCAAATCTTTCCCCTTCCAAACCTTAGACCCTTCCTTTATCATGAGATGTGATATCCAACTCCTTCCCATTCCAATCCTGAGACCCTTCCGATATCATGAGATTTGTTATCTCAATGCTTCTAATATCAAAATTGAGACCCTCCCTATAGCATGAGATGGGATATCCAACTCCTTCCCATTCCAATCCTGAGACCCTTCCGATAGCAGAGATGTGATATCTCAATGCTTATACCAAATCTGAGACCCTTCCTATAGCATGAGATGTGATATCCAACTCCTTCCCATTCCAATCCTGAGACCCTTCCTATAGCATGAGATGTGATGTCTCAATGCTTCTAATACCAAACCTGAGATCCTTCCTATAACATGAGATGTGATATCCAACTCCTTCCCATTCCAATCCTGAGACCCTTCCTATAGCATGAGATGTGCTATCTCAATGCTTATACCAAACCTGAGACCCTTCCTAAAGCTTGAGATGTGATATCCAACTCCTTCCCATTCCAATCCTGAGACCCTTCCTATAGCATGAGATGTGATATCTCAAGGCCTCTAATACCAAACCTGAGATCCTTCCTCTAACATGAAATGTGATATCCAACTCCTTCCCCTTCCAAACCTGAGAGCCTTCCTATAGCATGAGATATGATATCCAAGTCCTTCCCATTCCAATCCTGAGACCCTTCCTATAACATGAAATGTGATATCCAACTCCTTCCCATTCCAACCTGAGACCCTTCCTATAGCATGAGATGGGATATCCAACTCCTTCCAAATCCAATACTGATACCCTTCCAATAGCATGAGATGTGATATCCCAATGCTTCTACCAAACCTGAGACCCATACTATGGCATGAGATGTGATATCAAACTCCTTCCGATTCCAATCCTGAGATTCTTCCTATAGCTTGAGATGTGATATCCAACTCCTTCACATTCCAATTCTGAGACCCTTCCTATGCCATGAGACTTGATATCTCAATGCTTCTAATACCAAACCTGAGACCCGTCCTATAACATGAGATGTGATATCCAAATCTTTCCCCTTCCAAACCTTAGACCCTTCCTTTATCATGAGATGTGATATCCAACTCCTTCCCATTCCAATCCTGAGACCCTTCCGATATCATGAGATTTGTTATCTTAATGCTTCTAATATCAAACTTGAGACCCTCCCTATAGCATGAGATGTGACATCCAAGTCCTCCCCATTCCAATCCTGAGACTCTTCCTATAGCATGAGATGTGATATCTCAATGCTTCTAATACCAAACCGGAGACCCTTCCTAGAACATGAGATGGGATATCCAACTCCTTCCCATTCCAATCCTGAGACCCTTCCAATAGCAGAGATGTGATATCTCAATGCTTATACCAATCCTGAGACCCTTCCTATGGCCTGGGATGTCATATACAACTCCTTCCCAATCCAATCCTGAGACCCTTCCTATAGCATGAGATGTGATATCTCAATGCTTATACCAAATGTGAGACCCTTCCTATAGCATGAGATGTGATATCCAACTCCTTCCCATTCCAATGCTGAGACCCTTCCTATAGCATGAGATGTGATGTCTCAATGCTTCTAATACCAAACCTGAGATCCTTCCTATAACATGAGATGTGATATCCAACTCCTTCCCATTCCAATCCTGAGACCCTTCCTATAGCATGAGATGTGATGTCTCAATGCTTCTAATACCAAACCTGAGAACCTTCCTACAGCATGCGATGTGATATCTCAATGCTTCTAATACCAAACCTGAGACCAGTCCTATAACATGAGATTGGATATCCAACACTTTCCCCTTCCAAACCTGAGACCCTTCCTATAGCATGAGATGTGATATCCAACTTCTTCCAATTCCAATCCTGAGACCCTTCCTATAACATGAGATGTGATGTCTCAATGCTTCTAATACCAAACCTGAGATCTTTCCTATAACATGAGATGTGATATCCAACTCCTTCCCATTCCAATCCTGAGACCCTTCCTATAGCATGAGATGTGCTATCTCAATGCTTATACCAAACCTGAGACCCTTCCTAAAGCTTGAGATGTGATATCCAACTCCTTCCCATTCCAATCCTGAGACCCTTCCTATAGCATGAGATGTGATATCTCAAGGCCTCTAATACCAAACCTGAGATCCTTCCTCTAACATGAAATGTGATATCCAACTCCTTCCCCTTCCAAACCTGAGAGCCTTCCTATAGCATGAGATATGATATCCAAGTCCTTCCCATTCCAATCCTGAGACCCTTCCTATAACATGAAATGTGATATCCAACTCCTTCCCATTCCAACCTGAGACCCTTCCTATAGCATGAGATGGGATATCCAACTCCTTCCAAATCCAATACTGATCCCTTCCAATAGCATGAATTGTGATATCCCAATGCTTCTACCAAACCTGAGACCCATACTATGGCATGAGATGTGATATCAAACTCATTCCCATTCCAATCCTGAGATTCTTCCTATAGCTTGAGATGTGATATCCAACTCCTTCACATTCCAATTCTGAGACCCTTCCTATGCCATGAGACTTGATATCTCAATGCTTCTAATACCAAACCTGAGACCCGTCCTATAACATGAGATGTGATATCCAAATCTTTCCCCTTCCAAACCTTAGACCCTTCCTTTATCATGAGATGTGATATCCAACTCCTTCCCATTCCAATCCTGAGACCCTTCCGATATCATGAGATTTGTTATCTTAATGCTTCTAATATCAAACTTGAGACCCTCCCTATAGCAGGAGATGTGACATCCAAGTCCTCCCCATTCCAATCCTGAGACTCTTCCTATAGCATGAGATGTGATATCTCAATGCTTCTAATACCAAACCGGAGACCCTTCCTATAACATGAGATGGGATATCCAACTCCTTCCCATTCCAATCCTGAGACCCTTCCAATAGCAGAGATGTGATATCTCAATGCTTATACCAATCCTGAGACCCTTCCTATGGCCTGAGATGTCATATACAACTCCTTCCCAATCCAATCCTGAGACCCTTCCTATAGCATGAGATGTGATATCTCAATGCTTATACCAAATGTGAGACCCTTCCTATAGCATGAGATGTGATATCCAACTCCTTCCCATTCCAATGCTGAGACCCTTCCTATAGCATGAGATGTGATGTCTCAATGCTTCTAATACCAAACCTGAGATCCTTCCTATAACATGAGATGTGATATCCAACTCCTTCCCATTCCAATCCTGAGACCCTTCCTATAGCATGAGATATGATATCTCAATGCTTCTAATATCAAACTTGAGACCCTCCCTATAGCATGAGATGTGATATCCAAGTCCTTCCCATTCCAATCCTGAGACCCTTCCGATAGCATGAGATGTGATGTCTCAATGCTTCTAATACCAAACCTGAGATCCTTCCTATAACATGAGATGTGATATCCAACTCCTTCCCAATCCAATCCTGAGACCCTTCCTATAGCATGAGATGTGATATCTCAATGCTTATACCAAACCTGAGACCCTTCCTATAGCATGAGATGTGATATCCAACTCCTTCCCATTCCAATCCTGAGACCCTTCCTATAGCATGAGATGTGATATCTCAATGCCTCTAATACCAAACCTGAGATCCTTCCTCTAACATGAAATGTGATATCCAACTCCTTCCCATTCCAATCCTGAGACACTTCCTATAGCATGAGATGTGATATCTAAATGCTTCTAATACCAAACTTGAGACTCTTCCTATAACATGAGATGGGATATCCAACTCCTTCCCATTCCAATCCTTAGACCCTTCCTACAGCATGCAATATGATATCTCAATGATTCTAATAACAAACCTGAGACCCGTCCTATAACATGAGATGGGATATCCAACACCTTCCCATTCCAATCCTGAGACACTTCCGATAGCAGAGATGTGATATCTCAATGCTTATACCAAACCTGAGACCCTTCCTATAACATGAGATGTGATATCCAACTCCTTCCCGTTCCAAACCTGAGACCCTTCCTATAGCACATGTGATATCCAACACATTCCCATTCCAAACATGAGACCCTTCCTATAGCAGGAATGTAATATCCAACTCCTTCCCATTCCAATCCTGAGACCATTCCTATAGCATGAGATGTGATATCTCAATGCTTCTAATACCAAACCTGAGATCCTTCCTATGACATGAGATGTGATATCCAATTCCTCCTCATTCCAAACCTGAGAACCTTCCTACAGCATGCGATGTGATATCTCAATGCTTCTAATACCAAACCTGAGACCAGTCCTATAACATGAGATTGGATATCCAACTCCTTCCCCTTCCAAACCTGAGACCCTTCCTATAGCATGAGATGTGATATCCAAATTCTTCCCATTCCAATCCTGAGACCCTTCCTATAACATGAGATGTGATGTCTCAATGCTTCTAATACCAAACCTGAGATCTTTCCTATAACATGAGATGTGATATCCAACTCCTTCCCATTCCAATCCTGAGACCATTCCTATAGCATGAGATGTGCTATCTCAATGCTTATACCAAACCTGAGACCCTTCCTAAAGCTTGAGATGTGATATCCAACTCCTTCCCATTCCAATCCTGAGACCCTTCCTATAACATGAAATGTGATATCCAACTCCTTCCCATTCCAACCTGAGACCCTTCCTATAGCATGAGATGTGATATCTCAAGGCCTCTAATACCAAACCTGAGATCCTTCCTCTAACATGAAATGTGATATCCAACTCCTTCTCCTTCCAAACCTGAGAGCCTTCCTATAGCATGAGATATGATATCCAAGTCCTTCCCATTCCAATCCTGAGACCCTTCCTATAACATGAAATGTGATATCCAACTCCTTCCCATTCCAACCTGAGACCCTTCCTATAGCATGAGATGGGATATCCAACTCCTTCCAAATCCAATACTGATACCCTTCCAATAGCATGAGATGTGATATCCCAATGCTTCTATCAAACCTGAGAACCATACTATGGCATGAGATGTGATATCAAACTCCTTCCCATTCCAATCCTGAGACTCTTCCTATAGCTTGAGATGTGATATCCAACTCCTTCCCATTCCAATTCTGAGACCCTTCCTATACCATGGGACTTGATATCTCAATGCTTCTAATACCAAACCTGAGACCCGTCCTATAACATGAGATGTGATATCCAAATCTTTCCCCTTCCAAACCTTAGACCCTTGCTTTATCATGAGATGTGATATCCAACTCCTTCCCATTCCAATCCTGAGACCCTTCCGATATCATGAGATTTGTTATCTCAATGCTTCTAATATCAAAATTGAGACCCTCCCTATAGCATGAGATGGGATATCCAACTCCTTCCCATTCCAATCCTGAGACCCTTCCGATAGCAGAGATGTGATATCTCAATGCTTATACCAAATCTGAGACCCTTCCTATAGCATGAGATGTGATATCCAACTCCTTCCCATTCCAATCCTGAGACCCTTCCTATAGCATGAGATGTGATGTCTCAATGCTTCTAATACCAAACCTGAGATCCTTCCTATAACATGAGATGTGATATCCAACTCCTTCCCATTCCAATCCTGAGACCCTTCCTACAGCATGAGATGTGATGTCTCAATGCTTCTAATACCAAACCTGAGACCCGTCCTATAACATGAGATGTGATATCCAAATCTTTCCCCTTCCAAACCTTAGACCCTTCCTTTATCATGAGATGTGATATCCAACTCCTTCCCATTCCAATCCTGAGACCCTTCCGATATCATGAGATTTGTTATCTCAATGCTTCTAATATCAAAATTGAGACCCTCCCTATAGCATGAGATGGGATATCCAACTCCTTCCCATTCCAATCCTGAGACCCTTCCGATAGCAGAGATGTGATATCTCAATGCTTATACCAAATCTGAGACCCTTCCTATAGCATGAGATGTGATATCCAACTCCTTCCCATTCCAATCCTGAGACCCTTCCTATAGCATGAGATGTGATGTCTCAATGCTTCTAATACCAAACCTGAGATCCTTCCTATAACATGAGATGTGATATCCAACTCCTTCCCATTCCAATCCTGAGACCCTTCCTATAGCATGAGATGTGCTATCTCAATGCTTATACCAAACCTGAGACCCTTCCTAAAGCTTGAGATGTGATATCCAACTCCTTCCCATTCCAATCCTGAGACCCTTCCTATAGCATGAGATGTGATATCTCAAGGCCTCTAATACCAAACCTGAGATCCTTCCTCTAACATGAAATGTGATATCCAACTCCTTCCCCTTCCAAACCTGAGAGCCTTCCTATAGCATGAGATATGATATCCAAGTCCTTCCCATTCCAATCCTGAGACCCTTCCTATAACATGAAATGTGATATCCAACTCCTTCCCATTCCAACCTGAGACCCTTCCTATAGCATGAGATGGGATATCCAACTCCTTCCAAATCCAATACTGATACCCTTCCAATAGCATGAGATGTGATATCCCAATGCTTCTACCAAACCTGAGACCCATACTATGGCATGAGATGTGATATCAAACTCCTTCCGATTCCAATCCTGAGATTCTTCCTATAGCTTGAGATGTGATATCCAACTCCTTCACATTCCAATTCTGAGACCCTTCCTATGCCATGAGACTTGATATCTCAATGCTTCTAATACCAAACCTGAGACCCGTCCTATAACATGAGATGTGATATCCAAATCTTTCCCCTTCCAAACCTTAGACCCTTCCTTTATCATGAGATGTGATATCCAACTCCTTCCCATTCCAATCCTGAGACCCTTCCGATATCATGAGATTTGTTATCTTAATGCTTCTAATATCAAACTTGAGACCCTCCCTATAGCATGAGATGTGACATCCAAGTCCTCCCCATTCCAATCCTGAGACTCTTCCTATAGCATGAGATGTGATATCTCAATGCTTCTAATACCAAACCGGAGACCCTTCCTAGAACATGAGATGGGATATCCAACTCCTTCCCATTCCAATCCTGAGACCCTTCCAATAGCAGAGATGTGATATCTCAATGCTTATACCAATCCTGAGACCCTTCCTATGGCCTGGGATGTCATATACAACTCCTTCCCAATCCAATCCTGAGACCCTTCCTATAGCATGAGATGTGATATCTCAATGCTTATACCAAATGTGAGACCCTTCCTATAGCATGAGATGTGATATCCAACTCCTTCCCATTCCAATGCTGAGACCCTTCCTATAGCATGAGATGTGATGTCTCAATGCTTCTAATACCAAACCTGAGATCCTTCCTATAACATGAGATGTGATATCCAACTCCTTCCCATTCCAATCCTGAGACCCTTCCTATAGCATGAGATGTGATGTCTCAATGCTTCTAATACCAAACCTGAGAACCTTCCTACAGCATGCGATGTGATATCTCAATGCTTCTAATACCAAACCTGAGACCAGTCCTATAACATGAGATTGGATATCCAACACTTTCCCCTTCCAAACCTGAGACCCTTCCTATAGCATGAGATGTGATATCCAACTTCTTCCAATTCCAATCCTGAGACCCTTCCTATAACATGAGATGTGATGTCTCAATGCTTCTAATACCAAACCTGAGATCTTTCCTATAACATGAGATGTGATATCCAACTCCTTCCCATTCCAATCCTGAGACCCTTCCTATAGCATGAGATGTGCTATCTCAATGCTTATACCAAACCTGAGACCCTTCCTAAAGCTTGAGATGTGATATCCAACTCCTTCCCATTCCAATCCTGAGACCCTTCCTATAGCATGAGATGTGATATCTCAAGGCCTCTAATACCAAACCTGAGATCCTTCCTCTAACATGAAATGTGATATCCAACTCCTTCCCCTTCCAAACCTGAGAGCCTTCCTATAGCATGAGATATGATATCCAAGTCCTTCCCATTCCAATCCTGAGACCCTTCCTATAACATGAAATGTGATATCCAACTCCTTCCCATTCCAACCTGAGACCCTTCCTATAGCATGAGATGGGATATCCAACTCCTTCCAAATCCAATACTGATCCCTTCCAATAGCATGAATTGTGATATCCCAATGCTTCTACCAAACCTGAGACCCATACTATGGCATGAGATGTGATATCAAACTCATTCCCATTCCAATCCTGAGATTCTTCCTATAGCTTGAGATGTGATATCCAACTCCTTCACATTCCAATTCTGAGACCCTTCCTATGCCATGAGACTTGATATCTCAATGCTTCTAATACCAAACCTGAGACCCGTCCTATAACATGAGATGTGATATCCAAATCTTTCCCCTTCCAAACCTTAGACCCTTCCTTTATCATGAGATGTGATATCCAACTCCTTCCCATTCCAATCCTGAGACCCTTCCGATATCATGAGATTTGTTATCTTAATGCTTCTAATATCAAACTTGAGACCCTCCCTATAGCAGGAGATGTGACATCCAAGTCCTCCCCATTCCAATCCTGAGACTCTTCCTATAGCATGAGATGTGATATCTCAATGCTTCTAATACCAAACCGGAGACCCTTCCTATAACATGAGATGGGATATCCAACTCCTTCCCATTCCAATCCTGAGACCCTTCCAATAGCAGAGATGTGATATCTCAATGCTTATACCAATCCTGAGACCCTTCCTATGGCCTGAGATGTCATATACAACTCCTTCCCAATCCAATCCTGAGACCCTTCCTATAGCATGAGATGTGATATCTCAATGCTTATACCAAATGTGAGACCCTTCCTATAGCATGAGATGTGATATCCAACTCCTTCCCATTCCAATGCTGAGACCCTTCCTATAGCATGAGATGTGATGTCTCAATGCTTCTAATACCAAACCTGAGATCCTTCCTATAACATGAGATGTGATATCCAACTCCTTCCCATTCCAATCCTGAGACCCTTCCTAAAGCATGAGATGTGATGTCTCAATGCTTCTAATACCAAACCTGAGAACCTTCCTACAGCATGCGATGTGATATCTCAATGCTTCTAATACCAAACCTGAGACCAGTCCTATAACATGAGATTGGATATCCAACTCCTTCCCCTTCCAAACCTGGGACCCTTCCTATAGCATGAGATGTGATATCCAACTTCTTCCAATTCCAATCCTGAGACCCTTCCTATAACATGAGATGTGATGTCTCAATGCTTCTAATACCAAACCTGAGATCTTTCCTATAACATGAGATGTGATATCCAACTCCTTCCCATTCCAATCCTGAGACCCTTCCTATAGCATGAGAAGGGATATCCAACTCCTTCCCAATCCAATCCTGAGACCCTTCCGATAGCAGAGATGTGATATCTCAATGCTTATACCAAACCTGAGACCCTTCCGATAGCAGAGACGTGATATCTCAATGCTTCTACCAAACCTGAGACCCTTCCTTTGGCATGAGATGTGATATCCAAATCCTTCACATTCCAATCCTGAGACCTTTCCTATAGCATGAGAAGGGATATCTCAATGCTTCTAATACCAAACCTGAGATCCTTCCTATAACATGAGATGTGATATCCAATTCCTTCCCATTCCAATCCTGAGACCCTTCCGATAGCAGAGATGTGATATCTCAATGCTTATACCAAACCTGAGACCCTTCCTATGGCCTGAGATGTCATATACAACTCCTTCCCATTCCAATCCTGAGACCCTTCCTATAGCATGAGATGTGATATCTCAATGCTTATACCAAATCTGAGACCCTTACTATAGCATGAGATGTGATATCCAACTCCTTCCCATTCCAATCCTGAGACCCTTCCTATAGCATGAGATGTGATGTCTCAATGCTTCTAATACCAAACCTGAGATCCTTCCTATAACATGAGATGTGATATCCAACTCCTTCCCATTTCAATCCTGAGACCCTTATGAAAGCATGAGATGTGTTATCTCAATGCTTCTAATACCAAACCTGAGATCCTTCCTATACCATGAGATGTGATTTCCAAATCCTTCCCCTTCCAAACCTGAGACCCTCCCTTTAGCATGAGATGTGATATCCAACTCCTTCCCATTCCAATCCTGAGACCCTTCTGATAGCATGAGATGTGATATCTCAATGCCTCTAATACCAAACCTGAGATCCTACCTCTAACATGAAATGTGATATCCATCTCATTCCCTTTCCAAACCTGAGACCCTTCTTATAGCATGAGATGTGATATCCAAGTCCTTCCCATTCCAATCCTGAGACCCTTCCTATAGCATGTGATGTGATATCTCAATGCTTATACCAAACCTGAGACCCTTCCTATGGCATGAGATGTCATATACAACTCCTTCCCATTACAATCCTGAGACCCTTCCTATAGCATGAGATGTGATATCTCAATGCTTATACCAAACCTGAGACCCTTCCTATAGCATGAGATGTGATATCCAACTTCTTCCCATTCCAATCCTGAGAACCTTCCTATAACATGAGATGTGATGTCTCAATGCTTCTAATACCAAACCTGAGATCTTTCCTATAACATGAGATGTGATATCCAACTCCTTCCCATTCCAATCCTGAGACCCTTCCTATAGCATGAGATGTGATATCACAATGCTTATACCAAACCTGAGACCGTTCCTATAGCTTGAGATGTGATATCCAACTCCTTCCCATTCCAATTCCGAGACCCTTCCTATAGCATGAGATGTGATATCTCAAGGCCTCTAATACCAAACCTGAGATCCTTCCTCTAACATGAAATGTGATATCCAACTCCTTCCCCTTCCAAACCTGAGAGCCTTCCTATAGCATGGGATATGATATCCAAGTCCTTCCCATTCCAATCCTGAGACCCTTCCTATAACATGAAATGCGATATCCAACTCCTTCCCATTCCAACCTGAGACTCTTCCTATAACATGAGATGGGATATCCAACTCCTTCCCATTCCAATCCTAAGACCCTTTCGATAGCAGAGATGTGATATCTCAATGCTTATACCAAACCTGAGACCCTTCCTACGCCATGAGATGTCATATATAACTCCTTCCCATTCCAATCCTGAGACCCTTCCTATAGCACGAGATGTGATATCTCAATGCTTATACCAAACCTGAGACCCTTCCTCTAGCATGAGATGTGATATCCAACTCCTTCCCATTCCAATCCTGAGACCCTTCCTATAGCATGAGATGTGATATCCAATTCCTTCCCATTCCAATCCTGAGACCCTTCCTATAGCCTGAGATCTGATATCTCAATGACTCTAATACCAAGCCTGAGATCCTTCCTCTAACATGAAATGTGATATCCAACTCCTTCCCTTTCCAAACCTGAGAGCCTATCTATAGCATGAGATGTGATATCCAAGTCCTTCCCATTCCAATCCTGAGACACTTCCGATAGCAGAGATGTGATATCTCAATGCTTATACCAAACCTGAGACCCTTCCTATAACATGAGATGTAATATCCAACTCCTTCCCGTTCCAAACCTGAGACCCTTCCTTTAGCATGAGATGTGATATCCAGCTACTTCCCATTCCAATCCTGAGACCCTTCTGAGAGCATGAGATGTGATATCTCAATGCTTCTAATATCAAAACTGAGACCCTCCCTATAGCATGATATGTGATATCTAAGTCCTTCCCATTCCAATCCTGAGACCCTTCCTATAGCATGAGATGTGATATCTCAATGCTTCTACCAAACCTGAGACCCTTCCTTTAGCATGAGATGTGATAACCAACTCCTTCCCATTGCAATCCTGAGACCCTTCCTATAGCATGAGATGTGATATCTCAATACTTCTAATACCAAACCTGAGATCCTTCCGATAACATGAGATGTGATATCCAAATCCTTCCCCTTCCAAACCTGAGACCCTCCCTTTAGCATGAGATGTGATATCCAACTCCTTCCCATTCCAATCCTGAGAACCTTCTGATAGCATGAGATGTGATATCTCAATGCTTCTATACCAAACCTGAGATCCTTCCGATAGCATGAGATGTGATATCTCAATGCTTCTAATACCAAACCTGAGATCCTTCCTATAACATGAGATGTGATATCCAAATCCTTCCCCTTCCAAACCTGAGACCCTCCCTTTAGCATGAGATGTGATATCCAACTCCTTCCCATTCCAATCCTGAGACTCTTCTGATAGCATGAGATGTGATATCTCAATGCCTCTAATACCAAACCTGAGATCCTACCTCTAACATGAAATGTGATATCCAACTCTTTCCCCTTCCAAACCTGAGAGCCTTCCTATAGCATGAGATGTGATATCCAAGTCCTTCTAATTCCAATCCTGAGACCCTTCCTATAACATGAGATGTGATATCAAACTCCTTCCCCTTCCAAACCTTAGACACTTCCTTTATCATGAGATGTGATATCCAACTCCTTCCCATTCCATCCCTGAGACCCTTCCGATATCATGAGATGTGATATCTCAATGCTTCTAATATCAAACTTGAGACCCTCCTTATAGCATGAGATGTGATATCCAAGTCCTTCCCATTCCAATCCTGAGACCTTTCCTATAGCATGAGATGTGATATCCCAATGCTTCTAATACCAAACCTGAGACCCTTCCTATAACATGAGATGGGAATATCCAACTCCTTCCCATTCCAATCCTGAGACCCTTCCGATAGTAGAGATGTGATATCTCAATGCTTATACCAAACCTGAGATCCTTCCTATAACATGAGATGTGATATCCAACTCCTTCCCATTCCAATCCTGAGACACTTCCTATAGCATGAGATGTGATATCTCACTGCTTATACCAAACCTGAGACCCTTCCTATAGCATGAGATGTGATATCCAACTCCTTCCCATTCCAATCCTGAGACCCTTCCTATAGCATGAGATATGATATCTCAATGCTTCTAATATCAAACTTGAGACCCTCCCTATAGCATGAGATGTGATATCCAAGTCCTTCCCATTCCAATCCTGAGACCCTTCCGATAGCATGAGATGTGATGTCTCAATGCTTCTAATACCAAACCTGAGATCCTTCCTATAACATGAGATGTGATATCCAACTCCTTCCCAATCCAATCCTGAGACCCTTCCTATAGCATGAGATGTGATATCTCAATGCTTATACCAAACCTGAGACCCTTCCTATAGCATGAGATGTGATATCCAACTCCTTCCCATTCCAATCCTGAGACCCTTCCTATAGCATGAGATGTGATATCTCAATGCCTCTAATACCAAACCTGAGATCCTTCCTCTAACATGAAATGTGATATCCAACTCCTTCCCATTCCAATCCTGAGACACTTCCTATAGCATGAGATGTGATATCTAAATGCTTCTAATACCAAACTTGAGACTCTTCCTATAACATGAGATGGGATATCCAACTCCTTCCCATTCCAATCCTTAGACCCTTCCTACAGCATGCAATATGATATCTCAATGATTCTAATAACAAACCTGAGACCCGTCCTATAACATGAGATGGGATATCCAACACCTTCCCATTCCAATCCTGAGACACTTCCGATAGCAGAGATGTGATATCTCAATGCTTATACCAAACCTGAGACCCTTCCTATAACATGAGATGTGATATCCAACTCCTTCCCGTTCCAAACCTGAGACCCTTCCTATAGCACATGTGATATCCAACACATTCCCATTCCAAACATGAGACCCTTCCTATAGCAGGAATGTAATATCCAACTCCTTCCCATTCCAATCCTGAGACCATTCCTATAGCATGAGATGTGATATCTCAATGCTTCTAATACCAAACCTGAGATCCTTCCTATGACATGAGATGTGATATCCAATTCCTCCTCATTCCAAACCTGAGAACCTTCCTACAGCATGCGATGTGATATCTCAATGCTTCTAATACCAAACCTGAGACCAGTCCTATAACATGAGATTGGATATCCAACTCCTTCCCCTTCCAAACCTGAGACCCTTCCTATAGCATGAGATGTGATATCCAAATTCTTCCCATTCCAATCCTGAGACCCTTCCTATAACATGAGATGTGATGTCTCAATGCTTCTAATACCAAACCTGAGATCTTTCCTATAACATGAGATGTGATATCCAACTCCTTCCCATTCCAATCCTGAGACCCTTCCTATAGCATGAGATGTGCTATCTCAATGCTTATACCAAACCTGAGACCCTTCCTAAAGCTTGAGATGTGATATCCAACTCCTTCCCATTCCAATCCTGAGACCCTTCCTATAACATGAAATGTGATATCCAACTCCTTCCCATTCCAACCTGAGACCCTTCCTATAGCATGAGATGTGATATCTCAAGGCCTCTAATACCAAACCTGAGATCCTTCCTCTAACATGAAATGTGATATCCAACTCCTTCTCCTTCCAAACCTGAGAGCCTTCCTATAGCATGAGATATGATATCCAAGTCCTTCCCATTCCAATCCTGAGACCCTTCCTATAACATGAAATGTGATATCCAACTCCTTCCCATTCCAACCTGAGACCCTTCCTATAGCATGAGATGGGATATCCAACTCCTTCCAAATCCAATACTGATACCCTTCCAATAGCATGAGATGTGATATCCCAATGCTTCTATCAAACCTGAGAACCATACTATGGCATGAGATGTGATATCAAACTCCTTCCCATTCCAATCCTGAGACTCTTCCTATAGCTTGAGATGTGATATCCAACTCCTTCCCATTCCAATTCTGAGACCCTTCCTATACCATGGGACTTGATATCTCAATGCTTCTAATACCAAACCTGAGACCCGTCCTATAACATGAGATGTGATATCCAAATCTTTCCCCTTCCAAACCTTAGACCCTTGCTTTATCATGAGATGTGATATCCAACTCCTTCCCATTCCAATCCTGAGACCCTTCCGATATCATGAGATTTGTTATCTCAATGCTTCTAATATCAAAATTGAGACCCTCCCTATAGCATGAGATGGGATATCCAACTCCTTCCCATTCCAATCCTGAGACCCTTCCGATAGCAGAGATGTGATATCTCAATGCTTATACCAAATCTGAGACCCTTCCTATAGCATGAGATGTGATATCCAACTCCTTCCCATTCCAATCCTGAGACCCTTCCTATAGCATGAGATGTGATGTCTCAATGCTTCTAATACCAAACCTGAGATCCTTCCTATAACATGAGATGTGATATCCAACTCCTTCCCATTCCAATCCTGAGACCCTTCCTACAGCATGAGATGTGATGTCTCAATGCTTCTAATACCAAACCTGAGACCCGTCCTATAACATGAGATGTGATATCCAAATCTTTCCCCTTCCAAACCTTAGACCCTTCCTTTATCATGAGATGTGATATCCAACTCCTTCCCATTCCAATCCTGAGACCCTTCCGATATCATGAGATTTGTTATCTCAATGCTTCTAATATCAAAATTGAGACCCTCCCTATAGCATGAGATGGGATATCCAACTCCTTCCCATTCCAATCCTGAGACCCTTCCGATAGCAGAGATGTGATATCTCAATGCTTATACCAAATCTGAGACCCTTCCTATAGCATGAGATGTGATATCCAACTCCTTCCCATTCCAATCCTGAGACCCTTCCTATAGCATGAGATGTGATGTCTCAATGCTTCTAATACCAAACCTGAGATCCTTCCTATAACATGAGATGTGATATCCAACTCCTTCCCATTCCAATCCTGAGACCCTTCCTATAGCATGAGATGTGCTATCTCAATGCTTATACCAAACCTGAGACCCTTCCTAAAGCTTGAGATGTGATATCCAACTCCTTCCCATTCCAATCCTGAGACCCTTCCTATAGCATGAGATGTGATATCTCAAGGCCTCTAATACCAAACCTGAGATCCTTCCTCTAACATGAAATGTGATATCCAACTCCTTCCCCTTCCAAACCTGAGAGCCTTCCTATAGCATGAGATATGATATCCAAGTCCTTCCCATTCCAATCCTGAGACCCTTCCTATAACATGAAATGTGATATCCAACTCCTTCCCATTCCAACCTGAGACCCTTCCTATAGCATGAGATGGGATATCCAACTCCTTCCAAATCCAATACTGATACCCTTCCAATAGCATGAGATGTGATATCCCAATGCTTCTACCAAACCTGAGACCCATACTATGGCATGAGATGTGATATCAAACTCCTTCCGATTCCAATCCTGAGATTCTTCCTATAGCTTGAGATGTGATATCCAACTCCTTCACATTCCAATTCTGAGACCCTTCCTATGCCATGAGACTTGATATCTCAATGCTTCTAATACCAAACCTGAGACCCGTCCTATAACATGAGATGTGATATCCAAATCTTTCCCCTTCCAAACCTTAGACCCTTCCTTTATCATGAGATGTGATATCCAACTCCTTCCCATTCCAATCCTGAGACCCTTCCGATATCATGAGATTTGTTATCTTAATGCTTCTAATATCAAACTTGAGACCCTCCCTATAGCATGAGATGTGACATCCAAGTCCTCCCCATTCCAATCCTGAGACTCTTCCTATAGCATGAGATGTGATATCTCAATGCTTCTAATACCAAACCGGAGACCCTTCCTAGAACATGAGATGGGATATCCAACTCCTTCCCATTCCAATCCTGAGACCCTTCCAATAGCAGAGATGTGATATCTCAATGCTTATACCAATCCTGAGACCCTTCCTATGGCCTGGGATGTCATATACAACTCCTTCCCAATCCAATCCTGAGACCCTTCCTATAGCATGAGATGTGATATCTCAATGCTTATACCAAATGTGAGACCCTTCCTATAGCATGAGATGTGATATCCAACTCCTTCCCATTCCAATGCTGAGACCCTTCCTATAGCATGAGATGTGATGTCTCAATGCTTCTAATACCAAACATGAGATCCTTCCTATAACATGAGATGTGATATCCAACTCCTTCCCATTCCAATCCTGAGACCCTTCCTATAGCATGAGATGTGATGTCTCAATGCTTCTAATACCAAACCTGAGAACCTTCCTACAGCATGCGATGTGATATCTCAATGCTTCTAATACCAAACCTGAGACCAGTCCTATAACATGAGATTGGATATCCAACACTTTCCCCTTCCAAACCTGAGACCCTTCCTATAGCATGAGATGTGATATCCAACTTCTTCCAATTCCAATCCTGAGACCCTTCCTATAACATGAGATGTGATGTCTCAATGCTTCTAATACCAAACCTGAGATCTTTCCTATAACATGAGATGTGATATCCAACTCCTTCCCATTCCAATCCTGAGACCCTTCCTATAGCATGAGATGTGCTATCTCAATGCTTATACCAAACCTGAGACCCTTCCTAAAGCTTGAGATGTGATATCCAACTCCTTCCCATTCCAATCCTGAGACCCTTCCTATAGCATGAGATGTGATATCTCAAGGCCTCTAATACCAAACCTGAGATCCTTCCTCTAACATGAAATGTGATATCCAACTCCTTCCCCTTCCAAACCTGAGAGCCTTCCTATAGCATGAGATATGATATCCAAGTCCTTCCCATTCCAATCCTGAGACCCTTCCTATAACATGAAATGTGATATCCAACTCCTTCCCATTCCAACCTGAGACCCTTCCTATAGCATGAGATGGGATATCCAACTCCTTCCAAATCCAATACTGATCCCTTCCAATAGCATGAATTGTGATATCCCAATGCTTCTACCAAACCCGAGACCCATACTATGGCATGAGATGTGATATCAAACTCATTCCCATTCCAATCCTGAGACTCTTCCTATAGCTTGAGATGTGATATCCAACTCCTTCCCATTCCAATTCTGAGACCCTTCCTATGCCATGAGACTTGATATCTCAATGCTTCTAATACCAAACCTGAGACCCGTCCTATAACATGAGATGTGATATCCAAATCTTTCCCCTTCCAAACCTTAGACCCTTCCTTTATCATGAGATGTGATATCCAACTCCTTCCCATTCCAATCCTGAGACCCTTCCGATATCATGAGATTTGTTATCTCAATGCTTCTAATATCAAACTTGAGACCCTCCCTATAGCATGAGATGTGACATCCAAGTCCTCCCCATTCCAATCCTGAGACCCTTCCTATAGCATGAGATGTGATATCTCAATGCTTCTAATACCAAACCTGAGACCCTTCCTATAACATGAGATGTCATTTACAACTCCTTCCCAATCCAATCCTGAGACCCTTCCTATAACATGAAATGTGATATCCAACTCCTTCCCATTCCAACCTGAGACCCTTCCTATAGCATGAGATGGCATATCCAACTTCTTCCAAATCCAATACTGATACCCTTCCGATAGCATGAGATGTGATATCCCAATGCTGCTACCAAACCTGAGACCCATACTATGGCATGAGATGTGATATCAAACTCCTTCCCATTCCAATCCTGAGACCCTTCCTATAGCTTGAGGTGTGATATCCAAATCCTTCCCATTCCAATTCTGAGACCCTTCTTATACCATGAGACTTGATATCTCAATGCTTCTAATACCAAACCTGAGACCCGTCCTATAACATGAGATGTGATATCCAAATCCTTCCCCTTCCAAACCTTAGACCCTTCCTTTATCATGAGATGTGATATCCAACTCCTTCCCATTCCAATCCTGAGACCCTTCCGATATCATGAGATTTGTTATCTCAATGCTTCTAATATCAAACTTGAGACCCTCCCTATAGCATGAGATGTGACATCCAAGTCCTTCCCATTCCAATCCTGAGACCCTTCCTATAGCATGAGATGTGATATCTCAATGCTTCTAATACCAAACCTGAGACCATTCCTATAACATGAGATGGGATATCCAACTCCTTCCCATTCCAATCCTGAGACCCTTCCGATAGCAGAGATGTGATATCTCAATGCTTATACCAAACCTGAGACCCTTCCTATGGCCTGAGATGTCATATACAACTCCTTCCCATTCCAATCCTGAGACCCTTCCTTTAGCATGAGATGTGATATCTCAATGCTTATACCAAATCTGAGACCCTTCCTATAGCATGAGATGTGATATCCAATTCCTTCCCATTCCAATCCTGAGACCCTTCCTATAGCATGAGATGTGATATCTCAATGCTTATACCACACCTGAGAGCCTACCTATAGCATGAGATGTGATATCCAAGTCCATCCCATTCCAATCCTTAGACCCTTCCTACAGCATGCGATGTGATATCTCAATGATTCTAATACCAAACCAGAGACTCTTCCTATAACATGAGATGAGATATCCAACTCCTTCCCATTCCAATCCTGAGACCCTTCCGATAGCAGAGATGTGATATCTCAATGCTTATACCAAACCTGAGACCCTTCCTATGGCCTGAGATGTCATATACAACTCCTTCCCATTCCAATCCTGAGACCCTTCCTATAGCATGAGATGTGATATCTCAATGCTTATACCAAACCTGAGAGCCTACCTATAGCATGAGATGTGATATCCAAGTCCATCCCATTCCAATCCTTAGACCCTTCCTACAGCATGCGATGTGATATCTCAATGATTCTAATACCAAACCAGAGACTCTTCCTATAACATGAGATGGGATATCCAACTCCTTCCCATTCCAATCCTGAGCCGCTTCCGATAGCAGAGATGTGATATCTCAATGCTTATACCAAACCTGAGACCCTTCCTATAACATGAGATGTGATATTCAACTCCTTCCCGTTCCAAACCTGAGACACTAACTATAGCATATGTGATAAAACTGCTTCCCATTCCAAACATGAGACCCTTCCTATAGCAAGAAGTAATATCCAACTCCTACCCATTCCAATCCTGAGACCCTTCCTATAACATGAGATGTGATATCCAACTCCTTCCCATTCAAATCCTGAGACCCTTCCTATAGCATGAGAAGGGATATCCAACTCCTTCCCAATCCAATCCTGAGACCCTTCCGATAGCAGAGACGTGATATCTCAATGCTTCTACCAAACCTGAGACCCTTCCTTTAGCATGAGATGTGATATCCAAAAACTTCACATTCCAATCCTGAGACCCTTCCTATAACATGAGATGTGATATCCAATTCCTTCCCATTCCAAACCTGAGACCCTTCCTATTGGATGAGATGTGATATCCAACTCCTTCCATTCCAACCCTGAGACCCTTCCTATAGCATGAGATGTGATGTCTCAATGCTTCTAATACCAAACCTGAGATCCTTCCTATAACATGAGATGTGATATCCAACTCCTTCCATTCCAATCCTGAGACCCGTCCTATAGCATGAGATGTGATATCTCAATGCTTATACCAAACCTGAGACCCTTCCTATAGCATGAGATGTGATATCCAACTACTTCCCATTCCAATCCTGAGACCCTTCCTATAGCATGAGATGTGATATCTCAATGCTTCTAATACCAAACCTGAGATCCTTCCTCTAACATGAAATGTGATATCCAACTCCTTCCCTTTCCAAACCTAAGAGCCTATCTATAGCATGAGATGTGATATCCAAGTCCTTCCCATTCCAATCCTTAGACCCTTCCTACAGCATGCAATATGATATCTCAATGATTCTAATAACAAACCTGAGACCCATCCTATAGCATGAGATATGATATCCAAGTCCTTCCCATTCCAATCCTGAGACCCTTCCTATAACATGAAATGTGATATCCAACTCTTTCCCATTCCAACCTGAGACCCTTCCTATAGCATGAGATGGGATATCCAACTTCTTCCAAATCCAATACTGATACCCTTCCGATAGCATGAGATGTGCTATCCCAATGCTTCTACCAAACCTGAGACCCATACTATGGCATGAGATGTGATATCAAACTCCTTCCCATTCCAATCCTGAGACCCTTCCTATAGCTTGAGGTGTGATATCCAACTCCTTCGCATTCCAATTCTGAGACCCTTCTTATACCATGAGACTTGATATCTCAATGCTTCTAATACCAAACCTGAGACCCGTCCTATAACATGAGATGTGATATCCAAATCCTTCCCCTTCCAAACCTTAGACCCTTCCTTTATCATGAGATGTGGTATCCAACTCCTTCCCATTCCAATCCTGAGACCCTTCCTTTATCATGAGATGTGATATCTCTATGCTTCTAATACCAAACCTGAGACCCTTCCTATAACATGAGATGGGATATCCAACTCCTTCCCATTCCAATCCTGAGACCCTTCCGATAGCAGAGATGTGATATCTCAATGCTTATACCAAACCTGAGACCCTTCCTATGGCCTGAGATGTCATATACAACTCCTTCCCATTCCAATCCTGAGACCCTTCCTTTAGCATGAGATGTGATATCTCAATGCTTATACCAAATCTGAGACCCTTCCTATAGCATGAGATGTGATATCCAAATCCTTCCCATTCCAATCCTGAGACCCTTCCTATAGCATGAGATGTGATATCTCAATGCTTATACCAAACCTGAGAGCCTACCTATAGCATGAGATGTGATATCCAAGTCCATCCCATTCCAATCCTTAGACCCTTCCTACAGCATGCGATGTGATATCTCAATGATTCTAATACCAAACCAGAGACTCTTACTATAACATGAGATGGGATATCCAACTCCTTCCCATTCCAATCCTGAGCCGCTTCCGATAGCGGAGATGTGATATCTCAATGCTTATACCAAACCTGAGACCCTTCCTATAACATGAGATGTGATATCCAACTCCTTCCCGTTCCAAACCTGAGACACTAACTATAGCATATGTGATATCCAACTCCTTCCCATTCCAAACATGAGACCCTTCATATAGCAAGAAAGTAATATCCAACTCCTACCCATTCCAATCCTGAGACCCTTCCTATAGCAAGAGATGTGATATCCAAATCCTTCCCATTCCAATCCTGAGACCCTTCCTATAACATGAGAAGGGATATCCAACTCCTTCCCATTCCAACCTGAGACCCTTCCGATAGCAGAGATGTGATATCTCAATGCTTATACCAAACCTGAGACCCTTCCTATGGCATGAGATGTGATATCCAACTCCTCGCCATTCAAATCCTGAGACCCTTCCTATAGCATGAGAAGGGATATCCAACTCCTTCCCAATCCAATCCTGAGACCCTTCCGATAGCAGAGACGTGATATCTCAATGCTTCTACCAAACCTGAGACCCTTCCTTTAGCATGAGATGTGATATCCAAATCCTTCACATTCCAATCCTGAGACCCTTCCTATAGCATGAGATGTGATATCTCAATGCTTCTAATACCAAACCTGAGATCCTTCCTAAAACATGAGATGTGATATCCAATTCCTTCCCATTCCAAACCTGAGACCCTTCCTATTGGATGAGATGTGATATCCAACTCCTTCCCATTCCAACCCTGAGACCCTTCCTATAGCATGAGATGTGATGTCTCAATGCTTCTAATACCAAACCTGAGATCCTTCCTATAACATGAGATGTGATATCCAACTCCTTCCATTCCAATCCTGAGACCCGTCCTATAGCATGAGATGTGATATCTCAATGCTTATACCAAACCTGAGACTCTTCCTATAGCATGAGATGTGATATCCAAGTCCTTCCCATTCCAACCCTTAGACCCTTCCTACAGCATGCAATATGATATCTCAATGATTCTAATAACAAACCTGAGACCCGTCCTATAACATGAGATGGGATATCCAACTCCTTCCCATTCCAATCCTGAGACACTTCCGATAGCAGAGATGTGATATCTCAATGCTTATACCAAACCTGAGACCCTTCCTATAACATGAGATGTGATATCCAAATCCTTCCCGTTCCAAACCTGAGACCCTTCCTTTAGCATGAGATGTGATATCCAGCTCCTTCCCATTCCAATCCTGAGACACTTCCGATAGCATGAGATGTGATATCTCAATGCTTCTAATATCAAAACTGAGACCCTCCCTATAGCATGATATGTGATATCTAAGTCCTTCCCATTCCAATCCTGAGACACTCCCTATAGCATGAGAAGTGATATCCAACTCTTTCCCATTCCAATCCTGAGACCCTTCCTATAGCATGAGATATGATATCTCAATACTTCTAATACAAAACGTGATTTCCTTCCGATAACATGAGATGTGATATCCAAATCCTTCCCCTTCCAAACCTGAGACCCTCCCTTTAGCATGAGATGTGATATCCAACTCCTTCCCATTCCAATCCTGAGACCCTTCTGATAGCATGAGATGTGATATCTCAATGCTTCTAATACCAAACCTGAGATCCTTCCGATAGCATGAGATGTGATATCTCAATGCTTCTAATACCAAACCTGAGATCCTTCCTATAACATGAGATGTGATATCCAAATCCTTCCCCTTCCAAACCTGAGACCCTCCCTTTAGCATGAGATGTGATATCCAACTCCTTCCCATTCCATTCCTGAGACCCTTCTGATAGCATGAGATGTGATATCTCAATGCCTCTAATACCAAACCTGAGATCCTACCTCTAACATGAAATGTGATATCCAACTCTTTCCCCTTCCAAACCTGAGAGCCTTCCTATAGCATGAGATGTGATATCCAAGTCCTTCCCATTCCAATCCTGAGACCCTTCCTATAGCTTGAGATGTGATATCCAACTCCTTCCCATTCCAATTCTGAGACCCTTCCTATACTCTGAGACTTGATATCTCAATGCTTCTAATACCAAACCTGAGACCCGTAATATAACATGAGATGTGATATCCAAATCCTTCCCCTTCCAAACCTTAGACCCTTCATTTATCATGAGATGTGATATCCAACTCCTTCCCATTCCAATCCTGAGACCCTTCCGATATCATGAGATGTGATATCTCAAAGCTTCTAATATCAAACTTGAGACCCTCCCTATAGCATGAGATGTGATATCCAAGTCCTTCCCATTCCAATCCTGAGACCCTTCCTATAGCATGAGATGTGATATCTCAATGCTTCTAATACCAAACCTGAGACCCTTCCTATAACATGAGATGGGAATATCCAACTCCTTCCCATTCCAATCCTGAGACCCTTCCGATAGCAGAGATGTGATATCTCAATGCTTATACCAAACCTGAGACCCTTCCTATGGCATGAGATGTGATATCCAACTCCTTGCCATTCAAATCCTGAGACCCTTCCTATAGCATGAGAAGGGATATCCAACTCCTTCCCAATCCAATCCTGAGACCCTTCCGATAGAAGAGACGTGATATCTCAATGCTTCTACCAAACCTGAGACCCTTCCTTTAGCATGAGATGTGATATCCAAATCCTTCACATTCCAATCCTGAGACCCTTCCTATAGCATGAGATGTGATGTCTCAATGCTTCTAATACCAAACCTGAGATCCTTCCTATAACATGAGATGTGATATCCAACTCCTTCCCATTCCAATCCTGAGACCCTTCCTACAGCATGAGATGTGATGTCTCAATGCTTCTAATACCAAACCTGAGACCCGTCCTATAACATGAGATGTGATATCCAAATCTTTCCCCTTCCAAACCTTAGACCCTTCCTTTATCATGAGATGTGATATCCAACTCCTTCCCATTCCAATCCTGAGACCCTTCCGATATCATGAGATTTGTTATCTCAATGCTTCTAATATCAAAATTGAGACCCTCCCTATAGCATGAGATGGGATATCCAACTCCTTCCCATTCCAATCCTGAGACCCTTCCGATAGCAGAGATGTGATATCTCAATGCTTATACCAAATCTGAGACCCTTCCTATAGCATGAGATGTGATATCCAACTCCTTCCCATTCCAATCCTGAGACCCTTCCTATAGCATGAGATGTGATGTCTCAATGCTTCTAATACCAAACCTGAGATCCTTCCTATAACATGAGATGTGATATCCAACTCCTTCCCATTCCAATCCTGAGACCCTTCCTATAGCATGAGATGTGCTATCTCAATGCTTATACCAAACCTGAGACCCTTCCTAAAGCTTGAGATGTGATATCCAACTCCTTCCCATTGCAATCCTGCGATCCTTCCTATAGCATGAGATGTGATATCTCAAGGCCTCTAATACCAAACCTGAGATCCTTCCTCTAACATGAAATGTGATATCCAACTCCTTCCCCTTCCAAACCTGAGAGCCTTCCTATAGCATGAGATATGATATCCAAGTCCTTCCCATTCCAATCCTGAGACCCTTCCTATAACATGAAATGTGATATCCAACTCCTTCCCATTCCAACCTGAGACCCTTCCTATAGCATGAGATGGGATATCCAACTCCTTCCAAATCCAATACTGATACCCTTCCAATAGCATGAGATGTGATATCCCAATGCTTCTACCAAACCTGAGACCCATACTATGGCATGAGATGTGATATCAAACTCCTTCCCATTCCAATCCTGAGATTCTTCCTATAGCTTGAGATGTGATATCCAACTCCTTCACATTCCAATTCTGAGACCCTTCCTATGCCATGAGACTTGATATCTCAATGCTTCTAATACCAAACCTGAGACCCGTCCTATAACATGAGATGTGATATCCAAATCTTTCCCCTTCCAAACCTTAGACCCTTCCTTTATCATGAGATGTGATATCCAACTCCTTCCCATTCCAATCCTGAGACCCTTCCGATATCATGAGATTTGTTATCTTAATGCTTCTAATATCAAACTTGAGACCCTCCCTATAGCATGAGATGTGACATCCAAGTCCTCCCCATTCCAATCCTGAGACTCTTCCTATAGCATGAGATGTGATATCTCAATGCTTCTAATACCAAGCCGGAGACCCTTCCTATAACATGAGATGGGATATCCAACTCCTTCCCATTCCAATCCTGAGACCCTTCCAATAGCAGAGATGTGATATCTCAATGCTTATACCAATCCTGAGACCCTTCCTATGGCCTGAGATGTCATATACAACTCCTTCCCAATCCAATCCTGAGACCCTTCCTATAGCATGAGATGTGATATCTCAATGCTTATACCAAATGTGAGACCCTTCCTATAGCATGAGATGTGATATCCAACTCCTTCCCATTCCAATGCTGAGACCCTTCCTATAGCATGAGATGTGATGTCTCAATGCTTCTAATACCAAACCTGAGATCCTTCCTATAACATGAGACTTGATATCCAACTCCTTCCCATTCCAATCCTGAGACCCTTCCTATAGCATGAGATGTGATGTCTCAATGCTTCTAATACCAAACCTGAGAACCTTCCTACAGCATGCGATGTGATATCTCAATGCTTCTAATACCAAACCTGAGACCAGTCCTATAACATGAGATTGGATATCCAACTCCTTCCCCTTCCAAACCTGAGACCCTTCCTATAGCATGAGATGTGATATCCAACTTCTTCCAATTCCAATCCTGAGACCCTTCCTATAACATGAGATGTGATGTCTCAATGCTTCTAATACCAAACCTGAGATCTTTCCTATAACATGAGATGTGATATCCAACTCCTTCCCATTCCAATCCTGAGACCCTTCCTATAGCATGAGAAGGGATATCCAACTCCTTCCCAATCCAATCCTGAGACCCTTCCGATAGCAGAGATGTGATATCTCAATGCTTATACCAAACCTGAGACCCTTCCGATAGCAGAGACGTGATATCTCAATGCTTCTACCAAACCTGAGACCCTTCCTTTAGCATGAGATGTGATATCCAAATCCTTCACATTCCAATCCTGAGACCTTTCCTATAGCATGAGAAGGGATATCTCAATGCTTCTAATACCAAACCTGAGATCCTTCCTATAACATGAGATGTGATATCCAATTCCTTCCCATTCCAATCCTGAGACCCTTCCGATAGCAGAGATGTGATATCTCAATGCTTATACCAAACCTGAGACCCTTCCTATGGCCTGAGATGTCATATACAACTCCTTCCCATTCCAATCCTGAGACCCTTCCCATAGCATGAGATGTGATATCTCAATGCTTATACCAAATCTGAGACCCTTACTATAGCATGAGATGTGATATCCAACTCCTTCCCATTCCAATCCTGAGACCCTTCCTATAGCATGAGATGTGATGTCTCAATGCTTCTAATACCAAACCTGAGATCCTTCCTATAACATGAGATGTGATATCCAACTCCTTCCCATTTCAATCCTGAGACCCTTATGAAAGCATGAGATGTGTTATCTCAATGCTTCTAATACCAAACCTGAGATCCTTCCTATACCATGAGATGTGATTTCCAAATCCTTCCCCTTCCAAACCTGAGACCCTCCCTTTAGCATGAGATGTGATATCCAACTCCTTCCCATTCCAATCCTGAGACCCTTCTGATAGCATGAGATGTGATATCTCAATGCCTCTAATACCAAACCTGAGATCCTACCTCTAACATGAAATGTGATATCCATCTCATTCCCTTTCCAAACCTGAGACCCTTCCTATAGCATGAGATGTGATATCCAAGTCCTTCCCATTCCAATCCTGAGACCCTTCCTATAGCATGTGATGTGATATCTCAATGCTTATACCAAACCTGAGACCCTTCCTATGGCATGAGATGTCATATACAACTCCTTCCCATTACAATCCTGAGACCCTTCCTATAGCATGAGATGTGATATCTCAATGCTTATACCAAACCTGAGACCCTTCATATAGCATGAGATGTGATATCCAACTTCTTCCCATTCCAATCCTGAGAACCTTCCTATAACATGAGATGTGATGTCTCAATGCTTCTAATACCAAACCTGAGATCTTTCCTATAACATGAGATGTGATATCCAACTCCTTCCCATTCCAATCCTGAGACCCTTCCTATAGCATGAGATGTGATATCACAATGCTTATACCAAACCTGAGACCGTTCCTATAGCTTGAGATGTGATATCCAACTCCTTCCCATTCCAATTCCGAGACCCTTCCTATAGCATGAGATGTGATATCTCAAGGCCTCTAATACCAAACCTGAGATCCTTCCTCTAACATGAAATGTGATATCCAACTCCTTCCCCTTCCAAACCTGAGAGCCTTCCTATAGCATGGGATATGATATCCAAGTCCTTCCCATTCCAATCCTGAGACCCTTCCTATAACATGAAATGCGATATCCAACTCCTTCCCATTCCAACCTGAGACTCTTCCTATAACATGAGATGGGATATCCAACTCCTTCCCATTCCAATCCTAAGACCCTTTCGATAGCAGAGATGTGATATCTCAATGCTTATACCAAACCTGAGACCCTTCCTACGCCATGAGATGTCATATATAACTCCTTCCCATTCCAATCCTGAGACCCTTCCTATAGCACGAGATGTGATATCTCAATGCTTATACCAAACCTGAGACCCTTCCTCTAGCATGAGATGTGATATCCAACTCCTTCCCATTCCAATCCTGAGACCCTTCCTATAGCCTGAGATCTGATATCTCAATGACTCTAATACCAAACCTGAGATCCTTCCTCTAACATGAAATGTGATATCCAACTCCTTCCCTTTCCAAACCTGAGAGCCTATCTATAGCATGAGATGTGATATCCAAGTCCTTCCCATTCCAATCCTGAGACACTTCCGATAGCAGAGATGTGATATCTCAATGCTTATACCAAACCTGAGACCCTTCCTATAACATGAGATGTAATATCCAACTCCTTCCCGTTCCAAACCTGAGACCCTTCCTTTAGCATGAGATGTGATATCCAGCTACTTCCCATTCCAATCCTGAGACCCTTCTGAGAGCATGAGATGTGATATCTCAATGCTTCTAATATCAAAACTGAGACCCTCCCTATAGCATGATATGTGATATCTAAGTCCTTCCCATTCCAATCCTGAGACCCTTCCTATAGCATGAGATGTGATATCTCCATGCTTCTACCAAACCTGAGACCCTTCCTTTAGCATGAGATGTGATAACCAACTCCTTCCCATTCCAATCCTGAGACCCTTCCTATAGCATGAGATGTGATATCTCAATACTTCTAATACCAAACCTGAGATCCTTCCGATAACATGAGATGTGATATCCAAATCCTTCCCCTTCCAAACCTGAGACCCTCCCTTTAGCATGAGATGTGATATCCAACTCCTTCCCATTCCAATCCTGAGAACCTTCTGATAGCATGAGATGTGATATCTCAATGCTTCTATACCAAACCTGAGATCCTTCCGATAGCATGAGATGTGATATCTCAATGCTTCTAATACCAAACCTGAGATCCTTCCTATAACATGAGATGTGATATCCAAATCCTTCCCCTTCCAAACCTGAGACCCTCCCTTTAGCATGAGATGTGATATCCAACTCCTTCCCATTCCAATCCTGAGACTCTTCTGATAGCATGAGATGTGATATCTCAATGCCTCTAATACCAAACCTGAGATCCTACCTCTAACATGAAATGTGATATCCAACTCTTTCCCCTTCCAAACCTGAGAGCCTTCCTATAGCATGAGATGTGATATCCAAGTCCTTCTAATTCCAATCCTGAGACCCTTCCTATAACATGAGATGTGATATCCAACTCCTTCCCATTCCAACCTGAGACCCTTCCTATAGCATGAGATGGGATATCCAACTCCTTCCAAATCCAATCCTGATACCCTTCCGATAGCATGAGATGTGATATCCCAATGCTTCTACCAAACCTGAGACCCACACTATGGCATGAGATGTGATATCAAACTCCTTCCCCTTCCAAACCTTAGACACTTCCTTTATCATGAGATGTGATATCCAACTCCTTCCCATTCCATCCCTGAGACCCTTCCGATATCATGAGATGTGATATCTCAATGCTTCTAATATCAAACTTGAGACCCTCCTTATAGCATGAGATGTGATATCCAAGTCCTTCCCATTCCAATCCTGAGACCTTTCCTATAGCATGAGATGTGATATCCCAATGCTTCTAATACCAAACCTGAGACCCTTCCTATAACATGAGATGGGAATATCCAACTCCTTCCCATTCCAATCCTGAGACCCTTCCGATAGTAGAGATGTGATATCTCAATGCTTATACCAAACCTGAGATCCTTCCTATAACATGAGATGTGATATCCAACTCCTTCCCATTCCAATCCTGAGACACTTCCTATAGCATGAGATGTGATATCTCACTGCTTATACCAAACCTGAGACCCTTCCTATAGCATGAGATGTGATATCCAACTCCTTCCCATTCCAATCCTGAGACCCTCCCTATAGCATGAGATATGATATCTCAATGCTTCTAATATCAAACTTGAGACCCTCCCTATAGCATGAGATGTGATATCCAAGTCCTTCCCATTCCAATCCTGAGACCCTTCCGATAGCATGAGATGTGATGTCTCAATGCTTCTAATACCAAACCTGAGATACTTCCTATAACATGAAATGTGATATCTCAATGCTTATACCAAACATGAGACCCTTCCTATAGCATGAGATGTGATATCCAACTCCTTCCCAATCCAATCCTGAGACCCTTCCTATAGCATGAGATGTGATATCTCAATGCTTATACCAAACATGAGACCCTTCCTATAGCATGAGATGTGATATCCAACTCCTTCCCATTCCAATCCTGAGACCCTTCCTATAGCATGAGATGTGATATCTCAATGCCTCTAATACCAAACCTGAGATCCTTCCTCTAACATGAAATGTGATATCCAACTCCTTCCCATTCCAATCCTGAGACACTTCCTATAGCATGAGATGTGATATCTAAATGCTTCTAATACCAAACTTGAGACTCTTCCTATAACATGAGATGGGATATCCAACTCCTTCCCATTCCAATCCTTAGACCCTTCCTACAGCATGCAATATGATATCTCAATGATTCTAATAACAAACCTGAGACCCGTCCTATAACATGAGATGGGATATCCAACACCTTCCCATTCCAATCCTGAGACACTTCCGATAGCAGAGATGTGATATCTCAATGCTTATACCAAACCTGAGACCCTTCCTATAACATGAGATGTGATATCCAACTCCTTCCCGTTCCAAACCTGAGACCCTTCCTATAGCACATGTGATATCCAACACATTCCCATTCCAAACATGAGACCCTTCCTATAGCAGGAATGTAATATCCAACTCCTTCCCATTCCAATCCTGAGACCATTCCTATAGCATGAGATGTGATATCTCAATGCTTCTAATACCAAACCTGAGATCCTTCCTATGACATGAGATGTGATATCCAATTCCTCCCCATTCCAAACCTGAGAACCTTCCTACAGCATGCGATGTGATATCTCAATGCTTCTAATACCAAACCTGAGACCAGTCCTATAACATGAGATTGGATATCCAACTCCTTCCCCTTCCAAACCTGAGACCCTTCCTATAGCATGAGATGTGATATCCAAATTCTTCCCATTCCAATCCTGAGACCCTTCCTATAACATGAGATGTGATGTCTCAATGCTTCTAATACCAAACCTGAGATCTTTCCTATAACATGAGATGTGATATCCAACTCCTTCCCATTCCAATCCTGAGACCCTTCCTATAGCATGAGATGTGCTATCTCAATGCTTATACCAAACCTGAGACCCTTCCTAAAGCTTGAGATGTGATATCCAACTCCTTCCCATTCCAATCCTGAGACCCTTCCTATAACATGAAATGTGATATCCAACTCCTTCCCATTCCAACCTGAGACCCTTCCTATAGCATGAGATGTGATATCTCAAGGCCTCTAATACCAAACCTGAGATCCTTCCTCTAACATGAAATGTGATATCCAACTCCTTCTCCTTCCAAACCTGAGAGCCTTCCTATAGCATGAGATATGATATCCAAGTCCTTCCCATTCCAATCCTGAGACCCTTCCTATAACATGAAATGTGATATCCAACTCCTTCCCATTCCAACCTGAGACCCTTCCTATAGCATGAGATGGGATATCCAACTCCTTCCAAATCCAATACTGATACCCTTCCAATAGCATGAGATGTGATATCCCAATGCTTCTATCAAACCTGAGAACCATACTATGGCATGAGATGTGATATCAAACTCCTTCCCATTCCAATCCTGAGACTCTTCCTATAGCTTGAGATGTGATATCCAACTCCTTCCCATTCCAATTCTGAGACCCTTCCTATACCATGAGACTTGATATCTCAATGCTTCTAATACCAAACCTGAGACCCGTCCTATAACATGAGATGTGATATCCAAATCTTTCCCCTTCCAAACCTTAGACCCTTGCTTTATCATGAGATGTGATATCCAACTCCTTCCCATTCCAATCCTGAGACCCTTCTGATATCATGAGATTTGTCATCTCAATGCTTCTAATATCAAAATTGAGACCCTCCCTATAGCATGAGATGGGATATCCAACTCCTTCCCATTCCAATCCTGACACCCTTCCGATAGCAGAGATGTGATATCTCAATGCTTATACCAAATCTGAGACCCTTCCTATAGCATGAGATGTGATATCCAACTCCTTCCCATTCCAATCCTGAGACCCTTCCTATAGCATGAGATGTGATGTCTCAATGCTTCTAATACCAAACCTGAGATCCTTCCTATAACATGAGATGTGATATCCAACTCCTTCCCATTCCAATCCTGAGACCCTTCCTACAGCATGAGATGTGATGTCTCAATGCTTCTAATACCAAACCTGAGACCCGTCCTATAACATGAGATGTGATATCCAAATCTTTCCCCTTCCAAACCTTAGACCCTTCCTTTATCATGAGATGTGATATCCAACTCCTTCCCATTCCAATCCTGAGACCCTTCCGATATCATGAGATTTGTTATCTCAATGCTTCTAATATCAAAATTGAGACCCTCCCTATAGCATGAGATGGGATATCCAACTCCTTCCCATTCCAATCCTGAGACCCTTCCGATAGCAGAGATGTGATATCTCAATGCTTATACCAAATCTGAGACCCTTCCTATAGCATGAGATGTGATATCCAACTCCTTCCCATTCCAATCCTGAGACCCTTCCTATAGCATGAGATGTGATGTCTCAATGCTTCTAATACCAAACCTGAGATCCTTCCTATAACATGAGATGTGATATCCAACTCCTTCCCATTCCAATCCTGAGACCCTTCCTATAGCATGAGATGTGCTATCTCAATGCTTATACCAAACCTGAGACCCTTCCTAAAGCTTGAGATGTGATATCCAACTCCTTCCCATTCCAATCCTGAGACCCTTCCTATAGCATGAGATGTGATATCTCAAGGCCTCTAATACCAAACCTGAGATCCTTCCTCTAACATGAAATGTGATATCCAACTCCTTCCCCTTCCAAACCTGAGAGCCTTCCTATAGCATGAGATATGATATCCAAGTCCTTCCCATTCCAATCCTGAGACCCTTCCTATAACATGAAATGTGATATCCAACTCCTTCCCATTCCAACCTGAGACCCTTCCTATAGCATGAGATGGGATATCCAACTCCTTCCAAATCCAATACTGATACCCTTCCAATAGCATGAGATGTGATATCCCAATGCTTCTACCAAACCTGAGACCCATACTATGGCATGAGATGTGATATCAAACTCCTTCCGATTCCAATCCTGAGATTCTTCCTATAGCTTGAGATGTGATATCCAACTCCTTCACATTCCAATTCTGAGACCCTTCCTATGCCATGAGACTTGATATCTCAATGCTTCTAATACCAAACCTGAGACCCGTCCTATAACATGAGATGTGATATCCAAATCTTTCCCCTTCCAATCCTGAGACCCTTCCTATAGCATGAGATATGATATCTCAATGCTTCTAATATCAAACTTGAGACCCTCCCTATAGCATGAGATGTGATATCCAAGTCCTTCCCATTCCAATCCTGAGACCCTTCCGATAGCATGAGATGTGATGTCTCAATGCTTCTAATACCAAACCTGAGATCCTTCCTATAACATGAGATGTGATATCCAACTCCTTCCCAATCCAATCCTGAGACCCTTCCTATAGCATGAGATGTGATATCTCAATGCTTATACCAAACCTGAGACCCTTCCTATAGCATGAGATGTGATATCCAACTCCTTCCCATTCCAATCCTGAGACCCTTCCTATAGCATGAGATGTGATATCTCAATGCCTCTAATACCAAACCTGAGATCCTTCCTCTAACATGAAATGTGATATCCAACTCCTTCCCATTCCAATCCTGAGACACTTCCTATAGCATGAGATGTGATATCTAAATGCTTCTAATACCAAACTTGAGACTCTTCCTATAACATGAGATGGGATATCCAACTCCTTCCCATTCCAATCCTTAGACCCTTCCTACAGCATGCAATATGATATCTCAATGATTCTAATAACAAACCTGAGACCCGTCCTATAACATGAGATGGGATATCCAACACCTTCCCATTCCAATCCTGAGACACTTCCGATAGCAGAGATGTGATATCTCAATGCTTATACCAAACCTGAGACCCTTCCTATAACATGAGATGTGATATCCAACTCCTTCCCGTTCCAAACCTGAGACCCTTCCTATAGCACATGTGATATCCAACACATTCCCATTCCAAACATGAGACCCTTCCTATAGCAGGAATGTAATATCCAACTCCTTCCCATTCCAATCCTGAGACCATTCCTATAGCATGAGATGTGATATCTCAATGCTTCTAATACCAAACCTGAGATCCTTCCTATGACATGAGATGTGATATCCAATTCCTCCCCATTCCAAACCTGAGAACCTTCCTACAGCATGCGATGTGATATCTCAATGCTTCTAATACCAAACCTGAGACCAGTCCTATAACATGAGATTGGATATCCAACTCCTTCCCCTTCCAAACCTGAGACCCTTCCTATAGCATGAGATGTGATATCCAAATTCTTCCCATTCCAATCCTGAGACCCTTCCTATAACATGAGATGTGATGTCTCAATGCTTCTAATACCAAACCTGAGATCTTTCCTATAACATGAGATGTGATATCCAACTCCTTCCCATTCCAATCCTGAGACCCTTCCTATAGCATGAGATGTGCTATCTCAATGCTTATACCAAACCTGAGACCCTTCCTAAAGCTTGAGATGTGATATCCAACTCCTTCCCATTCCAATCCTGAGACCCTTCCTATAACATGAAATGTGATATCCAACTCCTTCCCATTCCAACCTGAGACCCTTCCTATAGCATGAGATGTGATATCTCAAGGCCTCTAATACCAAACCTGAGATCCTTCCTCTAACATGAAATGTGATATCCAACTCCTTCTCCTTCCAAACCTGAGAGCCTTCCTATAGCATGAGATATGATATCCAAGTCCTTCCCATTCCAATCCTGAGACCCTTCCGATAGCATGAGATGTGATGTCTCAATGCTTCTAATACCAAACCTGAGATCCTTCCTATAACATGAGATGTGATATCCAACTCCTTCCCAATCCAATCCTGAGACCCTTCCTATAGCATGAGATGTGATATCTCAATGCTTATACCAAACCTGAGACCCTTCCTATAGCATGAGATGTGATATCCAACTCCTTCCCATTCCAATCCTGAGACCCTTCCTATAGCATGAGATGTGATATCTCAATGCCTCTAATACCAAACCTGAGATCCTTCCTCTAACATGAAATGTGATATCCAACTCCTTCCCATTCCAATCCTGAGACACTTCCTATAGCATGAGATGTGATATCTAAATGCTTCTAATACCAAACTTGAGACTCTTCCTATAACATGAGATGGGATATCCAACTCCTTCCCATTCCAATCCTTAGACCCTTCCTACAGCATGCAATATGATATCTCAATGATTCTAATAACAAACCTGAGACCCGTCCTATAACATGAGATGGGATATCCAACACCTTCCCATTCCAATCCTGAGACACTTCCGATAGCAGAGATGTGATATCTCAATGCTTATACCAAACCTGAGACCCTTCCTATAACATGAGATGTGATATCCAACTCCTTCCCGTTCCAAACCTGAGACCCTTCCTATAGCACATGTGATATCCAACACATTCCCATTCCAAACATGAGACCCTTCCTATAGCAGGAATGTAATATCCAACTCCTTCCCATTCCAATCCTGAGACCATTCCTATAGCATGAGATGTGATATCTCAATGCTTCTAATACCAAACCTGAGATCCTTCCTATGACATGAGATGTGATATCCAATTCCTCCCCATTCCAAACCTGAGAACCTTCCTACAGCATGCGATGTGATATCTCAATGCTTCTAATACCAAACCTGAGACCAGTCCTATAACATGAGATTGGATATCCAACTCCTTCCCCTTCCAAACCTGAGACCCTTCCTATAGCATGAGATGTGATATCCAAATTCTTCCCATTCCAATCCTGAGACCCTTCCTATAACATGAGATGTGATGTCTCAATGCTTCTAATACCAAACCTGAGATCTTTCCTATAACATGAGATGTGATATCCAACTCCTTCCCATTCCAATCCTGAGACCCTTCCTATAGCATGAGATGTGCTATCTCAATGCTTATACCAAACCTGAGACCCTTCCTAAAGCTTGAGATGTGATATCCAACTCCTTCCCATTCCAATCCTGAGACCCTTCCTATAACATGAAATGTGATATCCAACTCCTTCCCATTCCAACCTGAGACCCTTCCTATAGCATGAGATGTGATATCTCAAGGCCTCTAATACCAAACCTGAGATCCTTCCTCTAACATGAAATGTGATATCCAACTCCTTCTCCTTCCAAACCTGAGAGCCTTCCTATAGCATGAGATATGATATCCAAGTCCTTCCCATTCCAATCCTGAGACCCTTCCTATAACATGAAATGTGATATCCAACTCCTTCCCATTCCAACCTGAGACCCTTCCTATAGCATGAGATGGGATATCCAACTCCTTCCAAATCCAATACTGATACCCTTCCAATAGCATGAGATGTGATATCCCAATGCTTCTATCAAACCTGAGAACCATACTATGGCATGAGATGTGATATCAAACTCCTTCCCATTCCAATCCTGAGACTCTTCCTATAGCTTGAGATGTGATATCCAACTCCTTCCCATTCCAATTCTGAGACCCTTCCTATACCATGAGACTTGATATCTCAATGCTTCTAATACCAAACCTGAGACCCGTCCTATAACATGAGATGTGATATCCAAATCTTTCCCCTTCCAAACCTTAGACCCTTGCTTTATCATGAGATGTGATATCCAACTCCTTCCCATTCCAATCCTGAGACCCTTCCGATATCATGAGATTTGTTATCTCAATGCTTCTAATATCAAAATTGAGACCCTCCCTATAGCATGAGATGGGATATCCAACTCCTTCCCATTCCAATCCTGAGACCCTTCCGATAGCAGAGATGTGATATCTCAATGCTTATACCAAATCTGAGACCCTTCCTATAGCATGAGATGTGATATCCAACTCCTTCCCATTCCAATCCTGAGACCCTTCCTATAGCATGAGATGTGATGTCTCAATGCTTCTAATACCAAACCTGAGATCCTTCCTATAACATGAGATGTGATATCCAACTCCTTCCCATTCCAATCCTGAGACCCTTCCTACAGCATGAGATGTGATGTCTCAATGCTTCTAATACCAAACCTGAGACCCGTCCTATAACATGAGATGTGATATCCAAATCTTTCCCCTTCCAAACCTTAGACCCTTCCTTTATCATGAGATGTGATATCCAACTCCTTCCCATTCCAATCCTGAGACCCTTCCGATATCATGAGATTTGTTATCTCAATGCTTCTAATATCAAAATTGAGACCCTCCCTATAGCATGAGATGGGATATCCAACTCCTTCCCATTCCAATCCTGAGACCCTTCCGATAGCAGAGATGTGATATCTCAATGCTTATACCAAATCTGAGACCCTTCCTATAGCATGAGATGTGATATCCAACTCCTTCCCATTCCAATCCTGAGACCCTTCCTATAGCATGAGATGTGATGTCTCAATGCTTCTAATACCAAACCTGAGATCCTTCCTATAACATGAGATGTGATATCCAACTCCTTCCCATTCCAATCCTGAGACCCTTCCTATAGCATGAGATGTGCTATCTCAATGCTTATACCAAACCTGAGACCCTTCCTAAAGCTTGAGATGTGATATCCAACTCCTTCCCATTCCAATCCTGAGACCCTTCCTATAGCATGAGATGTGATATCTCAAGGCCTCTAATACCAAACCTGAGATCCTTCCTCTAACATGAAATGTGATATCCAACTCCTTCCCCTTCCAAACCTGAGAGCCTTCCTATAGCATGAGATATGATATCCAAGTCCTTCCCATTCCAATCCTGAGACCCTTCCTATAACATGAAATGTGATATCCAACTCCTTCCCATTCCAACCTGAGACCCTTCCTATAGCATGAGATGGGATATCCAACTCCTTCCAAATCCAATACTGATACCCTTCCAATAGCATGAGATGTGATATCCCAATGCTTCTACCAAACCTGAGACCCATACTATGGCATGAGATGTGATATCAAACTCCTTCCGATTCCAATCCTGAGATTCTTCCTATAGCTTGAGATGTGATATCCAACTCCTTCACATTCCAATTCTGAGACCCTTCCTATGCCATGAGACTTGATATCTCAATGCTTCTAATACCAAACCTGAGACCCGTCCTATAACATGAGATGTGATATCCAAATCTTTCCCCTTCCAAACCTTAGACCCTTCCTTTATCATGAGATGTGATATCCAACTCCTTCCCATTCCAATCCTGAGACCCTTCCGATATCATGAGATTTGTTATCTTAATGCTTCTAATATCAAACTTGAGACCCTCCCTATAGCATGAGATGTGACATCCAAGTCCTCCCCATTCCAATCCTGAGACTCTTCCTATAGCATGAGATGTGATATCTCAATGCTTCTAATACCAAACCGGAGACCCTTCCTATAACATGAGATGGGATATCCAACTCCTTCCCATTCCAATCCTGAGACCCTTCCAATAGCAGAGATGTGATATCTCAATGCTTATACCAATCCTGAGACCCTTCCTATGGCCTGGGATGTCATATACAACTCCTTCCCAATCCAATCCTGAGACCCTTCCTATAGCATGAGATGTGATATCTCAATGCTTATACCAAATGTGAGACCCTTCCTATAGCATGAGATGTGATATCCAACTCCTTCCCATTCCAATGCTGAGACCCTTCCTATAGCATGAGATGTGATGTCTCAATGCTTCTAATACCAAACCTGAGATCCTTCCTATAACATGAGATGTGATATCCAACTCCTTCCCATTCCAATCCTGAGACCCTTCCTATAGCATGAGATGTGATGTCTCAATGCTTCTAATACCAAACCTGAGAACCTTCCTACAGCATGCAATGTGATATCTCAATGCTTCTAATACCAAACCTGAGACCAGTCCTATAACATGAGATTGGATATCCAACTCCTTCCCCTTCCAAACCTGAGACCCTTCCTATAGCATGAGATGTGATATCCAACTTCTTCCAATTCCAATCCTGAGACCCTTCCTATAACATGAGATGTGATGTCTCAATGCTTCTAATACCAAACCTGAGATTTTTCCTATAACATGAGATGTGATATCCAACTCCTTCCCATTCCAATCCTGAGACCCTTCCTATAGCATGAGATGTGCTATCTCAATGCTTATACCAAACCTGAGACCCTTCCTAAAGCTTGAGATGTGATATCCAACTCCTTCCCATTCCAATCCTGAGACCCTTCCTATAGCATGAGATGTGATATCTCAAGGCCTCTAATACCAAACCTGAGATCCTTCCTCTAACATGAAATGTGATATCCAACTCCTTCCCCTTCCAAACCTGAGAGCCTTCCTATAGCATGAGATATGATATCCAAGTCCTTCCCATTCCAATCCTGAGACCCTTCCTATAACATGAAATGTGATATCCAACTCCTTCCCATTCCAACCTGAGACCCTTCCTATAGCATGAGATGGGATATCCAACTCCTTCCCAATCCAATACTGATACCCTTCCAATAGCATGAATTGTGATATCCCAATGCTTCTACCAAACCCGAGACCCATACTATGGCATGAGATGTGATATCAAACTCATTCCCATTCCAATCCTGAGACTCTTCCTATAGCTTGAGATGTGATATCCAACTCCTTCCCATTCCAATTCTGAGACCCTTCCTATGCCATGAGACTTGATATCTCAATGCTTCTAATACCAAACCTGAGACCCGTCCTATAACATGAGATGTGATATCCAAATCTTTCCCCTTCCAAACCTTAGACCCTTCCTTTATCATGAGATGTGATATCCAACTCCTTCCCATTCCAATCCTGAGACCCTTCCGATATCATGAGATTTGTTATCTCAATGCTTCTAATATCAAACTTGAGACCCTCCCTATAGCATGAGATGTGACATCCAAGTCCTCCCCATTCCAATCCTGAGACCCTTCCTATAGCATGAGATGTGATATCTCAATGCTTCTAATACCAAACCTGAGACCCTTCCTATAACATGAGATGTCATTTACAACTCCTTCCCAATCCAATCCTGAGACCCTTCCTATAACATGAAATGTGATATCCAACTCCTTCACATTCCAACCTGAGACCCTTCCTATAGCATGAGATGGGATATCCAACTTCTTCCAAATCCAATACTGATACCCTTCCGATAGTATGAGATGTGATATCCCAATGCTTCTACCAAACCTGAGACCCATACTATGGCATGAGATGTGATATCAAACTCCTTCCCATTCCAATCCTGAGACCCTTCCTATAGCTTGAGGTGTGATATCCAAATCCTTCCCATTCCAATTCTGAGACCCTTCTTATACCATGAGACTTGATATCTCAATGCTTCTAATACCAAACCTGAGACCCGTCCTATAACATGAGATGTGATATCCAAATCCTTCCCCTTCCAAACCTTAGACCCTTCCTTTATCATGAGATGTGATATCCAACTCCTTCCCATTCCAATCCTGAGACCCTTCCGATATCATGAGATTTGTTATCTCAATGCTTCTAATATCAAACTTGAGACCCTCCCTATAGCATGAGATGTGACATCCAAGTCCTTCCCATTCCAATCCTGAGACCCTTCCTATAGCATGAGATGTGATATCTCAATGCTTCTAATACCAAACCTGAGACCATTCCTATAACATGAGATGGGATATCCAACTCCTTCCCATTCCAATCCTGAGACCCTTCCGATAGCAGAGATGTGATATCTCAATGCTTATACCAAACCTGAGACCCTTCCTATGGCCTGAGATGTCATATACAACTCCTTCCCATTCCAATCCTGAGACCCTTCCTTTAGCATGAGATGTGATATCTCAATGCTTATACCAAATCTGAGACCCTTCCTATAGCATGAGATGTGATATCCAATTCCTTCCCATTCCAATCCTGAGACCCTTCCTATAGCATGAGATGTGATATCTCAATGCTTATACCACACCTGAGAGCCTACCTATAGCATGAGATGTGATATCCAAGTCCATCCCATTCCAATCCTTAGACCCTTCCTACAGCATGCGATGTGATATCTCAATGATTCTAATACCAAACCAGAGACTCTTCCTATAACATGAGATGAGATATCCAACTCCTTCCCATTCCAATCCTGAGACCCTTCCGATAGCAGAGATGTGATATCTCAATGCTTATACCAAACCTGAGACCCTTCCTATGGCCTGAGATGTCATATACAACTCCTTCCCATTCCAATCCTGAGACCCTTCCTATAGCATGAGATGTGATATCTCAATGCTTATACCAAACCTGAGAGCCTACCTATAGCATGAGATGTGATATCCAAGTCCATCCCATTCCAATCCTTAGACCCTTCCTACAGCATGCGATGTGATATCTCAATGATTCTAATACCAAACCAGAGACTCTTCCTATAACATGAGATGGGATATCCAACTCCTTCCCATTCCAATCCTGAGCCGCTTCCGATAGCAGAGATGTGATATCTCAATGCTTATACCAAACCTGAGACCCTTCCTATAACATGAGATGTGATATCCAACTCCTTCCCGTTCCAAACCTGAGACACTAACTATAGCATATGTGATAAAACTGCTTCCCATTCCAAACATGAGACCCTTCCTATAGCAAGAAGTAATATCCAACTCCTACCCATTCCAATCCTGAGACCCTTCCTATAGCAAGAGATGCGATATCCAAATCCTTCCCATTCCAATCCTGAGACCCTTCCTATAACATGAGATGTGATATCCAACTCCTTCCCATTCAAATCCTGAGACCCTTCCTATAGCATGAGAAGGGATATCCAACTCCTTCCCAATCCAATCCTGAGACCCTTCCGATAGCAGAGACGTGATATCTCAATGCTTCTACCAAACCTGAGACCCTTCCTTTAGCATGAGATGTGATATCCAAAAACTTCACATTCCAATCCTGAGACCCTTCCTATAACATGAGATGTGATATCCAATTCCTTCCCATTCCAAACCTGAGACCCTTCCTATTGGATGAGATGTGATATCCAACTCCTTCCATTCCAACCCTGAGACCCTTCCTATAGCATGAGATGTGATGTCTCAATGCTTCTAATACCAAACCTGAGATCCTTCCTATAACATGAGATGTGATATCCAACTCCTTCCATTCCAATCCTGAGACCCGTCCTATAGCATGAGATGTGATATCTCAATGCTTATACCAAACCTGAGACCCTTCCTATAGCATGAGATGTGATATCCAACTACTTCCCATTCCAATCCTGAGACCCTTCCTATAGCATGAGATGTGATATCTCAATGCTTCTAATACCAAACCTGAGATCCTTCCTCTAACATGAAATGTGATATCCAACTCCTTCCCTTTCCAAACCTAAGAGCCTATCTATAGCATGAGATGTGATATCCAAGTCCTTCCCATTCCAATCCTTAGACCCTTCCTACAGCATGCAATATGATATCTCAATGATTCTAATAACAAACCTGAGACCCGTCCTATAGCATGAGATATGATATCCAAGCCTTCCCATTCCAATCCTGAGACCCTTCCTATAACATGAAATGTGATATCCAACTCTTTCCCATTCCAACCTGAGACCCTTCCTATAGCATGAGATGGGATATCCAACTTCTTCCAAATCCAATACTGATACCCTTCCGATAGCATGAGATGTGCTATCCCAATGCTTCTACCAAACCTGAGACCCATACTATGGCATGAGATGTGATATCCAACTCCTTCCCATTCCAATTCTGAGACCCTTCTTATACCATGAGACTTGATATCTCAATGCTTCTAATACCAAACCTGAGACCCGTCCTATAACATGAGATGTGATATCCAAATCCTTCCCCTTCCAAACCTTAGACCCTTCCTTTATCATGAGATGTGGTATCCAACTCCTTCCCATTCCAATCCTGAGACCCTTCCTTTATCATGAGATGTGATATCTCTATGCTTCTAATACCAAACCTGAGACCCTTCCTATAACATGAGATGGGATATCCAACTCCTTCCCATTCCAATCCTGAGACCCTTCCGATAGCAGAGATGTGATATCTCAATGCTTATACCAAACCTGAGACCCTTCCTATGGCCTGAGATGTCATATACAACTCCTTCCCATTCCAATCCTGAGACCCTTCCTTTAGCATGAGATGTGATATCTCAATGCTTATACCAAATCTGAGACCCTTCCTATAGCATGAGATGTGATATCCAAATCCTTCCCATTCCAATCCTGAGACCCTTCCTATAGCATGAGATGTGATATCTCAATGCTTATACCAAACCTGAGAGCCTACCTATAGCATGAGATGTGATATCCAAGTCCATCCCATTCCAATCCTTAGACCCTTCCTACAGCATGCGATGTGATATCTCAATGATTCTAATACCAAACCAGAGACTCTTACTATAACATGAGATGGGATATCCAACTCCTTCCCATTCCAATCCTGAGCCGCTTCCGATAGCGGAGATGTGATATCTCAATGCTTATACCAAACCTGAGACCCTTCCTATAACATGAGATGTGATATCCAACTCCTTCCCGTTCCAAACCTGAGACACTAACTATAGCATATGTGATATCCAACTCCTTCCCATTCCAAACATGAGACCCTTCCTATAGCAAGAAAGTAATATCCAACTCCTACCCATTCCAATCCTGAGACCCTTCCTATAGCAAGAGATGTGATATCCAAATCCTTCCCATTCCAATCCTGAGACCCTTCCTATAACATGAGAAGGGATATCCAACTCCTTCCCATTCCAACCTGAGACCCTTCCGATAGCAGAGATGTGATATCTCAATGCTTATACCAAACCTGAGACCCTTCCTATGGCATGAGATGTGATATCCAACTCCTCGCCATTCAAATCCTGAGACCCTTCCTATAGCATGAGAAGGGATATCCAACTCCTTCCCAATCCAATCCTGAGACCCTTCCGATAGCAGAGACGTGATATCTCAATGCTTCTACCAAACCTGAGACCCTTCCTTTAGCATGAGATGTGATATCCAAATCCTTCACATTCCAATCCTGAGACCCTTCCTATAGCATGAGATGTGATATCTCAATGCTTCTAATACCAAACCTGAGATCCTTCCTAAAACATGAGATGTGATATCCAATTCCTTCCCATTCCAAACCTGAGACCCTTCCTATTGGATGAGATGTGATATCCAACTCCTTCCCATTCCAACCCTGAGACCCTTCCTATAGCATGAGATGTGATGTCTCAATGCTTCTAATACCAAACCTGAGATCCTTCCTATAACATAAGATGTGATATCCAACTCCTTCCATTCCAATCCTGAGACCCGTCCTATAGCATGAGATGTGATATCTCAATGCTTCTAATACCAAACCTGAGATCCTTCCTCTAACATGAAATGTGATATCCAACTCCTTCGCTTTCCAAACCTAAGAGCCTATCTATAGCATGAGATGTGATATCCAAGTCCTTCCCATTCCAACCCTTAGACCCTTCCTACAGCATGCAATATGATATCTCAATGATTCTAATAACAAACCTGAGACCCGTCCTATAACATGAGATGGGATATCCAACTCCTTCCCATTCCAATCCTGAGACACTTCCGATAGCAGAGATGTGATATCTCAATGCTTATACCAAACCTGAGACCCTTCCTATAACATGAGATGTGATATCCAAATCCTTCCCGTTCCAAACCTGAGACCCTTCCTTTAGCATGAGATGTGATATCCAGCTCCTTCCCATTCCAATCCTGAGACACTTCCGATAGCAAGAGATGTGATATCTCAATGCTTCTAATATCAAAACTGAGACCCTCCCTATAGCATGATATGTGATATCTAAGTCCTTCCCATTCCAATCCTGAGACACTCCCTATAGCATGAGAAGTGATATCCAACTCTTTCCCATTCCAATCCTGAGACCCTTCCTATAGCATGAGATATGATATCTCAATACTTCTAATACCAAACGTGATTTCCTTCCGATAACATGAGATGTGATATCCAAATCCTTCCCCTTCCAAACCTGAGACCCTCCCTTTAGCATGAGATGTGATATCCAACTCCTTCCCATTCCAATCCTGAGACCCTTCTGATAGCATGAGATGTGATATCTCAATGCTTCTAATACCAAACCTGAGATCCTTCCGATAGCATGAGATGTGATATCTCAATGCTTCTAATACCAAACCTGAGATCCTTCCTATAACATGAGATGTGATATCCAAATCCTTCCCCTTCCAAACCTGAGACCCTCCCTTTAGCATGAGATGTGATATCCAACTCCTTCCCATTCCATTCCTGAGACCCTTCTGATAGCATGAGATGTGATATCTCAATGCCTCTAATACCAAACCTGAGATCCTACCTCTAACATGAAATGTGATATCCAACTCTTTCCCCTTCCAAACCTGAGAGCCTTCCTATAGCATGAGATGTGATATCCAAGTCCTTCCCATTCCAATCCTGAGACCCTTCCTATAGCTTGAGATGTGATATCCAACTCCTTCCCATTCCAATTCTGAGACCCTTCCTATACTCTGAGACTTGATATCTCAATGCTTCTAATACCAAACCTGAGACCCGTAATATAACATGAGATGTGATATCCAAATCCTTCCCCTTCCAAACCTTAGACCCTTCATTTATCATGAGATGTGATATCCAACTCCTTCCCATTCCAATCCTGAGACCCTTCCGATATCATGAGATGTGATATCTCAAAGCTTCTAATATCAAACTTGAGACCCTCCCTATAGCATGAGATTTGATATCCAAGTCCTTCCCATTCCAATCCTGAGACCCTTCCTATAGCATGAGATGTGATATCTCAATGCTTCTAATACCAAACCTGAGACCCTTCCTATAACATGAGATGGGAATATCCAACTCCTTCCCATTCCAATCCTGAGACCCTTCCGATAGCAGAGATGTGATATCTCAATGCTTATACCAAACCTGAGACCCTTCCTATGGCATGAGATGTGATATCCAACTCCTTGCCATTCAAATCCTGAGACCCTTCCTATAGCATGAGAAGGGATATCCAACTCCTTCCCAATCCAATCCTGAGACCCTTCCGATAGAAGAGACGTGATATCTCAATGCTTCTACCAAACCTGAGACCCTTCCTTTAGCATGAGATGTGATATCCAAATCCTTCACATTCCAATCCTGAGACCCTTCCTATAGCATGAGATGTGATATCTCAATGCTTCTAATACCAAACCTGAGATCCTTCCTATAACATGAGATGTGATATCCAATTCCTTCCCATTCCAAACCTGAGACCCTTCCTATTGGAAGAGATGTGATATCCAACTCCTTCCCATTCCAACCCTGAGACCCTTCCTATAGCATGAGATGTGATTTCTCAATGCTTCTAATACCAAACCTGAGATCCTTCCTATAACATGAGATTTGATATCCAACTCCTTCCATTCCAACCCTGAGACCCGTCCTATAGCATGAGATGTGATATCTCAATGCTTATACCAAACCTGAGACCCTTCCTATAGCATGAGATGTGATATCCAACTACTTCCCATTCCAATCCTGAGACCCTTCCTATAGCATGAGATGTGATATCTCAATGCTTCTAATACCAAACCTGAGATCCTTCCTCTAACATGAAATGTGATATCCAACTCCTTCCCTTTCCAAACCTAAGAGCCTATCTATAGCATGAGATGTGATATCCAAGTCCTTCCCATTCCAATCCTTAGACCCTTCCTGCAGCATGCAATATGATATCTCAATGATTCTAATAACAAACCTGAGACCCGTCCTATAGCATGAGATATGATATCCAAGTCCTTCCCATTCCAATCCTGAGACCCTTCCTATAACATGAAATGTGGTATCCAACTCCTTCCCATTCCAACCTGAGACCCTTCCTATAGCATGAGATGGGATATCCAACTTCTTCCAAATCCAATACTGATACCCTTCCGATAGCATGAGATGTGATATCCCAATGCTTCTACCAAACCTGAGACCCATACTATGGCTTGAGGTGTGATATCCAACTCCTTCCCATTCCAATTCTGAGACCCTTCTTATACCATGAGACTTGATATCTCAATGCTTCTAATACCAAACCTGAGACCCGTCCTATAACATGAGATGTGATATCCAAATCCTTCCCCTTCCAAACCTTAGACCATTCCTTTATCATGAGATGTGGTATCCAACTCCTTCCCATTCCAATCCGGAGACCCTTCCGATATCATGAGATTTGTTATCTCAATGCTTCTAATATCAAACTTGAGACCCTCCCTATAGCATGAGATGTGACATCCAAGTCCTTCCCATTCCAATCCTGAGACCCTTCCTATAGCATGAGATGTGATATCTCTATGCTTCTAATACCAAACCTGAGACCCTTCCTATAACATGAGATGGGATATCCAACTCCTTCCCATTCCAATCCTGAGACCCTTCTGATAGCAGAGATGTGATATCTCAATGCTTATACTAAACCTGAGACCCTTCCTGTGGCCTGAGATGTCATATACAACTCCTTCCCATTCCAATCCTGAGACCCTTCCTTTAGCATGAGATGTGATATCTCAATGCTTATACCAAATCTGAGACCCTTCCTATAGCATGAGATGTGATATCTCAATGCTTATACCAAACCTGAGAGCCTACCTATAGCATGAGATGTGATATCCAAGTCCATCCCATTCCAATCCTGAGACCCTTCCGATATCATGAGATGTGATATCTCAAAGCTTCTAATATCAAACTTGAGACCCTCCCTATAGCATGAGATGTGATATCCAAGTCCTTCCCATTCCAATCCTGAGACCCTTCCTATAGCATGAGATGTGATATCTCAATGCTTCTAATACCAAACCTGAGACCCTTCCTATAACATGAGATGGGAATATCCAACTCCTTCCCATTCCAATCCTGAGACCCTTCCGATAGCAGAGATGTGATATCTCAATGCTTATACCAAACCTGAGACCCTTCCTATGGCATGAGATGTGATATCCAACTCCTTGCCATTCAAATCCTGAGACCCTTCCTATAGCATGAGAAGGGATATCCAACTCCTTCCCAATCCAATCCTGAGACCCTTCCTATAGCATGAGATGTGATATCTCAATGCTTCTAATACCAAACCTGAGATCCTTCCTATAACATGAGATGTGATATCCAATTCCTTCCCATTCCAATCCTGAGACCCTTCCTATAGCATGAGATGTGATATCTCAATGCTTCTAATACCAAACCTGAGATCCTTCCTATAACATGAGATGTGATATCCAATTCCTTCCCATTCCAATCCTGAGACCCTTCCTATAGCATGAGATGTGATATCTCAATGCTTCTAATACCAAACCTGAGATCCTTCCTATAACATGAGATGTGATATCCAATTCCTTCCCATTCCAATCCTGAGACCCTTCCTATAGCATGAGATGTGATATCTCAATGCTTCTAATACCAAACCTGAGATCCTTCCTATAACATGAGATGTGATATCCAATTCCTTCCCATTCCAAACCTGAGACCCTTCCTATTGGATGAGATGTGATATCCAACTCCTTCCCATTCCAACCCTGAGACCCTTCCTATAGCATGAGATGTGATGTCTCAATGCTTCTAATACCAAACCTGAGATCCTTCCTATAACATGAGATTTGATATCCAACTCCTTCCATTCCAATCCTGAGACCCGTCCTATAGCATGAGATGTGATATCTCAATGCTTATACCAAACCTGAGACCCTTCCTATAGCATGAGATGTGATATCCAACTACTTCCCATTCCAATCCTGAGACCCTTCCTATAGCATGAGATGTGATATCTCAATGCTTCTAATACCAAACCTGAGATCCTTCCTCTAACATGAAATGTGATATCCAACTCCTTCCCTTTCCAAACCTAAGAGCCTATCTATAGCATGAGATGTGATATCCAAGTCCTTCCCATTGCAATCCTTAGACCCTTCCTGCAGCATGCAATATGATATCTCAATGATTCTAATAACAAACCTGAGACCCGTCCTATAGCATGAGATATGATATCCAAGTCCTTCCCATTCCAATCCTGAGACCCTTCCTATAACATGAAATGTGGTATCCAACTCCTTCCCATTCCAACCTGAGACCCTTCCTATAGCATGAGATGGGATATCCAACTTCTTCCAAATCCAATACTGATACCCTTCCGATAGCATGAGATGTGATATCCCAATGCTTCTACCAAACCTGAGACCCATACTATGGCATGAGATGTGATATCAAACTCCTTCCCATTCCAATTCTGAGACCCTTCCTATAGCTTGAGGTGTGATATCCAACTCCTTCCCATTCCAATTCTGAGACCCTTCTTATACCATGAGACTTGATATCTCAATGCTTCTAATACCAAACCTGAGACCCGTCCTATAACATGAGATGTGATATCCAAATCCTTCCCCTTCCAAACCTTAGACCCTTCCTTTATCATGAGATGTGGTATCCAACTCCTTCCCATTCCAATCCGGAGACCCTTCCGATATCATGAGATTTGTTATCTCAATGCTTCTAATATCAAACTTGAGACCCTCCCTATAGCATGAGATGTGACATCCAAGTCCTTCCCATTCCAATCCTGAGACCCTTCCTATAGCATGAGATGTGATATCTCTATGCTTCTAATACCAAACCTGAGACCCTTCCTATAACATGAGATGGGATATCCAACTCCTTCCCATTCCAATCCTGAGACCCTTCCGATAGCAGAGATGTGATATCTCAATGCTTATACTAAACCTGAGACCCTTCCTGTGGCCTGAGATGTCATATACAACTCCTTCCCATTCCAATCCTGAGACCCTTCCTTTAGCATGAGATGTGATATCTCAATGCTTATACCAAATCTGAGACCCTTCCTATAGCATGAGATGTGATATCTCAATGCTTATACCAAACCTGAGAGCCTACCTATAGCATGAGATGTGATATCCAAGTCCATCCCATTCCAATCCTTAGACCCTTCCTACAGCATGCAATGTGATATCTCAATGATTCTAATACCAAACCAGAGACTCTTACTATAACATGAGATGGGATATCCAACTCTTTCCCATTCCAATCCTGAGCCGCTTCCGATAGCAGAGATGTGATATCTCAATGCTTATACCAAACCTGAGACCCTTCCTATAACATGAGATGTGATATCCAACTCCTTCCCGCTCCAAACCTGAGACACTAACTATAGCATATGTGATATCCAACTCCTTCCCATTCCAAACATGAGACCCTTCCTATAGCAAGAAAGTAATATCCAACTCCTACCCATTCCAATCCTGAGACCCTTCCTATAGCAAGAGATGTGATATCCAAATCCTTCCCATTCCAATCCTGAGTCCCTTCCTATAACATGAGATGTGATATCCAACTCCTTCCCATTCCAACCTGAGACACTTCCTATAGCATGAGAAGGGATATCCAACTCCTTCCCAATCCAATCCTGAGACCCTTCCGATAGCAGAGATGTGATATCTCAATGCTTATACCAAACCTGAGACCCTTCCTATGGCATGAGATGTGATATCCAACTCCTTCCCAATCCAATCCTGAGACCCTTCCGATAGCAGAGACGTGATATCTCAATGCTTCTACCAAACCTGAGACCCTTCCTTTAGCATGAGATGTGATATCCAAATCCTTCACATTCCAATCCTGAGACCCTTCCTATAGCATGAGATGTGATATCTCAATGCTTCTAATACCAAACCTGAGATCCTTCCTATAACATGAGATGTGATATCCAATTCCTTCCAATTCCAAACCTAAGACCCTTCCTATTGGATGAGATGTGATATCCAACTCCTTCCCATTCCAACCCTGAGACCCTTCCTATAGCATGAGATGTGATGTCTCAATGCTTCTAATACCAAACCTGAGATCCTTCCTATAACATGAGATGTGATATCCAACTCCTTCCATTCCAATCCTGAGACCCGTCCTATAGCATGAGATGTGATATCTCAATGCTTATACCAAACCTGAGACCCTTCCTATAGCATGAGATGTGATATCCAACTACTTCCCATTCCAATCCTGAGACCCTTCCTATAGCATGAGATGTGCTATCTCAATGCTTATACCAAACCTGAGACCCTTCCTAAAGCTTGAGATGTGATATCCAACTCCTTCCCATTCCAATCCTGAGACCCTTCCTATAGCATGAGATGTGATATCTCAAGGCCTCTAATACCAAACCTGAGATCCTTCCTCTAACATGAAATGTGATATCCAACTCCTTCCCCTTCCAAACCTGAGAGCCTTCCTATAGCATGAGATATGATATCCAAGTCCTTCCCATTCCAATCCTGAGACCCTTCCTATAACATGAAATGTGATATCCAACTCCTTCCCATTCCAACCTGAGACCCTTCCTATAGCATGAGATGGGATATCCAACTCCTTCCAAATCCAATACTGATACCCTTCCAATAGCATGAATTGTGATATCCCAATGCTTCTACCAAACCCGAGACCCATACTATGGCATGAGATGTGATATCAAACTCATTCCCATTCCAATCCTGAGACTCTTCCTATAGCTTGAGATGTGATATCCAACTCCTTCCCATTCCAATTCTGAGACCCTTCTTATGCCATGAGACTTGATATCTCAATGCTTCTAATACCAAACCTGAGACCCGTCCTATAACATGAGATGTGATATCCAAATCTTTCCCCTTCCAAACCTTAGACCCTTCCTTTATCATGAGATGTGATATCCAACTCCTTCCCATTCCAATCCTGAGACCCTTCCGATATCATGAGATTTGTTCTCTCAATGCTTCTAATATCAAACTTGAGACCCTCCCTATAGCATGAGATGTGACATCCAAGTCCTCCCCATTCCAATCCTGAGACCCTTCCTATAGCATGAGATGTGATATCTCAATGCTTCTAATACCAAACCTGAGACCCTTCCTATAACATGAGATGTCATATACAACTCCTTCCCAATCCAATCCTGAGACCCTTCCTATAACATGAAATGTGATATCCAACTCCTTCCCATTCCAACCTGAGACCCTTCCTATAGCATGAGATGGGATATCCAACTTCTTCCAAATCCAATACTGATACCCTTCCGATAGCATGAGATGTGATATCCCAATGCTTCTGCCAAACCTGAGACCCATACTATAGCATGAGATGTGATATCAAACTCCTTCCCATTCCAATCCTGAGACCCTTCCTATAGCTTGAGGTGTGATATCCAACTCCTTCCCATTCCAATTCTGAGACCCTTCTTATACCATGAGACTTGATATCTCAATGCTTCTAATACCAAACCTGAGACCCGTCCTATAACATGAGATGTGATATCCAAATCCTTCCCCTTCCAAACCTTAGACCCTTCCTTTATCATGAGATGTGATATCCAACTCCTTCCCATTCCAATCCTGAGACCCTTCCGATATCATGAGATTTGTTATCTCAATGCTTCTAATATCAAACTTGAGACCCTCCCTATAGCATGAGATGTGACATCCAAGTCCTTCCCATTCCAATCCTGAGACCCTTCCTATAGCATGAGATGTGATATCTCTATGCTTCTAATACCAAACCTGAGACCATTCCTATAACATGAGATGGGATATCCAACTCCTTCCCATTCCAATCCTGAGACCCTTCCGATAGCAGAGATGTGATATCTCAATGCTTATACCAAACCTGAGACCCTTCCTATGGCCTGAGATGTCATATACAACTCCTTCCCATTCCAATCCTGAGACCCTTCCTTTAGCATGAGATGTGATATCTCAATGCTTATACCAAATCTGAGACCCTTCCTATAGCATGAGATGTGATATCCAATTCCTTCCCATTCCAATCCTGAGACCCTTCCTATAGCATGAGATGTGATATCTCAATGCTTATACCACACCTGAGAGCCTACCTATAGCATGAGATGTGATATCCAAGTCCATCCCATTCCAATCCTTAGACCCTTCCTACAGCATGCGATGTGATATCTCAATGATTCTAATACCAAACCAGAGACTCTTCCTATAACATGAGATGAGATATCCAACTCCTTCCCATTCCAATCCTGAGACCCTTCCGATAGCAGAGATGTGATTTCTCAATGCTTATACCAAACCTGAGACCCTTCCTATGGCCTGAGATGTCATATACAACTCCTTCCCATTCCAATCCTGAGACCCTTCCTATAGCATGAGATGTGATATCTCAATGCTTATACCAAACCTGAGAGCCTACCTATAGCATGAGATGTGATATCCAAGTCCATCCCATTCCAATCCTTAGACCCTTCCTACAGCATGCGATGTGATATCTCAATGATTCTAATACCAAACCAGAGACTCTTCCTATAACATGAGATGGGATATCCAACTCCTTCCCATTCCAATCCTGAGCCGCTTCCGATAGCAGAGATGTGATATCTCAATGCTTATACCAAACCTGAGACCCTTCCTATAACATGAGATGTGATATCCAACTCATTCCCGTTCCAAACCTGAGACACTAACTATAGCATATGTGATATCCAACTGCTTCCCATTCCAAACATGAGACCCTTCCTATAGCAAGAAGTAATATCCAACTCCTACCCATTCCAATCCTGAGACCCTTCCTATAGCAAGAGATGTGATATCCAAATCCTTCCCATTCCAATCCTGAGACCCTTCCTATAACATGAGATGTGATATCCAACTCCTTCCCATTCAAATCCTGAGACCCTTCCTATAGCATGAGAAGGGATATCCAACTCCTTCCCAATCCAATCCTGAGACCCTTCCGATAGCAGAGACGTGATATCTCAATGCTTCTACCAAACCTGAGACCCTTCTTTTAGCATGAGATGTGATATCCAAAAACTTCACATTCCAATCCTGAGACCCTTCCTATAGCATGAGATGTGATATCTCAATGCTTCTAATACCAAACCTGAGATCCTTCCTATAACATGAGATGTGATATCCAATTCCTTCCCATTCCAAACCTGAGACCCTTCCTATTGGATGAGATGTGATATCCAACTCCTTCCCATTCCAACCCTGAGACCCTTCCTATAGCATGAGATGTGATGTCTCAATGCTTCTAATACCAAACCTGAGATCCTTCCTATAACATGAGATGTGATATCCAACTCCTTCCATTCCAATCCTGAGACCCGTCCTATAGCATGAGATGTGATATCTCAATGCTTATACCAAACCTGAGACCCTTCCTATTGGATGAGATGTGATATCCAACTCCTTCCCATTCCAACCCTGAGACCCTTCCTATAGCATGAGATGTGATATCTCAATGCTTCTAATAAAAAACCTGAGATCCTTCCTCTAACATGAAATGTGATATCCAACTCCTTCCCTTTCCAAACCTAAGAGCCTATCTATAGCATGAGATGTGATATCCAAGTCCTTCCCATTCCAATCCTTAGACCCTTCCTACAGCATGCAATATGATATCTCAATGATTCTAATAACAAACCTGAGACCCGTCCTATAGCATGAGATATGATATCCAAGTCCTTCCCATTCCAATCCTGAGACCCTTCCTATAACATGAAATGTGATATCCAACTCTTTCCCATTCCAACCTGAGACCCTTCCTATAGCATGAGATGGGATATCCAACTTCTTCCAAATCCAATACTGATACCCTTCCGATAGCATGAGATGTGATATCCCAATGCTTCTACCAAACCTGAGACCCATACTATGGCATGAGATGTGATTTCAAACTCCTTCCCCTTCCAAACCTTAGACACTTCCTTTATCATGAGATGTGATATCCAACTCCTTCCCATTCCATCCCTGAGACCCTTCCGATATCATGAGATGTGATATCTCAATGCTTCTAATATCAAACTTGAGACCCTCCTTATAGCATGAGATGTGATATCCAAGTCCTTCCCATTCCAATCCTGAGACCCGTCC